>NC_141706.1:54108554-54833690 GCF_971803275.1 Cyanistes caeruleus | reverse complement strand
TTTCCTTTCCTTTCCTTTCCTTTCTTTCCTTTCCTTTCCTTTCCTTTCCTTTCCTTCCTTTCCTTTCCTTTCCTTTCCTTTCCTTTCCTTTCCTTTCCTTTCCTTTCCTTTTCCTTTCCTTTCCTTTCCTTTCCTTTCTTTTCCTTTCCTTTCCTTTCCTTTCCTTTCCTTTCCTTTCCTTTCCTTCCTTTCCTTTCCTTTCCTTTCCTTTCTTTCCTTTCCTTTCCTTTCCTTTCCTTTCCTTTCCTTTCCTTTCTTTCCTTTCCTTTCCTTTCCTTTCCTTTTCCTTTCCTTTCCTTTCCTTTCCTTTCCTTTCCTTTCCTTTCCTTTCCTTTCCTTTCCTTTCCTTTCCTTTCCTTTCCTTTCCTTTCCTTTCCTTTCCTTTCCTTTCCTTTCCTTTCCTTTCCTTTCCTTTCCTTTCCTTTCCTTTCCTTTCCTTTCCTTTCCTTTCCTTTCCTTTCCTTTCCTTTCCTTTCCTTTCCTTTCCTTTCCTTTCCTTTCTTTCCTTTCCTTTCCTTTCCTTTCCTTTCCCTTTCCTTTCCTTTCCTTTCCTTTCCTTTCCTTTCCTTTCCTTTCCTTTCCTTTCCTTTCCTTTTCCTTTCCTTTCCTTTCCTTTCCTTTCCTTTCCTTTCCTTTCCTCCTTTCCTTTCCTTTCCTCAATCTTGCAGGAAGTTTTTTTGAATTAAAGATTCAGCTGGGGATGTGTTAAATAGATACAAGTGTTCAACAGTTTAAAATAGACGGGAATTAGGAATTTGATTTCAGATGAGTCAGAGAACTTCACGTATTATTGTTACTACTGGTGTTTAAACCTGTTTATTTTAAAATCATCTGCCACAGAAGGACTGGAAGTAGTAAATTTATGAGAGATTCTTCCTCCCTGATCCCTTAATCCACCCTTAATTCTTAAACCACCATTGCAGGAAGATAGACTTTTAAGTCTTCAAAAGGCTTCCATGGTTCAGAAACAAAAAGTTTTAAAGAACAATTAAAAAATTAACACTAATCTTATTGCAATGAAGTCGAATAGACATATTTCTATAATAAAATAAGAGATTAATTACATATTCAGAATAAAAACACTAAAAAGAACAGCAGAGAATGCAGTGCCATTACAGTGAGTACAGGACTAAACAGGCTTTACAATGAGTAGTTAAATTAATTGGTACACAAATGATGTGTATGGATGCTCTCTTCTGCACCAATATCTTTCTGACTGAACAGGCTGCACTGTCTTCCATGTGTGTACATACAAATAATTTAAGAGTTGCAGAAACAGATATCTGTTGTCTTACATCTACTTTGCCATTGTGGCTATGATGGAAAAGTTTTCTTCTGCTATGAGAGTTTGTGTTCTGGTAGCAACAAGGATTTTTAATCACAGAACTATATGTTTGCTCTTACCCAAAGGAATAAGGGGAAAAGAGAAAAAATATAAAAATAAATATAAGAAAGAAAAAAAAAAACCTATGAAGTAAAATGTTACCTGTTTTATTAATTTTGATTCATCAAAATATAAATATGAATCTAAGTATTTACCTCGAAATAATACAGTATCAATGGCCATCATTGATATATTCACATATACAAAATAAAAAGGATCTTTACAGTACTTAATGAGCAATTTTGTAATACTTTACTGGATCAGCAAAAGTCAGGTTTTGAGGAGGCTACTGTGTTACCTTGCTTTTTTTACAATTTATATACACTTCTTTGTGTTCCATCATCTTGTACAATAGTTATGCACTGAATATAATTAAAGTGCACAGAAAAGATAAAGTTCTCTATATCTTACTGTGAAAATGCAAACCAGTTAAAATATTGTTCAAAATAACCAAAGTTATTCTCTACCTTTTCAAATGCATTTATCAGCTAAAGATTAAGCTCATATTTGCACTGTAATACCTGTTGTAATTTTATGAATAATATTATAAGGGGTATAGCAGCTGTCATCACAGATACAATGCAGCAAAACATTCAACTGGCTTATGGATTTCTGCAAAGAAACCAGATTTCTGGTATTTTGTCAAAAAATATTTTCTTTTAAGCCACTGTTAATAGGTAAAACAGGTTAGATAATTTGGTGTAAAATTCTGGTATCACACACATGTCATGCATTTGGATGGATAACACAGAACTAAGAAAGCAAACCTGAGGAAAAAGTAAACAATCAAGTGATTTACTTCAATAGATAATTAGCTTGGTCTGTGAAGGCCAGGTCAGAGCATTTCATATTAATTTTTAATGCCATTTGCAGTGGCATAAAATAAGTTGTGATATCAAAATGAAGATGGAACTGAGAACCATTATGTTGAATCATTCTTGACTGTAGACATGCTGAAATTTGAAGACATTTCTTTGAAAGATACCCATCTCGAAGGAAATCCACAGGGAAAAAACTGTGAAAAAACTTCTAAAGCCTTTTGCCTGAAGTATTTCCCAACAAAGACATAAATCACAGGGTTAATACAGCTGTTGGTGGTAGCCAGAATATAAGAAAACTGCTGCCCAAAGTTGATTAGTTCCCCCCAGAAGCAGCCTTTGATCACTTCTGTATTGTATAATAGATCAAGGAATACAAAAAAATGGTAAGGGGTCCAGCAGAAAAGAAACGTCAGTACCACAGTGGTGATCAGCCTCGTTGCCCTCATGCCTTTCTGCCCCATGCAACCCTTTGCTCTGAGTGCTCTTCGTTCTCTCGCTGTTTTTTTTAGGGATCTAATGGTGGAGAAATTGAGGAAGATGATTGCTGTGGATGGCAGCAGAAACCCCACCACATTAAATACCAGGCGTTCAGCTGTTATCCACGACGAGTTGGGGTACTCCAAATAGCACGCTGAGATATTCCACGAGGAAAACTCTTTCACAGTCCGGTACATGAAATTTGGGACACTGAGAAGAATGCAAAAGAACCAGATGAGCAAGCAGATGCCTTTGGTCATAGTTTTGCTCCATACTTCTCTGTGGTTCAAGGTATGGACAAAAGTCAGGTAGCGATCCACGCTGACGGCCACGAGCAGGTAGATGCTGGTGTACATGTTCAAGACGATGGAGGTGCTGACGCTGCGGCACAGGAAGATGCCAAACGGCCAGTTAAACCCCTTACTGGTGTTCACCGCCCAGAATGGGAGGCACGCGAGGAAGATAAGATCAGCAATAGCCAGATTCATAAGATAGATTTCAGCTGTCTTCAGGGGGCCCTTGTGCAGCGAATAAATGAGGAGAACAAACACATTTCCAAGCATACCAATAACACAGACAGCGTTGAGGTACTTGGGTACTATATAGAACACAATGTCCCACCAGTCATTCAAGTCTGGGCAATGAGTTGAGTTGCTCTGGTTTTCACTCTGGTTTGAGGACGGAATACTCAGTAGAGGAGTTTCAGTCATCTTTTAAAAAATTCCAAAGTGAGCAGGAGATGTCTTTGAAATGAGAGAAAATGACTGCAAAAAAAAAGCATAAAATTGTAAAAGTTGCCTCCCATGAGTGGTGTAAAAAACATTTAACTGCTGCCAATTCTTTATTAGTTCTTACTGATTATTACAGACTAGATCAATCCATACTTGATAAGTGCAGTGGTGGAAAATGTCCCCAGTATTAGCAAGGATAGAATTTCCTCTACATCCTATGAAATTTCCTCTCCTTGCTTCTATTGTTTAAAGTGGCACAGAGGAAGGAAAGTGACAAATGAGTAGTTTTGTACATCTTCTCCAGACTGCTGACAGACACATATGTAAGAGAATTCCATCTCCCTGAGAGTAGTAGGAGTCATGCTGGTGACACAAAGCCAGCTTTGCATCCTTCCCTGCCCTTTCTCTTACTCTTGTTTACCATGCTATGTACATTATTATATTACTGTATTATATGCTATGTTATATACACATTAGTATATCATTATGTCCTGCTGAAGCAGGATCCTGCCTGTTCCCCTGAGCTGGGAAAGCTGCTCACTCTCCGTATGCGCCACTTGCTGCCTGAACTTTGCATTCTTTTGTTCCTTCTCAGTTCCTCCTACCCTGAACTTTGGGTTCAAAATCGCTGTTAGATTAGATAGCTTATTACCTCCAAATGTCAGCAGCTGGAATAATAAAACAGACTCCTCCAAAATACTACGCTAAAAAACTTGCCTGGAGGGAAGGCCTCTGCAGCTCCAAATTTACAGCACTCCTCCAGTTGAAAAATTTCATTTGAATTCAGCTGGAGAGAGGCTGTCTCAGGCTCCAAAGTGTTTAGTCCATCATAGCATTGGCAATACCTTTATTTATTTCTGGTAACTCAGACTGAGATTGTACAGGAGTAAGAACATGGGTAAAACCTTGAAAATCCCCTGGACTTTCTGTCAGAGATCCACTGTCAGAGCTGACTCCTGCTTCATTCTTCTGGTGCTGCCATGCTTGATGATAGTGCCTGGATCCTGGTTTTTGCAGGCTTTCAGTCTCAGAGCATTATGGTAGGAAAGTTATTATTGAGCCAGTTCTGCCATCTGACATTTCAATATTTCATATGCAAGTGGGGCATGTCAATCACAAAATATGTATTTGAAAAAATCGATATTTTGCAATCAGTCATTGTAAATGCTGACTTTCTGCTGCAGCTATTTAACTCTGCCATTTCAGCTTCTTTATTTTACACCTAGGAGACAGCTAATGATGGAATTTCTGAAGACAGAATTTAGGACCACCATTCATCTCTTTTACATATATGTACAGCCTCAGTGACGTCTGTATATGAGCACCTTGCAGTACTTATTTTTGGGATGCCTCTAGGAATAAGTTAAGTATTAATATTCCACATCAGGCTATCTGGTACTAGTGCACAGAATTTTTTTCACCACTGCAGAATTAGGTGAGCAGCAAAGTTGTATCTGAGTTCATAAACTCACTCAAGCTGGCAGCCTTGATGGGGAGCACAGCTATAATTCAAGTTAGCACAGCTTCCTGGATTTCCCTCCCAACAATCTGAATGTTACCTAGTTAACAGACCTCTCATGCAAACTAAGATAACTTGAGAGGATCTTAAATTACAGACAAAATACATATAGCAAATAAATGGCTGATTAGCATCAAAGAGGTTCTTTGTGAGAGAGCAGAAATCTAATGCTGTTATAGCAGAAGACTGGCTAAGACATGAGAGAGCAGAGGCAGAAAATCGATATAGTTCAAAAGTAATGTAGAAGAAAGATAACATTTAAACCTAAACAGAATTATTTATTTTACTAAATATAGAATAAAAAGAAATTCTTATTGTCCTTGCTTGCCCTTTTCCTGATGACTTCTTGCTATCAGCTTATGCCAGTCACTCTGCACACTTTAGACATGATCTCTCAGTTGGAGCCACAAATTTCTTCATGCTCTGCTAAAAACACCAGGAAGTTTTATTTTTCACTGCAACTTAGATTTTATTCACAGCTAAATCCATATTCTTGTTCAGCTAGCAATGGTACCTCAGAATTCTGTAGAGGTTTTCATTGCAAAACTTTCTTCAGAGTCTACTAATCACTGTCTGAGCACTACCACAAGCCACAAGCCTTTTAGAGAGTTTCAAATGTTCTCTTGACAGAAAATGCACTTTATTTTCCGTAATTTCTGTAAGTATTTTGAAGTATTTAGTGCTAATGGACAATTAACTGCATGAATGGTTTTCAATTTCTGTCCTTAACACATTCCAGTCATCTTTTATACAAATAATGACATATTTTTCTTACTTTGAACTGATTTCTGAAGAATTTCCATGCACAGTGCATCTATCACCCTTTTTACTATTAATACTCATTAGTCAGAGCAATTAGGTAAAATGGATCATGGTTTTACACATAAACTAATACTGAGCTTCAGAATTCCTTTTGTGGTGAAAAAGACAGGGAAATTCTTATTAGACTGCACAGATCAGAGCTGAGAGCACAAAAGATTATTTTTTATATAAAATATAGAAATGATTTTTAGAAAGATAATACATTTAAAAAGATAGGCATACCTACACCTTGTCCTTCCTGTCAATCCAGGCAAAGTTTCAAATTTGGAAACAGTTGATACACAGCAGTACAGAGGTTACTGAGAGAATTCAAAGATGCATCCTGAGGCACAACTGGGTGACTGAGGGCTGTCCTGAGTGTTTTGCTGGCCACACACCATGTGTATGATGTTACATTTTGGAAGAAAGCCCCAGGAATTTTTTTTTTTTATAACTTTCCCAAATGTCAGCTGTAGTAATTTTCAAGACATGTGAAATATTTCATTCTCATTGTGAAATAATACAAGCCATTTGTTGTGACTCTTGTCATCCTTTGACTGCTAATTAAAGCTCTCAAACTGTCCTTGGCAATTAAAAGTTCCATTGTGTGAATGTCTTTAAAAAAAATAATAATAATAATGTCATTAACAGCCTTCTCTGTGCCAATGCACACAGGGAGAAACTTAGAATTCAGTTTTTGTGATGGGAGCTTCTTTCCCTGCTGGACTTGAGGGGAAGCCATGCCAAGGAGCTGGGGTAAAGCAGGACAGGTAGGTGGGGATGGTGCTGAAACACAAACCTTGCTCAACCCCATTTACACTCTTTTTGAAAAGCACTGGTTTTTGCACCCCACCATAGGTGTCCAGGGCATGAATCTCAGTGAATATTACTTCTCAGTAATATTCATGATGACTGCTGTGCTTTCTCAGGCTTGCAACAAAATAAGATTCTTATTTTTTTGATTACTTTCTGGGACCAAGTATCCTAAGAGTGGTTGTTTAAAAATAATTTTTATCTTTTTTATTCTGATTGTCCACTCATTAGAATAATATTCTAATATTGCCTCTCAGACTTTGTATGCAAATCTGTCTTAAATATAGCCATGTAAACAATGTGTGTTTTCAATTAAAAAAAAAAAAAGAAAAATTGTCATGGGACAGGAATGTTATCTACTTATAGGAAAGCATTCTTCTCATTGGCTACTTAACCAAGATATGCACCATCTATCTCAATTCTTATTCAATTGTGTCCATTTTTGTTTGATAATTAAGTTAAAATGAAAAGGCAGGGGAGGCTGAATGGCTTTATTATGAAACTTCTCTATAATGAAAAATACTTTTGTTCCAAATTTTTATTCATTAGAGGATAATAAGTTAGCTATGCAAACAGTGCTAAAATTTATATACAAAAACATTCCAGTTAACACCATCACAATGGAGAAAACTCTAAATGGCTCAAGATTAAATGTTTGGGTTTTTTTTTTTAATATCTTGTAAAATTTTAATTTTGCAAAGACTTGAAACACAAGATGTAATTTGTGAATTACACATTATGTAAGGAATCCTAACAAATTGCAGGAGGAAAATCTTGAAACAGCCCATCTCACACTGACTCATAAAGGTAAGTGCAGTGTGACAGGAGATCTTCGTCACAGGCTTTCCAAAGCCTCCTCTTTGCTTACACTACCGCATTTCCGTGTTTAAGTTATTTTTTCCATAGTGAAGAACATTTGAGCAATAACAAGAAGTTTGGAATTTGTCCTTGCTTGGACATGAATCTCTAGGATCTGCCAAGTTCCACATTTACTCACAGACTGAATAAAAAACTGCAGCTGCATCTTAAATTTATATGAAAAATAACAAATCTTACAAAACTCGTCACATCAAAATGGGATCAAAATACTGGTTTTGCAAATCCAAGTCCTCTTTGCAAATCTAGTTTCTTATTTTCTGTTATTTTTCATTGCTGTATTTGGAACATATACTGGTAATGGAGAGAGATTTGAAACTGGAAGGCTATGCATTCAGTAGAAAATGTGAATAGGCACTGCAGTAGCTCCAGCCTTTAAAGGCCTTAGAACAAGTCTATAGAAGAAGCTGTAACTTTATACAGAAAGGGGATTTAATTTATTATGTCTTTACAACTTCATTCCTCATTTCAACCTATGGAAAGTATATGAAGATCTGGTAGCATTTCAGAGTTTGCACAGAGGTAATGGACCATGAATTGAAAGAATGTGAAGGGATAGTTCAAAAATATCTAGAAGAGTCAATAGTTAAGGTTTTTTTTTTTACTGTAAAAAACATATTTATTTATGTTTTAAGCTTGAATGATCTTTAATCACACCGTCTAGGCAGACTTTCCTGCAGAAAGTAAATATTTTCTAGAGCTGCAGAAAAATTCACAAATGCTAACTGAATCTCTCTGATCAGAATGATTAAACAAACATGTTGATGAACTTAGAGGTAAGACTGCTTAATTATCACACACATTACAAGGTAGACAAATATCAAAATTCCCAAAGGTTTCCAGAAATCTGGCTCTTGATCCAGCACTCCAGCCATTAAAAATCTTCCTTTTAAGATGGCTACAGTCTTTAACGATTGGGACAAAATTTTTGGATCAGTATGTTTTAACGATTGTATTTTCACTATTGAAATGTTTGGCAAATCAGCTTAATTATCATCTGTAACTGTTCATCTGTTCTGAGATAGCAGAAAGGTTTTTGAGATGATCTTTTGATGTAAAACTCTTTGTTCAGCTTAGTTGGATTTCTTCACATATAGTATAGAGATTGCTAAGGAGAGCTTAAACTCTGATGCAGTTATTCACAATTCCCAAAGAATGATCCTGGTACCATCACAGTTTATTACCACAGTGTGGTAATAATCAAGCCCTACTAACTACAGTTTAGAGCTTGAAAGAGCAAAAGGTGAAGGAGCAAATATAGGTTGAAAAGCCAGCAATGTGCTGATGGAAGAATGGAATGGAAAGGTGATTCAGTGGCTAAAGACAGCTTAGGGATTTGGGAGATCTGAAGCAAGATCCTAACTCCTCCACTGAAACCCTGTCTGAAGACTTTCTCCCGTCTGCAGTGGCTTGTGTAACAGCTTTTAAACTCAATCTTTCAAATGAAGCCAATAAGCCACTTGAAAAATGAGAGAGTAGAGAAATCAGAATTATTCTTGCCTGTGAATGCTGAAGGCCAGAAATATCATCTGGCTTCTGTCATCCTTGCCCTTCCTCTGGCCGTGGTCCCCACCTCTGTCAGGCTGAATGGGGAGCCAGCTCTTTGCACGGCCAAAGTCTTGATAACAGCCGTGGCAGTCTCAGTAAAAGAGAAGCTAGGAGCAGAGGTAAGAGGGGGGCAGGATAAAGAAGAATGAAAATATATGATTACTGTCTGGCATCTTCAGCTCTGAAATTTTCAGGACAAAGTCTAACCTCATTTTTCCAGAAGTCTTCATATTTTTTCATGTTTCTATAAGAACAGAGCCGAGCCAAGTGTGACTGGAAACTGTCAGTAGGTCAAATGTAGCTTGGACATTACACTTTATTTCTTGGGGTTTTTTGTTGCGTGTATAAATGGTGCATGTGAATACCACAAATGTGTCACCACACTGAAGAGTCAGTAAAATGTGAATTAAGTAGTCTGTGAGCTGACACTATCTGTTCTGTGATGTGCAGAAGCTGCTACAGGGACTTTCCATTGTTGCTGGTGTCTTCATAGGGCCTTGAGCTATCAGCCGGCAGAGAAAAGCTACCAAAAATATTTCAGTACTCTTAGCTGCCTTAATTCTGATTTAAACTTCCAAAGGGACTGAGGGCAGTCAAGAGCACTCAGAAATGGGCCCTGAACAGAAAGATCTCAAAGTAGCTAAAATTCTGGTTTTTCAGCTCACTTTCCTTTGGTGTAATGGGAAGTGAAGTAAGCATCTGGAACAGCTGGACTTCTGACAAATCATTCCTTAGTAATAGGATACAGGCTAGAGAAGAAAATTCCAGGAAGTCTCATTTCCCAAAGTACTTTATTTTCTTTTGTACATGCTTACTGCATAAAAAAAAAACAAACCAAAACAAAACCAAAAAGTGCCTATATATTTACATTATTTAAATTAATGTGATGTTACCATAATAACATTTTTATATTTTACATCTCGGTACCAAATACTCACAAATACCTTCTTTTGCCTCAGTAACCTCTGTACAGAGTTCCTTTTGTGTAAGGGTTGCATGAACAGCACGCTCATGGATGAGACAGTATGATAACACTGGATATAACAGAAAGCCTTTCAGTGTTTCGTCATAGTTGTCCTCGTTGCTTCAGACAATAAAAAGGGTGAGCAAATAGAAGTATTTATGACATAGGATTGTCAAAGAAAAACCATGGAAATTGCACATAAATCATATACAGTGATCTAAATCCCATAGTCTTTAAATCACATCTGCACACTTCTACTTTGTGGTTTAGTTATTTGAAGGTTTAATACAAATCTCTCATTTTAAATGAACTTTATTTCTCCATTCAAGCTCTGATGGATAAAGACCATGTAGTCGCTGTCTGAGTTTACTCATGTCACCAAACTCCATTTCCCTTGGTAGCTTTAAAAGCTGTAACCTTAAGTGCTTTGAAAGGAACAAAGACTGTTAATTTCAGCATATCTTACTTCATCTTCCACTCAGTTTTGATCACGGTTCCTAGAGGTTAAAGTGCATACTGACAATTCAGTACACACTGAGGGTTTTATGTGTATCATCAAATTATCTCAAAAATACAGTCCAATTGGGGAAAAGCAATCTCATGTCAAAATCTCACAGATTAACCCTACAAATAAAATGTAGGTATTACTAGAATCTGAAAAGGCCATTCTTGAATACTCTGAGCTTTCAAGACTCCTGTTATCTTCAGTTAGATTTCTAATGTAGTTAGGTAATGCTCTCCTTCATATTCTCAGTTTCTTCTGTTTGTGAGATTATACCAGCTGTGCTGAGCTTTTGTATATCCATTGAATAAGATTAATTATGCTTTGTGAGTACTAAAAACCTGAGTCTCTGAGCTGAAGTGTAAGCATGAATATAAATAGCATTCACTCACTCAAAAAGTGTAAGTGAATGCTTTCACTCCAAGGCAGAAGGGGTAAAGAATCTTCTTCTACGAAGAAATCCCAGCTAACTTCATGCAGATGGGTGTGGGTCCCCTTCCACTAGTGCTTTACCATTTTTTCAGCTACTTTTCATACGTACTTTCTTGTGTAAATCTGTAACTAGCCAGAGCAGTTGCAAAAAGGCACTGCTTGTGAATGAAGAAATCAGATGGTTTTGGATCACTGAAAAGAGAAATTAAAAGCCAAAAGGATGGACACATCTGAAAACGCATCCTTACCGGATTCATTTAAGAGAACTTACTCAAATACAAACCCCTCTCAGATGAAACATCTTATCTAACTCACTATCAGGGGAGCCATATGTAGCTGCATAATCCTGACAATAGCTTCTGTACTGGGGCTCTGTTCAGAGAATTTTATGTACACCTTAGAAAAACATTCCCAATAATGTGTGCCAAGTTTCATTCAGCCATGAAAATAAGTAAGTAAGTAAATAAGCTACAAAATAGGATTCGATCATGAAAAACATCCACTAACATTAGAAGCAGGTCTCTATGGAATTTTCATTAAGAACAAACCATTGTTTTCCCTCACATAATGAACACTACCATGTTTACTCTGTGGACCTGTAGCAGATGGATATGAGTGGAGACTGATATGTTAGAAGCCTTTCTTCCTTTAAGGATTTCCTAAAATTATGCTATTGGGATAATGGCAAAACAGACTTTTTCCTTGGGTATTCACTTGAAATGGAAGTTCTTAAAGTGTCCAGGGAGTTTTCCATTTGCACAGACTGTAATTTTCTGCACCTCCTTGTGAACAAGCCCTTGTAGAATTCCACAGCCTTCTTCTGGAAGTTTTTCCCAATAATCACATACAAGACTGGATTCAGGCAGCTGTTGCTAAAGGAACAGTATGTGGCTATCTGGGTCAGTATGTCATTGATCTCTGCCAGGCATGTGAGAGTGGGTGAGAAGTAACGGATTGTGTCCATGAATGTGGTGATCTGGAATGGGAGCCAGCAAATGATGAACACCAGGAGAACAGCAAGGATCAGCATGGTGGCTCTCCTCTCTGTCTGGACTACCTTCATTTTTCGTAGCTCACTGCTTCGTAGGGCTTTGATGATTTGCACAGTGCAATAGGTAATTACACAGAGTGGGATCACAAACCCCACAATATTCAGCAAGCAGTTGTTGGTGGGCTCCCAGTAACTGGCTGGGTAAAGAAGAGCACAGGCTGTGATGTTGAGCTCTTCAAAGTAATGCAAATTTCGAAACACCATTGTAGGTGAACACATGAACAGTGCACATGTCCAGATTATAAAACA
Organism: Cyanistes caeruleus; assembly: GCF_971803275.1. Taxonomy (NCBI): domain Eukaryota; kingdom Metazoa; phylum Chordata; class Aves; order Passeriformes; family Paridae; genus Cyanistes; species Cyanistes caeruleus. The sequence goes on along the minus strand of NC_141706.1, from coordinate 54,821,522 downwards.
ATTCCATTTGGCACAGACGGTTCGTCTCATCCGCCCAAGAGACATGGTTTTCACCAAGGCCAGGTAGCGGTCAATGCTCACTAGTGTCAGGAAATAAATGCTAGAATATAAGTTCATGTGACTCATTATGTTGATGACTTTACAGAGAAACAGGCCAAAAGGCCACTGAAAATGGTTAGAAATATTAATGGCCCAGAAAGGTAAAATACAGACCAACAATAGGTCAGCAAATGCCATGTTTGCTAGGTAAATTTCTGCCACTGTGCAGCTACTCTTGTGGAAACACAGAACGGTGAGTACAAAGAAATTTTCTATTGATCCCAAAATAAATATAAACCAGAGAAATCCAGGCTGAAAATCCAGTAGCCATTTCCATACATCTGCATTAACACATTCATACTGATCTGTCTGATTCACTCCTGAATTATTGTGGATATATTCTGGACTGACTGTGAGCTCCTGAGTGGTCATGCTGTACAGCTGAGTAACATTTTCAGTTGTGATGGAAACCATTTCTGTGAAGAGAAAAAACAGGTGACATAAGATTGCTACATCTAGCTCATTGCTGCGAAAGACAAATTATGAAGAGCTGTCTTTTGCTTTTCCTAGTGTCCTAGAAGCGTAGCTTTTGAACAGGCCTACAGTTCCCTGGGTTCTTCTCACAGACACTGGGTGTGTCTGTGGAATGTTTTACAGACTGCACTGCTATGGACTGCCTGGACCCGCTTTGGGCAAGTAAAACAGGGGGGATGTAGCAACAGCAGATATTGTTATGAATGGATTAACTGAAGAGAATATTTAAAAGACTTTATTCACTAGAACTGTGCTGCAGCAAGGCTTTGTTAATTCGTTGAGGTTGTTCATCATTACTTTGTCTTCTTATCTCTTTATTTCATTAGCCATGGTCTCCTAAAGTACCTGGTGTCTCAAGTTGCTCATGGTAAAACTGCTAGTTCTGTGTCACATTCTGCAACATCTTACACCCTCCCCTGCAGAGCAAGAATTGGGTGGAATTCAGTGGTGCTTCCTCCCCAAAGAACACCATATATTTTCCCAAATATTTTGACTGTACAGTAAACAGACATTTAGTTTGCAGCTCTAGTTTGCATTGAGAACGATGAGGTGATTGCCAGCAGTGTGCCTTTCTCAGCTTCCCACTGGAATTGTCTGTGTATTTCTGTTCTGTGTTATAGAATCCTTCTGCAGCCAAGTCACAGAAGAGATAAATGGTACAACCTTCATGAGGGAGCTCAGTTTTAAGAGGTGCGCAGTGGATGGGTTGGCAATTTGGTAGAGCCAGTGGCCATCCTGTTAGCCAGGACCTGTTTGCAGTCAGCCAGCTTGTGCAAGAGCACAGTCTGAAAACAAGAATACAGTAAACATTCTACATATCAGAACAGCCTGAGATCATACAGGGAGCTATTTATGGGCAGAAACATCAGATGTATACTTAAATGTTACTAGAACCAAACAGAAGTTGAGTGTGCAGCATCATTCACTACTGATAAAATGTTACCTGTGTTTTCTTGTTGCTGTGTTCTTGGATAATGAATGCTGAGATATTATTCAAATGCAAGATTGGCTTCCCAGATCTGTACATATAATTTTCTGGACTGAGTGATGGAAATTCTGTTCTTTTTTCTTCAGGTCTTTATAATAACCACTGTTTATATTATCATTTGATTGGAAACTTTTCAAATGTATTTTTAATTAAGACACTTGTCCTATTCAATTCATAACTTGGCAGTGAAAAGGGAACACTTGCAATTCCTCAAAGGGTGAGGGTTCTCAGCTTGTTTTCTTGTTGCTGGAATTGTTGACTGGTAAGTATCAGTGCTTAATATGGATACAGAAATTTGGCTATTGGTTGCAGAACTGATGAAAAATGATGGTCATATTTTGTGTAGTTTGTGTTAATAAAACACGAATGTAGCACTTAAATATCTCAAAGCCTAGCTTGTGTGGATGTGAGAGCTGCAACTAACAAACTGCAAACAGCAGTTTCAAGTCTCCCTTTCTTTCTATGCTGGCACTTTTCATTGTAAAAAAAAAATAGGAAGTGAAATACTAATGGATGGCCAACAAGAGGTCATCTGAGAATAAAGATGTTCTGTTGCCTGATGCAATTACCAGAAACTGTTTCTTCTGTTGGTCATAGGCTGTGAACCAGCAGAAAAAAAATAAATTGTAAGTGCATTATTTCACACTTTGAGGTTGGATGTATGCACATATTTAACAAGATGAGCATTAGTAATTCAGAGAGTGGTCATAAAGGCCATGTTGGCTTTTTCTGTGATTTTCCCTCATTCCATTAATTTACAGAATTTAATTTATAGCAAATAAACTGGCAGCTCCAAAACTGCATATTGATTTATCTGTATTTTCTCTGCAATTAATCTCTTTCAGATTTTGGTTTTAGATGGGAAAGACTTAGAATTCTTTAAAATAAGTTAGTTATATTATATTACTATGGTCTAGGAACAGTGTGCAGAGACTAGCTAGGATGTCACCAAGCCCATGACATGGGGCTTCTGGCCATGTCATGCCCAATCTGCCTCCTTGGTCAAGTCTCAAGTCCTTCCATAATGCATTGCCAGAAATGGGGGAGTGAACAAGGTAAAATGCTAATTTTCAATTTACAATGCTTAGGGTTAAACTTATGTGCTCAATGCTATTTTATATCACACAGGAAACTCATTTAAAGTATGTGATTGCTGAATAAATTATGATTGACAAAGCCACAGCTTAGAGAAGGCAGTGATTTGCTATTTTCTTGTCATATTTTGGTGGAAATAAATGTGATCCTTTCACACATTCTCTACAAGTACTTTCTGTGCAATGCAAGACAAGCTAATATCTCAGCAGGGACTTTCAATAAGATTTTATGTGGCAGTCTTGATTGAAATACTGCCCTGCTGAAGTAATCTATCATTACTGATTCTGAGGGACCCCTGTGGGGGCTGAATTTGAACCTGATGGAGTTCACATCCTTTTGTGAGTTACCTGCTCCTTGACAATCTATCAAACCCACTGTCAGTCATTATCTTGTGTTGTTCTGGAGTATTTTTTTAATAGCATTGGGAACAAGGGGCACAGTTTTGATGGAGGGTGTTTCAGGGTGGTGAAACTGGGCACTCACAGGTGTCCTGTGTGGGAAGCAGCCATGGCCTGGACAGAGCTGGTGGCAACCAGCCCTGTGTCTCCTGCAGACACTGCCCTTGCCAAGGCAGGAGGGCTCTGGGGCCGGCTCATGGGGGACACTCTGCGTGTTGGCATGATCCTGCCAATGCTGCAAATGAGGAACCCTTGCAGAGGGACTGGGAGGAAGGGGTTAATCAGCTGTTGGATTGTCATTACAGGCAGGTGGAGAAGAACCCCAAAAAGGTGGTGGTGACCAGTGCCATAGCCTGAAACTCTGGGGGCTGGACAATCACCAGGGCACCTTGGTGTCTTCTGCCCAACTCACGGGAGGTCCTGCTGGTCAAGGACTGACCCACACATACGGCTCTGGAGGGAGCACGCCAGAAGACAGGCATGAGTTAATCAGCAAGCCAAGGAGAGCACCTAGAGTCCAGCAGAGTGGTTAATCCTAGAATGTGGAGGGAAAAATCTCCATGTGACAGCAATACATGCCGGGCCCTACAGAAGTTCTTGAAAGAAAAGGAGGGGAATATGTTGAATTAGAACAAAAAGTGCTCTAAGGATGAAGAGATATGAGCTAAGGAAGGGAAGGAGAGGGGAAATGTTAATGCTGCTACTGGGTTAATGCAAGCTCCAGCGCTGCTTTACTCCCCAGATGGAATGCTGCTTCAGGTGAATGTTTTTCACCATTTTTTTGGGTCTGGGTGAAGCCCTACAGCTGATGAACTCATGACTATATTAGTATTGCCGCTGGTGTTAATCTGTCCTTGTACTATGCTAAACATTTTCATACAGTGAATTACTAAATGTCTCATGATGGTCTCAGTCATGTCTCATACATGGACAAGTTCTGAAATGTGCAATAAGAGTTCAGGTTATTTCAATGTTACCTGCAGCAATCTACTCTGTGAGAATAAGAGAGAGACTTTGTAATGTATATTTTACAGCTTTTGTGACTTTACTGATTACATGCTTTGTAGAAACAAGGTGTGAAATTTGTAATTAGTATATACTGAGATTGTTGTAATATTAACCTTGCTAATTTAGTCCTCAGAAACAAGAGGTGGAGCCTAAAGCAGATAAATGCTGTTTTGATGTTAACTGCTATAATGTTGTTTGCTGGAGCAAAAGAGAGAATATTAAAAAGCATAGGAGCACAGTCCTGATGTTTTCCTACACAGTCTAATTTGCAAGGACAGAGTGGGCTCAAGACCCAGTAGTCTTCTCCAAATGAGGAATTCCTTCGATGGATGATCATCCATGATGAAAGTTGCTTAGAAAGCCACCTTATTTTCCATTAATTTCAGAGTTGTCTTAGCAGGGTGTGTGGAGTATATGTACGACACCCAGACTGTAGCATCCTTAGCAGAATTTTACAATTACCTGGTTTGCATTAATTTCTGTCAGTGGCCAAAAGTGTTTTTGGATACATTCAGCTGGCTTGCCATACACACAATACAGCTCCACGTACAGCTGGGGCTCAGTGGCACAGAGGAGAGGAAAAGATGGGAGCAAAATTATGGGTTTGAGTGAGTGGCTGCAAACTGAGAGGCACTGGCTGGCTTCTGACAGGGTGATATTTTAGAAGACGTGTTAGCTGCAGAAAGAAATATCAAGGGCTGCCCCAGTCTCTGCTCTGACTCTCTGTTTCTATGCAGAGCCCAGCCTGCTTTGACGCTTTGTATTTTTCAAGGTACCTGTTTATAAATCTATACCTTCTCTATAAGGTTTATTTTCAAAGCTTCTATTTCAACCTGGTCTTCTTGCAACTTTTCCTCCTGAAAAAAAAGCACCTTTGTCATCTATCCCCAGTTCACAGATACTTTTGTTTCAGCCTAATCCAAGCCCAGTGGGACTCATAACCTTTTCTTTGGCTTCAGAATGGGTTAGGTTTGTATCTTTAGCTGGAAGAACACTGGAAGGTAAAACTGTGTCACTCTTGTGGCATCTCTGAAACATTCTCTGAATGCTCTTTTAATTCTGTTACTGTGGAGGCATGAGTTATTTTGGAGAGGTAGAAGAAGTGTGGGAAACATTCCTAAAACGCTCTGCTTTTACAGATCCCACGACATTAATTTTTAATTTCTAATCTGCGTATAATGAATCTCTAATGGGCTTTACTACATTTGAGGTTGTAGATCAGTGGACACTTTCTGTGGCAGTGTTAACTTAAAGGTTTCCCGCTTTTCATTCTCTCCTCACTGTCCCTTTTACCCTACGGCTGCCCTCGCGGTTCATGAGGCTTCATGTTGAACCAGATTCAGGAACTCGCCTGGGACAAAAATAACCTTGTAAAAGAAAAAAATTCTTTTTAAAACAAATCAGCTCCATAGTTTTCCAGAAAATTAGGACAGTAAAGGAAATATACAGAGAAGCTACCTCTCAAAAGCGTAACTTCTAGATATTATTTGTTGTGTAAGCTTGAGGCACACCATGAAAAGAAACCATTGCTCCACAGTTACTGTTAAAGGTATCTGCATCAACTATGTTAGGAAAAATGGGGGCGGGGAGAAAGTTGTTCTGTTAAAGTAGTTATTTCAATAACAATGAAACTAAGGTGAGAAGAGGCTACTAATTTTCTCCCTGTGTGGGAGATGAAGCCACTCAATTCCAGCTAAAGAAAGGTGTGGAAAGAGCAGAAGTCGAATCAAGTGCAATGCAAAACCTATTTTTTATATATAACTTTTATGCAAATCACTTTGCATAACATATTTTTTTTCCAAGTGGAAACCTTGAATATACTTATTTTAAACTCTTCAGGGTTAAAATTGCCTAAAAAAAAAAAAATCCTATACTTTTTAGCTTTAGAAACCTGGAATGTAATTTTTCAATGCTCTTTACAGAGCTCAGTCAATAACTGTGATGACTCAGATAAAAGTTATCTCTGTGTTAGGTAGTTATAACTGAAGTGGAGAAGAGCAGCATGGCTGGACTGTGGTGAGAACTGAAAGGAGAAGGAAAATATGAACTAGCTCAGAGAGAAGTACTGTCCTGATCACAGGACCTTGGTATAAGGGAAAGAACTAATCTCATTAAAAAGTTTTGATTTAGTTCAGATCTGGTGATGATGTTTGAGTCAGCCCATGTTTGACCTCTGACTTGCTGCCATCAATATTTTAGAAACTTTTCTATTAAAATGACTTACAAAATATTGCAAATGTCACCAAAGCTGGATTTTGCTGTCATTCTGAAGGAGCAATTTTACTAAGATTACTTTACAAAAGTGAGTAGATTCAGTATCTCCTGTGAAAATTTCTCAGATGAGCTGTTACAAGGCTACATGGGCACATCCCATGGGACAGTGGTGAATACAATGACTAGATGGACTACTCTTGCCATAAAGGTTTAGTTGCAGTTTCGTTGCATGCTTTAACTCACTGGGCTTTTCTTTGGATCTATGTAACTCCTCTTGTATGGAAATCTTTCACAGATCCTGACCTGTAGAAAATATCCCAGGAAAACGTTGCTGTTAGTGATACACTGAGTGAGGACCTTCCTTTTGCAGAGAAAGGCTGCATCAAAGCATCATTAAATTAAAGAGGGAAGGGTATAAGTAAATAAGTAATAGGAAATGCCAAATCCTTTGAACACTGCTCTAGAGTTGTTTTAAAACATATCATAGCAAGGCACAGCTTGGATGAAGGAATTAAATATGAGGATAAACAATGAAATATGAGGATAAACCCTCTACTAATATTAGAGAGGGTTTATAAAAAAAAAATAAAGGAGGTCTGCAACTGTGGGGCCATCAAGAACTGAAAATGTGATACTTACAAAACATGTGCATGGTGATGTGCTCACAGCAACAATTCCCGCAGTTAAATTTAGACCTGAATACCTGGTTTAGAAAATGCTAAAAAAGTTTTAAAACCACAGTTTTCCTGAAGATTTCTATTATGTTAATGCTGTGCAGCTTTCCCCATCCCTTTTGTACATGATGGGTTAGCAAATAAAGCAGAATTATCCTGAAGTAGAACTTCCTGTACTTCTCAGCCACTTTTATAATTGTAGTTCCAGAGCAGAGAAAGAATTTTAACTGCTCTGGAAACAAATATCACTTCCTTTCACATCCTCCCAGTACACACTTCAATCTCTGCTGTTCAAAAAGCTTATAAAGCTTAAGCTGTTTTGACTTAGAGTTATTTCTTCCCCATCTCCAGCTTTCTCAAGACAGCATATGTCTATGAAGAAATTAAATACATGAAAGTCTTAAATCTAAGTGTTAAACAAATTTGTTTATTCCATTTGTTCCTCTCTTTTGCCAGTTTGCTCCTTTCTTTATAGTCATTAGGCAGATGAAAGATCTAATTCCAAATCTCTATTCTGTTTAACTTGGAATAAAATCTGGAAATTGGGTGATTCACATGCCTGTGTACCAAGATGCCACAAGCTTATTGAATAATGTTGATTGAGAGTATTTATCTTTATGAAGATATTTCCAGTTAGTATAAATACTTAAATAAATATCGAATCTGAATCTTCCATCTTTGGAAATATCATCAGTTTGGAGGTTTACAATGCCAATCTCACAACTTCTTCTCCCTCTCCTTGTGAATACTTGCTACTCTTCTCTTTAGTTCTTGAGGATTTTGATCTTCTTGGACCCACCCAACTCCTGCTCCCTTAGACTTAATGTGGCTCTGCTCCACAGCCTGGTGTCCCTGAACCAAGCTGATAACTTTCTGACTCTAGCAGCAAAGCACATAAATCTTACACAACACGAGTCACAGCCGGATCTACACTTTTCTGTGTGTATTGTAGTGTGTTTGCTTAAAATGTTTTGACAACTGAGAAGGAAAATATTAAAACAGGAGAAAACTGACCACAAGCTCACCCCGCAAGGCTGGCAGGATATTTTGGTTTGTTTCTTTTGGCATTTCCCATATGAGAACAGGTAAGGAAAACCATGAGTGCTCATTGTCCAGAGCTCAGCCAACAATTAGCATTTAGGTTAGTGTCAGGAGAGTGAGAAATCTAGGAGCTGCAGTAGGAGTGGGACTGCAAAAGCAGGAATGAAGAGCAGTCATCCACATCAATTCATCCTTGAGAACATTTTCATGGGAGCCATGCATGGAGTAAGATTCAGCTCACACCTAGAGTTCAGGCTAGGGCTAGGGGAGTCACAGGCTTTATCTGCTCTTTCAGAGAGAAGAGCCCTGTCAGGCCCATGTGTTTATGTGTTTATCACACTTCTGAAACTGAGTCTTATCAGTCCTCTGTGTTTTCACATGTATGTGATCTTGGGTCAGCCTACTCTTGCATATTGCTACCTTGACATTTGTTGTTAGCATTTGCTTTCAGAAGCTCTGAGCTTAAGGTCTGCAGCCATGTCTGACTTGTGATCTTTTGGGTTTTGTTTACTTGATTTTCCTATTTGGTTCAAAATGATGTTTTGTATTTTCTATTGTTAGCTGGAAGGTCTCCTGTGAAGAGTAACTATAATCAGACTGTGGTTTGCTTGCATTTTTAAGATTTGCAGAGTTTATGCTTGACATTGGATCTGTTGCTGAGAAGATGACATGTATATTAACAGAATTTATTCCCGTTCCTGGTTCATTGCCTAGCTTGATGATATCTCCTCTGGCTGAACTGTCTTGCAATGCAAACTGCACATTTGTGCAGCGAGAGAAGCAGCCAAAGCAGTGCTCAGAGTGAAAGCAACATGCCTTGGCCCCAGGAACCTCACTGGGCTCCCTGTTGGGTGCCAGTGGCTGCGGGGAAGCCCTGTCTTGTCCAGGGGCAGAAATCTTGTATGTATGTCCCTTAACACTTTGCACTCATGGTGTCTGACTACAAAGCTGAATGATCACAGCTTGCACAAATTAACTGAAGCACAAAGACAAATAAATGAGTTTTATAATATGGCATGTAGAAATACATGCAAATATGGCATTTTTCCAGGTTGGAAAAATGTCAAAGGTGGTTGTATCTACTCCCTCAAGCTCTGCAGGTGCCATAAGAATTCTCTGCTGTAGATAAGGGATTGCTGTACCCCATCACCACTACAAAATTAAGTATTTAACACACTAGCATTGTGAGAGCAATTTAATATCCATTGCAGGAGTCTGATACCATGTGAAATAGCAGGTCTGATGGTATCAAACAGTACAATGTGCCTCTCAAACAGTGGACAATACCCTGAGCCCAGTGAATAGCTAAGGATTCCAGTGGTAAGGAAATGAAATGCTAGTGATCATATCAAGATTACTTGGTGCACTTAAATTATATTTCTTTCTTAAAGCAAGAATTTCCTGCTTTAGAAAACGGCCTTTCCTGAAACCCAGATAGCTCAAACCTATGGCAAAAGCCAGGCCAAAACCAGCTAACCTGGAAAAGAAAAAGGTGAATTTTCACCTGGCTGTTGACAGATTTTGGGACATGAGGTGGGGGAACCGAGCCATTCATAGTGTGGGTTCTTATAACTGATCTTGGGGTTCATCTAGTTTAGATACAGTCTTGATCTCAGTATGGAAGACAGGAGAGCACAGATGAACTGTGCCAGTGACGTAAATTGCTTGCTGTCTTCGTTACAGAGGACAATAGGAATATCCTGCAGAGAGGTGGACAATATTATAAAGTCTCAGAGGAGGAATTTTAAGAGGAAAAGGCTGTAAGCCCTGAAGCATATCGGTCCCCCAGGAATGTTAGTGATTCTTTTATTCACTTTGCTGTAGTGGAGGCACAGGAGAGCTGTTTGGCAGGGCACAAGCCTCCACTCAAGGCTGCCTCCCTGACGTGCACATGGATGTCCTCTAAAGCTTTGCTCATTGATGAATTGCTCCCACCAGACCTCCTCAGCCCCGTTTAGCCACACCTTTCTCTTAGCAACTGAAATGTTGCTCTTTTCCCTGGGTAACAGCATTAGGTTCTCATGACTGTAAAATGTGAAGGTCTAATGGCCTAGTAGTATTTGTCAGTATTGGTCCCTCTGAGCATTAAATATTTAATGGAGAGATTTGCCTTTCATATGAACTGGCTCTGTGCCCTGAAAGCACTTCACTTCTAGCACCTTGAGGACATTTTGGCAGCTATTTAGGAAAAAATAAGAGATTTGCCATCTCGAGTGCCTCCAGTCACTATAATATTTACACTATTCTCATGTATTTGCAATAACACAGCATCTCCTGCACATTTTCACCACTGTCTTTCACAGGTGTGGCCTTTGAGGAAAGACCAATTGTCTCCAGCAGCAAAGAGCTCCCAAAGAAGCTCACAGTATGTGTGACTGGTTGCTGTCACAAAATCTAATAATGATTTCTTTGACAGCTACCGCTTTCCTCATTTCTTATCATACAGGTAACTGATGATTTTACTCTGCTGTAATTAGCAAAAACATAAAAGAGGTTTTAACCTGTCACATTATGTCTGAAAACCACATTTGCAGCTACAGAGTCATCCCTGCCAGCAGCTGGATGTTTTAGTCACCACTGCTGTTTCCATTGCTGAGCCACATACTGATGGCTCTGTGCAGGCAGAGGAGCCCTTAGTACAGAAGGCATCACAGGCAGAATCTGTCCTCCCTCTAAATCAGTAATAATGCCTTGTGTTCTCCTAATGCCTCTCACCACAGGGATACATGGACAGCTTCAGAGTAATGGTACAGTTTTCTAACAGCACTTTAGGCTCTGACAACAGAACAGGCTAAAAGTATCTAACTAAAAATATATAATGCTTAGGTGAAATTTTGAACAGGTGAAATTCAGAAGAGAGGATATTTTCCCAGGTTGTTTGGGTTAGCACCTCTAACACACCTTTCTGAAGGTAGTCCTAGTTTAATTTAGAACTTCTGACAGCAGCTACACTAAACTATGAGCTCAGTTGTCAACCTCCTGAATAGGATTTCTTGTGGATCATCACAGAACACGGTCCCTAGCTTTGCTGATTTTTGTCATGGAAGGCAATAAAAATGTGACATTATGCTAATTGTCTAAATGACAGGTAGTCTTTATTAAAGAATTTGAGTGTTTTGTTTATTTTAAAATTCATATTATTTTAACAACTAAAATCAGAATGTGGCAGTGCAAGCAATGGTGAGTTCCCTTCTCAAGGAGAAGCCTAGTCTGTAATGTGCCTCACTTCTTAAATGCTAAACTTCAGAAAGCCATTTTGCCTTGTCCTTCCTAGGTCAAACACATCCTCTTATGTTGTTTCTTGAGCAGCTGGGACAGTCATTTCATATTATTTTCGTGTATCTGCTCCTCATTTTGCCAGTACATGAAATATTTGCAAAGGGAAAGAGGTCAGTTTTCAGATAGCATGGCTAGAAATCACCACACTTTATATATTGTAGAGAAAGCTCAAACACAGATGTAACTGTTAGAAATGGTGTGTAATTCACACTATAATGAGCTTCAAACTGTATCGCAATTATCTTGATAGTAACAACAGTAATTAGATATAATACAAATGGAGCCTATCTTTCTACTGAAAACCCAGGGGAACTCTAATGACAACATTTCTTTAGTAAGAATACACCCTATCTCTATTAGAACTTAAATGTTCAAATGCAAGCTGACAGGCATTTGGTGATTGAATTGTACAAACATGGATATGACTTTCAACACTGAGAGATCTTGAAGGTTCTGGACACTTCTCCAGCCAGGAAGTAGTATAATTTACAATGCTGATTTACAACAGTCAGTGTTTGGATTTCAATTTTAATTTTGCCTTCTCGTGCTTTGCCAGTTTTGAAATTAAATTGTACATTAATTTATTGTTATCCCTCTGTTAGCAACAGGAGATGACAGAGCCCTGCTGGGACCTGGTGCAGACAGTTTCTTTTTTGCTCTGCATATACAGGTTCTGAGCACTGGTGCTCACAAAGAAGATATGTCCTATCTGCTCTTTCCAGAATGTCAGACCCAACAAAAAAATACAGGGTAACAATTTAGTTAGAGAGACAGATTCCCTTAGTATATGCCACAGCTCCTTCAAAGAACTATTTTAGAACCCAAAGCTAACACAAAGATGAAATTTAATGTCTTTGTCATTTACACAGACAGTGGGATCGAGTGCACCCTCAGCAAGTTTGCCAATGACCCAAGCTGTGTGATGCAAGTGACTGGAGGGAAGGGATGCATCCAGAGGGAAAGAATTCCACCCAGAGAGAAGGAATGCTTCAGAGGTGAGCCTATGCAGAGCTCAGGAGGTTCAAGAAGCCAAGTGCAAGGTGCTGCCCCTGGGTTGGGGCAGCCCCTGATACCAACAGAAGCTGGGAGGGAGAGCAGCCCTGGCAAGGAGGACTTGGGGTTCTGGTGGATGAGAGGCTGGACATGAGTTCACCTGCAGCCCAGAAAGCCGATTGTGTCCAGGGCTGCATCCAAAGCAGTGACCAGCAGGGTGAGGAGGGGTGGTTCTGAACCCCTCTGCTCTGCTATAGTTGCTGGATCATGTTTTCTGGTACCTTAAACTCGCGTATTACTACAGCTATGTAGGAGATACTTTTTAAAGTGTTGAAGGAGGGGAATTTTCATTTCCTACTAAAATGACTATCAAAACAGAACATTTCTGGAGAAACTTATTTTAAAAGAAAGATTTTTCACAAAATATTTGGGTAATAAAACAGAAAATATTTTAAAGACGTGATTTCTTATCTTGAACAAGGGAGGCGATGCACTGACTGCTCACAGTTTAGCGGGTGACCCAGATCCACTCTTTCTCTGGCCAGCTAAGAGTTTAATATCTTTACCAGTGGAGTAGTTAAAAAAAAACCAAACCCAGAGACTGCAACTGCACAATTCACTACAGTTTATCCCTCAGGCACTTGCTTAGGAAAGAAGATGCCTCTTTCAAAAATCACTTTTCAGTGCTCCCCATTCCCAGACAGGTTTATCCTTAGTGTGTGCATTTGATCTGTGGTTTGTTTTCTTGCTTTTGTTAAGAATATCAAGACCATTCACCAATTTTCCTCTGGAACAGAAATGTTGTCCTCTGACCAGCTTTGTTAATTTTGAAAAACATTTGGATTTAAGTTAACTGTGTCACTGTTGACCTTGTGTACCATCACTTTTGCAGCGCCGTAGAAGAGAGCACTGTGTAGAATTGTGTGCGACAGTTTTCTGCAGCAGGCAGCAAAGGCTCGTGGCAGGATGTCAGGGCAGGAACAAGTGAAGGGGAAATGAGTGGATGTGAGTTCTGGAAGGGAACATAATGCTGCTGAAGGAAACAGAGGAGAAGCATTGCTGTCGGGAAGAAAGGAAGGATGAAGAAGGAGAAATGTTAATGTTGAAATGGAAGAAAGGAAAGAAGGGAAAAAGAAGGGTTTAATTTCCTGAGAGGGTAAAGGGTTCCAAAGCAAACCAAATGAATAAGGATTCTTGCCTAAGTCAGGTATATGCCAGGCTTATGGGTGCTTTATCTTAGACTTTCATTTTAAAATGTTAGAAAACTTAGGTAGTTTGCACCATTTGGATCCATATTTTACCCAGCTTCAAAATAGTTCAAAATCTGAAATAGTTTAATTCTTGTATTTAAAGTCAAACTTCTATTTGATTTTAAAAAGTAACTTGACCAAAGTACATTAATTCTAAGACAAAATTTATTAATATATTCCATTGAACCCTTTTTTTAAACCCAGAGAGGAAAGTGTGCAGTGGAAACTACTTAACCTGTCTGTAGAAATACACGATGTGAACAGTAGAAGTCTGGAACTCCAGATGTCTCATACTGTACAGTTATGAGCTGCAGTATGATTTAAATGCCAATTTGTAGATTACATCTATTATAGAAGAAAATGAATTGCTGCCTTCTTACATTTCCAAAAAAGATTGTTCATAAAGTGTTGCAGGAAACACCTACACAAAACTGACTCCACTTTGTTACTTCTACTTCCTTCTACTTCTGGGAAATGTCCTTTTTGCTGACCCAGCTTACTGGAATTTATCAGCTATAAGGTGACTATTCTAAAGAAAAAAAAAGAAAAGTTTCTCAGAGGAAGGATATAATCAGAAGGTGAAGGCACACAGTTGTCTTACGGGACCTGCCTCCACATGCTGTTCTTAAAAAAATGTGTATGTTATCAATTAAAACTCCTGTGGACAATATCCCAGCCATTCATGATCTGCATTCATGTCTGATTCATTACAACTGCTTTAGTCAGACTGCACTACTATCATTTTAAAAATAAACTTGCAACTCACAGAGAAGAAAAAAAAATACAGGCACGGAGAAAGCTCTTTAGTTTTAAACTGGTTCCCCTGTTCTGGTAAATAGCTATTCCAAATTCTTTCACTTTGAGTTTGCTATTAACTGTAAATCTCTATGCAGATTACAGGCTTGGAAGCAGATAATTGCTTTTGCTTATTTATCTGCCCATGAGGGATAGTCCCAGATCCTCATAACTTGGAAATTTTGGCATTAACTGTGAGAAGAAAAGAGATCCTTGTCCAGGCAAAGGAAAATAAATTTAAAAATGCAACTGATGTTTTTATCCTAATAGATACACATATCAGAAATGTCTGATGAAAATATTTAATGATTGTTTAGCACAGTGTAAAAAATCTGGGAGGAAAGTTATGGAGGTTCCATGTAGGATCATCCCCTAGCAATGGGCAGGACAGGGATGCATGGATATGCAAAGGAACAAGTATTTTACTTCCCTGACAAGATTCTAATAATTCTAAATGTGTGTTTGTGAGTGTAGATATAGATACATATATACATATATAAAAATCTAGAAATATAGAAATATAGATATATAGATATATAGATATATAGATATATAGATATATAGATATATAGATATATATCTATATATCTATATATCTATATATCTATATATCTATATAGATATATAGATATATAGATATATAGATATATAGATATATAGATATATAGATATATAGATATATAGATATATAGATATATAGATATATAGATATATAGATATATAGATATATGTCTGTGTATGTATACAGAGAGAAAATTTCCACAAAGCAGATACTTCCAGGTCACCTTCAGTGCCTCACATATTTTTCCTGCTCTTTTGCTGTTCATTCAGGGAGAAAGTGGTTTGTGTGCACTCCCAGCACTAGTAGGACCAGGCACAGGAATCCTCTCTAGGTGATGCCAAGGTGAACAGCAATCTGCAAGCTGGTCTTGAGCAGGTAAAACAGGATTCTGCATGAGGAGCATGTGGGAGGGCTCCCCAGAATAGACAGTGTCAGGTAGGCTTGTATAAGATGACTGAATCTGAACAAATAAAGAAAGAAAAATTCATCCCTGAGAACAGGTGTCAGGCAGAGATGAAACTGTAATGATAAACACCCTGGTGACACTGCTGATTGTAAGGTTCATTGGCTGAACTCAGTGCTGAACTGAAGCTGTACAGTTGCAAAGGCTAGAATTTGACTTGGAGCATATTATGTGTCCCAGAGCCAGGTCTATCTGTTGTGATAGGTAAAGGAAAATGTATCACATACATGTTTGTAATCTCCTAATTTCACAGCTAGGAAATTCAGCCTTTCACAGACCTTTCCCTCTTGGAGACTGAGGCCAGAACAAGAGGATGTGTCAATAATATGTTAAGCAGGCTACCAGTGAGCAAGTCGTTCATCTCTGCTGATATATTCATAACACCTTATCTTCTATAATCTGTCATTACTCTGTTGATGCTGATTTGGAGGGCACTGCAAACATTCAGTCCAACTGAGGATCCAGCCTGTGTAGCTACTTGTATCTCTTGTTTCTGTGCCTCCATCTGCTTGTTTTCCTGGTGAGATGTTTGCTGCAGTCTAGCAGGTAGGACCAGGAGCACAGCTCTGGGGACACTGCCATGCTGTCTGTGTTACACTGATGGCCAGAGGCTTTGGGGATAATCAGTGTGAAAAAGTCTTGCAAGCACAGGCTGTGCCTCAAGGAGCTTCTAATCTAAACAGAATCCAAATATAATACAGAGTGTAGAATGTGACTTATTACAGGGAAAGACTGCTGCAGAATGAGGTGAGAGGTGCATGCAGACTGAGCCAAAATCTAGCAACAGGTACTGCAATATTTCTGTTGTCCTACTTGTTTAAGGATCAGGTCCCACTTTGAATTATGAAGGCCTAACAGCTACTTTTTATAAAAATGCTCAAGGCACCTGATGAAACACCTCCAGTTTACTTGCCTGCCCACTACCTGTAGGGAGTTATCCTTCACATCAGGAAAGGGCACATCGCTGTCCTCCATGTGTGTGGGTAGAGGGACCTGCTGCCCTTCTTTTGTAACCCATGACTCTCCAGAGCAGCAGCCAGCCCTGTGTGACCTTCAGTCACTCAGACAGCTGATAGGAACTCTTACAACCATGGCAGAAGTTATAAGAGGTTGCACTGGGGTGCAGTCCCAAAGGGACTTTCTGCCAAGCCGGAAACACTGCAGGAGGAAAAGCACCTATGACCAGTTCTGCCTCTGGGCATGCATATGTAAATCCTGTTAATGTTAAAAAGACCTGGCCCTCTACCATGGATCACTCACTTTTTTTTTTTTGTGGCATTTAACAGTAATCTCAGATAAAATGGATGGGAAAAATGGATTTCTGCATTTTGAAAGCTTCATTCTCTGCCAATTAACCATAGTCTGAACTGTGTTTTTGCAATACTGTCATCATTCTGGCATACCTTAGTGCGTAAATCTCCTGAATCTGCAGACCTGTATGATCAGATTTTTTTGCAGGGATCATCACACAAATCAACCCAACCTTGCTGAATCAAGTTGAGGAGCTAACATGTAGGGGACTTAAATACATCAAAGAAGCAAAAGTAAATCAAATCCACCCATTCAGGGAACATCCAAAGTCCTTAAGTGTTTTGGTGAAGTTTGATATAGCAGCTTTGACTTGCCTATCATCAGACTGAAGAGAAATGCTTTTAGCAGGCAACTTTGCTCCTTGTATTTCTCTGGTCTGCATCTCATTTGTGCCTGTTCTCCAACATTTAGCTCCTAAGTGGGGTGTTGGACCATGCCCAGAGTCCCTCAGTCCCAGTTCATTAGCTTGACTTCTAAGTAAATGAGGTGTAACCACTGTGGTGATCACATGCAGTTACAGCTTGGTCTGTGTGCAGCCAACCTGCGAGGCCCAAATTTAAAGCATTGCTCTCATGCTGTGTGCTTTCCCTCTGCTGGGCCAGGGCTGCGATGTCCCTGTGTCCCTGTGTCCCTGTGTCCCTGTGTCCCTGTGTCCCTGTGTCCCTGTGTCCCTGTGTCCCTGCTCAGGGCACCTGGCCGAGGGAGAGGATGGTTCAGGTGTGCCTCCAAACCATTCGTGAGTCAGCACCCAAAGACTGCTCCAGGGAGCGATTCCTCAGCCACCAAACTCTGCTACAGCCCAGAAAGGGCTGGCAAAGGACAGATTTTGTCTGCACTTTAGAGGACTCTGTTCCTCTGCCAGGTAGAGGCAGAACTTTCCATCTCCGTGTGCGAAATGCAAGAAGGAAGGAAGATAAGCCTTTTGATAAGGTAGGGGGAAACACCTCTCTACAGAGTACTTGAGAGGGAAGTTTAAAAAGCCACGAGTGACAAGAGAACAAGGCTTATGAATAATGTTAAAGTGGACATTTCAGCTAAACAACGTTTTTCTCTGCTTGTTCTTTATTTTCAACTTTATATTGATTAGCATTGCTAATGGGTTCAGGTGTACTTTTGCAGTTGATTTGGTTACTGAGAGAGAACTTGTTTTGAAAGCAAAGCTCTGTTCTCTGATAAGTGTTCCTAGACTTGTAATATGATTTTTTTTTTCTTCTGTGTTTTTAAAAACAGTGGAATTTGAGTGCCTAAGAGATTTTTACCCCCATCTTTTAATGAAAACAGATTATTAAACACTGGCCGCTCTTAAACAATAAATTTTAGGGTTTTCATAATGGATGTCCTAAAATTCACCCAAATTCCTTTTGTTTTCTGCCTGAGAAAGTACTTGAAATATTAAATAGCTACAAGAATTTTTAAAGCTGTTTTCCTGTGCAAGGATGGGATTTCAGGAAGCTCTAAGTCAGTAGGAAAGATGGTTCTTTTGTTAGAGTGTCGGAACAAAATGTTCAGGTAACACTGAGTAACTCGATTAATCTTGTTCCCACATGTTCTCAGGGGCCCAATGAAAAACCTGACAAAGATTTTCAGGATCTGCTGTTCCAAGGTCTTTATTAACTTGGGCATGTTTATCCATTCTGTTTGTGTTTTCACTATTCACACTGAAAACAAGACAAATACACTTCGAAATCTATAAATGAAACTGGAATGCTAAGACGCTTCTCTTAATTTTTTTCTTAAGGATTGCACATTTTCAGAGACTACATAAAAGTCATATGGCTGATATTACTCAATATGGTGATACTTCAATCTGAGAGACTCATATGTGGAAAAAGAGATTTCTTTTACCCACATAACTGTCTTCCGGTTTCTAGGAAAATATGTACAGCTGTTTAAAAGATAAAAGTGTACCCATATCTTAGAGGATGACAACTCTACATACAAAATATTAAAACAAGAACTCTAATGGCTACCTATTTGAACACTTTTGGCTTTATGGCTATTTCTATTATTACACTAAGCTGCTTAGGATACTGAGTAATGGAAAATGAATAGCTAAAAGTATAGCATATATTTCAAGCTTTTTTTTTTTTTTATTCTAATTACAATACCACTACTAAGCTCTTTGTTTTCATCAGCACCTTAAAAGTCAAGATCTTACTGATATTTTTATTTGCATACAGATTTTAAAAATAAATTAATAATGTAGCTTAAATGTCATCCAAAACCTTTCTTCTTTGTAGTATAAGTTTCAAAGGTTTAGCCTTTGCCATTCAGTCAGTGCAGATGAGACAGATTAGCAGTGTAAGGTACACACACATGCACTTCCACATCCTGCCCACCAAAGTTTACAATCAAAATAATAAACAGAGAAAAAATTATCAGTATGTACAGAAAAGAATTTTCCCTGGTTTCTCCCTGCTATTTTGTAGGTAATTTCTCAGCCAAAACCAAAGTTAGCTGCTCGTACTTTCTGATTATTTTTGTGAGATGAAAGAAACAGTGCCTATAGTGTGATTATAGACATGAAGTGTCATCTGGATAGCAGAAATCCTTACCCTCCAGTACATGGGACAGTCTCTGTGACAAGTGAAGTCCCTTTGGCTTTGATACACTGGACACTATGAAACAAAACATTTTTTCTGTAAATATTATAACTCTGCAAAACCCAACAAGTTACAAAATCACATTAGCAAAAATTATTTTTCTCCTCCATTTTCCTAGAAAAATAGCAATATCAGCTCTCTTGTCACTAAACCAGAAACACATTAAGAATGTGGTTTCCAAAAAGCAAAAAACTGCACTGAATTTAAATAGTAACTTTTCACATGAAATAGAAGTGAAAAAACATTACCTTGACTGAAAATTCACCACTGAGCAGGTACAAATGAGCGAAGTGCAACACGTCTCTGGGAACAGCTCCTTCTCCAGTATGAATGAGTCTAACTCATGGTTTTACTGCCCCTCCCTGAACACAGCAGACTCATTGCTCTGTTGATGACATCATATTCTTGGATTTTCTCCCATAATGTATTGTAAAAACAATGTTTATCTACTGTATCCAGTGTGAGACCACTGATATTTTAATATGGGTGGCAAACACAAACACAGCTAAGATACCCATTGGATGTGTATGAAACAGTCATGTGTTTGTACAACAGCTCCCAGAATTGTGCATGAGCATGCACGCACACACAGCTCTTATCCCTATTTGGGGTAAAGACAAGTGCATTTTTTATTTTACTGGTGTTAGAGGTAAACAAGCCAACTTTCTGGAGGACTTGGATCTTTAAAACAGAAAAGATCAAATATCTCATTTGCAGTCTAAGATATCTTTTTTTCCATGGGAAAAAATTTACTGTTTGTATTCTGGAAAACACTGCTCTTTGTCTCTGACTACTCAGTCTGCTGAGAACAAGTACAGAATCCAAATACCACTTAAAGATTTAATTGGGCCAAAATTTCTTCAAGGCTATGGAAGAAATCTCTATATGAATCAGAATTATAGCCAAACTCCAGAGTATACCCTTTTACTTACTACATTGACTTTCAATCTTGAAGGTCAGATAATTAACAGAGAACTAATTCTGGACTGTTTATTAGAGGCATAGATGGTTTTCCTGTACTATTTATGCAAATAAACTGAAATCTGAAATGGCAACCACAGTGGCAGAATTCCACACAAAGAACATATATTCATTCAAACGAGAACTGAAGAGAGAAAAGAACAGTCCACTCCCTTAGTTTGCTATAAAATTCTAATTCTGAAAGCGAACAATTCAGGAAAAAAAGCTGGTCTATATAGTGACTGGTGGTATTCACCAGTGAACATATCTGGCTCCCACTCTCCACTGGTTTGCCATTTACAGTTTTAGTGCAAAACACTTACTTGGTGTGTATTCTGACAGGAATCGCTGCTTTGTTTTTCAATGCTTTTCCTTTCTTTCTCTTTCTCGGAATAAAGGATGCTTGGTACATTTTCTGTCTTTATTGGATCTAGTTGAGTCATGCTCTACTATCAGCAATACCTCCCCGTGGTCTCTCCCTGATTTCCCTGCACCAGTTCCAGTTTGGTTGTGTAATCTTGAGACTCACAATCTCAAAGATCTTCATTCCATGTGTTTTTTTCAGTACTTTTTTTAACTCCTTATTCACTTGAATAAAAATTTTAGGACTACCTCTAGATTTTGGTTTTTTGGCTGGTGATGTATTTAATATTAAATATCAACATAATTTTGCAAATACAGTGCCTCAAAATTCTGCTTTGATTTTAAGATTTTAAATTTTATGTGTTCATAGGAGGAACTCTACTGGCTCAATTGTAATGATGTAATAAACCCCAGCTATGGCCAGATCTACTCAGCTGCACTCAAGGAATGTGGAAAACCCCTGGAGGAGCAGGGGAAGTACTCTACAGCTTTTTCAGGAGGCTGAGGCTAGTGTTGCCAGCAGCCAGTCTGCTATGGAGGCTTGCTGAATGGTGAAATAAATGTATGCAGTCATCTCAAAAGCTTTAGAAAGGAGAAGCTCTGCAGGCAGAGCTATTAGTACACATTAGTATACATACAACCAGGGTTGCCCATCCCAGATGCAGAATCCAGCACTTTCCTCTGTTGAACTTCATCCAGTTGGTGATTCCCCATGTCTCTAATTTGCCAAGGTGTCTGCAGGGCCTTTCAGCCCTTGAGGGAGTTGACATCTCATCCCAGTTTTGTGTTGTTGGCAAACTTTGTACCCCTTCCAGCCCTGTGTTCAAGTCATTAATGAAGATGTTGATGAGTACATGAGGATGGAGCCCTGTGGAACCCCTATGAGTGACAGGTCCCCAGTCTGATGTCACCCCATTCACTGCAACCCTTTGTACCTGACCTGTGGGCCAGCTGCTCATCCAATGTTTAACATGATTATCCAGCTGTGGGATGGAGATTTTGTTCAGAAGGATGTTGACAGTAACAAAACTTTGCTGAAGTCTGAAGAGACTACGTATGCCTACTGACTTTTCTAGAACAAGTGGTGGGTTAACCTGTTGGAGAAAGAGATCAGGTTTGATAAGCAGGACTTTGCTCTCATGAAGTTGTGCTGGCTGTGACCAAGGACTATATTGTCTTTCAGGTGTTTTTCAATACTTCCCTAAGTAATCTTCTCCATAACTTTACCAGACACTGAAATGAGTCTGACAGGCCTGTAGCTTCTGAAATCCTTCTTCTTGCCCTTCTTGAAAGCTGGGACAACATTTGCTAACTTCCAGTCAGCTCCAAATTCCCAAGATCACTTGGAAATGATTGTGAGAGGCTTTGCAATTATGTCAACTAATTCTTTGAGAACTCTCAGATCAATCCCACCAGGCTCCATAGATTTATAGGGATGCAGCTGGAGCAGCAGATCCCACAAAATTTCAGGGTCAACTGGGAGTTGATAATTCTTGCAGTGATTGTCCTCCAGCTCAGGGCTCTAAGAACCCCTTGTTCATCACTGGTGCTGAAGACAGAGGTAAAGCATTAAACACCTCTGCCTTGTCTCTGTTTGTGAGGTGTCCATCCTCATCCTGGAATGGGCTGATGTTGTTTCTACACTGCATATTGTCATTAAAATATTTGGAAAAACTATTTATTTATACTTTTTATTTTATTTTTAATTCTACATTTCTGGAAGCTCCAGCTCCAGCTGAGCTTTGGCCACACTAATTTTCTCCCTGCAGTGGCAAGCAGCATCTCTGTACTCCTCCTGTGCCACCTGACTTTGCTGCCACTGGACATACACTCTGAACTGGGTTACATGGCAACATTGCTGCTCAGTTAGCATTTATTTAAGAAACTGAGAGAGAATGTATGCAAACATTTGCCTCTGTAAAGCCAAGACAACAAACAGTGAATAAAGAGTAAAATGTAAGGGGGGAATTGGTTGCCTAGGTAGCTGTTCAGGACTGTTGCAAGCACTTTCTAGGGCAAAAAAATGTCACCATGTAATTTTACTTACTGATTTCTGACCTTTTCAAAGAATGTTTTGCTCTTTTTGGCCTACCAGCTCTGCAGATTTGGAAGAAGGAGGCAGTCCTTGGCTATTTGACATGGACTAAGAACTTTGTTGGTATTTGAGCAGGAGTCCCCAGCCTCCATGTGAACAGGTGACTTCCACTACTGGCCACACAAGTGATAGAAGCTGCTTTCAGACAAATGCAGCTCTTTGAATCTTTCTGTGTATATGCATACACTGGTCAGTCTCCTAGAAAAAGCTATTTTTGCAGCTAAGCCTGTGTATTACTTCCCCTGCAAACTCAGTGTTTTTCCAAGACTCACTAATTAAAATTAGCAACTGAAGATATTTGGGTAACTTTCTCTAAAGAGGATACTGATTAATTTCCTTTCCTTGTTCTGAACTGATCCAATTATCCTGCCTAAGTTTTATCAGGACAGTTTTATTTGTAAGGGTTCTGTGTCATCACTGAGTCTTGGCTTCTTGGGATGCCTTCTGGTTTAAACAACTGTTCATTTTGGTCAGTTATATTTTTCTAGAATGAGAACATCTTTTTTGTCTCCTATGTGTTTCCGGTCCTTCAATGTGTTGCATTTATTTTAAAACCTCTTTTTAGTAATTTGCAAATACACAGTTTTTTTCCTTACTAAAATTAAGAATTATGGTACTTTTTTATTGTAAGGGGGATTGAATTAATCAGGATCTAGAATGTGTCTGTGACCTATCAAAGGACTGCACAATCAGTTCAGTACTAAAGTACCTCTAAGGATATACAGTTTGACTACAGATGCACAGAATATCAACAGAGAAGCAAAGACAATTCTAATGGAAATACTTGCAG
This sequence comes from Cyanistes caeruleus, assembly GCF_971803275.1. Taxonomy (NCBI): domain Eukaryota; kingdom Metazoa; phylum Chordata; class Aves; order Passeriformes; family Paridae; genus Cyanistes; species Cyanistes caeruleus. Next base: position 54,798,067 of record NC_141706.1, on the reverse strand, counting down.
CTTACTTTGCAGGAGAAAACTCCTTTTGTTCAAAAACTGGATCTTCTACATTGTACTGTAGAGGTACACAGCCAGAATTAAACTTCTTCAGTTCTGTGCAAGTTCTGTGCATTCATCTGTGGAAGCAGCCAAGTGGATCTCACGCTATCCCTTTGGAAATATATACAGAAAACCACAAGGAGCAACAAATGCTGTGGGGCTCTTTTAGCAGTAGAAGTCAGATGAGTAGCCAGAAGTTGAATTTGGGCTGGATGAGATGAAGGAAATGACACTGGAATGAGCAGAGAAGGCTTTTCTGTACCTTTTATAGGTCTGCAGAGGCTGCAGCATGAAATGCTGTCAGGATGAGAATGATTCTTATCAGTACATCCAGAAATATTGGAAGGAATATCATTGTAACCACAACATTTGGCCCAGCTTCTTCTCGAGCATTAATCACAAGTTGGCTGCACCTCCAAGGAAAGGGGTAATTACCTCCACAAGGATCTGGCAGCCCAGTGTCACGCACACTTATGCTCACAGTAATGCCCGGCATATCTCTGCTACTGAGTGGTTACTCTATAGCTCTTCATCAAATGCACAAACAAAAAGCATCAGAACTGCCTCTCTTGCTTCCTGAACAGCTTTATCTCACCAAGCTTCTCCCAAGGGTGCCACTGCATGCTAATGTATGGGATTTGCTCTGACATACAGTGCCACAGGGTGTTACAGTTTAGGTTATTTCTTTTCTGCTGTTTTGCATCAAGTGTTTTTCCTTTTTCCTTTGTAGACATTGGGTGGGGTTAATTGCAACCACTAAGCACCAGCAAAAAGATTCAACATCCCTTAAGAACAAACAACAAAATAAAAACCCCTAACTGATGCCCTGGTTTGTGCACCTATCCTCACAGTTACTGAAATCCTGTAAACAACATTACAGATGTACTTCAAATTCCCTCATTCAGGAAGGAAATTTGCTGATTCTTCTTGTTAAAATCAGACTCTTTTTCACTCTTATTGGAAGTGCTAAGATTGCTGAGTTCCTCTATATCCTGAGAGACCTTTGCAAAGGAAGCATGCTGCTGTCTGTATCCAACCCTCCAAGCATAGAAGTTACGTTTCACGAACTAAGCAAACATCCTATTTCTAAAATATTTCTTGGACTGAACATGCCCAAATTAACTGTTGTACTTCAACACTACTCTGTGCTGAACTTTCAGCTAGAGATTAAGGAGACTTTTATTTTTCATGTGCCTCCTCAGTTTCACTGGGCTTTATTAAAATTGCCAGTGCACACTGCTCCCTTCCTGATTTCCTCAGGCGAAATTTTACCAGTTGGTTCATTTCTTAGATCTTTTGTGCTAGTCCATTAAGTTCCACTAAGAGAGATATAATGCAAACACAGGAGCCAAGGTCTTCTTGGTGCATGAGTATGAGGTTCAGCAATAACCATTTAAGTTAGTTGAGGAAAATTGTATCTGTGACAATGGCTGTGGTAATAGCAGTGGTTATGAATGTCCTGAAATGAGGGTAGCTGTATGAGCTGCCCTTTACTAACAGAAGGCATAGCAGTGAAGCAGTGTGGCACAGAAGGGACTGTCAGAATCTGGCAATTTGGTAGGGCAAAAAGAAGAGAGCCATGTCCCGTGGTTCTTTGTAGCCTGCCTTCCCTCTGGGTGATGATGGGTAGATGAAAAAGTCTTGTTCTTTCATGCTTAAATGACACTATGGAGCATTTCTGCACAAACTCAAATAACCTGTGTTTTCTGTCAAAATCTGCCAAAATAAAGACTGCTGTGACTGCAATAGGGATGCTGTGATGATTAGACTGTTTATATTTTATTTATTATTTTTATTTTGAAAAGCTAATGGATTTTTCAAAAGCAGCCCTGTACCTCAGGGAACAATACATTCTGTTTATGTCTGGGTCTCGTATTGTTTATATAAAATTTTTCCTGCCCAGATTTGGTGAGCTGCAGCCTGGTAGGATAATGTGGATACCCATTACAGTCTTTACAGACATTTAGGTCCATACATGCTGAACCCAAGAGAAATTAAGGTTTAGGTACAAATATTCTAATGCAAGTTTATCTGCACTTTGAAGGCAGTTGATGTTTTTGCAGAATACATCATAAAATAGCTTATTTTATTTGCGACTTATTTTTGTAACTTTCCACAGGTAATTTTATTCTGATGAGCTTTGTTTTGCTCTCATCAGCACATAGGTGCTGTTGCCTCCTTATAGCATTGGCAGGGGACACTGATTGATGCAATCTACTGAACCTTGAAGTGTCACACACTGACCCTTTGGATGTTGAAAGGACACAGCTCCTCTTGTGTCCTTCTTATGAGCTACCTTTAAATGGTACCATCTCAAGATGAAATTCTAAGATATACTACAGTTCCAGATAAATTGGCTACTCCAGAACTGTTAGCATTTGGTTTATTCACACATCTACCAAGACTAAATAAAATAACTTATTATAGGGGAAGGGATGGGTCTTTTATAATATTTCTTCTACTTAGTAGAGGATTTTGAAATTGATCCAAAGGAGTTTTCCTGCAAATATGGAACTGAATAGAGCTAAAATCATGTGTGGAAAGCAGAAGTATCAACTGTGCACTTTGTTGAGCCAGAAGAGCGATGGGGGATTTTGCTCCTGGCAGCAGGGTGATCATGAGCTGCTCAAGGGCTTGAACCCAGGCACTGTATGCAGGGAACAGAGGAATGAGTGGTTTAAACCTTTTCTGTGTTAGTATGCAATAAAAATTAAACAGATGTGGCCATCATAATTCAGCAATATCCAAATTCTCTTTCTAAAGATATAGAAGGCAAGGATTTGATGATCATAGTAATGAAATCCTAAGGAGGAGTAGCTCTAAGTAGTCCTGGAGCTACAATATGAAAATTGTAATCTTTGTAAACTTCTTGTAGTGACAATTGCCTGTCAGGGACTAATTCCTGCTACGAATTGTGATGTGTGTGAATGATTTTCAGCTTTTTCTCAGTGTCCAGTAATAGCCCCTGCAGCAACATGCTTGATTTCGTTCTAAGCATTTATTTTCTTCTGGAGGAGGGTGAGGGAAGGGACACAAGACCATTGGATTGCAAGAAAACTGTGTGAGACTGGAGAAGAGAGAGGTTATTTTTGTTTCTGGATAAAGTGACTGGTTTCATATTCATGAACTCCTAGATATCTGTGTCCAAGTGGTCTAATGGGGATGACTCATGTGTGACATTGAAGGGATGAATGCTGTGTTTTCTTGGTTTGAGCATCTTCTGACTTCAGAGTATATTCTTGTTTGAAAAACAGGAAGAGAAATGGCACTGGGCTATAAACTCATTAAACCCCCGCCTCTGCCAGAGCACAGGCCTACAGCTAGTGAGTCACCCCTGCCATGATCTTGGTATGAGCAGCACATTCTTCAGCATTTACCTGTTTTACCAGTGTTAATTTTGCCCTATTTTTGTATGTCATGCTTAATCCCTGCTCTGTTGCTCCTTTTTCTCCATTTACAAACATGTCTTTGCATTTCTATTTATTTCATCCCAACCTTAACAGTGCTGTTAAGTTGACTCCAGGGCTAAGTTGACATAAGAGTAAGACTAAACCAACAGAGTGGAACCACATCCTTCACAGTTGACTGAAATGAGACGTGACGGTCCTCTGTCCTAAAGTTGCACGCCCTAACTCTAGCAGAAAAGTGATTTACTAAATATTCTCTGTAAACAATTGTAGAAAAAAATGTGTTTCCACTCCTTACTGTAATACCATGGGGCTTGGTTGTTTATTTATTTATGAGAATTAATTGGATACAGAAACCAAACAGTTGCTTGTGTGTCTTTTTCCACACCAAGTGGTTGGTGGTAATAACAAATAGGACAGCAAAGAAGAGTACTCAAAGAAACAGAGAAGTACTGAGATTAAAGGGTGATTGTAGGAGCAAGAGAAAATAAGAAAATGTGTCTTCATGCCATTTCATTGTCCTTCTCCAGTCTAACCATAGTCTGGATTTCACAGCAGTGAAGATAAAATTTGCCCAAAGTCATGTATTGTCTATTTCCTTTTTCACTGCTACCCAGCATGAGTAAACAAGGAGAATTAAGGAGAGAATTTGTTCTTATCCACCTTGATTTTAGGTGAGGCCACAAGAATAGATTTAAATTGTTTATTGATTCAACATTCTTTTTTAATATTTGTAGCTAAACGCTTATTGGGTTGGCAATCCATATTAAGCAGAGCAGAGGAATCAAAAGGGAAAGACAGGATCAGATAAATTGCATGCTGCTTTATCTTCACCTTAGTCCTGAGAGTACTGTGGAGAAAATTCAATTGTTTCCAAGCACACTAATAAGAAAGTGGTTGGGAATACTCAACATAGGCATACCAAGGGCAAATGATGCCTGATGATCTGGATTGCCTTCTCTGAAGAAGTGGCAGCTGGCTGGGTGAAAGAGTGGTGAATGTTGTTTATCTTGACTTTATCAGGTTATTTGATCCTAATTCTATGAACTATATTCTTACAAATGCACTGGGAGGATACAGATTTGTTGAGGGACCTACAGCGTACATGAAAAACTGGATGGGCCCCTGGGCTCAGAAGGTAATGGCCAGAACTTCAACATCGGTGTTCTGCCACTGGTTAATGTGTTCATCAAAAACCTGAATGACAGAGAAGAGCTCCTGCCAAGCTTGAGAATTAACAAAGCTGGGGAGGGGCAGGACTCTGATAAAGGGCAGAGACCTCAGAAAGGTAGAGAGGCTGGCTGATGGGAAACGTGCCCAATTCAACAAAGACATGAGCATCTGGGGTGAACAGCCTCATGCTCAGTACAGGCTGTAGGTGAGCTAAGCAGGTAACAGCCCTGAAGAGGATCTGGAGAGTGCTGGTGAGCAGCAGGTCCAGCATGAATCAGCAGTGTGTCCTTTAACAGTGAAGCCTTGTAGCACTCTGGTCAGTTAGTAAGAGCATAAGCAGCAGGTTGATGCAATTATTGTCCTCTGCCCTGCAATTTTGAGGCTGCCTCTAGGGTCATGTCTTAATTTCCACCCACTCCTACCCACAAGAGAGATTCACCAGCTGGAGGCTAGAAAGAGTCCAAAGAAGGACCACTGAGATGACAAAGGAGTAGAAATATGTGACATTCTAAGAGGAAGCTGACGGAAGTGGTTTTCTTAATCCAGAAGAAGAGGAGTTTGAAGGGGAATACTTGACACAATAAACAGTGTAGTGGGTGGCTGTTAGAAAATAGAAATCCAGACTCTTCTCAGGTGTCAGTGCTAAAGGACAAGAAGGAAGGGATGAGAAATGCATCACGGAAAGTTTCTATTTCCAAAAGAAATTCTCTTTACAGACTGTTGAATAGTGGACCATGTCACACAGAGAGACTGTGAAGTTTCTGTCCTTGAAGATATTCAAAATTCATCTAGACAGAGCTCTGAGCAATCTGATATAACTTTGAAGTTATCCTGCCTTGAGCAGAGGGTGAAGCTGACCTTCAGACTATTTAAAAAAAAATTCTGTCATTCTGTGAATTTCTGGCAGTTCCATACATGAGAATCCTATGAAAATATGAAAACTTTTTTGGTCTGCTTCCTTTACAGACCTGGTATTTATGTGCGTGTCTTCCAAGCCTTAGAAGTTCTTACACCTTTGCTTTACTGTAGAAACCTTCACTGAAGTTTAGTTCTCCATGTAGGTAGCTGTACTCTGTGATGCAGCTATTTCTGCACTTTTTCTTTGAGAAGTTATAAAGACACAGCTATGAAGCAGATTTCCCACTATTTAACAACCCTTTCCTAAACCTTCTCTGATGAGTTATTCCATTATTTTCAGACAGGCTCTTCCATTGCTAAAAGCAGACATTTTCTTTCAGAGGCTAACTATAGGTCACTCTACACGTTTTGAGAATGTTGACACAAGTCAGAACAGGGAGAAGTTTCTAAAGGTCATCAGAAAAATTAGCCAGTTTCTTTTTCTGTCCTGTCCTAACATTTCCCCTTTTTCTCAGCTTAGCTCCAGGAGGCACCTGATTTACTTCAAGGAGCAGTTTTAGGGAGCTGTTTCAAGAACTATGATTTTGGTGTTGAATACTGCACCTCTGCAGGAAATTCAATATTCAACAGTATATTCAATACTCAGCAGCATTTATTTATTATAAATTGAAATGATATGCACTTTCTGCCAAATTAAATTTCTAAGTGGAAATTCACATGGAGAAGAAATACAAACCCAGCTTTGGAAGACATGGACTCAGAGTCATAGAATGGTTTGGAAAGGACCTTAAAGACCATCGAGTTTTAATCTCCTTGCCATGAGCAGGGACACCTGTCACTAGACCAGGTTGCCCAAAGTTCCATCCAACTTGGCCTTGAACACTTCCAGGGATATAACATCTAAAACATCTCTGGCCAACCTGTTCCAGTGCCTTTCCAATTTTACAATAAATAATTTCTTCCTCATATCTAATCTAAACCTCCACTTTTTCAATTTGAAGCCACTCCCCCTTGTCCTATCTCTACATATACTTGTGTTTAGAATAAATGTCTCCTTTTTCATTATTTTGATGCCTTAAGTTTTAGCTTTTATATTTTTCATAGTCTGTGTTGCCTAGGTGTGTAGTTTTAAGCTTCATATTAAGTGTTAGTGAGCTCTCTTCACAGAGTAGGTAGACAATTCATTTTCTAGCTAAATACCAAGGACAATCATTACAAGTTTCAGGCCCAAGAGGATCTGTATGAATGGCAAGCCTGTGCATTTTTAAATAGCAAACTCACTATTCTTTCATTTTTTAAAGGCTCATTATCAAGTATCCAGCACTTTCACCAGTTTCTTTCTGATCACTCCTCTCTTACTTAATGAAATATCAATGACTTATCACCTTTGTAGTCAGTTGTAATAACAAAAATGTGCAAACAAAAACACGTGCAAGAAAAACTACAACTGAGCTGTAGAAAGGATAGTTTGAAGCACAAAAGAGGAGAAGATGAGGTAATCTCATTACATATTCCCTTTACAACTCTCACTGGAACAAAAGCTGCTTGAGCTGTTTTACTGTTGCTTGTCCTTAGATTTTTACAGAGGTCAGAGTGTGAGGCGCATTTGGCCATGGTATGAGATATACCCTTAGAAGGAATAAATATGCTGGCTGCAGTCAGTCTGGTGGGTCCTGCTGGGTGCTGATATGTATAGACACCTTCCCTATTCTGCCTTCTTGCTGTGCAAGGGCAGGAAAAGGGACTGCCCCCTTCATTCCTCTGGGAATGAGGGGACTTCAGCTCTGAAAGGATGTGTTGGCAAGCAGATACAGGAATACTACACCTGACTGTTACTACAGCAGTGAGTGGAATGATTTCTCAGGGGAGGATGGGATTTTCCTTGAAAGAAACATAAATAAAACCCCCCACGTTTCTGCCCTTTACATTTCATAGCCTTCATACAAATGCAGCAGTATCATCCTAATTCTATGATATTTGGGAGCTTTAATAACCTGCTCAACAAATCTCTAGAAGATCCAGTGAAATGTTTCAGATATTCTCAGTCCAAGTATGAAGACTCTAAAACCCTTTTATTTATGGGGAAGTGTTTTAATGTTTCCCTTGTGCTTTTTGCGTTTTACAAGTAACTTGAGTGCCTCATGCCAAATACTAGAGTATCTAGTGTGCCTCTGTGTGTCTGTCTGTGCGTGTCTAAAACTTCAGCTGATTCTTCACAAGCATAAAGGTGTTGTAAATTTCTGGCATATCATATCTGCCTTGATTTTTAATCACTAAATACTGAAGTTTCTCTGTATTCTGGTTTTAGCAGAGTTGCATTTGTTCTCCAACCTCCTTTCTAAAGTTTCATTTCTCTTCAGCCCTGCATGATGCCATCTGCAATTCAGCCTTTGCTTGGAGTATTTTGTTTCCCTAATGATTTCCATTAACTTCTTTAGGTTCCCATCTGTTTATTTTATCCATGTTTTAGCATTTGGATAATTCTGTCAAATAGAAGTTTCTTAATGATTTCCACAGCAGCCTTCTCTGACCCAGTAAACAACATTTACTGGAAACAGTGAGAATAGTGTGTTGATGACTGTGGGATGCTCTTGTGCATGAATTGTGTGTGGATGTGCAATTAAACAAAGTGGAGGGGGGGAATAAAAATATTTAATATTGTTTCTGGGAAGTATTGTCTGAGTTGCATCTATTCCTTCATGAGTCTAAATCAGGATAATTCCAATGAACCAATCTTAGCCCCAGAGTCAATTTATGCCTAAAGGACTTTATAGGTGTAATTGGGCCTTTACTTGACTTTGCCATATAGGATTAAGAATGACAAATCACATATATTCATGTGAACAAAATTAATTATTTATTTAAATGGATGATGATAACGATTAGACTAAAATATGTTAGTCAGTAGTATTTACTACACAGTATGGATTGCTATAGCTACTACAACAGTGTTATTGAAGATATATCCAAGCCATGATATCAAAGTCAGCAAAGTAATTATGTAGAGATTTATGTTACACACCCATACCAATGACCATGAGCAAATCTCTTTTTCCCATCCTCAAGGAGTAACCTGGAGATTACTCAAGGAGTGGAGAGGGGTCTCCACTCAGGGGAGGAATCTCCACACACATTCAAGAGATGATATGTTAGAAGACCTTATGGTTAAAAAGTGGGACAGGGGTTTCACAGTATGAAGTGATTGTCAGTCCTATGTCTCTAGGCCAGCTGTGTCAGCTCAGCAGCTTTAGACAACTTATCAGCATTAAAACTTGTTGATTGATGTAGCAGGAACTTTCTCACATGCTCAGTGAGCCATGTGCTCACTGGTGCCAGTTTCTGTCAGGAAATATTCTTCCTCACAGTGTTTAACTTTCAGATTGAGGAGTCAGACTGGCCTCAGCAGTTTTCAGTACTAAAGCAGCATGACCCCCCTTCATTCAGCAGTGGTAACTTCTGCAAATATTGTATAGTTTCAGCTCTTTTACCTCCAATTAGGCAAGGCATCCTGCTACAAAGGCACTTTGTAGCAATGTATGTTTGCACATGTGTAAAGAAGGAAAAAGAGACAAGGCACAACAGGGAGAGACTACTCAGTACACTGGGAGAAAGACACTTTATTAAAACTTAATTGTAGATCACCTTCTCACTTCAGGTAGGTAAAGAAAAGGAATCTACAGCTGCTCAGACAATTGTTCCCATCTAAACAGCAGTTTCATGAGATAAAATAGAAGGCAGAGACTATAAGGGTTTACAAAAGAAACATAAGATAATCATATTGTTTGAAAATATGTGATTATATTGGGATTTACTAAGGAAACCCTATCTAGCAAGACATGTACGAAAGAATCACTCATTGTTCAGGCAGTGGTAAAGCTTGAAGTAGAGCAGTGCCAAGTTTAGGTGGTCTGATCAAAAGTCAGAAATCAGAGATCTGAAAAAAAATGGCTTGTACAGAAAAAAAGAAGGAATTTGGGTTCTTCAGTTTTAGGAAGAGAAGTCTGACCTCTCAGGTGAGTAGATGGTGTTGCAAAAAGGCACAGGAGATTCTCCCAATTTTAGGCAATGAATAAACCATGGATGTAAATTGCAGCAAGAAACATCCAGGCCAAATGTCAGAAAAATTCTTCCAGCAGTAAAGACAGAGAAACAATGACATGTTTTTTATAGGAAGCTTTCATCCTTTCAGGAATGGATACATCTGATTTGCTGTGAGAAAAGAGGATTTTTCTGGGTGGTCTCTGGAGGCCCCCTCTAGTCCCCTGACACAGAAATTCAAAGACATTTGATTAGCTTCCTGATTTATAGCAACAAAGGGAATGTAGGCTACTTGACCTAAAACCAGAACCATCCTTGAAACACTTTCAGCTGATCCTAGAGTGCTAAGCCTCTATTAGCTTATAAAGCTGAAGTTAAGGGCAGCAGTAAGAAAGCATGCTTTATTTTTTTAAATGCTTAAAAATATTTTTCAAAAACATTCAAACATGGTAAGTGAATTCTTCAGCACCCTCTTTCAAGTAGAAAATAAGTTTATTCTGAGATACTGCATTTCCCACTTTAGCTCCTGTCTGTTCTAGCAGGGCTGAAGCTCTGACTGAGAGATGTGCTCTGACAATTGCTAGGGCTGCAATACACTCTTTTTCAAGCATCTTTCAGTATTGTTAAAACATGAACATCTCCTCTAACTAGACTAAATATTGTCATTTTGCACAATGACTTTTGTAAGGCAAAAATAAAGTATACCCTGTTCTACCAGCTATTTTGGGGAAACACAAACATTTAGATGAGAGTGTACATGGGGGCATCTGGAAGCCCTTCTGTAAATCATGGAAAGGACCTGGATATGAGTGGTAGATGTTAACCAGATTTTAGTAGGGGTAAGGAAAGCCTATAGAAGTATGTTTTAAAGTGTTGCCATTCTTTCTGACATAGATGTAATTTTTCCAGATGTATTTTTGTTGCTTATGAAGGATCCTTTCTATTAAAGTTGGAGATCTTTTTTTTTTTTGCCATCAATCATTCATAGTATCTGATGATGTAGGAATCCCTGTGGAGAAATAAACTACCAAATCAAGTAAAAGTCAGTTTGGGGAGGTAACATTGCTGTTGGGACAGTACTGCTAAAGGAAAGTAGTTTTATCATTGGGAATAGTATGATTTGCTCAAGTTGTACCCACTTCTGTGATATCTGTGATCTTTTGTGGTTTTTTTCCATGATGGTTATTGGACATCATGTAACTGTTTTGTAATACAGGATTTTCCACTGATAGCTTCAGTAGCTTTTGCTATGGAAGCAGGTGGAACTAAACATCAGGTAGAACAGCAGGGGGGATTGTTCTGAAAATAGAGTGCAGAGTAGTCTGTTTCCTAGGTGAAGTTATATTTGAATTGAACCATTATTTGAACCATTATGACCCTTTCTCTGCATTCACTTGAGCTCTAGGATAACCAGGTCATTTTAGCAATCATGACAAACTACAGCAATCCTTTCTGAGATTGTCTCTTCCTGCCAGGCACGAAAGAGCTGTGTCATTGATGATCTCTAGGCCAGACTGAGCTGAGGATGCCCAGTGGGGATAACTCATGTTTCAGCAGGTTTTCAAGTGCACAGATGTCCCACAAATATGGGGGAAATGGCCTTCCTCCTCCCTTATTTCCTATGACCACAGCACTGCTATGCAAACAAAAGTGACAATACCCCACCAAAGAAGGCCTTTTTGTAGCTAAAGCACTTCACTGATAATCTGGACCCTCTCTGAATTTACCATAGGTCCTACAAGACAGTCATTTATTCTCTAACTCTGTATTTCCCCTTGTATTTTGCTCCCTTTGTAACACTCTGGATGCTGGTGGAGTTTGTAGAAAGACTGTGAATTTAACACTGACAAAAAGTTGTGAAGTAGTTTAGAAATGTCTCCAAAACATGTAAAGACTTGTGACAGAGAAGCTGCAGGCTTGGCCTTGCATCATTTGGCAATGGCAAAGAAAAATCTACTGAATATGCAGTATCTGCCAATTGCCTGCCTAATTACCATTGGAGGCATGATTAATAATGGACAGAAAGCAAGTTCACGAGGATACATTGGCTGTAGGCTACAGCCAACTGGTCTGAAGCACTCATATTTCAGATAGACATCTGCTATGACTGAGATGTTCAAAAAGGTGGCTGCATTTCAAGTGAAGATGTTTGATTGCAGTAATAACACCAGTTCTGGCACAGTCAACTTACCCTCCTACTATTGGATATTAACTAGCAGGAGACAAATAATGCCTGAAAAACATAACATCCATTTAAGGACAAATAAAATACAAGTCAGTGTATGAGTGCTTCAGAAGGATGCTTGCATCCTTCCTCTACCACCCCAGAAATTTGAGGTACGAAAGAAAGCACTGCTAGAACATTTAACTGCACAAGACAGGGCTGAACAGATTTGTGTTTCTATTCAGCACATGGTGCTCATGCTGTTTGCTCTGCCTGTACCATTCTCAGGAGACTGAAAAGTGTGCTTTTCTCATTGTTGCACAGATGTTTTTTGAATCTTGGGGGAAGAAGTTATTTTAGGACATGGTAGGTCCTATTTTAGGACCAGGTGAGATTGAATGAATTTACAAACTAGCCATATTAACTTCCCCTTCCCCTAGATGGTTTTGACTAAATCATTTGTTCTTCTAGATCTTCACAATAGTTTTTAGACTCTCCATCAAGCAGGACTATGATAGATTTGAAAGTTATAAGGAGTCAGTTCCTGTTATAAATAATAGCAGTTTGAATCTGGGGCAAAAGCAGCAGTCACTTGAATCTGGGGCACCAAACCACGCAACACAAATTGCAGAGAATGTGTGGGATACTTGAAACCTACCAAGTCCCTCCTAAGCAAAAAGAAAAAAGAAAAAAGAAGTTCTCTTGGCTTCTGCTGATGTCAGTATTAAACTGGTTCACATTTTTGAGGCTGAATGATTTATAATGATCATAATGGTGCTGAGGTTAGAGATATAGCAACATAGCAATCTCCTTCTAAGATGAGAGCAGAGCCTGGTAGAACAGGTTTCTTCCTCTAATAAAAAAAGGGTTTAAACAAACCCCCCAAAATATAAGATAATAAGGTAAAACAAGATTATCTTTGTTTTTCTCCTAGCTGTGTTTGCAAAATCTATCCTCACTTCATGGGTATGTGCTCAGGAAAAGGGTATTAGCTAAAATAATGACAGACAAATAACAGTGACAGAGAGAATTGTATTTGGAGATGGATATAATTATCCAGTGTATAACTTCCTTTAAATGCTATCAGTTTTGTTCGGTTATTAAGGACAATATGAGACTCAATGTGCCCTATCCTATATTATCATAATTTTAGTCATGAGTTAAGGAAGGTAATGAAATTTTGGATCTTTCAGGTTATTGTTTAATGCCTGAGGCCCCACAGGTTTCAGGAACAAAACCCATTTCAAAACAAAATCCCTTATCAAGGAAGGAATCACAGGGGCATGTGGGGGTGGGGTTTGTTTGACTAGCTGTCCTTCAAAAATCCCTTCCAACCAAATATATTCTATAACTCTGTGAAATTGAATCCTACTCCAAGCCTCATGATGACCAGATCCTGGACCTGTCTGGTTGGGACATGTCTGCCCCAAGGCTGAGGTTTGACATCCTGCCACTTACAGCTTATCAACTCCTCCAAACATCCCCATGCTTATTCCTGTTCTGTAACAGGCAGTGCTGCCTTCTGTTGTTGAGGAACAGCTGTTTGCATCAAGTATGACTGAAATGTTTTGGAGAACCTGTCTGGCTGAAGGGCTACCAAAACCATACATGGATACATTATTTTAATTCTGTCTCCACATTTCAGCATGAATGATCCAACAGAATTTGCCATCCCCTGAGCTGCCTCAATGCAAGAGTGCAGGGCAACGTGGAGACTCTGCCCTTTCCTCCAGTTAGCAAATTTAGTTACTGCAAGTATACTGAAGGGATGTAAGATTACTAGGAGAGTAGATCAGGCTTGTAAAAGGCTATGAATGCTGCCTACAAGGCATTGAAATAAACCATTTGACTCACCTGTAACCAGTGCTGCTCCTGTTACAAAGGGCTGTCAGGTAGCCCAGGAGTTTTCCTTAATGCTCCTCCGATGGTTGAGACAACAGCATTAAACAAAACCACCATGACAACCTCTAAACACTACTTTGAAGTAAACCCAGATGGAATTTATTCACCTCACAAAAGTACTGGCTCTCATATTACAATCTCAGATTACAAGGGCTACTTTTTCACACAGCAGGTGTGAAAAAGTCTGAAAAGGTCTGAAAATTTGATAGCCTAAATCTCCATGTTGCTACTGTATGTGAATTGTTGAAATACTAAAGTCATGTTTAACTGGGATTTTTACTTCTGAATGTTCTTAAAACCAAGAACATGCTCATATACACAGATATAACTGCATGTGCATGAATATGTGTTTGCATTTGTTTATAAGCAAAAATACAACATTAGATATAGGTTGCATCTTTCTGATTTTATAGACTGAAATGTATACATGCTCTATCACTTTGCTTTTACTATTAATCTGAATTTATTCCTGTCCTCTTCTAGTTGGACTTGATGCAGAAAATCCAGAAAAACATCCTGAACATCTTTAAGAATTAGATCAAACGTCAGCCTCTGAGTCTGCATGGACAGTGACACTTCTGCCCACAACTTGTTCAGGTGACAAGTCTTAGGGCACAGCTGCAGAAACTGAATCTGCACTTGCTAACCCAGCTCTCAGCCAGCAAAACTGCTTATACTGGTTAAAGAAGTGCTACTGCCAAACTGCTGAGTCCTGCCAAGGCGGGAACTGCATCTGAACTCCTGGTTTGCCTGTGTGTGTCTTCATTAAACACTGGTTTCAGTAGGTCTGAGGTACTAGGAGGAAGCATTTGCCACAGCTTTTTCTGAGAGTAGTGTCATCCACTGGCTTCCTTGTAATTTTCTGGATGTGCGGGTCAGAGGTGGGTGAAGATGAATGAGTGAGAAGGACTAAGAGGGATTTCTTTTGTTTTTGTTTATACTGCTCATGTTTATGCAGATGACATAACCTCCTTTTGAAATTCAAAGAAAGTATTAGTGCAACTTCTGTATGTGTATAAATGTTTTCAGCTACCTCCAAACAGTAATTCAGTACGGATGTTCTGAGATAATGGAAAGTTGAGGTTTGCAGGCAACAGGAACTGGTATCCTTGCCCAATCAAGCACTAATAGGTCACTAAAAGTTCAAGTCCTAAATGCGAGGGAGTAGCTTTCTAAGCAGCCTCTGCTTCAGCAAAGTTCCACAACATCTTTGTTTCTTGGAGACACTGAGTTGCAGTCAGAACTTCTTGTCTTTTGGCAGGGGCAGTTACTCAAACATCCTTCAGCATGCGTTTGCAAATTTTGACGTGAAAGTGAGTGTTAGTAAGAATGTTACTGCCATTTTTTATTTTAATTTCTTGTGTTTAATTAATAAGCTCTCCTTGTGCTGGGAATATTTTATTTTGTTTGTTTTGTGTATAGACTAGATAATTATTCTTCCCAGCTTCTATTTCAAAATGGTACCATTGAAAAGGGAACTAATTCAGCTGTGAATCAAAATACATTTTATTTACCCACAGATGGGATTAAGAAAAGAAAAATCTAGTATTTTTTTTCATCTGAAGTGTCTAAATGAGAAGAAGTATATAAGTTTGAGTGATGAGCATGTTGTGCATTAGCTTTGTCCTGCCTATCCTGCTGGGATATGAAAATTCCTTGTGAGTCACAGCTGGAACTGCTGCAGCTCATATCAACTCCAGAGATTAAGAAAAAAATTGGATAAATAATCAATTGACTACCGATTAATTGTGGTCAACTTTTATTTTAACTTTTGTTCCTCCAGTTTAAAGACAGACTTATCTATCATCACTGACGAGCATATCAAACAGAAAACAGGTAATGACTTCTCCTTACAGAAGTTCTTGAAGAAGTGCCAGAGTATTTCCCAGCTCCAGTTGAGAAACTGAATATAAGTAAAGCAATGATGTCTCTGCTTAAAGAGCTCTGCTAACGTAGTTTTTAAGCTCAGCAAGGGTATGAATAGTATTGGTAGGAAAGGGTATTTTTATTGATTCTCTTGCTTCTCTCTTGTCACAAAAGGCAGAACTCCACTAAATTCTTGCATCTCCTTTTGTTTTTTTAAGATATGGTTTTTAACACCTGGGCCCCATTTAAAATTTGCACCATACACTTCATCAGCTGAGGAGCCAGGTGCATCTGACAGTTTCTCATGTGGTAAAAAACTGGGGTGGTATGAAGATGCTGCCCTGAAGAAAATGCAAGGAATTAAGGGAAGCCAAAGGGTGATCATCTCCCTGTAACACAAGCTGAAATGGGATGTGTTCGCCATTAAATCTAATCTCAGTTGAAATCTACAACAGTGACTATGTTAATTGGTTGTGTTCTGTGCTATTCAAACATGTCAGGGGCTTCTTTTGCACTGTTTTGCCTCTGCCATTAGACCTCCATGCAAGTAGTTACAAACTGGAACAAACCAAAGCAGTAAATTCTGTCCCACAGCTCTTGTTTCTCTGGCTAAAACTCTGAGGCACTCAGTTGTACCAAAACATTTATCTCAGAAATTATTACTCATGTATCATAGGATAAACAAAAGGTAGATTTTATAAGGGGACATAATTAGCTCCTTTGAGGCTGAAACAATGTTTGTGTGCTTAGCACTTACTCACAGATGGAAGTGCACATTTGGTCACACACCTGGATGTCATTAAAAATACTAATGTAAATATTCCTCAGAGACATATTGTCAATGCAAAGTAATGAAATGCACTAGCCTTTAGGCAGGCACTAAAGCTCACCCTGGATTTCTAATGCATAGAACAGTGGTTGCTATAGAAAAAGCATTAGTTTGACACAGTTTCACTGAAGTTAATGTTCACTAGTCAGAAGTGAGACTTATGATAAAGCAGCAGCAGTTGGACACGAGCACGTTCTTGGGACAGGGGTAACCGTGCTGAGACCATGCAATGGTGATGCCAGTGCCAGCTCAGGGTTATGTCTGGGGATGTGAACAACTGCCTCAATTTCTTGGCCTTGTCTCTTAACTGAGTGATGCCCCTTCTTAGGGCAAGACCTTGAGGGAACTGCTTAGCAAGGAGAACTGCTGCAAGCCAAGGAGAACTGTCTTTAAATTCAGGAGTGCTCTCCTGCTGCAGTTTTCACTGCTCCAGTTTTCTCCCTGTTTACAATTAGTTTTTAGTACTTTGCAGGGCAGACAATTTTTAACTCATCAGTAGTCATACAGAAAAGATCAGCTTCTCAGCAGCACCTCCTTTTAAACTTTGCAGCTTCTTTCTGGGGATCCTTGTTTGTTTTGCCTTTCTGTACAGGGCTCTCCTTGCTGCATTTGCTGAGTACTGTGGATGTACATCTCTACTGTAGGTCTCTGGGGGAGGTGGAATTGCACACCTGGCAAGTGCAAGCCATGTGCTTGAGGTCCCTCTTTTGTCTGGGTTAGTTCCACTTGACAGAAGGTGGGTGGGAAAACAGCTGAGGAGGATCTGTATCAAGAAGCAAGACTGAAAAGTGGGAAAATAGTTCCTTGGTATAAATGTGCATTTGCATTTTATTAGCTCTCCAGATTCCCACTGCCTTCCACAGGTTCTGTTTCACCCAGGAGAAAGTAAAACAAAAGCTTTAAACTTCCACAAAGACATAGAGACACTAAAGCAGCACTTTTAGTGAGGTGTTCACATTATGTCAGATTATGTTCAGATTATGAGCCACCTCAGATACACTGCCTGTGTGGAGGGAGGAGGCCCTTTTTACACTGGGATTGACTCTGCCTTCATTTTTGATGTGCTCCCTCTTCTCACTGCCTTAAGTGACAGAACAGGCTACTGTAAGTCGATGGTTCTAAGTCAAATGAAGTAATTCCTTGGTATTATGCATTTAGTGCAGTAGCTCTTTCAAATAAATCTTGATAAAGTGAGTGAGTACCATAGCAGTTTAGAAGATCAGGATACCAAGGCAAAAAGAGCTCAGCATGCCAAGGAAGTGCAAAGCTATTCTTATACTCATGCAGAGAAACAGAGAAATTTTTGAACTGGAAAAAAAGTTAACCTAAAATGATATAAAATGTCAGCCTACTTCATGGTAAGTTGCTCAGGATGAGTCACACAGAGCCCTTAGGGAGGGGGAAGAGGAATCCCCTACTCAGTTTAGGGTGCATAAACAGGCCCATTGCTTTTTATTACTTTTTTTCCTCTCACATTGGATTTGTTTGTGGTCATATTGGTGAACCACACATTGTTTCCTTATTTAGTTTTCTTTTCTTTATTAGTTTGCCGAGCTGCCCAGAACCCAAGACAGTTGTAGTTGAGACAACAATCTGTGCAAACTAGAAAGAAATGCACAACCAAACAAAAAACAACCCCCCTCCTCTCACACAAAAAAGAGAAAAAGGTGATTAAAAAGGTAAGATTGTGAATTCTTAAATCTGTGTATTGCTTCATAGGCAGTGAAATTGTATTGATGGAATTCATAAGAGCTAAGAGATGGCATACAAACCAGATTCCTAATGCCACCATAATGTTTTTCAAAGGCTTCTGGGAGAAGCAGACCTAGGGAATGAGCAAATTGCTTTTGAGAGGTCAATACCAGCTACATTAGCTGAAGCTTTTTAATTGTGTAGCCTCTTATTTCTCATTTCCATGGCTACATGAGCTTCAGGCTAGATGCTGCAAAGGGGGCACTTTAAGTTTCAAAAAGAATCTCGAGGGTACAGTTAGCAAAAGCAGGAAGAGGAAATGCTCTTTCTTCCACTGTTAGGACAGTAGTTTCAAGACCTGTAGAATGGTGTTTTGTTTTTTCAAGCTAGGGACTTTCCCCACAGAACTAATCCAGTCTACTAAAGAAGCAGATGAAAATCTGAAACCCTGGATATCAAAATTATCATTATCAATTATTATCAGCTCCTCTTTTCCAGGGAGATTGTACAAGATTTTACTTGAAAGGCCTGAGTTGGCTGGAGCCAGGTGATGCCAGGAGCCAGGAAACATGCTTTCTGAAATCAGAGCTGAAAAGTTGCATATTTTACTTCCATTGCAATTTGATCAGATAATTTATATATTTCTCTTCCTCTCTAACCACTGTTTCAAAGAAATGGGCTGGTTTTCAAGGCAAACCACTTCTGATTATGGACTGGAAAAGCAGGATCTCATCTCCTAGAAACTTGTGGAAGGTAATGAATGAATTGAGGACACAGAATTGCTCATTAGCAGATGTAGACTTAGAACAGCAATTTTCATTATCTTTATTTGTCTCATACCCTCTTTGTGTACTACTGCCTTACTTTTTAAGACATACATGAATGAGGACAGTGAAAGAAGATGTGAGGCAAAGAAACAAGCCTCAAAATTTGAGCTGAGAATTAAAACACAAACAAAAAGGGAAATCTGCTGATCTGTTATTATAATTAATAACATCTGCCATACACCTCCTTCATAGCAGTTTTCTTTTGATTTCTCCCCCCATCTGCCAGTACACCAGGTCAGAGAGGAATGGTGGCTCACTGCACTATGACAAGTGTGCTGGGGTCTGTGAATAAAATTATAGGGAGTCCTGGTAAAGAGATGTAGGGTCTGGAGAGACTTGCTAGTCTGGAAGAAAAACTAACTGGTTGTTTAGTTATACAGCAGCCAAATAAAAAAACAATTCTAGGCAATTTATTCAAAAGCATAAACAGCAAGAAGAAAGAGAAATTTAAGATGATCTCAAACAACTTTGAAGTAATGCAATGGGACAGGTATTTTACATTTACACTGTAGAAGCACCAAACCTGAAATATGTTGTGTTGTGAATGAACAGCCCTCCAATGGCAAGGCAGTGATGATCCACATACTTGGTTTCAGCTGGCAAGTATTTCATACAGTCAGGAGACTTCACACAGCTAATTTGCTGCAGTTGGCCTGACTTCTTTGCTTCCTTCCTCCAGCTATGCAGAGCAGACCAAACAGCAAGATGTCTACTTCATACTCCTTGAACCTGGCTGAGCTGCCTTTTGTGCCAGCCTGTGCTGACCACCCACAGCTGATCTAGAGTCCCTTTTGCTGTCTGTAACCAAATTATTTTCAGATGGGTTTGCTGGATTTTCAGTGGACCAAGGGACCAAGTTACTTCCATTCAAATTGACAGTGCCTTAATGATGGTAAGAACAGAAATCTGGTTTTGTGTCAAATGAGGACACCCTCATTGTGGCCACCCAGTGGCTTTGTTCACAAGCCTATTAATTTTATCCAGATTAGGGTGACTTATATTAAATATAGGATCAAGCCAAATATTCAGTATTAACCTTTTTAAAATCTCGTAACTGTGGCTATTAAACAGTCATTAACACAACTTTAGTGCTGCTTTAAGATTCTCTATCTACTTAATTATTTCTAATTAAGAATAGACCACAAGGTCCCTAACAGGGCTTCTGGATGGACCCCCAGCAGTCACAAATGGTAATGTCATAAGGTTATTTAAGCATGAAAGGTTGTGCTGATTCTTGTGCTCAGGTCTCTCTGAAAAGAGAAGCCACTGGACAGTTTCTGTGCCCAGGGAGAGCCTGCTGAAGTGTGAGGGTAAATTCTTGTCTCTCTTTGCCTGTTTTTCTCCGTGTGTGATAAGTAGTTGGTGAAGAAGGGAGCTTCAGATGTCCTATCACATTACAAGTGCTGCAGTTGAAAATGCTGCAATGGGCAAACAATGAGAGGTTAGCTTTACTTGGGGATAAGCAAGAAAGATGATTGCAGTTGAATATAGTCAAATTTGAAAGGTCAGTGAATAGTATTAAGCCTAGAGGGGAAAAGAAAGCTGCTCCTAATGGAAATCAGTGGAGTGAAATTCCCATCACACTGAGCAGAGATACAGGATGGAAAACAGAGGTTAACAGGGAGCACAAAGCAACTGTGAAATATAATTGCATTTAATCAGACCAAATTGAGTTTAATTAGACCAGCTAACTGCTCAATTTTACTTCACATTCCTCTGAACATAAGACCTAGTACTGGAAATTGGTGAATAAATTTTCACATAGCGTCTTGGACTTTTGCTATTCTTTTTTTAAGGGGAAGAGGCAGAGGGAAGTTGAATTTATCTCCTCAAATGTAACGAAGCCATGACCATTAAACCAGCAGTTATTGATAATAACTAGGTGGTAGAAGGCAGGTGAATAGATCCTTACAGAATAAACAGCTTTGCAAGGGGAAAGTGTTCTGATGTCTGATTAATGAGTGGAAGGAAGAATTTTTAAATTATAGGGCGAGAAGTGTAGGAAGTAATACCATGGCAGTAAAATAAATCTGTCTTTAGACTTGTAGGGATTTAAAAGTCATGACATATACTTTTGTTGTATTTGCTTCACTAGGATATAAAAGATGAGTTCTATTGCACCTATGGTTTGGGTGTCCGCTTCAAACTCTGTGTGGCAGTTGGAAGTTCAGTAAGGCTTTCCAAGGCCTGCATCAATTGTCTTAATGGAATCATAATGACAACTTGTAATGGTAGTCCCTTATGGATCATCAGAAGGAGCAGTTCTGTGTGGAGGCCCAGGGGCCTGTTACCAAAATGCCTCAACCCTGGAGGGATAACACATGAGAGGAGAGACACCCCTCTCGGTTAGGGTGATTCCCATGGGCCTTTGCAGCCACATGTGGTATTGTTGTGGTATTGTATTGGTTTGTAAAGTTGGTATCACCCTTGTTCAGCCCCTGTTTACCATTCATGTACCCTTCCTGGAATGTTCTTCCTTCCCTTAATGCCCATTGGCTCTGCTGTGCTGCATTGCTCCACCCCTGTCATCCCACTGATTTTCCCAGTATTTAGCCCTCCCCTGCACCACTTTCCCTTGTCCCTGTTGGACCTCGGCCCTCAGAGCCACCCTTTTGCCCTGTATTTAACCTCGTGTCCTCAGCCCAATCCTGTTCTTGTCCCTGAGCTCATTCGAGGCTGTTCTCGTATAAACAGGCTTCAGGTACCTGAATGAGGACCTGTCCCTTTGCCTTTACCAGTAATCTCCAGCAGTGCTCCCCGGGCCCCGAGGGCTCGGGTCTCTCTCAAGGGCTCCTTGTGCCATGTTCCGTAACAGTCCTGAGCGGTGGAACAAGTGCTCCTGTGCTAGGAGGTTCCTACTGCTGCTCCAAACTGCAAGTGGAAGTGAGGACTGTCTAAAAAATAATAAAAAAATGTTTTTGAACAGGCTGCTAAGTTCTGTGGAATCAGTGTAATGATGTAGAGGAAAAAGATGAACTATTAGTTGCAAATATGTAGCTAATTATAGAATAAACTGAAGGAGAGATGAACAGGACAAGTTCCAAACATGGAGCTGTTTTGTGCTCATGGAATAAGTGTCTCATCAGTTGCCTTTACATGGAGTAAAGGACTTCAAATACCACTTTTTCTGAGCTAGACTGTGAATTAGGATTTGCTGAGAAACGTAGTTTTATCACAAATATGTGAAGCTTAAAATAAATTGATTGAGGAAGGGCGCTATGAGGAAACTATACTCAACTTCCATGTCATGAAACTGTTTTTGTGGTCATGACATAATCTGACAGGATCTACTAGCACATGGAAAGGAGTGGATCTTGGAGCCTTGCCAGTGCTACTTTACATATTTATTTTCTGCCAAGGGAAACTGTCATTATCACTTGCAGTACAGTAGCCATCACCATTTACTATGTTATATTTAAAAGGAAGTAATATTGGAAAAGAAATTTGTTCATAGAAAGGTGTGAGTTTGCAAAAAATGGGTATTGCTTTGAGAGAGATTTTTGGTCAAAGAAGGAAACATGATGGGGGATTCTTGTGTCAGGATTCCTCTGGGCTCCAGCTCTTAAAAAAGTCAGCAAATGAAAACAACAGACATGTTACCTTCAGCTTGGGGAACCTTGACATTGCAAGAACAGTCGATAGATTGTCAAAATCAAAATGCCAGTGACCTTGGTGAGAAGATTATCTGAGGTGGGAGGTTGAAATGAATAAAATTCTGAAGGCAGTAAGTCACAGTTAAAATGAGAGCTGCAGTGAGTGTCAGAGATGCTCAGTACAAATAAAGGTGTATGTGGGAGGAAATGAAATGTCCTGTTAGAGCTGTCCAGGAGTTTCCTTTGGGAAATGATAACTTGTAGTGGTTTTGGTGGCTTTGGTTCCAAGTAATTGAAGGAATCAACTTGTGGATAGTGCTGCTAAAGGCAAAAACAGACGACTTGGACTGGATGAATCAAGTATGTGTTGCCAAGTGTCAGATTAAACAGCTGCTTAAATTACATTGAGCCTCTGTACTTTATTTCTTCAGATACCATCCCTACAGGACTGAGTTAATTTGATACTAAAGGCAGCTCTGAGGAATCTTTTTCCTTCTTAAATCTGAAAGGACCAAGTGTTTACTATGTGTATCACACTGCTCTGTGGGAAAAGAACCTCATTAATCACAGGCCTGCCAAAGATAAGATTATGAGCAGGATACCTGTATGAATGATCTGAGTGGAGACTATCACAATTCCCACTCCACAGAGCTCAAGGACTAGAGATGAGTGAAGTACTGGGCAAGAAGAAGTGCAGGCTGAAGTAGACATAAATGTCCCTTCTATACACTTTCAGGATTGGGAGTGGATCTAGAGCATATCCCACTCAGCTAATTTGGGAGGTTATGAGTGCAATGTGGGGAGGAAGGTGGAGGACTGTTCTTCTTGAAACTGATGTTAGAAGGCAAGGCATGAGAGGAAAGTCTAGTTTGTGTAAATGTGTTAGGGAATAGGTGGGCTTTTCCTTGTTTGATTTTTTCCTATTTTTTTTTCAAGATATTTTTTTCTGATTTTGCATCTGTCATACTAGATCACTTGATAGAAGCATGAGGTGAAACCACTTCATAGCAAACTTATCAAATAAATCTGAAATTTCCTCTTACCCAGGATTGCTCAAGGATGCTTGTTACCTAATATTTGTAAGTATGTTTTAAGAGTCTGCATGTGGGAGCTCTGATTCAGACATGTTCTCTCCTGACTTGGGCTTTTATTGCAGTGAGTAATTTAATAGCTGTTCTTGTATGTCTCTCTATTTCTGGACTTGGGTTTAAAGTTCCTGTAATTAAGAGCTGAAATCACATGTGCATATAGTAGAAACTCACATTTGTTTACAATGTGAATTAACATACACTGTGTATGTGTGGATTTACTACAAGGCACTTCTCTGCTTTCTCTTATGAAGAGTATAAAGCAAACAAAACACAGTGGGAAAACTGATTTCAGACTTTGAACAAAACATGTTATCAAGTTCTTCTCTGGTGTTAATTCTTTGTTCAGACACAGAACACAGACTATTTCCTTCTAGAAAGATGGAATCAATTTAAGTCATTGATGCTGAATTCCTTGGGAAGGAGAGGAAATTAATTAATATTGTATTTTACCTGAAAGAAAGATACTTGTCTGGCTTTGCAGACATTCTAGATATTGATAAAAAGATGCATTTCAAAATCTTGATTATTTTATTGTTCTCCTCCATTTTGCAACAATTGAACCACCAATAACAAGGTCTTTGAAGGAGGGCTCTTTTGTTGGCAAAACCTATTAATGGGTGTGTTATCACAACAGATTGTTACATCATGACTGCAATTTAAAGATGCACATAACTAGTGGTTTGACTTGCGGGCAGTCTGATAAATATTGTTTACTGTTCCTTAGTTTAGTCTTGCTGTTTAGCTATTCTCTGATCAGCTCTCTGTGGAGGAAGGATTCTCTGCTGGAAACCCTAAATAAGACCTATCAGTGACTTGTTTATTTCAGCACAGTTTGCTCAGCAGTTTGGCCTCCAAGGAATATGCACCCTGAGTAGCTCACTAAAGAGTGAATTCATTCCTAAAGTGAAGTCAAAACATTTTCACACACTGTCACAGCAATTGCTCCTGTTCCAAGGCAGGGCTTGGTCTCCTGGTGTGTCCATGGGGGGTGGGAGAGCCTGCAAGCAGCACTGCTCCAATGGTACGTGAAACTTAGCAAAATACTCACAGTGTGGTGTATATATAAGGAAAAGCCCTGATTTGGAACCAAGCAGCAAATATATGTCTGTTTAAGTTTATTCTCCACATTTTGAGACAGTAAATTTAGTTGAGTAAGTACCTGTATCAAAAGTAATTGAGATGCAGCAATCTACAGTAGAACATGGAATTAAATTTTCATTTAGGCTGCATTAGGTTGCAATCAAACCTGTAGATCAGATGCTCTTTGTAGGGTGGTGGAAGCAAAAATGTGACAGCTATATATGCTAGATCATAACCAGAACTCAAGGCTACTGAAGTTTTTCAAAATTGAAGGCTGGATGATTGCCATCATTGTGCTTGGCTTTGCCTTTGAGTGAAACAGAAAAATAACAGCATTCAGTGCTGTGCAGAACCTTACTTTAAGAAGTCAGGATGACCTGACGTCCAAATAGCTTGTACCCTCAAGAAGCATTTACTTCTTTTTCTTTTTGAGGGTTTTATTTTGGGCTGAGAATTGCTTTTAAAGGCTGAAAGGATTGTATTTTTTTCTTATTGTTTAGTACAAACTGCAAGTAAATTGTATCTATCCCAGGATTACAATGCAAATGCTTTCAACTTACTGGCTGGTTTGTGGTTCTTTTATTTGGCTGGTTTGTTGGTTTTATTTTGTGTGTGTGTGTGTATGTGTGTGTGCTTTTAGGTTTTTTTATTTGTTTTGGTTTGGGTTTTTTCTTTTCTTTCTTACCCTTCTAAAGTAAATTGAATATAAGTGAAGGCAGTGTTTATTTATTTGTATTTATATGATGGCGCCCTGGTTCAGCTCAGTTTATGCAAAAAAAAAAAAAAAAAAAATTTTGTTTAACTCTTTAGCTTAGAATATATAAGTTTTCTGTGTAGCACTGATTCCAGGCAGTATAAATATGGTATCTCTGGATGCAGTGGAAATACTTGCAGGCATGGCAAGAAATGGGTGTTATTGTTGCTGGCTTGCTGAGGAGGGTGGTATATGACATGAAATATTGCCACAGGCTCTTTGCAATCTTCCTGGACATCCATTGCCATTGCAGACAGGTGGTGCAAAGATGCAGGGCCTGATTAAAATAAAGGGCTATTCTTTTGATTTTAAGTAATTTTTGATTTTAAGTCTTTGCTAATTTAAGTGATCCCAAGAGCCAAGAGCACCACCCAGAACACTGCCTGGTCACCCTCCAGGGGCTGGGGGTTCACAAGGGCAGGTCTGGAAGGTAGGGGGGAGAATCCAGTTCATTCTCTCCAGGTATAAGTATCCACTGATATGTTCTGAGGCTCAGAAAACTGATTTGCAATTCAGTCTCTCACTGCTTACATCTAAATGACTTGGAATTGTTTTCATGGGATATGAAGTTCTACTGCAAAATTTCACTTTTGTTATTGAACACAAGGCTTTGAGAAAGATGGAAGTTTAGCTCAGGGAGGTGAACTAGAAGAGATTTCAGATTGTCCACCCTAGGCTCAGAAGCATGAAATCTACTACAGACAGAAATAGAAAATGCATTTTTCTTCCACCAACTTTCGTCTAAAACACATGTGTAAAATGAATTATTTTCAAATTTATTCAAAATAGAAACAAATCTTTGCTTATTTCTATTAGGATGGCAAGTTGTTTGCTGGAAGCAAAATGGAAATCCATTTGCCATATAAACAGGAGAAAAACTTTAGCTTTTCAGCCAACATGAAAGAGAAGATATTTTCCCAATGCTCTTGTACATGAGCCTTGGCAGAGGGATGCATACAGCAAAAAGACAGACTGTTCTGAAAATGCTTTAGAGAACAGAAAAAAAAAATAAAATTAGATTTTTATAGTTAATTTCTTGTCTTATTTGTTCAAACCACTGTTATGGGAATATTAGTATATTGGCAGAGAGCATCAGATTTGATATATACCAGAGGAGTAATGGAAAATTAATCCCTGAGATGTAATGGAACAGTTCCTGTTGGTGGAAGGCAAATCAGCTCTCACCTATGGGGAGAAGTGTAGGTTTACAGGATACTCTTTTTTCTTAACTTCCTGCATAGAAGAGCAAATGAGGAAACTGCCCCTGGTGGGATGATGGTGGTGATGGAGCATATCTTTATTGTGCAGGGAGGAAGTTAAAAAGGTGGAATCATTCCTTCCAATTTGAACTCTGAGCAGGTAGCATAGTCCTTATGCAAAAAAAAATTGACAGGCTTTGCTGAGAGTTCGGTTTAGAAAAAGTCCACTGTGGAGCAAAAATAATTTCAGAAACCCCTGGATCTTGTAAACAAAAATTTCTTGAGCAAATAATTGCATGCTGTAAACTCTCCCATGGAAAGCTTTTGACTAAGAAATTATCTTCCCTCTTGAAGACTATAGTGAACTGAGAAAACAAAAATTGTGCCAAATACTCATGTTTTTGGAAAAATCATGCATTTACATTTAGCCTATCTCCTGTATTGGTACTTGGTGTGTTAATCCCAGTCAAGTCCCTGCTGACTATGAAAATGTAAAACCTTTCTTTCCCTGGCCCAGGTTGTAAATGTGATTCTACATCCTCTACAGAAAAGAAGGCTGGGAAAGGCTTCCTGTGCTATCTCTGAATGGACACAGGCACATCCTATTTGCTGTACAGCAACTCAGGAGTTATGAGAATTTTTGGCATTTTATTGATCTCTGTTTTAAAAAGATTGATCTTATGTTAGTGAGAATGGGTTAACCTCTGCCTCACAGTTCTTTAAGTTTCTAAAAGCTTCTTGTACCCATTTGGACAACCACAGGACCTAGAAACACTTGTGGTTAGTGAGCAAAACAAATAAGTGCTCTGACTGTAAAAAATTTCAGAACAAGTGATAAATTAGCAGACTGATTTCTCAGCTGTTTTAATACTGTCTGAAGAAGGTGCATAAATAAGTAACAGCCAAATATGCCTACTTTAACAAATTAAAATTGTCTGTGATATCTTCCAAGTGCCACTTAATAGAACTCAGGAAATTAATAGCTGTAGTAAAAATAAAACTCTGTTCAGGAAGTATTTGCAAGGTCACCCACTCTTTGTTCATGAGCCCCCTTTCTCTCGTTTTCTGACACAAGGAGTTAATTAGAGTCCAGAGTGGTGCTTGTGCACGTAAGTCCAGGGGCATGGTCATTTCCAAACCAGTGCAGACACTACCTTCTCCTCTGCTGTGCAAGTCTGAAGTTGACTGGCTCCATCATTGGATTTCTGATCCTGTTACTACATGCAAATATTACAACATGGGTAAGCAATCCAATCTTCTTGAGGTTATACTGTGCCTCTATGCTGCTGAATGGAAATGTGCCTTCTTGGACAGCTTGGTTTCTGTTTTTCCCTGTCTCTCTACCATCCTTGCCTTGGGCTGAGCTAGGTGATCTAAAAGCCCATAAGAGAAAAAGAAGTGGCATACACAAGGTCTGTGAACAGTGCTTGGAGAAACTTGCTGTGATTGAAGATGCCCCTGCTCCTTGCAGTGGGGCTGGATCACCTTTACTTTAAATGTCCCTTGCAACCTGAATTTGAAACCTAAGAAATTTTTATGTCCAGTAAAAGCCACTGTGAATTCATCAAATACTGAAGCAAAGCACAGATACACAGGGCAAAATGGTTCAGATTTCTGTGAAAACAAATGGCCCAAATAGAACTGGGCTTTAGCTGACATAATAAAAGTTACTGATGGTCCTATACTAATTTCTTGTCATAATCAGCTTTATTATGAGGAAGACCATATCTGTCTGGCTGTTGTGTCCAATGAGCTTGTTTTAGGAAAACTTTTATATGATGGAACTACTAGTGTCTGAGCAAAACATCTCAGGAGGAATTTAGATTCCTGTATTCACTTTGTTTCTCTTTTCCTTCCCTCCACATATTTATTTATGGAACAGTTAAATCTGGGTAACACATGAAGTGTTGTGGAAGGACTGGAGATGCTTTGCTGTTCTGAAAGAAAATTTAATTTCTTCAGGCACAGAGTCCCTCCTGAGAGCCCTGAAATTACACTGAATGACTTTAACATCTTATTCTCCTCTGCTTTATGTCTTAGTTTGGGGTTTTTTTTTTGTATCCAGTTTTCTTCAAGCAGAATGTGATAAATAAAAAGGAATTGCTGTCCTGTTAACAGGAGTGTGATCATTAGTGCAGAATTAAATGGAAATATACCTACATTTCTCCATTAATTTTATCTGCTTTCATTAATGGTAGGGCAGGTCTGCTTATTATTTTTCTAATTCATGGGGTTTTATTTTTAGCATCCTTCTCTTCCTGTCTTTGAGGCCCAGGTCAGACAGATAAAATCAGATTTTTTTTTTTCCTTATTTAATAAACCTTTCCTGTAAAACAGTAAGTCTTGAGTGATTGTACCAAACAATTGGGAGAGACTGGAAACGGAGGGTGTAACAAAGCAGGCTCTGGTGTGTGCAGCACAGTCACCAGATGCAGAGATGTTCTCTTTATCCCAGCACTTGGAAAGCTGCATCTGGAATGTTGGTTTGATTATTACAAAGACATTCACAAACTTAAGAGAGCTTAATGGAAGGCCAGTGATATGGTTAGGGGAATGGAGCACAAGATGACGATGATAAATTAAAAAAGTAAACTGGACAAATGCTGAGCAATGTGATAGAGTAGGATGATCCCTAGACATGAGTTTGAAGATGATTTATTATACAATTCTATGATTGATGCAATCCAGATAAACAGGATATTTTTTATATACTCTGTTGTTCAAAATATTTACAATAAATGGTGAGGTAAAAGAAATAGGATTAAGGTTTTAATCACTTTAAGGAAACTGGGAGACACTAGCTAAAATGACCTCCAAGCTAAAAAATCAGTGGCTTTGGCTTGATGCCATGTAAAGAGAGAAGACAGAAGCTCTTAGAGAAGAGCAGCTGTGCTAAGAACCTACTTTTGGGATATTTCATGGAGGGGGGTTTGATGGGTGGAGATGAGTGAGTGTCCTGGTCTGTAGAAAAGGAGCCTTGGAAATTACAAAGAAATTAATTGAAATCTTAAAATATTTGGATAATGTATTATGTCTTCTGATGCTGAAATACAGATGTATTACCCAATCATTTGGCTGTTCACCATTTTAATTGTATGTACACCTATGTACATACACATGTAAATCCATGCACAAATATACCTCACATATATATATAAATACATCTGTGGGTGTATATAACTAGTATTTCTGGTCATACTGCTAATGATTTAATGTGATGCAGTTTTAAATATGCTTTTTTTAGGCATGTATTTTACTTTATTCTTCAGTTTGGTTTGCATTTATGCAAACTAGGCCTTGAAGAAACTGTTGTGATGAGCTAACAGGCCATATTAAATTATCATCAGACATCTTTTTAACTAGCAGAGTAACTAAATGAAGAAAGCAATATCTAGCAGTGATGACAATTTCCATAACTCTCAGCATAAATCTGGGAATGCTAACGCTCCCATTAGTCTGGTTTAATAAATCATTGATTGGATGCAGTTGAAGTTTGCATTCCAATGTCTATTTCACAAGTCTTATCTGCTGAGATGAAGCAACCACTGGAACAATCTGTTCCCTCACATTCTGGAAATGGTCCAGTTCATCTTCAAATTCCAGTGCCCAGTTATGATCTAAACAAATACCTTCATTTTCCCTAGAAAAGCCTGATCTATGCCTTGTTCATCTTATTGTCAGGATTTTCTTGTCAAATAATGGATCTTGGCAAAGTTAAGGCTTATTACACATTCTAGACATTCTGTTCCTTTCTTTTTGCCCTTGTTCTGGCAAAAGAATTGGGATATTTCTAAACACTGGAAATCCCTTCATGTCTCAGTTTCATTATGACGTCTAAAAATCAGTGAGTAAGGCTGGTCTTGGGGCAGCATCAGCAAATGTTTCACCCACGAGCTATCTGCAAGTTCAGAGGGGCACTTTTTTTATTTCTTCCTCACCAGACCTTTCTTATACTGAAAACTGTGTAGCCATTGGAAGGCATCAAATAGGAGTAAAAACCCCCAAGCCAAGCCAAAACCTAACAAAAAAACCCCTCACAACTGGATTTCCAAAATTTCAAGCCATATCCAGGTAGTAGCTTGGGTGCAAGTCAGTGAAGTCATCATGACTTGCTGCATGTTCCTTGCCTCTGAGCAGGCTGGGTTCAGGCCCAGGGGATGGCACTGGGGCACAGGCACCAGAAATCTGTGCTGGTTTTCAGCCCCTGCCCCAACAGGTGTGTGCACAGACTGCCAGACCTCCAGAGAGCACACAGACATGTTCTTAACAGGGATTTATGAGATGAAATTGAGAGTATTCCTAGCACAGAGGAGCTTGGGGGGAGAGTCCACTGCATACCAGGGTGAGACCCCCAGTATCTATAAAGTTTCACCAAATGGCTATACAAAAAGTATAAATTTGTGGTTTGGATGGAAATCTAGATGTGGGATTTCTTCAGGCTGTTTAATAGGGCTTGATGATCTGTTTGGAGATGTGTTCCCAAGGGAATGAAAAATTGGAAGACAAAAAATTCTCTTCAGCCATACAGATCTTAGAATTCTGGGAGGTGTTGTGTTCAGTGTTTGGACAAGGCACTTTTATTCAAATATATTTAAATGTTTGGGCATGATGCTCCCACAGGGAGCAATGCTGATGAGACTGGAGGATTTAGAAGACTTGGAGAGCCAGGAAAGAGAAGCTGTGACAAAGTGAAGGCAGTGCACAGAAAGTAGCCAGTGTCCACTTGTCAGAGCTTTTCTTAATCACATAAACCTTGTTCCTAACATCTGGGAAGTTAGGAAGTTAGCAGCTCAGTTAGCAGCTGCCTAACCTGGAGTCCTTTCACTGCAGTCAAGATAATGTTTAGCAACATGATCCTCAGGACAGAAACAGAATGTGTGAGAATTTTTAACCTCTAAGTTGCACATGGCTGGGTGCTGGTAAAGGACAGCTCTAGGCTCTGTGCTCCTCTCACTGGTGACTTGTGCAACCTCAGGGCAGGAGCTACTTTTGCTGCTTGTGACTATGCAAGGTTTGGATTATTGAGTGGTCTTCTCTGTGCCAGGTTTCCAGTTGATAAGAGGGTCAGCTGTGGACAGCATCAAATTATCTAAACTTCTGAGAAAAGAATGTGTGTTTCATAGCAGTAAACCAGACACATCTCCAGATGTTAATGTCTGTCTTTGGTGGTCATCCAGCCTCCTGGGATATTGGAGCTTGAAACGAGACAAACTGAATTCTTCAGGCCAGAAAGTCCCAAAGAGGTGACAAATGAGTTACAAGAAAAAACACTTTGTTTCCCGTTGAAGGTGTGATGGAGAAGCTCTGGCACTGGGTGTGCTCTGCAGGTACCTGTTGAATACAGGGCAATTGACTCCCAGGGCTCAACTTCCCAAGAAATGGGCACCAGGCAATGTGCTGAGGTTGCTGAAAAGAAAATCAGAATCCCTGTAGACTGTCATATCTTGTTCATAACTTCTTTTCTATATGCATTGAAAAATGAAAAAAATGGTTTGTAAATTTGCTGAAGATCTGGAGGTGGGAAGAGTTTTTCCCTGCTGGTGGTTGCATAGCAAGATCTTAGCTGCAGACATTGAAAACAGTTCCTGGTGTGTGAAAGCAAAAAAGGGCTGAGGACTGCTGCTCAGTGTTGAAGTCAATGAATTTTCAGCCTGTTGGCTATTCCCTGTCTGCATCTGTCATTCCTGATGAGTGCTCTTTCCTGTAGAGAGCTTGTCTGCCTTTCCCTGATTTTATTTCTCCCACTGTCCTTGTATTAAAATGGAACAGGTTTCTGTGCTGCAAGGGGAAAACAGTGATTGCAGCAAGTGAGGAATAGGCAGCAGCCATGGCCAAATGCTTCATCTTGACTTAATGTGAATATCCAAACAAAAATATTCTCAGTAAAAAGCAAGGAAAAAAGCTTCACAGCAACAAAGAGCAGAATCTAGAAGCTGTGACATTGGATGAGGTGGTAATTCTTTTATTATCTTGGTGGGCTTTGAGGGAGTGTTTTTGAAATATGCATAAAAGAAATTAATAGAGTGTACAAATAATAACAGATTATATATAAGATTTTAATTTGTATGCAGTCTCTCACCTTCTGCTCCAGGGAGCTCTGCAAACAAATTTTCATTTAACCTCTTCATTTATGTGTGAGGTGGTTAAGTATTGTCTCTGTCTCACACATGAATAAATTATGATGCTTCAGGGTCCTCTTTCCTTGCAAACTCTGGCACCCTTGGATGCCAACAGCCCAGGTGGCTGTGATTCTAAGGCTGGGAAGGGAATACAGCTTCTCTGAATTGCAGAGAAGCCAGAAAGAAGAGGGTAATTGAGGAAAGTTGAAAGAGATCCAAGAGTGATGTTGCAGCTGTATTTTGGTAGTTTTATTTAATCCTCCTAGGTTTTACTGTTTTGTTTTGTTTTGTTTTGTTTTGTTTTGTTTTGTTTTGTTTTGTTTTGTTTTGTTTTGTTTTAAAGCAGACATTTACACTTTCAGTATGGAACCTGAATTCCCCCTCTTCTCGCAGTGTTGTTTTTTCAGCAAGACTAGAAATCATGTCCCAGTTCTAGAACTTTCAGCGATTTGGCTACACTTCTCTTGTAACACCATTCTTCAGCTCCACAGCTGAAGGACGTGTGTAACAGGCATTGGTGACCAGGTCCTGCCATTGCATGAATAATTCTCCCCAGATTATTTGTCTCAGAGCCCCAGACCCCAGAACTATCTCAGCAGGGTAAGCAGAGCTGAATGTCACCACACCAAAGACTATGGTCAGGACAGAGAGGGTGGCAGCTAGCCATTTTTATAGGAGCATCTGGGTCTACCAACAGTATCCTTCCTCTTATGCTTCTGGATCTTTGAGTTGCTGAAGGCAACACCGAGCACCATCCAGCCTTTTTGCAATTCAGCTGGAGGCAAATGCACATCAGCAGCATTGCTGCTACACTGCCTGAGGTAACTGCTTACTTTGCCTGTGTCCAGAGCTGGCCTGGATCTGATCAGAGGTGAATAAGAAATGATGATGCAGACCAGTTTCTCCTTTAATAGCATGTGCTGTGAGGGTGTTTCCTCTTAGGGATAAGGCTGCAAAGTGTGGCTGTGTATTTGTGAGTTCAGATGAGGGCTGTCTGTGTCCCTATGAGGGATGTATAAACGTTTAATTTTCCTTCTTTTTGTTGTACTTGAGTTTTTCCATAGCAGAAGTGATGCTGAAAAGGAGGTGAGGACTGAGCTAGCAGTACAACAGACTTACAGTGTGACTGCTAGCCTAGGAGAAACATCAGAAATATCAGCAGCACCAGAATAAAATATAGAGCAACTGGCAAATTCAATTTCCACAATATGTTAGGTTCTTCAGTCCTTTCCATACTGGGTACTGATTCTCCATTGCAAGAACTCAAGGTAGAGAGCAAATTGATAAGGCTTTAGTGTTGTTGCTTGATTATTATTTGCAGACTCTGGCTTGGCACTTCATAGATAAAGATGATAAAGGAACAAACCACATTGCAGTTAATTTGGCTTCAACTTACCATTTACAGTAAAGAATATATCCAGCTTCTTTCTCTGCTTTTGCATGCATCTGATGGATGGATGTACTGTGCATGCATGGAACTGATGAGGCTTTTCCCTCTCATTATGGTAACACTTTTGGCAGAGGCTGACAATCCTCTTGCCTAATTTACTTTTCATCTGTTTTTTAAAGTTCATTTATTTGAGTTTTTTGGTTTTAAATTGGGGTTTCCCATTAGAAGGTCTGGCATAGTGCCATAAAATTCCCACACCTGACTGCTATTCTGCCACTCAGCACTGTGGTTTCCCAGAGGTCAGTGGACACCATTAACCCTGAAGACTTACAGATCAGTAAAATCAAACATGTTTCATGCCAACCTTTTACTCTGCCTAATTTTCTGGTGCTTCCTCATTATTGGAAAAAAATTGGAATGGAATGGGAAAAATTCTTCATAGTTTTACCATATGGTAACTTTCAGAAAGATGGGAATGACTTGAAATGGAAATGCAAAATTGGGAGTAAGCGTAAATGGGATGGAAGAGATACTGAATGTTTCTTTCTTAAAAATATTTTTTTTTATTCACAAATTTTGGTTAAATTTTCATGGAAAATCCCACTGCAGTTTGTCAACTGCTCTTAGCAGAAGAGAAGGGACCACGTGGGAAACCACATGAAGGATTCACTGATGATTCCACTGAGCTGGTGGTTTGTTGTAAGAGGTTTGTCTGCACTGTTGTATCTTGCTTGGAAAATAACTCATTTAGGGCTAAAGTCAATTGAAATTAATCACCAGATAAGGAAAGGGGGAATGATGCCATATGCCAGTAACAAACTGATCCATGCTGATGAAATTCAAAGGTTAAGCACATGTTTTTAACAGATGACCGTAGCAAATCATCACTGAAAGTGCATCTAGAATGCTCTGACAAATGGCTTAATGTTATCTGGTATATTTTCCATACTTGCTAGTACCTTTTAAAAGCTGTACATAAAAAATTGTCTCAGTATTAATGGGGAAATAAATTAAGGAAACTAAATTATAGCTATGAATTTTGCTATGAAGTTGTGCTCTGCTTTCCCTCAAGATAATCAAATAAAATCAGTGATACTCCATCTTATGGTGCACATCTCAAAATCCCCATTGGCCACAGCAGAAAGTTTTGTTGCTGGGCTTTTTGCTGTTCTTTATGGGGGTAACAATGAACTTGATTAAACTCCTAAGTTTCCATGCAAACACCTGCACCTCCAGCACAGCTGCACAGGCATTGCAACCTGAAGACTTTCAGTAGTGTATCATAAGAGTCACAAAATATATTAAAAGATTTTGTAGCTAAGAAGGATGAGGGTAAATCTGACAGCAAAATTCCCATTACTGTCTGTTGTGCTGTTATGGAAGTGTTCTGACCTCAGAGGAAATAACATTTGTTTCTAAAGCAGAAACAAACTCAGCCTGTTTTCTGTGTGCTTTACAATGCCTGAAGCCCACAGCAGTGTGAGTGATAAGCAGTGTGAGCAGCTGCAATCACCAGTCACTTCAGCAAAGAAATCTCTACTAGTCTGATAACAGATTTTTATTCTAATCTCTTGCCAAATAAGCATCAACTCTAAGTACTCAAGGGGTTTTTACTGAATGTCAGCTGAGTAAAGGAAAGATGACACCTTGGGAACTTCAGTCCTCAACAGCTGGTGACGTGATACTTCTAGAGGGACAAGAAGACTAAGAGGTAATGAAGAAGAAGGGCTGATGTGAAGATGAAGTTGGCCTTGGCAGGATTGTTTGTCAGCATTTTCCTGCACAACCCACTGGGGAAGGAAAGGGATGAAAAGGAGGATAGTAATAGAGACTCAGTCATAGCCAGAATTACTAACCAGCTTACCTGTGTCTCTTGCTGTGCTGCTTGTTGCTAAGTGCAAGAATCGAGGTGAAAAACTCACACATAAAACTTGTAATGCAAAGAGGCTGCTTCCATTTCTTTTCCTGCCAGTCTTGATTTTCTTCTCTGTACTCCACTCCTTTTCTTACCTGTTGACATCCCATGTCCTCTAGCTCTGTTCCTATCTCCTAGCCCTCATCCTATCTACTGTGACACCTCTTCTGTTGGAACTTCATCCCTCCCCTAGCTTCCACTCTTCTACCTTTTGGTTCTTCTGCTATACCTGTCCTCTCATACACTGTTTCCTCTGAAAGCATCTGTCCTATTTGACAGTTTAAATAGCTTGAAGGGGTCTGCAGCTGGAGAGAAAGAGAAGAATGTCTTCCAGCAAGAGCAAACAGAAGGAAAATTAGGAGTGTTTAATACCTGACATTTCAAAAAATGAAGCCTAATTCCAGTCACAAGGCATGTCCAGTTCCCTGCCTTCTTCTGACAGTATGTAACTACTGGCTATAAAAGCTGCAGTAATGAAGATATTCAGGAGAGTATAAAGTGGGTGAGAGCCTGGCCCTGTGCTGATTGGGATCTCACCCTCTGCACTCTGGGGCATCGCTGCTCTGGTGGCTGGAGAGGTGAGGAAAGGAGAACGTACAGCTCAGACAAGCTGAGTACTCAAACAAGCCCCCTGTACCTTTGTTCATGTGCATGCTGTCCTAAGATGTTTTAGGAGCAGGAAAATCAGCCAAGCACTGGTACAGGACTGAGTACTAATCCTGGACTTGCAGTTCCCTGGTTTGCCCCAGGCTGCAACCAGATTTTGTGTCTGAGATAAGGAAAGTGCTGAGGCCTTCAGACCCACTGGTATACTATGACTTGAGGGTATTTTCCATTAAGGTTTTGTGAGTTGGCTTTTAAGTCACTGTTGCTTTTTCAGTGAATAATGGAAGCCTATATCCTTCCCCATACCTTAATGCTATGCAGAAAATTCAACTCATGCAAGAACCATAACTTCTAATAGCAGATCAGTTTGGTGGGGAAGGCTCATGAAAGATAGATATTGAGAAAATACACAGTTCTAAATCAAGCTTATTTTTCAGAATGTCATTAGAGTGAGGGCTAACAACCTCATGAAAAGATTTTTCTGTAGCACGCTGTGAATATTAAATATTTATGGCTAATAGATGTGAAAGGTGTGTGCAGGGAAAAACACCAAGAGAGAGTATGTGTGTTGATGTGGAGGAGAAAAATAGGACTTTGTTTGTTGTTCATCTCTCAAATAATTTTAACTTGACAATACCTGCAAAGTACAAAGGAGAACTCTCTCTTATGAAGGAGAGTGCTGGGAATGGTGACAAGGGAAGAGCTGTCCACAGCTCTACCTGCCCAGTGACATGAAGCAGGTAAGTGATGACTCTGTGATGGGGTGGGAGTTGTCCTGCCTTCTCAGGACCCAAAGGGCACTGAGACTGAATGGCCTTCTACCTTATTTTGTGTGTGTCCTTTATGCCTCAATGATCCTAACACGACATTTAGTTCCCATTTAAGGAGGGAAAGAAAAATTAAAGAAAAATATTTTAGTCCTAAAAGTTTAAAATTCCAAATGGGGTTCGCCTCCTACTTATTCTGTTTGTATTTTCTCACAGAACCTGAAGAACAGGGAACTATTGGCAGTTCTGGTCACACATAAAAGTTCTGATTTCTGACAGAACTGGGGATAACTGGTGTCTACCTCTTTATGAAATATGACCTGGATTTTAGGATTCCACTTTTGGATTGCTAAGGAGAGCACTTCCATGTGAAATTTCAGTCCTGGAAAAGTGGCTTCCAGCTGTTTTGCTAACAGCAGTTCTCCTTGCTGTGTTCAGAGTGGTGTTTGCTGTCTTTTCTCCACTAAGTGGGGGATAGCGAGAGACAAAAACCTCTGTGTGATTTGTGAAGAAGCTAATGATTACTGGTGGTCTTGAAAATTTTTCTGTTTATCATAAATAAATGTCAGGCTGCATTTTCATGTGCATGTCTTACTCGTTCTGTTTTCAAGTTAAATGAAAGAGTTTTTATGTTGTAATTTTTGTTGCAAAATGGGAATGGTTAAAGGAATAGGTTCTAAATGAATTGCATGAGAAGTATTTTTATAACTCTGGTTATTCACTGTGCTTTCTGTTAAACTAAACCCTATAGAATACCTACCCACTGACTGGCTCATTATTTCTACCAGTTCAATAAT
The DNA here is from genome assembly GCF_971803275.1 of Cyanistes caeruleus. Classification (NCBI taxonomy): domain Eukaryota; kingdom Metazoa; phylum Chordata; class Aves; order Passeriformes; family Paridae; genus Cyanistes; species Cyanistes caeruleus. The sequence goes on along the minus strand of NC_141706.1, from coordinate 54,759,961 downwards.
AGTTTGCAAACATGCAGTCTTTATGACCAAGATTTTTCAGGCAACATTTTATCATGTGAACAAGAAGAATGTTTCTAAAATGATTTATTGTCAGATTTAAATTTGATTGCTAAAGGTTATTTTATTTCATGCCTTTCACTTGGCAGTTGGTCTGCAGGGCATAGTTACTCATATCAACAAAAATTAAATCAGAAATATTCTTTACCCATCTGGGTGCATTTTCAGTGCTTGTAGCTTCAATAGATTCTAGACCCACAGACTGTACTTGTTGCTGCATTGTGTTTTCCATCAGTTCAGCAAAATTCTTTAATAATAAAATTTCTATATTCCAAGGCTTGAATTTGTGATACCTGGTTTAACCTAAGATAATGTAGTCCAAATCTTGGCACCAGCCATGGAGAATTGCTCATACTATCTTGTTTAAATGTGCCCTCAGATTTTGGTGAGATTATTTCAGTCTTGTGACTTCCTTTACAAGCATTAATCCAAGTACATACTATGGGCAAGTATTTTTAAGCAAATATAGTATAACCATAGGGAATAGTTTGGTTATCTGGAGGGTTGCCATGTACTAAAAGGAATGTGCAGGACTTGCAAATGTCTTTCAGTTTTCTGACGTTTGACTCTGACAATGTACATCATCTGCTGTTGGTTGCAAATTGTGTCTGGAGCTTTCCTCAATGCTCTCCATATTCCTTGAGTGTATTCCATATAGTAAAACATCAGTATGTTCCTTCTGCATCTTCTATATGGCAAACCAGTGCAAAAGCAGAGAGTGAAGTATAATGAATTGATACAGAAATTTTGGCTCTCTCTATAGTGTTACCTTTTTGTTGTTGTTGTAGATTATCAGTGAAATACTTTGTGATGGGTGTGGTATTTTATTACATCCTGGGTACTTGGTAAAATATGTGATTTTTACTCATTTCAGTTGCTTTTCTATTGAAAGTGATGTCTCCTTCTGATATAACTTTTGCTCGGGCTGTGTCACTGGGGGCTGAGCATTAGGGTGCAATACCTGAGCTCTGCTCTTTGCTGTGGATGCAGCTGTATCCATTTTGCAGGTCTTGGTCACTATTTTTAAAAGAAAGTATGTGCTTTCTTTAAAAGGGTAGAGTGATGTCTTGCTGTGACTGTATCTGGGGTAGCATTCAAGGGCTTCTCTGCTTTGTTCTCACAAGGTGAGCCACTTAAACTGTGCAACAGTTTGCTTCAAAAGCAATGTTAAAAATAATCTGCCATAGCACTCCCTTGTATGCTTGTCATGGGAAGGGTAGGTACTGACATTCCCTCTAAAGATCACTTGAATAAATCTTCTCTTCCTTTCCACCCTCATAAGCAATAAGAAGAATGTGTTTCTGCTGTAAAATTTAATATAATACCAATTTGCATGTATCAAAGTGGAAGAGTGACAGAGAATTCCATTGAAATAATTTATCATGCTACAAACAAATAACAGCAAAGAAATCATTAATTTTTTAATATTTCCATCAGAAACATGGAAAAGAAATTTAAAGTTGGGAATAGTTGATATGCTAGAGCTGAGCCTGAGGACAAGGATATTCTTTCTTCATAGTTGAGCTAATTCTTCTATTTTCAATCTATCCTTTATCTTAAAATAGTAATTTTCAGAAATTTCAATATGAGATAAATGTGATGCACTATTATCTAAGGCTGTTACAACTCTCTTTGAAAGAAGTTGTTCCCTATCTGCTACTAATATTAAAATCTGATGCATTTAGTGTGGACACATGTTGCTTTTTGTCAACATGGAGTGCAAAGCAAAGGACTTTGAAACGCAAACTTCAGACTCCTTTGAGAACTGCTTGTACAGCTTGCCACACTGAGGTCAGCTCCAGTGTAGAACTAGCCAAGGCAATGATTCTCTCTCCTTTGGGATTTGACCAATATGCATTTAATCATCTGAATGGGAAAATGTAACGAATAGACAATAAATGATCTTAAAACTAAAAACTTAAAGCAAAGCTTTATTTATCACACTTCCTATAAAGCCATTTCTGCTCCACTAAATAGCACTTTGTGTGGCTCTGGTCTGTGTCGGTGTCACAGCTGCACTCAGCAGCACTATAAATCATACATTACACTTCAGATCTGGAAGTTCAGCAAAGTTCAAATGATTTTTAACTGAGGGATTTGCACCACTGGTTTGAGTTCATGAACTTTTTTGTGTTGCTTACTCATTTCTTTATTTGAAGGAAAATCTGATTAGGAACAAACTGTATTTTGCTTCCCTAGTGTCTTTGCGTTTGTTTGCCCGGTAGGCTGAGATGTGCTTTTACTTTGTGTTAAGTACAAAAGTAGTGGCTATGTATATGCCATACACGTATTTGCTACCTTCCTTTGAAGAGCCACAGCTTTTGATGGCAGGGATGAAGGCTCCTGACTGCAGGCCCCTTCATGTTTCCTGTAAGTTCAGAGCATTGCCTCAGTGTTGTGCTTGCTGAGATGCTCAGCCTTCTCTATCTCCCACCCTGACAAAATGAGAAATCCAGGGAAATGGTGCTACCAGCTTCACACCACTTTGCACCAAGCCCTGCCCAGGAGAGAAAAAAATATCTACAAAATACTGAAAAGTCTCTGTTTTTTCCTTCCATTGCCCTTTCCAAGTGTTACCTTCTTCCTGGTTTGTTTTACTGATCCATACTCCCACACTTAGGGTTTCCATCCAAGCAGAATACTTTTCCCCAGGGCTGCTGTAACAAAATAAAAATCTATTTGAAGCTTAATCTTGTTTTATTTCAGATATGGCTGATCATAAGGGCAGATTTGATATTCTGCAATCGAAACTTTCTAACTCCTCCATCATGCTGATGAAAACTGGAGATGGTTCTTGGCCAACTCCTGCACACATGAGTTTTTCAGAATCCTCCCATGCAAGCTGCTCTGCATCTGTGAGAAAGGGATGGAGCTGGTTTAACTCAAGCACTGGGGAGCAGCCAGAGCAGGGGGTGCACACAGGAGCAGGAAAAGTGGTGTGCAGCTTCAAATCAAAGATCAGTCTAGGCCTTTATTCTGTCCACAGCACTGGCTGATGGTCTGAACTTACATAATAAAATAAAAATAGTCAAGGTGTGGAAAATTCTTCCAAACTTAAGCAGTTTTAGGATTTCTTGAACTGATCTCTGTATCTCTATAACCTTAATAAATACCTCTAAATAAATCTGTCCCCATGAATGTATCTGCTAAAGGCAGCAGTGGAAAATAACTATACCCAAGTCATATAAATATTTTTTACTTCAATCTATTTCTAAGAGTTGTTTTGGGGCTGTTTTTTACTTTTTATTTATAATTCTCGTAAACAATACTTAGAGCAGACACTAAAAAAAATTTTTTTTGCTAAGTGCTTTGTGGACAAATCTAAAAAAATTCCAAATTTAAAAAAATCCAAACTTTATCCTTTATTATTTATTATGTGGACACAATTGTGGACTTTTTGTGCTGAGCATTTTGACATGGAGAGATGCCTGCCCGGGCTGGAAAGTGACCTGAAATCGTGGTTCTCAGGGTCTTAGTTTGAAATCCCTGCTCAGGTCACTTGTCCTGTACTACATTATGGTGCATTTTGGAAAGCAAAAGACCATTTTTGCACTGTGCATAGTCAGACTGGGAAGAAAAGCCTGTAGCAGAGGAGAACAGGAGAGATAAGAACCATAGCCCACACAGGGTTGCCAAGGACATTCAGAGGGACAGAGCTTCAGGACAGCTGTAATGGAAAGCATTCCTGAGTAATTAGAAGCTTCAAACATGTTTTAAATTATAAAATGCTTATGTGAAAGTGAGTAGAAAGCAAGAAGCTGCTAGAGGAGAGTCTATCTAAACATCCGTGTCTAAATTTTCCATTTCAAATGAGAACAAGAAGCCGTGTCCGTGTTTGTCTGGATCCAAGGCGGTTTTTTCTCCCCTGTAGTTTGCAGAAGAGTTACCATATAACTGGCTCTAAAGTAAGGACTTGTGATGAAGCCTCATGTTGTCGATGCCAGAGCAGACTCCTAACTAGATCATGTCCAAATGGGCCACCAAATCACCATCTGAAGCTTCTCCTTTTGCCTGAATTGCTGTAGACCAGAGAGTGTAAAGCTGTGTAAGCAGAGATGGCTCTGACACCGCACAGGCAGGTGTGTGCTCCCACTGGGTGTTGATGCTCCAGTAGAGGTTGGCCCAGGAAGGGGGGCAGTTTCCATCCCATCTCTTCAGGAAGCAATGTGACTTCTGTCTGGTCCTCTCCAATGGACAGTGGGTGGGAAAGCACATAACTCCACTGTGATCTTTCAGGTTTCTGTGACAATAATAATCAGATTTTATAAATGTTGTGCTGCTACACCAGATTGATGGATATTATAGATAAATTTCCAAAGGGTGTTTCTGGAATGATGTGGCCTGTGTCTGATATCATCCCTGCACTGTGCAGCACACATGTGACTGGAGTGTCTGGATGTATCATGGCAGCCCCTTTTAGAGAGACTGCTGGGATGAATTAGCTTCCAGTACTCTTTGTGACAGTCTTTTAGTCTTTATAAACTGTGCTAAGATTAGTTTCTGACATATAAAAATACCCAGAAGCCTGGCTATTCTCACTAAAACTGGACAAAGAGCACTGCCCAGGAATTTCTCCCAGGAAATGAGAGTAACCAGCCCACTGTCCTCCTCTTGCTTAGCAAACTACATTTAATTTTTCATACACTCTAGCCAAGAAAAATATTTCACAGGGCAGCTTCTCTATACAAGTTAGTAGAGATAGGTGTGCCTCACAAAAACCACTCTAATATGTGGCAGGTTTTCAGCCTAATACAGTGGTTCATGCTCTGATTTCTGCTTCTATTTACAAAGTTCTAAATAAGACTCAGAAGTATCATATTTTTTGTCTTTGCAGCAATTCCTGGCACATGCATTTATATGTACACAAGTATTCATACAGGTTTCTAATTAGAAAAGGCCCTTGCATGCTTTCACCAAGTGCTCCAAGTGCTCAGGTTTTTACAACTGCTTAGCTCACTGGATGCAAAGACCTTTCAAATATTTAGATGAAAATACTTCTGGTGGATTGCTGAGAGTTTTGAACACATTCTTGGTAATGCCCAGACATGATCCAAACTCTTTTTAGTATCATACATACAAACATACATACATAGTGTTAAATGCCATGGGTGTGTTTTTCTGCTATATTTACCTCACTGAATTAAGAGAGACAGGGTCCTGTCTCTTGAGAGCCACTGTCATTTCATACCTCTTTAGAATGTGCTGGCGGTGCTGGTAACATTTTGTTTAAAACCTCTCTGAATTCAAAACTACTGATGAGAATCACCACAACTCCCTGTTTCTGGGGGTTCATACTGGGATCAGTAAACAGGATAGGGTTCATTAATTACTCTGGAAAAGCAGCAGGGGAAGAAATCCAGATGGACTAGCCAGCCTTCACTACATCCAAGTGAGTATAAACAACATTCAGAGATGAGAGAGACAAATGCAATGCCGTTGTTTATGGTCAGATTAAAAGCGTGGGATAGATTCCAAGAACTGCTGAAAACACCCTTTGGCAGGAAGGGTGTTTCATTGCATGGTGAACCAAGGGATGCACATTAGTGAGAAGGGTATGTGCTTCCCCTCGCCTTGCCCAGGGCCTGAGGAACCTTGAGGTGTTTATAGCAACTACAAGGAAGTGTACAGAACTTGTTTCCCCCAAAGTGGCTCGGGATTTAAATGAGTTCTAACATTTCACCAGCTCATATTTTGATGTATTATTTTATCAGCTCATATTTTTAAGTATTCTAAATGGTTTTTATCACTAAATTGAACAGTCAAGTTTTTTTTTTTTTATCCTGATGCAGTCCAGACCTCTCTGTGCTGCCAGGAAATAGGGGTACTTGGTTAAGATGCAGCACAGGGAGCAGAGGAAGCAACTGACCCCACCCCTGCTTTCCCCAAGTTCTGGCATGGCCCCACAGCCCTTCCTCTGGGGAAGGAGATTTTTTAACAGGAGAGGGTTGTTTGTCACTCTCCCTGGCAGCATAGGGGTGTGACTTAAAGCAGGTGAGGTGATTTGTGTGAGTGTGACAGGACAGACACAGGAGTGTGACCATTTGCCAGTGATAATATGCAGTAGCAGGTTGGACACAGAAGCCAAGCAGCAGGGAGATGATGGCCTCCTCCTCACCCCCACAGAGAGGTGAGGTGAAGGTCATCCTTTGCGTGTGAAATAAAAGCACTGCAAACCCTAACTTCCTGTCCACAGTATTTGAAGTAAGCGAATAGCACTGCAAGTGACGTTCTTTTTCATAAATTCATCTAAGCATAGTTTGTAAAGGAAGAACCAAACAGCTGGAAGTTATTTTTTTCATTTTCATGATGTATTTAATGTTGTTGAGCATCAGTGGTGTCCGAAACTTGCACAAAACAGGCACAAATGTGTACTGTTGGTGACCACCCAAATGATAGTCACTGGTTATTTTAGCTCACACACCAGAAGGGATGACCATCCCTTTTCTCAGTGTAATTCAGTAAATCTGCTCTTGGTTGTGAGAGGTGGTGGTGGCTGTGTGTCTGGGCAGTGCTGCCCCACTTACCCCTCCAGTGAGCTCCAGCTGAGAATTTCCCAGCTAGAGGACACCTTTAGGATGATAGGCAGTTTTGGTACCCAGTTCCTTTACTTCCTCCTCATCCAGGTTTAGCATGGAGGGTAAGACCAGGTTATGCTGCAGTGTGTGGCCTGTTGAGAGCTATTTACTGTCCCCATATGTAATGTAGTACTTGGCTAACTGGTACTCTGGCCAAACCTCTTCTTTTGACTGGAAATTCATTAAGGAGCTCAATAATTGCCCGACAAAGCTAAATGGCTTTTATTAGCGTCAGATTTTGCGTTGGTAGCAATGAAGAAGCCTCCGTATACACTAGAATTTTGTAGCCAGATTTTATGTCTGGGATCAGAGTTTTAGGGATCCATATGTGTCTAAATCCTGTTCCTAAGAAAATATTTTCATCTCAACCTTCATAGATACTTGTTTCTACATAGAAAAGCCTAGAAACTTCTTCAAAATATGTGGACATGTAAGTGGTTTTTTGGGCAGCTCCATCCATATAATTAGGCACACTCAAAATTCCTTGGGCTGAGTACTTTCCCAGAACAGCCATTTCATCTATGCTAACAAAAGGTTCTTTTCATTTGGAGAGCCCCCCATTCAGCATGGTCAAAATTTCACTGTGTAAGCATGGAGAACTTAAGCAGAGACTTTCTGGGAAATTGGTGACAAAACAAATCAAAGCCTTTTAACAAAATTATAGAATTATTTGAAATAAGCTAAAAATAAGCATTTAAAATGAAAGTGACAGGTGTTCCCTGTTCTTTGATAGCTGTGACTTCCACCATCACCACAGTGTTCTCTTGGAGCTATTCATTACATCACTATGCCGGCTTTGAAAAACTGTTTGCCAGATCTCTTGTTTAAAATGTGATCATTTCTTCCTCCCAGGCAGAGACATGGCTTGGGAAGCAATGCACAAACAGGGGGATTCAATGTCTGGTTCAGATATGAGGAGTAAACAGGACAGCCAGCAAGGCCAGGACCTCCCAGCACCCAGACTGTTGCCTCTCTGGCAGACCAAACTTCCTCTGTCTGCTTTCAGCACAGACTTAAAGAACAATTGTCATTATTGCTCCCTTCCCTCATATTGCTACACTTTTAATTACTGCATTGCTATTGTATGATTCTCCAGTTTCCTCCCTTCTATTGAATTCTATTTTCTGTTACAAAGCTGGGACAAGACTGAGTGCTTATTTTCAGAAATCCAGCCCCAGAGGAAACAATTCTGGTTCTCCTATTTTTGGCCATCTGTCTTGCTGATAATCTGTTGTGTTACAGACAAACCTTATTTTTAGTTAATTCCGAGCTGCAGCATGTGGCTTTGTTGCCCAGCACTGTTTTGCCTGTTTCATGATAATTTACCAAGATGTTTCCGCACAGTCATGTTCCTTACAGTAAACATCTCTCTGAAGAAGCCTGTCTCCCATTTCACTTCTGTTACACTTGAGAATAAGCAAAAAGCCTCAGATTTTTCATTGAGGGTGGAAATTGCAGTCTTGCTGAGTCTCAAATGATATATTTTTTTATTTCTTTTTTTATGCCAAACATATTTAATCACAGGATCATAGAAGTGTTTGGGTTTGAAAGGGACCCTAAAGAACATTTATTTCCAACATTCCTGCCATGAGCAGGGGCATCACCTACTAGATCAGGTTGCTCAAAGCTTCATCCAATTTGGCCTTGAACTTCCAGAGACTTGGCATCCAAGCTTTTTTGAGCAACCTGTGTCAGTGCCTCACCACCCTCACAGGAAAAAATTTTTTCCTAATACCTAATCTAAACCTACACTCTTTCAGTTTAGAGCCATTACCTCTCATCCCCTATCTTCAAAGAAATCCCTTTCCTGCTTTATTGTAGGTCCTCTTTAGGGAGTGGAAGGTGCTGTAAGATGTCTCTGGAGCCTTCTCCAGGCTGAGCAACCCCCAACTCTCTTTATCTGTCTTCACAGGAGAGGAAATTAAAAGAATGAAGATGAAAAAAAACAACCCTGAACCCATAAACAAGAGATCCCAAAGCATACAGTCTTACTCTTTTCAAAATATTAGAGTATTTCTGCTGGAAGGGACCCCTAAACCTTAAAGCTTTGCTGTGGATGCTGTAGACTTAAGGAAAGGCAAATAAACAAAAAAATCCCAAATGTCTCAAAGTGGCTCTCAACATCTACAAGGATCACTATAAGATTTAAGATAGGAGTTTTGACTTGTTAAGATTTTGAGGTTTCCTTAATAGTGACTACCAAACCATAGAATGAAACCTCTCAGATAGAATGGGACCAAAATTAAAATCAAGCGTCATGTAAGAAGGTGACAAAACTCCCCTTGCAAACAGCACCCCCCATCACCCCCCAAAAAAACACTCCAAAACAAAGCAAAACACAACAAATATGGTGGCAACACAGAAGATGCACAGAATATATTTTTAAAAGAAAAATTAAAAAACAAGGAAACAGTTTGATCAGATACAATGTCCACTAAGATGCCATTTCTTTTGATGTGAAACACCAGAAAGAGGAAACCTTTTATTGTTATTTCTTGCCCTAGTGAGACAGGGCAACTCATGGAAAAGTGTGAAAGCAGTGTCAAATAGTGGTGACAGGAAAAACAACATCAGCAAATTTCTTTTAAGGCACACTGGTCTTGGGGGTGGGTTGTTTTAAAAATACAGAGAGAATGAAGGACAATAGGCATTATTTGTGAGCCAAACAGCAGTTCTCGTATCCTTATGCAGAGAATTTTCCTCCCATTGCCTTCAGGGATGCAGTTTTCCATACCAAAGGAGGAAAAGTACTAGCAGGATGTGAGAAACAGATTCACTCTTCTAATATGTCGATTCAAAAGGGGAAAGCTGAGTCACTGTTCTGCAAATAGAAACATTGACAGGTATCATAGCAAAGCAAAAAAGGAGAATTTTCAAATTCCCCCAGGGTTTTGAGCTTGCCAAAGAATGATAACTTGGGAGACTTCTTTTCCTCTCAGTCATGCACATAGAAATTTTTTGGGTGGTATGTGAGATAAAGTGTCTGACTTTGAGCTTACTGTTAATGGCCCTAATTAAGAAGGACCCTGCTGGAGCCAGCATTGTACTGGGTACAATAATTTGAAATGTGTGTGGAGAAAATGAGTAAGATTATCTTTTGGGCATCTGCTGAAAATATTGCTCATATTTCTCCAATCAGTAAATTATTATGTTATTTTGAATAATGGAAACAAAATTCTCATGCCCTTGCTTTCAATGATTCTCAGCAAACTACATAGGAAGCCACTGAAAATAACTTCTGTGTTTCTAAACTGCACAAGAGAGGAAAGCTTCAAGGCTGTGTTACAGACATTCAACAATGTATCAGAGGAATCCTTAAAAGGATTCCTAAGCCAGAGGACACTTTGATTATTTTACTTGATCTTGTATATAAATAGACCACAAATTTCCAAACAGTTCTGAACCTTTTCAGTGAGTGACATTTGTTGAGAAGGAATAGTTTTTCAAAGCAACACTGTTGAAAAAATGAATCTAGGAGAAGAAATGCACTATATTTTTGTTTCAATATCTATTTCAAGTTTGTGATTCATCTCTACATAACTAACATGACTGTATCCTCTGTGACAGGATAAAGCAAGCAGTAAGGGGGGTGTCTAGTGCCTTCTGTGAATTCCTCATGTAGTGGTGAACAGATGGGATATAAATCATGTTGTTTTCATAGCCCATAAAGAAAAAGACTCATCAGTCACTGCAACTGTGATGTGATGTAAGGATTAGTTCATAGTAGATAATGTAGCATTCCATGAGAGAGCTCTAATGCTGTCTCACAGCTAAAATATTACATTTCACACTATTCATTACAGCTGTAACAGAAGGGAAATACTTTGGTTATGATAATCTTAAGGCTGCTGGTGTCTCAAACAAGATAGGAAAAATATCACTTCAGATTTAGGTTGTGCAGTCTTAGATGGTTTTCATTAGGAATAATATTTCAATCTCATGTCTCAGCTTTACTGCTGTCCAGGGACACCCATGTACTTTTCCAGGGTTGGATCATCTAAGAGGACAGGAGAGAAAAAAGAAGAAAAGTATATAACATTATAGAATGAAAATAATTATTATCAATTGTTATGTGTTGAGGTAATTTTGTAGGTTGAGGGAAAAAAGGAACATGGATAGCCTCAGATCTGGAAAATTAAGCAATAGAGGCTTAGAGACTGTTCTTTCTTGGAAGAAGATAAGGATTTTGCCTCTGATTTCATAGCAAAGAAGGAGAATCATTCATAACTTATATCAGTACCTCATCATAGCCAAGCTAACTTAAGGAATTGGTGATACAGACACCAATGTGAAAAGTTTACATGGAATGGAATTTAGCAAATGAAAATCCAGAAGTCAGAAGAATTACTTCAGTTCTCATTAGAACAAGACTTTTTTAACAATTTCCTTTCAGAAATCTCTTTCAGTTTCTTTAAATTCCACTTATAGAAACAATGATACCATCTTCTGACAGCCTCACAGATTGCATTAAGCCAATGAAATTAAACAAAACCTATGGAACAGTGATAGAAATCAAACCAGTTGTGAAGTTGTACTGATTTTAATGAATTTCAATTATAAATCTATCAATAGATAAGACTTAGGCTTCCAAGTGGCTTAAAAAGAGTTCCATGATAAAGCTAAATTTCTAAATTCTGTCATCAGTGTTTCCATCTTAAAAAATCAAAACCAAGTGACCAAAAAGATCCCTAAGGCTTTGAGTTCTCCAAAACTTTCAAATCTCTCCTGGAAGCTGTCTAACCTGGGAAATCTCCAAGTATCTGTGGGTTCTTGAAGTTTACTTTTGGACACCACCAAGGGAAAGCTCATCTGATGATCACAAGTGGGAACCTTGTGTTCCATGACCCACAGATTTCACCTGTGAGATTCAGCACACCACTAGAACTAGTTAACTATGAAAGATTAAGATATTGTATTATCTCTCCTTCCTTGTCCCCCCAGCAATGTCCAGCATTCATTGGTCAGAGCAATTACCTGAATGTGGAGGAGAAGAGCTCAGATTCCCTTTCTGCACATGGGGAGGCAAACTCATGTCTCTGAGCTCAAGGCTGCACTCACTGAGCTGTAGATTACTCTTTGCCATACTCCCATTTTAGTGCTCAAGCACTAAATAGAGAATATTTGGACAAGAGAACAAATACAAGTGTTTTAGCAGTTAGGAAACTCAGCTGGGAGTAGACAAGTCTTAAACTGTTTCTCCAATTGCATATTTTAAGAGAGGTAAGACAAAAAGCACCAATATGCAGTTTTGCAGACATAGTTTATTAATGCAGCCACTGTGATCATTTCAAATTTCCTAAAAAATGCTGTGCAGATTTCCAGCTGACAAATAGACATCTGAAGTTATTTAAAGGTTTTCATATCTTTTCCTAGCCAGTTATTTTCTATGGTGGTAAGTGGAATGGATGCTAAATTTTAAATACGTCCCCTGAGATGAAACAAGGATGGAAAACAGAAGTAGGCAGAGAAAGTGAGATCTATTTTGCACAAAAAAATTATTGCCTTCAAATATCCCCAGCCAAGTGATTGCACTTTTCAAGTTGGTGAGGAGAGGAGAAATCTCAAAATGACACTGTAGTAACCAGTAAGATCAGCTAAGGTATGAAGAACTCTTCAGCTGACTTGGCCTCAAGTTTCAAGACCTGCTTCAGAAATTATTATCATTTTTCATTTAACCTGAGCTGTTAACCATATGGGTTGTGTCGTTAGTTGAACATTGATCCCAATGTTCAACAAATTTCCAAACAGTTCTGAACCTTTTCCTTTTCTATGCTACCAAAACTTTCAGCTGCAAAAGCTTCAAGGTGAACAAGTAATTATCAGTCTTTAGGTGCATCACTTTTTACTGTGGAGACTTGAGATATCAATTCTGGCAATTTTCAAACTTAGGTGAGCCAAACACAACAGGATAAGCTAGCATGATTCTAGGTATGCTAAATAAAGTGGGAGAAATGTGTGCAATGACATGATACTTAACCGGTTATGAAAATACAATCTTATTTTACAATTTTTGTTATCATGGAAAATCTGCAACATTAAGTGGGAGATGCATGATGAATGGGAAGTGAAGACCCTTGGAAAGAGAAGTCCATTGAAGGTGTCCAGAGGATGAATAAAATCATGCCCAAATTTCTCTTGCCATTGAAGTGTCAGTCACAGGATTGCTCCTGGACTTGTCAGAGTTGCCCTTCCAGCAGGCTACAGAAAGTACCATCTATCCTTCAAGGAGATAGTCAGAATAAAGCCTTGAGGCAAAATTTACCTTTCTGTGATCATAAACTGTCTGGAGTTTTTTAGTGGTTTTCTGTTTAGGTTTTTATTTCCTGTTTGTATTTCTTTTGCTTTGTTTTGTGTTTTAATTTTTTTTGTTTGTTTTTTTTCCCCCTTAAATTTTGTTATTGTGTTATTATTTTGTCTCTGTGAAGTGCATGGAATAGGCAATTGACACCTGCAGTGCAGCAAAAAAACTCCTGATGTTTGGATTTTTCATTTCCAGTTGTGGAATAGCCCTGTGTTCTAGTTCTGATTATCTGATGTGATAGCAACATTTTCTGTGGCTTGTATTATAGCATAGAGGAAATAGTCAAGTGGTTGACAGACACTATCCTCATTTCTATGCCAAATTTTCTCTGTTGTTGTTGTTTTGATGGGGATATTTGGTGCTGCTTTATTTTAATATAAAACATTGCTTCACCTCTTGATGTAACAGATATTCTTTTCCCGTGATCCTTTCCTGTTAAAATGGATGTGTTACAATGGATGTCTCTTACTGTGCAGGCTTGAAGGAGGCACTTCCTACTTCCCTGGAGTGAGTCAGAGGGTTTATCTGTACAGGGAAGATGTAACCAGCTTCCCAGGTGAGCTGTGTGAGGCTGCCCAGTGTGTGTCCTGGCGAGCCCTTGCACAGCCCCAGGCAGGAGCTGGCACAGAGCCCTCATTCCCAGCCCTGCCCACAAACCAGGGGAAGCACAGCAGGTCCTCGCCAGAGCAGCCCTGCTGTGGTTTCTGCCAGCACTTGTGACAATTTCCCGCGCTGATCAGATAATCAGTCAGTTTGGAAGCAGAACTTTTTAGATCCCTAAGTAATTTGCTCATGGTACATCAGGTTTCTGAGACAGCTCTTCCCCACTTAGCAAGAATTAAAGCACAGGAAGTACAGAAGCTCTGAACGAAGCAGAGTTCTGCTGTCGAGCTGTAAAGTATGGATGGTTCTCATCTAACTTAAATCAGCCTCACTGCAGAAAACATTCTTAACTGGGCACTTGGACACACATTAAAACACACCCCATGAGCTGTTTTTATCACAGAACAGATAATAGATTATAAAAAAATATATACAATTAATTTGACACAGTATGCTCTTCACATACTGATAAATTTAAAAATTGCTTCAGTGGCAAGGTTTGAAAATTCATTGAATATATACATTGAAAATTTTATCATGTGAATGTCCAAAGCTGTTTGCAGTTATGCTGTCCCATTGTACCACACTAAAAATGTTCTGATTCTTGTAATTTCAGAGGTCTCAACACACAGATAAAATCAAAGCTAAACAGAATTATTCTAAAGTAGGACAAAATACTAAGTTTTATGGTTTTTTTGTTTTGTTTTTTCACATTTAGAATGTATTTTTTTCCAAAATTGACTGAAGAACAGAAATTCTAGGTTGTGATTTGAAGAAGGAAAAATCAAAGTTTCATCTAGAATATCCTACAATCAGAAGCAAGGCAACTGGGACAACAACTTGAAGAATTAAATCTTACATATCCTTGAACTACAAAAGAAACAGCAAGGTAAGGAAAATTCTTACAAGGTTCAAAGTCTAAGTCTGATTTTAGGAAAGTCCAGTCAAGATGTATTTCAAAAGACAGGACCTACCTGAAACAAAATCAAGTCAGTAAATAGCAAGCAGAAATTATTGGGGAAGATTGCACAGAGGGTAGAAATGCATTTAGCTAAGAGGAGCTGGTGTGGTCACAAAAATTATTTCAAAAAACACAGAAGTATGAGACTTTCAAAGGAATTAATGGGTGTTTAGATTTACCAGAAGGTGAAAGAAATAAGTATTTAGTAAGTATTTTATTTCCATCAGCTGTTATTGCAGAGGACTTTGAAGTATATTTACTCAGTCTTTTCAAGTAATAAATATTGATAAAGATCAAGAGTTTGGGTATTAGCATAAGAGAAGAAATGAAAAAGTAGAGAGACTAAAACAAAAAATTAAAAGCCCCAAGTACTTGGAAGAAGAGCTGAGCTCCCAAGAAAATAAAATTCTGTTTAAAATTGCTGCAGTGAAGGCCCAGGGAATCATAAATCACTTTACCTATCCTTTAAGGAGTCACTAGGGAAATTGAAAGAGAAGTAAATCTTTTTTTCTGTACCAAACTAACATCTGTAGGCATAAAATCTCTGTAACTCAAAACAGAAATGACAAAAATATCTTCATAAAAGGAGTGTCTTTCTTGCCTTTAAAGGGCAAGGATTGTCTGAATATGTCAGGGAAATATGGGAGTCAGTTGATCTCATGTATTCAGAATCATAAGGTCTGTCTTTACAAAATGTAATACAAATTTTTTGGCTGATTTGCTTAGCTCATAATAGCACCTTTACAAGAAATAACAAAAGGCAGGCTCCTGTTTGAGTCCAAAGGACAGGACAGTCCTTTGTTAAGGACAGGAGGCATTGAAATAGATAGCACCTTGTTTATAGAAGAACTTCACCTACACCCATGTAAGATATGTGCCTGCTGCAGTTAAAGCAGTGAAGTCATTTGGCGATATTTGAATTAATCATTTTTATCCTAAAGAAAACTGCAATGTAGCATTAGGCACAGCGAATTCTGTCAGTTGAAATGCTATGGTGGACAGGCTCTCTTGGGCTAAAAGACTGATGTTCTTTGTTAGTCTGACAACAGAGCAATTTACATTAGCAGACAGCTTGTTTATATGGATAATGCTTTGCAAAAAACAGGGCTGACAATTTCAATTTGCTATATTAGTCTGAACACACATACCTAAATTTTTAAATGACTGTTGAACAGAACATTCTTTTCTGTTTCTGGAGTATACTAATTTCTTAATATTTTGCAGAATTTAGAAATTAACAGAAATGTGATCTGTATGATTCCATAGTTGCAATGGAAAAGTGAATTATAATTAGATATTGCTGTAGTGTAGCAATTGCACTTCCTTACATTTTGACAGGTAAATTCTGGAATATGTAATGCTGCTAAATTGATAAAGACTGGGACTAGATAAAACATGCCTTTTATTTTTACTTTTATTTTTTTTTTTTAAATGAATTTTTGTCAGACTTGCTCTCAGGATTGGTTCATGCATCTTCATGATGTTCCAAGTTTGCTACATTCAAAGGGAAGTCAATTTTTTTATTTCAAATTGTGCTTAAGAGGTCCCTTATCATGTCCTTTTGTCATTCTTTCAGCAGATCTAAACTCTACTTGGCTCACTGAATCCCTTGAGGAGAATCATAAGGAGAGGCCCAAAATAATCTGTATGCTGTGTTGCATTAGCACAGCTAAATGTTTTCCTTTCTTCCTATTGCCACTCTCTGCCTTGGTGTTGCTTGCTGGACATCCTGCAGCGAGGTCTGATGCCCCCTTTAATTCCCCAGGTCAGGATTCTGGGGCCACAGCCACAAAGGCACCTCAAGCTGTGTGAGCCAGGATGGCCAAGCTCAGCTGAGAACTGGCACAGAGCAGTGACACAAGGGCTCGTGGTGTAAGGGCTTCTGAGCTAATGCTTGAACAAAATTAGACTTTTCTTTTTTGGGCTCCCAGATGTGTTGAGGCACTTCTTGGACTTTGAGAGCTGGTAAATGAGTTTCTGTAGAAATAGCCACAGCGCCATATATTCATGTTATGGAATGTAATGGAATATTCACATATTCCATGCCATGTATTCAACAGAGATGGCTCCCAAGGCCACCAAACCATGCAGATTTGTAAACTGCAATAAATTACCAGTGTCAGAGTATCACTGGAGGTAATAATTAAATAACTGCAATTCCAGACTTTTAAAGTTCACCGCAAGTAAACTGAGAACAAAATGAAAAATCACACACCATTATCAATTTGAAGAACTTTATCCAAAACCACAATTTCCATCTTATATTAACAAAACTTGTCATTTTCACCATAGTAAAGGAATGAACCAGTGCTAAGTACAGACACAGTGAAAGCAGTCAGTAACTGGAAAAAAACATAACAGGAGCTTAAAAGAGTACATTTCTCTTAACTAAATTTGCTAGTTACAGTAAACTTGGAGAAAGCAGAGGGCGTTTTTAAAGTTGTTTTTTCTTTACAGATAGAGCTCCACAATCCAAGAACAATGATTACAACAGTAAAAGTTTTTCTAGAAACCAACCCATGTATTACAAAAACAATACAGAGAATTCCTGCAAACCTGATAGTGTACAAAACAGGGTAGCAGAGAGAAAGCACAAGAGAATTAAATTGTCCAGGATTATTAAGAAAAAGTAACAGTGCATACTAAAGGGCTCCTGTAAAGTTGCTTTACATGAACTGAAGAATATAATTTCCATATGACTGTGACTTTGTGTGAAGCACAGATGCTTTCAAAAGTGTCACCATTTAGCTTTTTTCTGGGGGGTAAGAAGCCCCAAATAATTAGGCAGTATTTGAGATAACTGAAAAACAAACATAATAGGCTACCTCACAAAGCTAACTACCAGATTTATTTACATACATACATACATAAGCTTCACATTTCACTGAGACTTTGTACTCCACTCCTTCTAAACTGCTGAACTTCAGAACTGGCAGAGGACTCAGAGAAAGAACAAGTATTTCTCAGCTTAGGTACTCATACTAGGAAAAAATAGTGCAACTGTTTGCTACATTATATACCCTTCCAGCACATCTATCAAAATATTCAGACTCGGTTTTATTACCTGCTCATTTAAAAAAATACAGCATTCTTCTTTCTTTCTTGCTTTTGATTAGGAAATTACAAATATCTTTACATTTAAAAGAAAACCCCAGCAAGCCACAGCTAGTTCTGCAAACTGATCCAGTGAGGCAGATGTCAGATGTCTAGAAGAAGTGTTATTAATGCAGTTGACTCCAGGTGGAGGCAAAGGTCCCTCTGGATACAGCAGCGTGCAGGCTCAGGAACTTGGATCATTCCTACGGAGGCAGCAACTGAGACGGGTCCCAGGCCTAGACCTGAAACAGTTCAACCTTATTTGTTCATTAGTGGGAGTGAACTCCTCAGGAAATGCGATATCACTGAGCTCGGGAGCTCAGGAAGCTCCCAGACCACAGGGCTACACAGCTCCCTCAGTTCTGGCAAAAGAATGCACTGTATTTTGTGTACAATGAGATTTCTAAATGTTCAGTCTGGCTATAGCAGCTTGGCTGTGCATCTGAGAACTGCAGGTGTGACTAGATTTGAAATGGCTTAGCACACCATGGCTGTTTTTCTTTACTGAATAGGCTGCTCTTTAATGGCCCTGACCCCACAGGAAATCACAGGCAGCTTTTCCGTTCTCCTTTGGGCCCGCTCCCGCTGCCTCACCTCACCCAAGAGCACTATCGCTGATTCTGAGCTGCTAAAAAAACAAAGGATTTTGGGTTGGGAAAAGCTCACTAAATGATGGCTGTAGAACAGTGCAGTGTATTTTAAGGTCTGAGTTTTTGAAAGGTAACTTTGCATTGTATGGATACAGCTACAAAACTTCGTGGCCACGTCTTGCTCTTCTGCTTAGGGGAAACACTGTGGTTTGCTAAGGCAGATGATGATTAAGATTTTTTCCCATGAAGAGATCTTGTGTTCTTTGCCCTCACTGTGGAATGTCCTTGCTGATCACTAACCTTACTCTCAGAGGTCAGCCAAGGAGCTGGCTAAAATAGGCTGAAGAACACTGCTGGCTTCCAAATGCTCACGTGCTCTGATACCAAGGAATGAAAGAATATAGCAAAGACAAGGGGAGAAATAAAATGAAGTCATAGAGACAATGTGATGGTGACAATGAGTTTAAAGAGATGGATGTGAGTTCACATCAGGGAAATATGGGGAAGAATGAAGAATGATACAGACTAAGGACTGGGCAGTGACTTGGAAGATGTTCTGTGAGTCTCTTGCTTGCTTCTGTTCTCAGCATCTTTGGAGTCTGGATAATAGTAAGATCTCCTTTGAGACCTACTGGCAAAAAACTGAAGATTAAAATGAGACAATGCTACTGTACAGATAATACTTGATTCATGAACATTCCATGCTTAAGAAAATAGGGTGTTTTTTGCTTTTGCAGGAAGACTGAGCAAAGCTTTGGGAGGTAAATTTTCTATGTATTCTACCAACACAGGAACCTTTTAGAGTGTTTTCTACAACTGAAAATAGTAGCCTGGGAAAGATAGAATGGGTGGCACAATGTTCCCAAAATTTCCCAAAGAGAAGGAAACTATTTGTGCTCACACAAAAGGGCACTTTCCTTGATACCAACAGCTCAAGTCTGCCCATGTCACTCAGGAAAAATGGCCTTCAGAGACAGGTCCTTGAGAGGATTGTGACATGTTTGTGTTATCAGGGTTTTCTTTTCCAGTTCCTGGCTGTGTTGCTGTAATTTCCAAACCAGCAAAAGTAGATCTGGCCATGTTGTTTCAGTGTAAATCCACTGGGACAGGCCAGAATGTGATAAAATTGTCATGCATTTTGTTCTGCAAAGGCAAGTATTTCCCTGGAACTGCTTATGTAGGTAATTGGACACTTTCTTTCTCCTTTGTGCCTGAAGGACCACAAACTAAAATGGGACATGACTGGTCCATAGCTGCTAGGAGTTCCCTACATGTCCAGAGAAGAGCATTTTTGAGCAGAAAAGATGAGGTAAAAGGCAAGGATAGGTTGCATGAGGAAAACACAAAAAGTCAGTGTCAGATTAAGGACAGGAGGAGACTATAAGGCTCAGGATGCCTTAACTGCTTTCCTAGACAAGGGGTAAAGGGCTAAATGCAGGTTAATTTGACCTTATGGCGACTGAACAATGTACCAGTAACGTTATAGCTAACAATATTGATCTCTGGCTCTTCTCTGTGAACGGAACAAATGTGCTTGTTTCCCTGAGGATTATCAGGCTGTGAGGTGAGGAGGGACATGCTGTACCTGGTGTTTAGCTCACACTCAGCTCTGGCTGTGTGTCCAGGAAGCCAGCGGGGCTCAGAGGGACGGAGCAGCACTTAATGAACCACTCAGCTCTGCCTGTCAGAACCCTCATGGCTGACATTATCACCAGGGACCTCACTGCCCTTTCCTTCCTGTGCACTAACCACATGAAATCCAATTCTCCAGAGCTCCCAATGTTCCAAAAGCACAGACGCCTTTTGATCTGATTCTCATCTGTAGTCTATTTACCTCAAAAGAAAATCACTTTTAAAAAGAGCAATTTTCCAGATTCTACTCTGTGATTAGCCACAGGAAACTCAGTCAAATTACCTTGAATAAATGGACAGTGCTACATGAAATTAATAACTCTCAGCAGCCTGCAGAGAAATGTGAAGAGGATATTAACAACTGGAATTGCTTGAGAATAGCAAAATAAGCTTTTAATAATAGAAAAAATACATATCCATAGACTAGAGGCTCCTGTTTTCATTCGGTCCCAGACACAAAGGTGTATTTTGTCTTTTATGTTCAAATGGCTGTACAGGTAAGACAGTAATGGCTGGATGCTTCTATTCACTCTTGATTTGGGACTGGTTATTACAGTCTGCTCAGCAGTTGGGTGGGATGCTAAGTGGCCTGAAGTCCCATCCCAATTGAGGATTTTGGAGCAGGGATCTCCTTACTTCTGAGGTATCCACGACCTCATCTGCCCACTGAAAAGGCTAACTACATTATTTGTAGCACATGAGTCTCTTTGCTACTATTGTTGCATCAGTTTCAAAATCAGATTTTCAGTTTCTCAAGTGTGTTGACAAGAAATACAGGGTGCTAATGCTGTGGGCAAGCACAGCCTCCTACTTGCAGATAAAAATATGGCAGGAATATCTGTGTGGGTTTGCCCACTCAGTTCTCCTTTCTAATGTGCCATTGCACCCATCTGAATAATTGTTCAGCCTTTAGTCTCTTTGCTATGGTGGCTGCACAGCTGCTGTGTTGAGCTGCTGGCTGCTTTGGGAAAAAAAGAAATTCCTTAGAGGGAGTTTGATTATTTGATATGTTGCCACAGATCTCTAGAGGCCTAAAAGAGAATCATTAGGGCACCCTAGGCTGTTGGCTCATCGGTAACTTTGCAGGGCAAAGGTGCTTCTTGTGTTTGTACAATGAGGTTGCACAACAGAGCTGCAGGTAAAACACCTCTAGAAGCAGAGCATTTAGAAAGTGATTTGCTTCATCTGCCACAGAATGAACTGTATTAAGGATTTTCTAACTGCTCTCTGTGCTAGACAGTTTTAATTGAAGCATTGATCAAGTGGAATCTTTTTCTCAGGCTGATACACAAAGTGCTCAGCAAAGCACAGAACCCTCTTCTTTTGAAGAAAGGCTTCAGAAAACAGCTCTGGGAAATGTGTTTGGGCTTTCTCATCAGTCCTCAGTGAGTGACATCAATTATCCAGCTGCCTGGCTCCATGGAAAGGAGATACTACAGTCCTCCAAGTCAAGCTGTGTTGACAGCTTGAGAGGCAACATAATTCAAAGGACCATGCCTGTGAAACATCCACCACTCAGCCATTGCTCCATTCCCCTCTAGCTTCTCTGAACTTGATGATGAATTAGTGCCCCTTTTCAATGGTTTGATTTAAACCTTCGCTAACCTCCTAGAAGACAAAAGTGGTTGTAGTCAACATAGCCAGAGCACAACATCCAGAAATATAGTGTGCATGTTGTCACTATCAAAGTAGATCAGAGCTTGAACCAGCTCTGGCCACTGCAATTTAGGGATCTTCAATACACTTGACAATATCCCACACAGACCCTCACATGCAGTATCCTTGTACCTGCATCCTAAAACTAACTTTTTCTCCTAACAGAGAAGCTGTACAGTTAGTGTGCAGTTTGAGGCAGCAAATGCCTGCACTTGCTGCTTACACCCAGCTTGCCATGTCACCCTGTCAAGCCAATTACTTAATTTAAAGTTTTGTCTGGCCCTTCTTGACAACACAGCCTCTAACAATGAAAATATGTATGATGATGATTTGGATGCAGGAGGTGGAACTCATTGTTTTCCAATGCTCCTGCTATTACTATTCTATTACTATTACTATTTTCACATGAAAGTAGGGCATTTTCTTTGGGAAAAGCAACACAAAAGTGTCACTTGGTTTCACTGGCAGAATAGTGGTCCTTTGCTGTTCCCACTCTAATGCTTTTCTTCATGGTTGAAGAGTTTAGTCCAGTGCTCTGGGAGAGAGATGTAAACATTGCTAATTGCACTAAGATTAATATTCTAGGAAATTTAAGCAAAGCACTCCACTGGCAAATTCATTAGGCAGCAGAATAATCCCACTGGGCAAGTACCATCGTGTCAAACTGGTTTTAGTCATGGTGGAAATGTTTTGCTCTTTATGCAAAAATGCTTGCAGGATCTGGCCTAACTAGACAGCCTGCAGGAACAGTGAAGAAAAGTCCGTGAGTAACTGCTACAATTACAAAGGCAACAGAATATCAGAAAATGGTTGGGGACAGTACATTACATTAAGCAATATTTTCATGGATCCTACATGTTTACACACCAGACCTTGTCCTGCTCAATTCTTCACTGGAAACTTCTCTGCAGCTTTCCAACAGCTTCCTTTCTGCTCAGCAAGAATAAGCAGGGGTGCAAAAACAAACATGGTGCACCATTTATGCAGCTCCCCTGCTTTTCATTGTCCTGTGGCAATGAAGGAATTAATAGTTATTTTAGGAAATTAAAATTGTAATTTTTCTACAATTCTTAAGACTACAGTTATTTTATTGGACAGAATTTGCTTTCTTTCCCTTTGATCTTTCAGAACTGGGCTTCTCAAACTTTTTCCCAGTATAGTTCTTGTCTGTCCTCAACCATCTTCACAAAATCCTGCCTTCAAATAGGAAAATAACAACATGCACAGAAGCTCATAATTGTTTTTCTCAGCCTCAAAATAACGTAATTTCTTTTCTCCCCATTGTTAGCTCTGTTTGCATCTTTCCTAGCTTTAAAGGACAGTTCATAGAGAAGGAAAAAATATAGACAGTGACTGGTTATAAGTACTGATTTGGGGCATGCTTCTTTGATTCAAATAACTGTCCACCAGCCCTGCAGGAAAATGGGTTTAAAGAGAAAAGACAAAAATCCAAACCTCTCTATAAATTCAGCAGCTCTTAGCTCAGCCTCAAGCGCAGTGGCAGGCAAGTGTCAAAAATAGTCTCTGTGCCTGCAGACAAGGCTTTCTGGAATTAGGGTAGTAGCTATATGAGACAGAAAACCTAGACAGTACATGCAGACACAGAAGAAGAGTTTGTCTGCTGCTCTCAAAGTACATACATTTTATGTATTGTTACTTAATTTTTACAGGAGTGAAGGCGGATTTCCAACAGCCTTTTCTTTTTTGTCTCAAGATTTTACAGTCTCTCAAGCAAGGCTACAGCTTGTCTTGAAAAGAAACAGCTCTGGAAAATGAAGTGCCCATGGAAAAAATGTAGTAAAAATGTTGCCTCTCAGTGGAACAAATCCAAAGGATAATCAGAGTCATTACCTAAAGCCAGCTGTAAAAGAAATCTCTCCCAAGACCCTCACCAGAACCCAGAGATATATTAATACTGAGATATAAGCACTTGCACATTTGACACTTACTACTTTTCTTGTGTTGTTGCTACCCCAGGACATACCTGACTCTTGAATTCATTCCCACAAAAGCACAGAAGTGCCCAACCTTTCTTTCAGTTTTATCTTTCTCACAGACATATTCACTACTAATTAGGCTTCACAATTTTCCCATCATTCTTTTAGTACATAAATAACTTTATGAAAGTACACAGCAGCTGTAAGAAATCTGGATTGCAGTTCAATGAGATGAAAAGTGTGGTATTGGGCTTTTGCTTCCTGGAAGGGACACATATACAAACCACAGCAATCCAGTACCTTCAGACAGAAATGGGAACTTGTGCTGCTACTCTGTTTATCATTTTGTCCTTTGAAATTCAGAGGGTCTGCAGAGCAGCAATAGCTGTGCCTTCTCCTGAACATCAGGCAGGCTCAGCATCACTTTATCAAGTACCAGCTCCAGTTACTGACCCTGGAGGGCAAGTAATAGACAGCCTGCATCTGCCTGTCATGGCTTGAGACTCATCATTTTGAACACAGCCCAGGAGTCTACAGCCATGTTGAAGACTCACACACGATGAACTCGGCCTTCATCAGAGCCGAGCCAATGCCAACCACTTGGTCCATCTAGGAAACGAAGATGTCCAGAAAACATGACCTAGAACAGTCCCATATAACATTATACCACATTAAAAAATGCACCAAAAAAACCCAAAAACTGACAAATTGCAGAAGAGCTGCTAGAAAAATCTACAGTAGAAAATAATCACTTTCTATATAAATATCTCTCTGTATTTACTATACCCAAGTTGATCTCTCTTTCATTACATTTCTATACAAAACTGGTATTGGCTCTGTTCTCAAATAAAACTCTCACCTCCAAACAATTTGCATCCAAACTTTCTGCCATCAAGACTTAGGATGATTAACTTGCATTTCATTTCCATGATTGTAGCAGCACTTAATCAACAAAGTCTCTACTTATATGTATTTATATAGATATACATGTATATATACACACATACATACACATGACAAATACTGTTGAAGATTTCCTTTCTTCCAGTGTTTGTAGTGACAGTCATCCTAGAAGGTGAAGGCATACACCACTCCCACAACCACAATATTTCCAATTGTTGCTATTATTGCAATCCATAACAATATGGCATCATTTGAAGAACGAGATGTCTCTTCTGGTGGATTCTGCATGGAAGAAGCTGCATGGACGTTGGCTGATGAGTTAAACAGGGAGTACTCTGTACTAAAGTCCTCGTTGGGTGAGTCCATAAAGGCTCCTCCCATAACAGGAAGCTGTGAAAAAGAACATGGCAAAATCAGACTGAAAGCTATTATCTGCTTTTGCATTGTCTCAAAGTCATTATGAAGACTAACCATTAGCTAACTTGCAAAATTACTGAGATTTCATATACGCGGTGCTAACCTGTCAGGAATATCACACACTATGATATTTCTCCCATTTCTATTGGAATCAATATTATTGAAGAAAACCTACATTTAATACATGCAATATACAGAAGAGCTAATGTGCAGGCTTCAAGTCAGCCTAAGTAATTATATGCATTTAGAAGAGATAGCCATATACACAAAGCATTCACATACCAGAACTTGAGTTGATAGCAACAGGATTGTTTTGTGACTACAAAGTAAAAAGTAAAAGTAAAGCAAAGTAAAGGTATCGTGTCACCACAAGACATTGCAGAAGCACAGTGAGAACCTGAAGAGAATTTGTTCTCCTCTTATGTATCACTCAGAAGCAAACTCTTGGTTTATGTAGAGATCATGTAAGAAGTTCTTACTGTAAAAGAGGTGCAGTGTACTCAGTGCACTAACTTCACTTGCAAAACTCACCACTGCAACAATCCAGGATTTATAAATCAATACAATGGAAAGCTTCAAATAGGATTTTGAAAGGCTCCATCACAATGGCAGATTTCCAAAAGTTTGCCCATACAAGACTTCTCCTGCTGTAAAGGGCAGCGTTTCTTTAGTGCTCTTAGATTTCTCAGCAGTATCAGAAAATGTTCTGGGTAAGGTAACAATTACTCGATACATTATGTGAAAGATAAAAGAAGAAGAAACTGTTTAACCTTGTCCTTTTACATGTTCTAATTGTCTTACCAACTTCATTCTACATCACAACACATATTTTTTAGGGTTCAAGAACTATTCTACCTCTACATAGTGATATAAAATTACATCCTTCCGCAAATAATCGGTTTCCTCATTCAGGCAAGAGAAGGATTCCTACTGTAGTAAAGACCATTTATTACCAAAAAAGCTTCACACAAAAGCTTTTTGCTTCCATCCTCGTCCCTTGGATGTTTAGCAATGCAGAGCTTTAAGAGTCTCCCCTGACTCACTGATTACAGGCTCCTGGTCTCTTGTAAGTATAGGACATTGTTTCAGAAAAAGCTGCAGAACATCCACTTCACATATCTATAAATGCTCAGGACACATGTTTCTGAATATCCTGAAAAAACCACCAGCAGTGTGGGTATGGTAAAGCCCCAAGTCTCTGCAGTGCTCTGCAACCAGACTCTGTGAGGATTGTAGTATGTAGGTAGACCAAACCCACAGATTTATTTGATTAAAAAAAAACAACAAACAGAGCCATATGTCTAAATCTTTCTGCCAAAATTCCATCATGGCATCAATGATCAGTTTGATTTTGAGCAATGAGTAAAACCTAGACATCAGTGCAACCTACCTACATTCCCCTTTCAGATCTGGTAGGAATCCAGGGCTTCAGGGAAAGCTGAGAAAAGTCTGGGAACATTGTCCTTAAGAAACACCTTCACTGTACCTTCACCAGCCAACTTTTCCTTCCTCACAGTGGTTTCCACACTGCTGCTGTCATCCTCAACCTTTAGGCATAATCTCCTGTTTTACACCCTATTAGTAAGTGTCTTTGGGGTTTTGGTATTATTTTTCACCTTTCTCAATAGGGCTCTCTTCTACTCTAACTTCCAGAGTTATATTGGCCTGTAACAGAGGAACAAGCCTTGCCTTCATTCAGCCATATCACAGAAGGCTGCTATACCTTCAGCCCTAAACTACACTGTCAAATACCCACTGAGCTGAAAAATCACCTCTTTTAGCACCCTGTCCTTCATTTCCTGCATCACATTTTGATTCTCTCAGTAACCTCTCCCTTTGGAACCAGACTACATCCATTCTGGCTGTGTGCAGCTGTGCTATGGAGGCTGCTGAAATGTGAGGACAAACCATCTCTGCTCTCTACACTGCCTTAATCTACAGAATACACCAAAGACTTTGAGAAGTCTGAGAATGAAGTCATGTTTCTGCTTGCCGTGTGTAACGTTTTACAGAGATATAAAAGACAGGCTCTTTTTCAAAGCTGACTGCTGAACAAATTTCATCTGTACTAGAAAATATCATGTCACATTCAAAATTAAACAGAGAATGATGAAAGACCACAGTGGATATGTCATGCTACCTAATCCACATTAAATAAAATTATCTGTGATATCAAATATGATTAGACAAAAGCAGTTTACAAGAAACCAAGCAGGAAATTGCAAAAGTAAAGTTTGATACGTTCTCCCTCCATCAAAGATTTTTGCTGGCAGTTTCAACACAGTGTGGTTTAAAAGAGAGCAAACCCTTCCATTTCAAAAGCCCAGCTTGATGGTTTGAATCCAATTCCACCAGCCTTTTTTTATGTCTTGCGATTTGATAAGGAAAGCATTTCTCAGTTTAATCAAAATTTCTTTTTATGTAGAGATTGCCATAAAAGGCAGTTCTGACTTCAAGTAGAAGTGTATTTATGCAGTGATGATGCCACATAACAGCTACAGAGACTCTAATTAAAGATCTCTGCAGCAAATGACAGGAATGCATTTACCATACTGGTAGCAAAACGCTCAAGCAGAGGTGCTTGCTTCCTTAGCAAATCATTTTAAGGTTATCAGCATTTACAATAGTCAATTCTGCAAAATCCTTCAAAACTGAACAATCATCCCAAGTACAGAAGTATACACACATGTGCATGTGCCCAGTACAGTGGGAGGTCATAAGCACTGTTCTGCTAATTGATACCTGGGTTTTGGGCCACACATTGTGTGCCCTCAATGAGTTATTTGAAATGACAAGCTTCCACCCTGTTAGCTCCCCTGCTGCTGTCACAAAGGCAGGGAGCATCCGTGTAGCAGCACAGCTACACAGCACGCTGTAAATTATGTCAAATCTGAATCTCCTTGTACTGTCTAAGGCTCAAACAAGCTGTCTGCACCATCTGAGGGGAGCACATGGTGAAACAGCTCCTCTGAATCTCTGAAAGGCTTGAGGTGACCTGGAGTAAAGCGCTGACATTCAGCACCTCGCACAGGCTCTTTCTTGTAAGACTGACTTCCAGTTTTTCTGTTTGTAGGTCAGTAGCACTTCATCACAGATCTGGAAGTAAACCTTCCTGCCAATTTCCCATTTGCAAAAATCATCTCTTGCTAAATGTGCACTCTCCCTTCTCACCGCTACAGCAGCCTCACATAAGAGCAGGAGGAACGGCCATATGGTGTCCGACAGAAAGTCCATCTCCCCTGTGTGTTAGCTCCAACAGTGGCCATAAATAGATGCTTAGCAGAGTAACAGGAGAAACATGTCTGATACTACCCCTTAATAACTCACAGCCTCTGATTGTTTTCAGCTTAGGAAGTTCATAAGCCAGACACTATTGTTATGGATTTAATAATTTGCAAAGAATTTTGCTACCATGAACTTGTCCAGGCTCTATCTGAGCTCATCTGAAGCTGAGCATCCTTCTCAATCTGGACTCTTGGTGCCACTTAACAGTCAGGGTTGTCCAGTGATTAGAGTCATGAAAATCAGCCTTGGGAGATATGCCATCTCTCCACGGGAGAGAGGGATGATTAGTACAAATGACAATCTATCTTTTTGGTAGATTAAATTCAGTGAAATTAATCTCATCCTCAGTCTTGATGTCTTCATTCTCCCAGTAAGGTACAGTATCTTCCCTCTGCAGTCTTATTTGAGATTTTACATTGAAAGCAATGAGACTTCCAGACCTGACACTAATGGGAGTTGTGAAGCACTTGTGATTAACAACAGGCTAAGGACAGAAACCTGCAATGCTCTCTGTGGCTGCTCTATTTTTCTGCCTGTGCCTCTACGAAGTAAATATATGCCAATTTACATCATCCCAAACCTTCACCCATGTGGCTGCCATTACAGTGACCTGCAGTTTGTTTTAGCCTCAGAGAGTATTTCTGGTTCAGGCAAGGCTGCCACCCTCCCCAGGAGCACTGGGCAAGGAGGGCAGGGCAAAGGGTTAACGGGGAAACATGACAGTGAGGGACATGACAGGAGCAGATGGCAAGGGGTAATGCTGTGCACACTGGAAATGAAACTCCTTTCCTAGCGATTGTGTCGGCATTCTTAAGTAGCAGTAATAGTACATCGCTTGCTAAATGGCTTCTGGGACTGGCAAAGAAAGAATTGCAATAATTAAATAGCAACAGGCAGAAAACCAAACGGCAAAATGTCAAGTGGTAATGAGAACACCCACTGCGCGGAACGCCTCCCACTGGCATGCTCTGGGGTCACGAGGAGAGCAGGCTCTTCAACAGTTCTGTGATACATTTTCTAGTTAGCAGAAGAATCCTATTTTATAACCAAAGTGATTCACAGGAATGAAAAACAGCATGTCATATAGCAGTCACTGATACTATGACAGCATCCTTAAGCAGCAGCATATAAAATCTATTCCTTAGCAATAACATTGCTCCATTTCTTTGAGAATTGGGTGTCTGACATTTTTTCATAGTCAGCTAGAGAACTGTGACACTTGGCTGCTGCTACCTTGTTGGGAAACCAGGTTTGGCATAGATATTTGAAAGCACAGATGAATCTTCTAGTGAGAAACTAAGAAACCTCAGCAGCAGCTTTAACAGCTCTGCTCTTTGCTCTAGTCTCACCAAGCATCACTCTAGGAATGGGATGCTAAGAGGCGAAATGTCACCACAGGTGCTGTTTTGTAAAATACATGTTGCTACTTCAGAATATTTAACTTTCCAGTGTTTCTTTTTTTTTTGTTAAATTTTAGATATCATACATTTACAAGATGGTATGATTTGAACACATAAAGTGAAATTATTATTTCCTTCTGCCCTGATAGCATGTGATCACTGCAGTGCATATTTATGTCTGAAAACATTCTACCTGCAGTCATAAATTAATCTAACACAGTTGCCAAAAGCAGTACCAATATATGGTTCCACAAATTCACAAATTCTTAAGCTCTTTTTAAATAACTGTTTTTTTTACTAAAGAGATATGCCACATCACCAGTATTCTCCCCACAGTAATTCTCTTGTGTCTCACAAAATGATGCATATATATATATTCTCTTTATCTAAAGCACACACTGCAAATGAAGATGTCCTATTGGCTATTATTGATTTACAGGTAATAACTGGAGAACCAAGTTCTTCTGTTCACTGTTTGCCAGAATATCACCCTACTGCACACAATGCAGACTGGGTGCACAGTGACAATCAGGACTTGTTCTATGTTCACTGCAAGTGGATTCGCTTGAACGCATTAAACCCACACACAAAATTAACCACCACCTAAGGCAATCCTCTTTAATTTAATTAAATACATCTAATTCTGAAGAGGAAGATCCATGAAAGTGTTTTATGCAGTTAGCTTCAAATTCTCATTTTAATTGATTCAGATTCCTGCTTCATCCTGAAATCAGTCTTGGGCTGACAAGCTTAGAAAAAAACAGATGCTTATTTTCAGAATATAATTGTCAAAGTGTTCACCCTATCAGTGGCAATTGAAAATTTTCACTCCAACATGGAGGCATCAGGATTTCACCTGTTATTTTAATCTTGTTAAAAACTTTCCAATTTATCAATCTCTGCTTTTCTTCCAATCCTTTACATTCCCAGGGCCTGTGTATTACTTCCTCCACTGCTTTCCAACCCATGCTAGGCTAGATAAAATGCCCTTTTAGATGATAGCATTGTTCAAAGTTGTTCCATATCAGCAGTATCTCAGATTTTGAGCCTGTTGAACCACAAACACCAAGAGCTGCCTTGATCAGCAGATGTCTAGATATTTAGGAAGGAACAACCCAGGATGCTCCAAGACGCTGCAGCAGACACTTCACCTCTGAGTTTGCTCTTGGCTGTAGAGACTGGTTTCCCTTAACTAAGATATTCCCACAAGGAACAGAGCTCAGCTAGGTCAGCTGGCCCTAAGCAACTGCTTTTATGAACACAGGTCCTGTGCAGGCTGGAGCACCTCTCTGTGGTAAGTTCCCCTGCTGAATCAGCTGCCAAAAGCAGTGTAGATAACTAACATGAAGATAAGTGAAATTTTCACTTTCTTGTTTCTGCATAGGTAGCATCCAAGATTCCCTAATGATAAACATGCTGTGATTCCACTCCTGCAATTGACATCTGCCTAGCACCTCGTTGAAACAGCTTTTTTTTTTATTTCAAAGAACCCTACTGCTCTTAAACTATTATTCTCGGCCAACTGCTGTTGGATTTTGTCTTCCAAGTGCATAAGACTGAGAACAAACAAAAGCCTTTCTTATAAAAAAGCTGACAGCAGCTGACAAGTCTCAAAAGGATACAGAGAAGTTTCCCATTCCACCACTGGTCCCAAAATACCTCCTCTCTTTCCAGCCACATCAAGGAAAAGAGCAAGTTTTGCCAGCATTCAACAGAAATTCAAATTTCTATGAAGAAGCCTCAACTCTAAGTTACACATAATTTTTATTGTGAATCTGCATACCTTAAATTGGAGGGAACAGTGAATGTAACAAAAACATTCAGAGTCAAGCAGACTGTGCTTTAAACTATCTGAAACTGCCTGTGGAACAACTATTAAAGCAGCACTAGCTGACCTTCTGTATCTAATCCAGCTGATGTTAACATCCTATTGTGGACACCACAGTGGGGGAGAAGATGACTGGCCTCCATGTATAGTTACAACTTTCATGCAGAAGAACAGGAACATCAAAGAAAAATATAAACAGAGGGACCCAGAAAGGCAAGCATTTATCAGAATGGAAAACCTCAGTGGGAGGCTATAAAACTAGCCATCGATGTTATCATCAGTAAGAGCTCTTAAAATCTGTTTACAATTTCCCAAAATGGAAAAACAGAGGACACTTCACACCATGTGCAGTCATACTGGGACACTCAGGGAGAACAGGAATTCCTTTAGAGATAAGAGCTGGAACAGTTTAATACAGAACGTGATTCTGGAAGAGCTCCAAACAACAAGCCTCTGAGTTTAAACTCTCAACTTATATGTGAAAAGAAAGAGGTACCGACTATCCCATTTACTGCTTCCAAAATTTTTGGCATTGTTGACTTTAAAAGCCAAACTACTGGATTTAACTGGACTAATTGTCTCCTGTTTTGATCCAGGCTGGCAATTTCTTTCTGATGTCAAGTTCCTCTATTACAATAACCACCCTAAATTAAGCAAGCGAGCAAGCAAGCAACCAAAAAGTAATATTGGGGAGAAAAAAACCCAACAGGACCTTGGCAGAATGTTTTGATGTCCCAAGGGACAGCTTTTCTCTAAGGACAGAAGGCTGTATCACTGACAGGAAGCAAGCACATGGCTGCACAGTATCAGTGGCAGTTTCAGTTCTTATGCAGAGAGTAAGTGGCTTTCCATGCGCCAGAGGGTAAAGAGAAAAACAACACAAGCTGATTGTAATGGCATTTTGTATCTGCTGAGGAAAAGGCATTCCCACCATAAACAGAAAAGCCACATCGTGGGGTGTAAGTGGAAACCAAAGAGCAGAACTCAAGAACGAATGTACTGGAAAATAACTGAACAAATCCTAATCCCGTATCTCAAAGTGAAAAAAGTCTGCTCAGATTCTTTCTCCATTGTAATCTTTGCATTCCTGTTCATCTCTGAGAAAATGGTGGTGCCTCATTATCAATTTGGTGATGTGCCAAGATTCTAGGTAGTAAAGAGACTGACCTTCACATTATTTTTATTTTCTTTCTGCTCCCTCTCCCTTAGCCTAACAAGATTCTTAGGCTGTGCTCTAGGAGGGTGTGGGGGGATGTGTGGAGAGATGGGAATTGACAGCCATTCACAGCAAGGCTGTGAATTTCAAAAGTAGAACTACTTTGAGATAAAAAATTGTTTAAATCATTAGACTTCAGGCATGGGCAAAAGTAACAATTTTGTAAATTGCTGTATCCTTTAGTATTTTGTAATCAGGATGCTTTTCACAAATACTAAAATAATTTTAAGGGGCAGGTGTTAGGAGCTGGAACTAGGAGGATGCAACATTTTGGACGTCATCTTATTCCTCTAGAGGAAAAAATAACTGCACAGAAATTCCTCTATGTTGCATATGCTGACCACTGCTCAAACCAAAACCCAGGAGCAATAAAAAAAATCTTGCATGTTCTTCCAATCCCTTCTACACAGCCCATGAAAAATTAATTGGCTGATATTTAACTAAGCCATACTAGCAGGCTTAGCTCTATTTCATCAGAGAAATTTCTTATTATTCCATGCAGACTCAAAAGCTTTCAAACCTTCCAAACTACAACTCTCATGTATCTTATGTTACCCAGTGATGGCTGTATTGCAAAGACAAGTTGGGATACATTTATCTATTGAGAGAAGTAATTACTAGCACTACATCTCTGCTGTACCTAATGATGTGATATAAATGCCTCATTTTCAGCACTTTGAGATAGCCACCTTGAACCTATCTTCAAATATGATAAGAGCTAGGTCACTGTAATAATGCAAACACACTGAGAAGAATATTATTTTATGATGACTTCCAGAGATTAATTCTCTCATGGAAAACACTTGCAGGCATCCAATAAAAAGCCTCAGAATGGAAATGAAAACAATTTAATAGATTCAACTTATTCCATAAAGATTATTTTCCTTAAACTTATATATTCTATCAGAGTCTCTGAAAAAAACAGCAGAGAGAGGTAACTGGTAATGATGTGTGCAATGTTATTTTGGCTATGCAGCATTTTTATCCAACATTTTTTCCTATTTATTTTTTCCTTTCCCTTTCCTTCTCATGTTGCATTGCATCTTCACAAACAAAAGAGTGAGGAGGGCTGAGGTATGCTGAGGTTTTTATATTTGAGGTACATCTCTTATGCCTTATATAAGGCTATTTTTGCAAACATTTTTGCTTGTGTACTTGGCACCTAGTTCAAGACACACAACAAGCCTGAGAGGCAACAAAAACAAGGCATTCCAGTTGAGATGGACAAAAACCAGAAAAATCTGACACAATGTTAGTCCTCTTCATGTCTGGAGCTGTTAAGGGTAGCAGCCAGCATAAAGATCAGCAAAATAGAGAGCTGCTTCCAGGAAGAAAGGAAGTCTGCCAAACGTCCCTACTGCATACACTTCATTTGATGGAACACCAACATGTGTCAGGCTGGCATCCACTGTGATCCCATCAGGCATATCAGCCTCGACATATGGCTTGAACAACCTACAGACTACATATTCCTCTCAACTCATTCTGTAAGTAGCAATTTATAACTAAAAAGGCATAGTTTGCTTAAAAATTAATCCTATTCCCTTGCATTTTTTGTCTCACGAGTGAGCCAATCACATTACACAAGAGAATAAAAATTGGAAGGTGAAATAATGTTGATGATTTCCTAATTTTTAGTATTTGAAGAGTAGTACTCACTGGGCTAAGAAAAGTTCCATCCAACATTAACTATTGACTACCATGAAGAAATAAAAGGTCAATCACATGTCAGTCTTGAGTGCTTAAGAACTCAGTGCCACCAAGCAAGTATTTCAACCATCTTTTAGGATTTACTGTTCCCACAGCAGAGCCTGAGGAAGAGAAGTAACCCCCTTGGTGTGAGGTCAGCAGGCATGACATGAACAGGATTCACAATGGCTTAAAATAAGCCTGGCTCACTTTACGTTGAAGCAAGAGGAGCATCCATACCCATACGGGACATTTCACTGTCTCTTTGAGTGGGGGCAGAAACCTTCATCAAAGTGTGAGAACAGCCAGCATCACAGCCAAATATTCCATATGTTCTCACAAACCCAGATAATCACAACCCAGGTTTTGCTCATGTACTAGGACCATCAAGGGATGATTAAGTGTGGCTGAACTAGACAGCAGCTGATGACAGCTTTATCATGCCAAACAAACACAGAACAGCCAAGCCATCTGTGTTTGTGTGCTTATGTTTAAGATTGTTCAAACAGTTCAGAGCACGTTATAGAAAAATATAATAAATTATGCATTGATTCTCTCTAGATAAGCCTGTCTATATATGTATAGGCAAAATAACACTCCTTAGGGCCTGACATACATAGGATGGGTAGAAATCAATGTTTAATTTATTATACTTCTATTTGTAATTCAATACTTGTGCTTTGAACTCTTGGGGCTGCTCAGGATAATTAAAGCAGTAGATATGTAACATTTTTCCTTGGGAAGTAATGTTTTCCTACCCAAAAGTGATTCCTGTAAAAGCTTGTTCAGTTATTCTTGTGTTATGGAAGGCTGAGCAGGGAACAAAGAAAATAAAGTAAAAATGTATTGTGTTTGCATTTTCCCCTCATTTTACTCAGTGGAATATAAATTATGGAATCACTGCTAGCCTGGAGAACAGGAACAGTTGAGAGAGAAGTGATTTGGTATTCTCCTATGCCTGATGGAAGATGCAAGTTCACACTCCTCTGGTGTCTAAGGATCTCAGGATGTTTGAAGAAATGTTTTGAAAGTACATGAACAGGAGAAAAATGCTATTGTCCCTGAACTTGACAGCTGTCCCTGAGTATGCTGCAGTTTAGGTACTGAAGAAATTCTCCCACCAGGAGAGTTCACCAGTTGAAAATCTTTCAGGTAAAAGGTGTTGAAAAGTAATCAGAAAATGAGCTGGCTCCAAGGTCAGGTGGGCTCCCTCCACATCCTGAGGGCCAAAGCAGATGCACTGACTTCTCTGCAAGCTGAAGCTCAGAGCCTTCTGAACTTCAGGTGGTCAAAGCCGCAAAACAAAACAGCTACGGAACACCTTGGTGCTTTAAGAGACAGGTTCACACTAAAGACACCTACACCCATGCAACTTTACACACTTAAATGTGTAATTTTGTGATGGTATCTTGCACCTACAGATGCAATTTTAAAATTTTAAAATAACCAAATGGGCCAAAAGCAATCTAAGATTGAGAATCATTATCAGCTACCGGAACACAGAAAGTAAGGTGAAGTATCAAGCAAGTGAACTGCACCAAAATCCAAAACTCTTGTTTTTTAAACCCTTAGAACAAGACCTACAAAAACAGCTGGAAAAAAAAAAAAAAAAAAAAAAAAAGAGAAGAAAAAAAGAGAAAAAGTCTGGCAGAAGCACAACACTCAGCCCCAGGAGATGTGCACATGCATGGCACTGCAGTTCCCAGCCCTTGGCTGGGTTCTTCAGTCCAAGCTTATATATTCAGATAATGAACTCCCTAATCTAGATTACAATACTCCTACCCATGCTGAGGTTTTATTTATGATCCCTCTGAACCCAACTTAAATAAAGTATCACCATCTCATTTTATCAAGGCAGCAAAGAGCCATTTTGAACCATAAAAAGATCAAATGATGAAGGAGGCAAAAATTGGAGCATTCACATAGATTCTCACCAAAGAGCCACTGGCTCTAAGGTGCAGCTCAGTTGACAACAGTTTGGTATCCCTGAATCATTCAGTGCAGCCTTAGAACTTAATGCAGCACTTGATAAGGGATATTTTTTAAATAAAGGTAACAGGCAAAGGAAATTTCATTGGGCATAGTCCTATAACACTCTGAAGGTTTTTGCATCCTGGGGAAAAAGAGGGCTCTCCCTCACCCAGCAGCCTGACAGGTACCCATCTGCCACAGAGGGACCTTCCCCAGCCACAGGAAATCTTCTGAATTGCAACTCAAGCCTTTTTCAAGCTGAGCATCACTCATCAAAAATCCAGCATAGAAATATTAAAAAGCAGCATGGGAGTCGTTCAGTAAAACAGTGCAAATATGTAGTACTTGCAAAAATGCAAATATTCCTCTCATCTTTAATAGTTTCTATTTTGAAATGCTGGATTGAAGATCTTAATTTCAAAAATATCTCCAAGAGACTTGTGCATCCCACACCACCAATCTATGTCCTGCATGAATAAGTCTATAACACAATGAGGCACTGAGAGCCCAGGAAGAAAATTCACAAAGCAAAATTATTAAAATGGATGCCACAAGAAACAATTCTACCCATCAGCAAAAAAAAAACCACAGAGAGGGCTTAATTCCACCTGGTTTGCCCCCTCAGAGCAACCCCTTGAAAAATAGTCTCAAGCTCACCATCCAGTCAAAAGAAGGTAAAGTTAGGGATTGAAATTGGACATGAAAAGATCCCTTGAGAAGACAGCTATTGCTCTCCATTGGCAATATGTGGGAAGGTAAGTACCTAATCTTAAGGCACTGCACACAGTGCTTATTTGAAAATCTGTTCAAAACCACAAAAATTTATCTCATTAAATGCTGGAATAGGAACTTATTTCCTACTCCTATTTAAGGGTATTTCCTTACTTAGTTTCTAAAAATTTAAAGTTTCAGCGTTGCAGTAAAATTGAAACACACATCTAAAATTAACTACACAGACCCATTTTAAATGTAACTAAATCAATAATCTAGTAGTAAAAAGAATAGCAGAGAAAAATGAAAGGATTTTTCAAAAGTAATTATAATTTCTTTAAAGCAATTCTGCATTTTGGAAGTGCCCTGCAAGTCATGAGTGTAATACGAATGATTGTACTTGAAAAACAGGCAGAGGGATAAACATCAGGTAACACAGAGGTGACCATAATATACCGATGGCCACGTTCACCCAAGATAAAATGAAATCAAGTTAGGAAGTTCAAAACATTTGAAAAAACCAGTTTTCTATGTATTTGTTGGTAGGGCTGAATTCCAGATAAGCTTTTGCACAGTTTTTCCATGGCTTGAGTAAGATCTTTGCACCACGGATGCTGCTTTGAGCATCCTCCTAGCACAATTCAGTACCTGATCAATTGTCCCTTGAAAACAAACTGGAAACCAAGCTGTGAGACATTTCCTGACTAGGAAGACTACTACATCAGTGATCCCTGAGTACCATTTACCAAGTTAAGACACTATACATTTATTGTCAAGTTTATAGAATTAACTACAGAATAAAACCAGATTTAATCTGTCCTGTTGCTCAAAGAGCATCATGGAGATACAACTGATAAAATGAAATACATCAATGCAAGATGTCCAGATTCAGGACAACCTGAAACCAGAAAGTATTCCCCTTGGAAAATACTTGAACATAATCAAGAAGGTAGTTTTATTATCCTGAAGGGAATTTCTGAACAAACTTGTTTGATCCAGCCTGTAATACAAAACACACTTATATGAAACACAATGACAAAATGCAGCAAGTCAAACCTCAAGAAATGTCCCTGTGATCTCTAAGAAGGACTGGGTCCCAGTAAATAAAAGAGCAAATGCAGCATGGTTAAACTTTAATTACATTTGGCTCCCTCAAAACAGATGCTCACAGACAGATTTCTGTTTCACCCACTAATGACTGTCATACACAATCACGTCACTGATTTCAGAGGTCTGCAGGGTTTGCACGCTTGCAGGCAAAACCGACAAGACACAGCTAAAGAATATTCACAAAATCCAACACCCTGCTTCATCCAACAGGGATATTCAGACACTGCAACAGAGGTAAGAGAACCAGACTGTGCCATGCTGTCTCAAGAAGAGGAACAATTGTCAGACTGCTGGTACCTGTGACAACCTCAGCATGTAAGAGCAGTGGTCCTCCTGTGCTTGGGAGGCCACAGCGTGCTCCTCCTGTTCACTCTCTGCTCTGGGTTCCTGGATTATCACATATTGATGAAAGGATACATGGTGGTGATATGAAAAGACTAACACAGGTAGGCAGGGGGTCAGAAGGAAGAGGTACATCACAAATATGTGCAGAGGAAGGCAAGCTCTTGGGAAGTCATATATGCCTTGGGTATTTCACAAAGTAAATCCCCTCCCAAGAAATCTGTTTTTCCTATTCCTTCAGATATGATCCCCATAAGATTTAGAGTGGGCCTTAGTCAACTCCAGCTTTCTGTTGCAAGATCTACAAAGAAAGTGATGGGAAGTGGAAGCACTGATCCCCAGTTTGAGACTGTGTCTCAAACTTGGGTCTCACCAGCTCACCACATCAAAGTGGAGTTCGAGTGTGGAGCTTGAGTCTCATGCTATGCAGAACTGCTGTCATGAACCTCATTTCATTCATTTTTATTAAAATAAGCTTGTTTTTCTTGCAGCTTAAATAGAGAAGGAAGAGGAATCAGAAACAAACATCCATCTTTGTCCCATTCCTTCGGTTCCTGGGGTGGCCACAGTGTGACTACACACCAATTCCTACATACACAAAAGGGTCTCCACTGATTTTAAACATGTTCTCTGATAAAAATATCAGATCAGATCCCACCTGTGTATCTCAGCTCTGCCCACAGCAGCATTTTTTCCCCCCACAAGGCACTGAATTACTCCAGCACTGAGATAACAAAACCAGTGCCACCATCTCCAAGGTAAAAGCAGAGCCTGGATTTTGCAGAAGAGTAAGCTTCTACCTCTCACCTTCCATCATAACCCATTTCCCTCTGTAATCCTGTTGTGCAGGCACCATCTGTTTCCCCAAAGGGAAGGTGCTTGCTCTTTGAGGAATGTAGAAAAACAGGTTTTGAGAACACCACATCACTCCTTGTCCATATAGTTATACCCCCTGTGAATCTCACCTATAGCCATTCTTTCTATTTCAAGCTTACACTTGTACCATAAGAAAAGAAAAAAAAAAAAAGAAGGAACGTTAAAAATTCATCCAATTCTCAATGATCTTATGGAGAAAAAGAAGAAATAAATTTTCTAGAAAGCATCAGAGTGCACAACTCATTACTGAGGAAAAAATCATTGGGTCACTCTGGCCTTTAGAATAAACCATTACCTTCAACAAAAAGTATAGTCCATATTGTTTCAAGAAAACCCTTATCTATTACTTGGAACCAAGCCCTGGCTGCTAATTGATTGTGGCCTATGAAGGCTCCTCATAATGAGATGGGCTTTGAGCCAGAATCTGTTCCCATGCAGAGAAACATCAGCAAAACCAGCCAGTCAAGATTTGTGTCACAAGATCTGTGATCAAACTTTTCTCCTGCTGGAAGAATAAAAGTAAAGCCAAAGGCTGATTTTGTACACTTTTTACCAAGAGGCTAAAACACAGGGCCATGCTCATTCTCTTTTTCAGAAAACACAAGTGAGCTTTGGTCAAAAGGTGCTTGGTATTCTGGAGCTGAGAAGTGCACAGCTGACCCCTGCTGATCTCTAGCTAGACAGCAGAAAAGCAAGAAAATGCAGCATTAGCATCTGCCAACTGTACTTGGGCATCCACAGACAGAACAAGACAGAAGATGAACCAATATGAGTTGACAGCCTTAAAATATTTATCTGATCCATATTATTTTCATCTTAGGGCTTCATTTAAGCCTGCAATTTAGATGATGACATGTTTCTTTCCTTTGCAGAAATGCAGACAAGATATTTTGCACATGAAAAGTTTGACATTAGCAGAGTGAATTTTATGGATATTGATGTACTCGGATTTTTCAAAAGGTTACTGTGATCATTTGTTGATTAAAAGACATGATGTCACTAAGACAAATGCTTCAGTTGCTATTAACAACATTTCCTAGTGAAAAACATCAAACATTTTTATTAAAAAGTGCTGGATAACATAAGGAAAGGTTACTTCTCATGTGAAAGAGGGAAGTCTGTGACCTCAATGATTTTGCTTTGCATTACAGTAGAAATGTAAATGTTTGATTTAAGTAACACCGATGCACTAGTCTTCACAGCTCAGAAATCAAGAGTTAAAAGGCACATGTAAGAAAGCTTTTTCCAGGTGGTAGCCTTTACATCTGCTGGCTATCTTGTTCTTTCAAGTGAAAAAGATATGAAGGAAATAAAGTTACCAGGGAGATTAAATGCAATTTTAATAAAAAATGAACTGCTATTTTATACCTTGATTTCAGATGATTATGATATCATGACACAAAATGTTGAATGGCAGATTCATGATAAATCTGCCTCTTTTTCCCATAAAGACACTGCAAGTGGAAAGAAATTAATCTAATCTACTGGAAACTGGACCCAAACCATTCCAAGCATATCTGACATAAACACAGTTCATATATAAACCGACATATAATGAACTGACATAAAATGAACTGACATAAATTCAGTTCAAGGTGATAGCTCCCTCTTTCTAGACATCCTCATTCATACCCCAAGCACAAGCTTTTTCTACCCTCTCCAAAGACATGGAGTCAGTGTAGAATGAAATTCTTGTCTTCAGGATTCCTGCATTTGTGGAAAAGATAACAAGACAACCTCATACAGCCAACTACAAACTCCTACTGAGTAACTTGAACTTGCTGCTCAAAGAATTTGGTTAAAAAGATAGAGTGAGGGGGCACAGAAAAGCTACAACCAATTATCATCTGATCATGGAAGGCCTGGAAAGGGGAAAGTACATTTTTAGTCCACCTTGATAGATACGTGTAAAGACATAATTCCAGTGACAGGGTGAAAAATCTAAACAAAGATTAACCTGAAATGGACTATGCAAATGGAGTCCTTAAAATGCAGTGATGCGTGAAAACCAGATCTGAACACATGCTTTGGAAATCCAGACCTGAAAGCAGATGCATGTGTGATGGCACAAGACT
The DNA here is from genome assembly GCF_971803275.1 of Cyanistes caeruleus. Classification (NCBI taxonomy): domain Eukaryota; kingdom Metazoa; phylum Chordata; class Aves; order Passeriformes; family Paridae; genus Cyanistes; species Cyanistes caeruleus. The sequence goes on along the minus strand of NC_141706.1, from coordinate 54,718,730 downwards.
GTTTTTATCTCAATTACTACAAATGCTGCACTGAGGGAAGAGGAGGGGCATGCTGGCAGACAGCTGCAAACAGATGTGAACAAGCTGCCCTTTCCCACTCACAGTGCTGACCTGGGTGCTCAGGAGGACTGCCTGAGCAGGCAATGAAGAAGCATGGGAACTCAGACCCCTTCAGCAAAAGGAAATCTGCACAAATAAGGATATCTGCAAAGCAATGATTCCTTTCTGTCAGCTTCACTGCATTGCTGCTGAGGTGAGAGCATTAAAACTGAACAGCTAACAGGATGTACCACCACTGTAAGCAGCTTTCAGAGTTGTTCTCTAGTTATCTCTGTTATTTAAATGAATTAATCTTCATTTTTTATTGACTGTCATTTTACTTGCTTGTTCTTTTATTTGTTTGGCTTAACCCCTGACATGAAAGGCACTGAAGAAGGCCGGCCAAAATGAGATATACACAGGATGGCGTTAGGCTCTCTGTGACCCAGTTAATTGCTTAGAAAAAAAGTGCATTGCTACCTGGAATACAGCAGCTGGATGATAAACAGCCACTGACTATGGAGCATTTCTTGGGAGGATCACTGTCAGGCTGACAGCCTCAGACATAGGGATTCATGTATGGGAATATAATTATGCTTGTTTTCTTCACAGATGTGGAGAAAAATACAAAAATCCTTCATAATTGTGTCAGTGGGTTGAGTATTTAAATACCTGTAATTTGAAATGTCTTAATCTTTTTTTTACTCTGTCTAGGTATTCACAATTCCAGTTAAATATAAAGATTCCAAAGGACCTGTGAAAATAAAGAAAAATGTCTTGCTCAAAACCCAAGAATAAAGAAATGGGAGCAGAGCAAAGATGGCAATGAGACAGAAGTCCAGCTGGAAGGTTACACACATCAGCAGTCCAGCCATGGCCCAGTGTTTTACCAACTTCAAAAAAGGACAGTTTTCAGCAGGTATTGTGGGAAAAAACAATAAAATGGCTTTGCTGTATGTGTGAAACTAAATGCAAGATTGAGGACATATATGGAAAAAGGCATCCCTGAAATATGAAAAATGATTAATGGACAAGAATTAGAATTAACCAGAATTAGGTAAGATTTTGAAGGGAAATACAAAAGAATGGATGAGATGGTTGACACAAGTGTTTATTTATGATACAACTGCTCCTCATTTGAGATGAAGAAAAGGCCAAACATGAACTAACAAAACAATCTCTTGTTTCTTTGGTTAACAATTTCGTTTCCCAATCTTCATAGCACTCCCACTTTGCTCTGCATTCAGCGAAGTGCAGAGTGCACATCACTCTTTATTTCCTCAGCTTATATTTTTCCTTCCACAAGTCTGTGCAAAGCTAATTTGCCTTTTACTTACGGATTCTGAGCAGTTTGTGGGCACTGCATTCACGCTGCCTGCTCTGCTGCAGAAGCAGCTATCACCAAAACACCTCTGACACTGCCTGCAAGACATATTAGCAAGAGGATTTACATCTGCTTGTGACTCCTGTGTGGTTTTTTTCAGCTCTACTCTATGTGTCCCACATGAGATAATTTTAACAGAACGTTTTCAGCTTTGTTTTCTCTGGATTGTATTGACATCATGCAGGCAAAGCCTGCATTTATTCCCACCGATAATTTACGGCTGCTCTCAGCATTGAGCTCTCAATGCACAGAGACATGGACCTGGGAGCAAATGTGTCAGAAGCACCCCTTCTCCTGAATTCCCCTTTTGCTCTTCAGTTAAAAGCACTCTGCTCTGGCAGACAGGGCATTCATGCTGGTGGGCAGTGGCAGATGGGCAGCAGAAGAGCAGTGCCAGCCCCCACCCACTCCCCACATGCTCCTCGGAAGGCAGGGACCACCGCTCTGCCCAAGGCTCAGGAACAGGGGGCCGCCTGCTCCTGCACCCTGGTGACATGGCTCACCCTGTCCTCATGTGGCAATGAGCTCAGGTGGCATCCTGTCGCTGTGGGGCTTCCCTGGGCAGGGAGGAAGGTGTGGGCTGGCTCCCTCTGGTCAGCATCAGGCTTACATGACGTGAATGCACATATGTCCTCACTGCTGCTTTGCTTCCTGCTTTTTAACAATTGTTCCCATCAACCTGTCTCTTTGAGAATGTGTTGAATTTCTCAAAAAATAGATTTGGAGGCTACCTACTGACTTCTGTGAAATAGATTAAAAAGAAAAAAAAAAATCCAGTTGTGGAGGATTCAGGTTTTTGTTGATGGTTCCCACAATATAAATCCAGTGCATGGTATGGGCAGCACAGCCAACAGTTAAATTTGACCTACAAAAACAAATGTAGCCCAGACTTACATGAAATAAATATTCCTAATAGCAAAAACAGTATCACATTTGAAAGATGACTGGGAATTGTGCTGCTTGAAGCACTGGTTCCAGTAATTGTAGGGACCACAGAAACAAGTCTACTTTACGATTAGTTAATAAAACAGAAGAAAAAAAAAATAAGTGGAAGAAAAAATGCTAAATATGCTGACTGCTATGCTTTGGAAGCTACAATCAGGAACCTCCAGGGAAACGCAGAGCTCTCCTAATGATGAACCAGTGAGACTGACATCAGGAGGTACCACATCCAGGTATGAGATCCTACACGGAATATAAGTTACTGAATGAATAAATAAATACATCCTTAGTGGTTCTCAGAGATAAGCACCCAAATTATTGGTTACTAGCCAATGAGGCAGGCAGAAAAGGAACAGTACCATCACACAGAAACACGGCCAAGGAGGGTCACGTGGCAGCAAAGATACTCAAACTCTGCCACGTGTTGCTGTAACTCAGGAATTAGGTGCAAGGTAGCAGTAGCCCCTTAAAGCAAGGCAGCAGCAAGAGAGATGAAGCCTCCCAACAAAGGGTAAAATGTTTCATTGCAGCTCTGAAGCCAGGCCCCTGAAATCACCATCCATGTTGAGCTTTTAAGTACACACAGCCACAAGGCTTCCCACACACTTCAGAAACAGATGGATAGGTAAGTCCCAGTTAGGAACACTGACAGCAGGCCAGCCTGTTTACAAAGGCCCTCTGTGCTGGAGTGTCTCTCCAAGAGACAGCTGCTAAGGGCCATTACCAATGATCAGACCATGCAACTGATCTGGTGCACTCAGCTCTCTTGGTGCTCTCAGCTGCAAGCCAAACATACAGAGCCTGCCATGAGATGATGCTTCTGAGCGGTGCCCTCCACAACTCTGGGGAGGAGGAAAGCAGAGACAAAAGGAAATACAGAGCACAACATCCATGTCCCTAAATGCTGGGTCTTCATAGGACATTATGGACTCATCCTCTTTCTGTTTATCTGGGATTTTTCCACTTCAGCCCCCAAAACAGATCACAGATTTTAATCCTATCAACTTTCTTGACTTACTGTTTTTATTACATATCTATTGTCAGCCACTGTTTAATAAAGATTTACTGACTACATGCAACAAGTTTCATGCCCACATTTATGGGGATGCAATGACGGAAAATATGAGCTTCTGCATTTATTTCTTGGATATACAAGAGAAAATGTTTACAGATTCAATTTCTTTTCCCCTCCACATTTTCAATAGGAAAGCAATCTCTAATTGTTATTTCTTTAAATGTTTGCTCAACTACGAATTTACTTGGCCTTTCTTACAGTAAATATCATTTGCTTACATGTGAGAATTACTCATCACTGCTGAGCAGGTAATAAAATCAGGGAATAAAATAGCAGCAGAGGACAGGAATCAGCACGTTCCTGCATTTGATGGGCCACATGATACAGCTTCACTCAGAAGAGAAATGTGTGCTTTCACCAGGTAAGTATGTGGCCTTGACCTTAACTCTTCTATTAAGTTAACAGAAACAGAGTGAAATTTTCAGGTCAAGCAGTAGGTTGCAAACCACACAGAAAGTGCTGACAGAGCTATTTTACCTGTGCCTCAATATCTTTCAAGTGACTGATTTTAAAAATAAATTGCTAACAATGCAACTGCAGGAATATCATGTTTGTTTATTCTCACATCAGTGACTGAGAAGCTGTAAATAGGTGTGACAGCTGCTGCATCTCCTCTGTTGTCACCACTCTGCTGCTCCTGTGAGACAGGCAGTGAACAGGATGACTACGAGGACTGACAGGAGCATAGCATGATCCTGAGGCAAAGAGTTGTACATGAGCTCTATTACTCCTAAACGGATGTCAGGGTTTCTGTCAAAATCAGCACGCAGAAAGACGCTGCTTATTTTTGGGGAAGAGCACACCCTGTCCTGCTTGTTGGCTAAGCTTTACTGAAATGGTCCAGCATCTGAAAGTCCCAGTTTCCCAAACTTCTGTAAGATCACCTGCCAGATTCACTTTGAAGGAAAGGACACCACAGTTTAAAAAAACCAAACAACAAAACAAAAGAACATAAAAATCAGAGCTTGATAGTCATGAATCCAGTACCCAAAGACAGGGCTATAGCTTCTATAACTATATAGACTATAACTTAGTTAATGTCCAAAAGAACTTGAGGAATGCTCTCAGAATTACCTGCTGGGCCACCTGACTGCACACATGGAGGAAGAAGGATTTGCTGCTTTGCCTCTGCAACCAATGGCCAGTTTAAACTTCTACACTAAGGAGCATCAAACTGGGAATAAGTGCTCACTAAAACTCTCATCTCCTCTGTGGCCTCGTGGGACAGTCCAGCCTTCCTCTCTGTATCCTTTAATTTCAGGTGAAACTTTACACTCTTGATGATAAGTTGTGAGGTTTATAAGAATTAAAATCACCTTAGGAGTTGAACTCAGTAAGTTGTAGGTCACTGCAGGATGCAGCAGTTGGACAACAATCCTGAAATACCATGAGCAACAGACACAGCTGTATTCTCTGTCACTGCTTGCCACCCTGTGTGTGCTTGCCCAGCCTATGGTCCCTCACTGCCCTGGTCCTGTGGGACAGAGTGGAGGCACCACAGATCACCAGTGTTGGGGTGCAAGGTCCCAGACATGTCTCACACAAATGTACAGTACATGCCTGATGGCTGCTTATATTGTAGTGTCCCTAAGATCTCTAAAGTATGGAGATTCACACATGCCCTAAATGTTACATATTTCTGTAAAAAAAGGTATCATGGATGTGGTGAAGTCCAGTTGAATTACCATCATAACCTATGGGCAATACAAGGTATTGAATTTTATTTTTTAATAATTAAAAAATCTAACACTAAGAAATTATTGAATCTGTTTGCATTAACGAACTTATCTCTTTGATTAGGCAAGGCTAAATTTAGAGTGTAAAACTATGTGATTTGTTTCCTAACAGCAAAGATCAGGTAGCAAAGCAGGAGCAACTGCCATTACAGAAGAGACTCTCCTACTTGTTGTTCTCTAGAACTGAGTTTTAAGATTTTTAGTAACAGTTGGCTTTCCCATTTCCAAAGCCAACAGTTACAGAAACAATGAGCTGGCTCCTGGGAGCTGGCCAGCATTCTCTACACCAATTCAAATCAGACCATGCTGTGTCCTCAAGGAAGACAGCAGAGTTTGGCCAAACCCACCCTTGTTTCCTCTTCCCATTTCCCTTCACTTGTCACCATGACCCATGCTGGCACCTGAAGGCTTTAAGGCACAGCAAGGTGTTGTTATCATGGCAGCCCAGACTGCAGCTTACATCAGCACACTGTCTTTTGCTTTCTCCACGCCCTCCCTTCTGCCAGACATGAACTGTGCAGACCAGAGGTCAGGAGACAAATGATTTAGAGGCAGCAAAGTTTTTTTAGTCATCCAAATACCCATCTTTAAAGTGCTGTTAGGGTATTATGTACACTAAAGTGATAAGCAAGATATGTACCATGAAAACCACCCATGCTGAAAACTACAGCTGGCTGGGTAAAGGTTACCTGTGAAAGTATAAAGGACAGTTGTACGAAAAGTCAGTCAGTGCATGTCTCTTCTCACACTTGATAAGATTACAGGAGAAATGAGTTGCAAAACTACATTGGAGAACAAGGGAGAGGGCAAGCACAGCAACTCAATTTCTTCTGCTTCTGTTTCACGTCCTTGAGAAATGCCAGAGAACGCACCAGGAGAATAAAACATCTGCCACCCTGACAACAAACTTCACTGCCTTGCTCATCTGCAGAGTTTCACTGCATGCTCAATCAGATGGCTCAGAGACCAACACAGAATGAACCATTTCACAGCCTGGATCCTATCACAGAATAACCATTTGGTATGATTTTATGTTAATAACCATATATTTAATGAAAGTGACCTCTAGGTCTGTGAGGGGAAAAATATCATAGCATAGGCAAAGAGAGTAGAGTGTTTGCAAATTAATTTTCAATGTCTTTCTCATAAGTGACTGCTGGGCTCAGCATTTAGAGAAGAATTCAGAACTTTTCAGATTGAGGTTGTAAGCTACTCTGCTCTAGCTGAAGAACAACCAAAATATAAAACAGAGCAAAGGAGGTGACATTTCCATTCCTGAGATTTAGATTCTACATCAAGCACCACTCAATTTTTACTAACTTGCAGGCCAGTAACAACATACTAACAGTCTTCTGTCTTTAGTAACTCAACTGGGAAAGTTTCTGCCATGTTGCTTACAGTTTCAGTGATTGCAGCATTTTAGTTTGCTGTTCTGATGCATTTGCATCTCTTGTCCCTCCCTGAACAGGAGAATTGTTTACTCTTTCACCTCCATCTTCCAGAACCAAACTCAAATTTCTGTCGGACTTGGACTGGAGCTGGTGCAACTATAGCATCTGAAATAATTTATAAAAGGTAAGGATGGAGGATATGAGAGATGAAGAAAGAAGATATCCAAAGAGGAGAGCACACCTGAATTGGAAGGAAAACATTTTACATAGGTATACAAGAGAAAAGTTGTGAGGAAACCCCTGAGAAAAATCCATAAAAATTTATTTGGGTGCATCAGGGAGAGTAAGGTAGAAAGACAAAAGGAGTAACCCAGTATATTTCAAGTCGAGCTCACTTTTAAAGAAGAGCTATTATAATACCTCAAAATGCTTTGGCACTTAATTGCAGACTATTCAAGGCATTTAATTATATACTTCATTTAAGCAGAAGGGAAGTTCAGAGAATTACATACTTCAGGCATGCACTTAACTAGGATCTAGATATTTAAAGGTGATCAGCTACTCCAAGTCCTTGAGTTCAGCTGATATCTCAGAAATCCTTTAACACTTTAAATTTTAATACTCTTGTTTCCATATCAGACCTAGTGTTACTTTTGCTCTCTGAACATACATCTCAAAACCTCTACACATCAGTCAAAGAGACACAGCTGTCTTTTTCCCTCTGATGCAGCAGCTCTGGTATTGGTCTCTTTTATCAGTCACAGAACCCAGCATCATCCCATATTTTGCAAATGGTCTTCCAGCTGTTATGGCAGGGAAAAAATACCAAAACAAAAAAGCCACAGTGGGAGTACGGTTTTGTTTTAGTTATGCAGGCTCATTCCTAGGGTGTTCCCCCTTTCATAACATTTGAAAGGCTTAGAAACAAAATCACAAGAAACAGAACCAGGTGAGGTTAACAGCTTTTAATATGATTACTTTTTAAAACATTTCCACACTAGAGATAACCACTTTGCAAAGCAAAGAAAATGCCCCTGTATCCAGCAGCCTGCTTCATAGAGGCGCTGAGCTCTTCTGAAGTGACCATAATAGTAATGATTTCTAACCAGCTACTGCTTGGCAGGTTTGGGCTCTGGCAGCTACCAGGAGTGTGGAACTCAGCTAAGACTAAAGACTGGGTGTAAGAGCAGGTGTCATTTCAGAAGGCTGGTGCTGTGAGACAGACGTGAGCACAGTGTGGGTGTGTGAGCCCGTGGCGGAGCGGGCAGGCAGCGAGTACCGCTCACAGCATCAGCTCCGGCTGCCGCGCACCCGTGTCGTACTCACAGGGAGACATTCCCACCCTGTGCTGCCTCTGCTCCCAGTAATCCTGCCAGCACTGCAAAGCACACAGCCAGTCAGTGCTCAGTGCTCCTGGTCCTTGTGTCACAGCTGGCCGTGTTTTCAGTGCCCAGTGTAAGGACAGGCATTCCTCACCGCAGCGCCAGGGCAGATGGGACTGCGTGCGCTGACCACACAGCACCTTCAAAAAAGATGTCAAGGAGCTCACAGACTTCATTCTGACCCTTTTTTGTTCCATGTACTCGTAACTTGCATATGAAATGTCAGGATCCTGTTTTCCAAGGGCTTCCATTCCATGGAAATGGAACAATCCTGGCATGTTAACCAGCACAAGAAGCAGATCATACCACTGATTGAGCCACACAACCATCATCAGTTTACAAACGATTTTCAAGGATCTTCCTTTCATACTTCAGCATGTATCTGCTGGAAAAAAAAGTGTTTATAAAAATTACAGAGAGCCATCAGTTTTCAAAAGACACCTTTAAAAATCATCATCCCTGTGAGCAGAGGAAGGGGTTAATAGTAATTCTGTATAAGATACTACACTCATCAAACCAAGATGTCTGCTGTAACGACAGAGGACTGCAACAGACCTTACTAGCTCACGTAGAAAATGCAATTCATGACCAAAAACGCTTTCAAAGAAACTAAAGTCCAGCAGAGAGACACAGCAAACTAACAGAGCTGGTCACTGCTGAATTTACTTGGGTTGCTGCTCTAATTTTCTGCTTTCCACATCACTGCACTCCATTTGAACAGTCTAATCTTTGATCAATGATTTAATTTGATGGTGTATGGTCATCAAAGGATCACACTTCTTTACTTAATCCTATACCCTTTGAATCATTTGGAGTTTTTTGCTTCTGTCTATTATGGGAATGAGGTTAGGAAGATGGTGAAATAAGCTTCCTAATGGCCAGCATCCATTCCATTTTCAACAAAACTTAAACCAAGATCTCCACCCCCATGTTTGCAGCTCATCAACGAATTGAAAAATTAATCCTAAATTAGCCAAAACCAAGATAACACCACCATCACTGGCACCCCAATCTATAACCAGTTAAGATTTTCCAGCCTATGGATTCTAAGGACCCAACTGGGCTGTTCAGCTGCTACCCAGAAACCCCATTCTCATCAAGTCTGCCAAGAGAATTATTGCTCAGTGCACAGGGTTGGGCTCTTACTGTTCAAGAAAAAACAGGCACCTCAACAAGCAAGATGTTTGGCATGAATGTAGTGCTGCTTCAGTCTTCATTCCTCCTACCTGCCATCTCCAGCTATTCTCTGTGCACAACAGGACCCCAGCTACTGCTGCAATCGACTGTGTTGTGAAATGCTTGGTCTGTAAAACATGTGACGGTCTATTTGCTACTATATTACAAACCTCCTTTCCACACTCAACAAAGATGGAAATATGTGACATCTGCTGTTTGTGAAGCTTTTGGCATATAACTGCTGAAAATCATGCAAATTATTTCAAAAAATATTAAATGTGTCACAGAATTAGTCTCACAGTTAATGGGCACATGAAATACAAATAAATTATTTCCAGTTTCTTCTACCCCTTGCTGTGCAAAGGTGCACAAACACATGTGCCACATGAGCCCCATTCTACTTCCCCTTCCCCACCACCCACCTCCTACCCCATCCTCCTCTTCCAACATTTAAGAGCTCCTGTGAGAAATCCATCATGCTATTAATTGATGAAAGCACAATCACTCCAAAACACTTAGCCTCAGGCTTCCCTGAATTAATAATATGACCAATAGTAGGTCTCCTCTTGCTCTCCTAGGATATTTTTCTATAAATTGCAAAGCATTCTCTCTCCATCTGTGCCAGGCCTTATGATACCTCATTCTAAGCAAGTGGACAGTCCTGCCGATGTTACTGGAACAATATACACGTGTTCCAAGTGCAGTAAATGTTTAAGTGTTTTGCTGGATTGGAATCACTGCTTTTAACATCTTTTGACAGCAATTACAAGCACAATTCTGGAACAACAGCCTCCTCCAAAGTGCAGTATCAACACTTTATAAAAACAGTATGCCCAAATCTCCAATGAATTTTCAAAAGCTTTGCTGGAACAGAAATTTCTACTACACAAGACTTGGAAATGTAGTCTGCAGTGTTAATGCAGTGATAAGAAAAGTGAAGGGATTCCTCTTGTTCCCCACACTAATAAAAATCTAATGCAATTGCGCCAAGCAGCCAGCAGAAAGAAAATAATTCTCACCTCAACTGTTGGCAACATCCTGGATGAGGACACAGATTTCTGCACACAAAACAGGATTTCAGCAACATCTGGAATATGTAGCTGGTCCCTCTGGCTGTGCTATACCACAGCAAGACATCAGGATTTAAGATTGAACCAAAGCATCTAAGAACTCTTTAGTTAAACCCACATCTCCTCTTTCAGCTTCCTGATGCTTTGATTCGATTTATTATAATTCAATATATTCTGAAGGAATCAAAGAATGCCAGAGAAAATGACTTTAACCTTTGGAAGACAGCGGAGCTGGCAGAGTAATGGTCAGTGCCCTATTATGCAGACAAGTTAGCACTGAACTGGTTATATAAAAGAATGACTACAGGCTCCTAGCTAACATTATTAATGTTTAATGCTATAGATCAAAGAGGTTTTGTCTTAGGTCCTAGATTATAACCAGGGCAGCTTTTGACAAGGAGTTGTTCATGCATCTTTTAATCCCAACTCTCCATTGGTTTGGCAGAGCTTGCTTTTTGGTGATCCTGCTTTATAAAGAAAAAAAAACCAAAAAACCAAAACAGTCCTAACTATACACCAGTAATGTCAAAACTTCCAAATGGCCACCATTTAGCACTGCCAAAGAAAGACTCCCCAAGTGCAAGCATGGCTGAAAGGTCTGTCTGTCTTTGAAGCTTTTTCAGCAGCACACATATAGACACAAAGACACATGCAGCTCACATTGAGCAAGCAGCCTGGATTCTGTTTTGAGCTGGTGGGAATAACCTACCCAAACCACAAATCTAAACTCTCTCTTTTTTAATACCTTCAGATTACCTTGCTGTAAGAAAGTACACAGCTAATAAAGGCTTTGAATCCCTCTCAGCCCCTGAGATGGAGAACAGGTAAAGAAATAGTAGGAAAACAAATGCAGTATTATCCTGCACTCTGGGTCCTCTGCGCTGATACAGCAGAGTACAGCAGATCTTAATTGTGCATCCTCTAACATCTAGAAATCTCATTAGAAAGGAATTAAAGGATACTGGACCTATGTCTGGGATTTCTGGAAATGCAGCAGTTCTGAATTCCTGTTCAGGTGGGTGTCCAAGAATGCCAAGCACACCCTCTGTGCACACCCCAGCTTTGCAGCACACACATGGGCTGTCCATGTCAGCTGGAAAATGAGAGTATAAAGCTGGTGAAGGCTCTGGAGCACAAGCCTGATAAGGAGGGGCAGGGGGAGCTGGGGATGTTTAGCCTGGAGAAAAAGGAGGCTCAGGAGGACCTCATGGCTCTCCACATCCACCTGGAAGAAGGCTGTAGCCAGGTGGAGGTTGGTCTCTTCTCCCAAGCAACAAGAGACAGGGTAGATTTGAAACAGCCTCAGGTTGGGCCAGGGGAGGTTTAGACTGGGTATTAGGAAACGTTTCTTCATGCATAGTGTTGCCAAACATTGCAACAGGCTACCCAGGGAAGGGGTTGAGTCACCACCCCTGGAGGTAGTTAAAAATGTGTAGATGTGGCAGTTAAGGACATGGTTTAGTGGTGGACTTGGCAGTGCCACTTTAGTGGCTGAACTAGATCTTAAAAGTGTGTTTTCCAACCTTTAAGTGACATAATGACAATGATGTTACGATTCCACAAGTCCAAATGAAAGGATATTTTAAATCAAAGTTTGCAGATCTTGCTATTAAAATATTTTCTCATAAATAACTTGCATGACATTATTGACCCTAAATGAACTCAGTTCATCCTGTGTATTCCAGGGCTTTTCATATAGCTCTTAATAATGTATGTTTCATGTGGAAGCATGGATTGTTATTCTGACATGGTAATAGAGAACTATACAGTTTCTTCAAGATGCACCAAGGATCACCCCCTGTTTTGGGGAAGGTAACCTGAGTTACTGCCAATGCAATGAAAGGCTTCAAGTGACTTGAATGATCACTGACCAGACCTGAAATCCTAGGAATGTAATAGAGAACACAAAAGCAATGTAATTATCTTTATTTTGTAATTGTTTTTCTTTCTGTACCAAATTTGTTCGTTTGTTTCTCTAGCCCCTGAAGCATGGCATCACTTTTCATATTAAAAACAAACCCCCATCACTCCAATTGAAATGAAAGCTTATAAAAATACAACTTTTAATCATTGAACTATACACAAAGAATTAAGCTTCTTGTACTTCAAATCCTCAGAAACTATTTGCAAAGAGGTTCTGAACATGGAGAATCATCAACTATATATGACTTAGTAAAAAAGAAATCCACAGAAACAGCCATATTCCCAAGGCTTTTGCTGTTCTAAACATAAAAGAAGAAAAGACCATTTATCTGACAATTAAAATTTTATTTTTACAGTAGGGATACATAGCCAACCATAAAAACACTGCAAATTAAGGAAATCCAATCCTCACTTTCAATACGAAACAGAAAATACAGGAAACACTTCAGGAAAATTAAATTGCAAACATAAATCTTGAAAAATGTACCAGCAACGTTATGACTGCAGGTGCTGCCCAGCTCATATTAATTTGGATCATACTGAAGACCATGACATCATTTTTTTATTCTTTGTCTTCCCAATTTTTCCCCACTAAAAGCTTCTATTTTTTTTTTCTTTTTCCCTGCTCCCATTAACATTTTTTCATCAGCTGGCTGTTAAATCAATATTAATTTTAGTCTGTGAGAAGCAGGGAGGGGGGCAGTTCACCCCTGTGCATCTGACAGCGACCCCCTAACCCCTGATAAAAGCACCTAGTGCTCTTAGCCTGGATGCAGCACTCAGCACCTCCCAGAGCCAGGCTTTTATGCTGGAAGCAAAAGTCTCTACCTATGAGAAGTGGCTATTTCTGAGGTTACCTAGACTACAAGAGCACTCTGAAATCACTGAACAACATGCAGAAATGAGCCAGTCACACAGCTTCGCAGTGGCTGAACATCTTTGGCACGGCATCTTGAGAAGTACAGCATTACTTTAATTAAAATATGGATTTAAAATGGAAGCCAAATGACTAGCTGCTAACAGGCTTTAACTAGGTGTGAGCCCTGCTCATTAGCACGATGGACCTTAAACCAAAGGCAATTAGAACACCAGCAGAACAGAGGACACCCAAGCTTGCTCAATCAGCTACTGGCTGGAGGTGAACAAACTGATGCAAAAGGCTTATTTTAACAACAGATTTAATAGTTACAGTCAAAAGCTGTTCTTCATGGCAAATCTAATAAATGCAATACAGCTGAGGTGTTCAGGTAGCTGCTCAAGCTGCACTTAGGAGCAGGCCAGATTTTGACTGTCCATAACACACTGTAGAATCAGCGAGGCTGCAAGTGGTAACCAAAGTTACACACACGCTGCTCCAGTGTCATCAGAGGGGCTCTAGCACACAGGCCATTTATGCTGTCTCACAAGACATCGGGCAAAGCCAACTTGGGTCCACAATGAGCAGTGCAAAGGTGTGATAACACACAAAAGCAATTTATAGGAACATAAATAGCCTACAGTATCCTGTAAAAATAAATTCACTTGAGAGGTAACCATTGCCTGTATGCCATTAAACATCTCAGTTTAGGTATTACCTATTTTTCTACAAAATATTAATGTGTCTGATATCATCAGGTAAAATGTAATACCTGCTGGAGGTGGATGATAACAAGAGTGATGGCAGAGTTTCTTTAAAAGTAGTTATGAGCAAGAAGCACAAATCAGTAATTATCTTGTGTTCTCATTCATTTGTTATTGAAGATATCTCACTGGACCACACCACCAGAAATGCTACAGAAACGATTCAAACAAAAAAGACAAAAAGATACAGCAGTGAAAAGAAAGCTGTAGAAAAGCAACACCTAAGGGAATACCTAAAGCAGTGATACACTGGGGATAAAATGTCCCTATGGTGACAGGAATGTAAAAGGGCTGACAGTTCAGAAAGGTACAAGAGGCCTGTGACAGGGAGTAACAGAAGTAAGTGAAGCCTTTGCTGGACAGTCACCTAAGAACTGGATTAATTCCCTTCAGTAGAAAAGGATCTCAGGAAATCCTCTCCTAGAGCTCATCAAAGGTTAATTACACAAACACCCCCTGAAGAATTCCCCACCTGTGCAGTGCAGACCCAATGAGCCCTGTGCCCCCACATGGAGAGATCTGACAGCCCTGACTGCTTCCCACCTTCCTCACCACCCAAAGGGCTGTGTGGCACACAGCTCCAAGGTGTGTGAAACAGAAACTATCAATTGTCACTTCTTGTGACAAAGGAAAACAAAAATTTAACCCCAAAGGATGGGGGAGAAAAGCACGTTTCACTGTAAACTGTTGCATTACTAACCTCAGTAAGTGTAAGACACTGGGAACTCTTCTGAGAGAAGCAAAGCAACACTGCTTTGTGACTCTTCCAGCACCCAGAATTAGGTAGAAGCTATGTGAAATATGGGACAGCAATAATAAGGGAGAGTATAGAAAGAGAATGGGCAGCACTATTCCCAGCTTTGTCACACTCTGCTCTGGTTATGGATAAAACCTCCTGCTGTGCTGCACCTCTGCTTCTGTGCTGTGGGGGCATTCCACTTCAGCTCACTGCTTAGGGAACAAGAGATGGACACGGGAATTGTGCTGAGAAGGACCATAGGAAAATGGTCTGACACCTGCAAAATCTCTGAAGATCTCATATCAATAGAAATTATGCTTTTCTCCCCACTGTGGTTTTCCTTAAAAAACAATTCTTAGAAATACGTCCAAAGGGAGGAGATGCTTGGACTGCTACCTTCAGAAAGGCAGAGCCTGACACCCCCTCAGGCTTCCTCACTGGGCTTTAGGAAGAGAACAAAACAAAACAGCCACTGCATTAATGAAAGAGAACAACAGCGTAAGGATGAGATCTGGCTTCCAACAAACACCTCCAGCCGAAGTCAGCACTCAGGCAGCAACAGTGCAGAAAGGCTTTCCTGGCCCCTACTCCCCCCCTAAACAGTGGGTGATGTTTCCTGGCAAAATCACAAACTTGGATCCAAACTATTCTTGAAAAAAGCCAATTACACTTAGGTACCCACATGAATAGAAGAATCTATCCCAGAAAAGGTAATGGATGGTCAGTGAGTATGGCTTTTTCTCAAGCACAGCGCTACGTCTGTTAAAAACCCAATTCACCTGGATTTATGATGATGATTTCTGGCTTTAGGTGGCTTATAGCCAGTACTTCTCAGTATATTAAGGATGAGTATATTGAACACCAACACCCACAATCACGCCTGGAGCTAGAATCCAGAACTAAGCTCCAATTTAAAAAATTTGTTCATGCAAACAGAGGAGTATTTCTATACACGCCAAGCTGGATTCTGTATGCGTAGACAACAACTTAAAAAAAACCAAAACCACAGATGCACATGCAATCGCGGTACAGAATGGAGGAAAAGAACCGAAAAATCTCATCTCCGATTTTCACTTCCAGCCGGTCTCGGAGGATGGAGAGCTGTTGGCTCGCCTTGGCCAGCCCGAGGCCGCTGGCAGCGCCCCGGAGGCGGGCGCTGGCCCCGCCGCCGGCGCTAACAGGTGCTGCGCCCCGAGCTGCGCCGCCAACTTCTCCTCAGCAGCGCTGCCAGCTCCGGCCGCCTCATTTCTCCCTCTCCTTCCTCTTCCTCGCCCCTTCCCCAAGACGCGGGGCCGCTCGGGTTCACCCCCGCGCCGATATAACTTTGGAGTGGAGAGGAGCCGAGCGGAAAGCAGAGGAGGGGATGCGCGCCCCGCCGCCCCCGCCCCGGGCTCCCGTCCCGTCCCGTCCCGGCCCGTCCCGTACCACCTGCGCGGCCATGAAGGACAGGTCCATGGTGCTGCCGCTGGAGCTGCTGCCGGAGCTGCCGGAGGTGCTGAGGCTGCCGCTGCCGCTGCTGCTGCTGCCGGGGGCGGGCGCGGCGCGGGGGCGCGGCGCGGGCACCGCCTCCCCCAGCAGCGGCGGGCGCGGCCGCGGCAGCGGAGCCGACACCGGTACCAGTTCCAGCTCCGGCGGCTCCGGCCCGGCCCGGCCCGGCCCGGCCCGGCCCGGCGCGGCTGGCGGGCGGCTCCGGCAGGGGGCGGGGGCGGCGGCGACCCGGCCCCGCGCTGGGCTGGGCTCGGTCCGCCCCCGCGGCGGGGGGAGGCCGGGCCGGCCCCGCTCCGCCCGCCCGGGGCACCTGCGGGGCGGCCCCGCTCTCCTCCCGGCCTGCGGCCGCCCGGGACCCCCGGCGGGGCCCGCACAGAGCCCCTCGGGCCGCTCGCCCAGGCTGGGTCCCGGCGGTCGGAGCCGGAGGCGGGCGAGGGCCGGGGAGCGGAGCGATGGGTGATGGGTGCCCCGGCGGGCAGATGCGGCTCGGCTCTCGCGGCGTGTGCGGGTCCTCCGCACCACACGAGCCTCGGGAGATGCACACCTGGCCGCCGCACTAGATTGCCTGCCCACCTTGCTAATCCGTCAGCCTGGTTTTAAAATACTCGGCTCCCTCTCTCACCGCGGCTGAAAAGGACTCCCGACCGCTCAATCTTGCGCCTTTTCATGGCTGAGCTGTTGGAACTTTATTTTTCAGCTTCTTTCCTCCTTGTTCCCAGCATTTACTGTTCAGCATTACACAATAAGCATATTTTGTCCCTTTTCTCATGGTTTTCCCTGTTCCTCGCAGACACCATTACCACTTTTAGCATGAAAATTCAGTATATTCATTCACTGGTTGGTTCTAAAAAACCTTTGACACCAACACAAGAACGATAATAAAAATGTATGTCCTAATGCATTGAAAGCTTTTGTGTGTGGGTTTTTTATACCCTTTTGACATGTACATGTTAGTTTCATCTCCTAGGCTGAAGTCTTTGACCGTGTTTTTACTACTGCAGCATTTTGTGGGGGTCTGAACCATGAGAATACAAGTGTATGCCACCATCAGAAGTACCTGGAAGATCAGATTTGCACTGGGATTTAAATGTCTGGAGGAAGAAGACCGTGCTTCATCATGTGTGCTGTGAGCTCCATGCCATTTTGCCTACTGTTGCACTGCTGCAGCAGGAGGTGATGGAAATAATCTGTTTTAAATCAGTCCTTTACTTCAGTGACTATTAATGTGTCTGCCAAAAATGCTTTTATGTCAAGAGGCCCATTAAATAAACAAGTAAAATCCCAAAGAGGCGATGTAATTTTAAGATTTTTTAATTCAGTTGTGTAAATAATGGAATTGTCTCTTTGTAGAGTGTCTCCAAAGTTTTGAAAGGATATAGATGTCTTTGTCAGAAGCCATAAATTAACTTCAAAACAGTATTAATCCTTCATCATCCAGATAAATTTTAGATGTGCTGGGTAAACATGTCTTCATAGCAAATGTGGCCTGGTCAGTCACTGCATCTGCATCAACAGAGAATAACAAAACAGTTCATAAAAATAAAAACAGTTAAAGTTTAAAACCACAGTGACTTCCACACTCATTTAATTCTATAGAGCATGAGAATTGTAGAACAGAGCTGGAAAGAACCTCAGGAAATTATCTAGTCTATGCATCTGCTTAAAATATAACCAGTGACTCTCCAAACAGGGTATTTCTCTGTCCCCAATCTCTTCTTTAGAGCATCTAATGAGTAATGTACCATTCCCTACCAGGGAGTGCATGGATTTATTCCACTGGCCATTTTCTAAGGCGGTGTCAAACAGTGACATGAAGAAAAGATAATTCTATTTGGAACAACAACTTGCCTTCTGAGAACTGCTCTTTGTGGTTTTCTTTTACCAATCTTATGGTATTTTGGCCATTCCCTGAAAGTGTTCAAGGAGAATTTCTAATGGTAGCAAGATTTTCCAGTCAGGTTTCCAAATATTTTACTGTGATGTTCAAAAAGTTTAGGAAATTAGCACTAATGAGAATCCATACGTTCCTTTAGATGCCACTAAATATTACTTCCTATTCTCGATCTCAGTTAGAAATTTGGCTAAGTTATCTTGGAAGATAGTGCCAATCAAAACCAGTCTTTTTAGAAATATTTGCAGAGAAATTGCTCCTTTATCTGGTAGAACTTTTTAACCTTCTTCTCTACTTAGAGGAGTTTTATATACACTAGAACAGCATTTCTGTTTGCAAAAGCCATCCATATAATCATTATATTTTGTTCTAGAAAATTACTGTTAATCACTGCAATGTCCTCAATCTCCCAGCTATTAATTTTTCATTCATATTTCTTAAGCCTGACAAAGGGGAAAAAAATAAATCACTGTTCACTTTTCCCTTTTGATTTTCCTCTGGTTTACTGCCATGTTTGTGAAACAGCACAGTTTGTACTGTTTAAATTTGTTCTGTTATTAAGGCAAATAATTTCTGAGGAACACCAAATTATTTGTGTTTGTAGAATCATAAATCATTAGAGTTCAAATGACCTCTAAGATCATCAAATCCAAACTGACATGATTGCCATTAAATCATGTCCCCAGGTGCCACATACAGATGCCTTTTGAACAATTCCAGGAATGGGAATTTTACCAATTCCCTGGGCAAACTGTTCCAATGCTTGACCACCCTTTCAATGAAGAAATTTTTCCCTAATATTCAATCAAAACCTCCCCTGGTGCAACCCGAGGCCATTTCCTCTTGTTCTGTTAGTTGTTACTTGGGAGGGGAGACTGACCCCAGTCCATTAAAACCTCCTTTCAGGTGGTTGTAGAGCACAATACAGCCCTCCTTGAGCGTCCTTTTCTCCAGAATCAGCCCAGCTCCTTCAGCTGCTCTTCATAAGGAGCTCCAGACCCTTTACCAGCTCTGCTGCCCTTCTCCAGACTCGCTCCACTGAATGCAGGATTTGAGGTGTGGCCTCACCAGTGCTGGGTACAGGGGGGCAATCCCTGCCCTGCTCCTGCTGGCCACACTGCTGCTGGCACAGGCCAGGATGCCACTGGCCTTCCTGGCCACACCTGGGCACAGCTGGCTCATGTTCAGCTGCTGTCAAATGGCACCCCCAGGTCCTTTTCCACTGTGCAGTGTCCCAGACACCCTGCCTGTAGCCTAGCAGGTGGTTGTTCAGGACCCAAGGGCAGGACCCAGTACTTGGTCTTACTGAACCTCATGCAGTTGCCCTCAGCCCTTCAATCCTGTCTGCCCAGATCCAGCTGAAGAATTTTCCCACCCTCTGGTAGATCAATATTCTTGCTCAGCTTGGTGTCATCTGCAAACTGACTGAGGTTGCCATCAATCCCCTCATCCAGATCATTAGTAAAGATGGTTAACAGGACTGGGTCCAGCACTGAACCCTGGGGAACATCACTGGTGACCAGCCACCAGCTGGATGTAACTCCATTTGCCACCACTCCTGAAGCTTTTAATTAGGATATTACAAAATACAAAGCTTTGTTTCTTCATCTTCCCACAAAATATATGTTGGATATAAATTGCTTTATAATAGCTCTGTAAGTTCTTCTCTAAAAAAAATATTTTAGATGTGCTTCTGCCTTTCAGTAATGATGCTTAATGACAGAGCTTGAATGAGATCTGCCAGCTGTCCTGCCCACCTTGTGTCCAGCTTTCTCATCAAAATATCTAGACCACTTAAAAATATTATGTCACAATTTACTATTTCTGTGGACAAACATTGTAGCATCCAGCTAAAAATGCAGACATGATTGTATAACATTATTCTTAAAAACTGGCAAAGATGCTCTTTAATTAGCTTTAAAGCTGTTTGCTAAAAAGACCACATTTTTCAGTACAGTGGAACACAACTCAATTAGAGAATAGTTTGGTTTGTCAGTTTTCCTGGGGCATAGTAGGAAATCCTTTCTTGCACTGCATGTGCACATAAGCTCTGCCTTTGCTTCACAAAACAGACCTAACAAAACATGACAATTGAGCCTTGCTGCCAGAAAGGATTTTAAATGGGCTTGTATCTGTACAGCCCCACTTACCATATGTTGTATTTAGATACCTTAGGCAATGCAGTACCAATTTTTAGCTTTGCATCCTGATATGACATTTAAATCTTTTATCTATGCAAAGAGATACTAAGTTTCCACTTTAAGGAGAGAAGGTAATATTGGTTTCTTGCTGCCTTTTAATACATTTTTATGCTATTGCCTTTGAGTCCTATTTTAAACCTACTGTTGCCTCATTGCAGCAGGTTGCAATCACACAAGGCAATTAATTCTCTTAATGAAAAATTAGCCACAGTTACATGTGGTAGCCAGTCTTAAGATAGAGTTCATTCTCCGTGAAGGACTCTTGCTGCTCAGCATATCATAAAGGAGGCAAAGGATGCCGAATTTTTCACATGAAGTCTGGCTGGACTGAATCACCAAAAGAGAATTCACTCAGAAGAATGAATCCTTCCTTCCTTCCTTCCTTCCTTCCTTCCTTCCTTCCTTCCTTCCTTCCTTCCTTCCTTCCTTCCTTCCTTCCTTCCTTCCTTCCTTCCTTCCTT
Organism: Cyanistes caeruleus; assembly: GCF_971803275.1. Classification (NCBI taxonomy): domain Eukaryota; kingdom Metazoa; phylum Chordata; class Aves; order Passeriformes; family Paridae; genus Cyanistes; species Cyanistes caeruleus. The sequence goes on along the minus strand of NC_141706.1, from coordinate 54,698,212 downwards.
CCTTCCTTCCTTCCTTCCTTCCTTCCTTCCTTCCTTCCTTCCTTCCTTCCTTCCTTCCTTCCTTCCTTCCTTCCTTCCTTCCTTCCTTCCTTCCTTCCTTCCTTCCTTCCTTCCTTCCTTCCTTCCTTCCTTCCTTCCTTCCCTCCCTCCCTCCCTCCCTCCCTCCCCTGAACATTGATTTTGTTAACACTTGGTCTTTCAACAGAAAATGTTGACACCTGCAAATTAACACAGTCCAGCCCTTAAATTTCAAGCAGCCAATTTCACCTCCAGGAATGCAAATGCCCCACCTCGCTTCCCAAGTCCCCTGGACAGTACTGGGACAGTTACTCAGGGCTCCACTGTCAAACTGGGATTGGAGGTGGTTTGAACTGGTCATTAATAAAGAGTAAAATCAGATGTGTGCTTCTAATACTCCTTCACAAAGCACAAGTGCTTGAGTTCATGCTGCAGACTGATTTCTTGTCTAGCTCCAGGTGCAGACTCCCCTCCTGAGCAAGCATAGCCACAGCTTTTCTTTCACAAAGGAGGGCAAGTACAATTCCTCTTTAGAACATATTGGAAGGGGCTCACTGTTTAAAGGGATAAACCTGGAAGAAGGGAACTTTGCCAAGAAGGGACCTGCCAACCCCAAGATGAAGCAAGCAGGTCCTGATTCCCTGGGTGCGTATCTTCTACACAAGTCCGGCATCGGGAAGCAGACCTGCTCCTCAAACCCCATTGAAGCAGATGTCTCTGCAGAAAGACATGTAAGTCACTACAGAAGAGAGGAGCTTGGAGGACTCTGCCTGCAGCCCTGTGTCCCAGGCACCCCTGTGCAAACAAAGCAGTCTGGAGCCCACACCCCACGGACAGGACACTTGGCTTTTATGTTAGGTAGTGCTGAGCAAAGAAGTACAGAGATGACTGCAGGAGAAGACAGGCACTGCAATACTATCTGTCCAGCCAGATATGCACACCCAGTGCATGTGAGCTCATACTTTCTCTTCCTTTACAGTGGTAAATGAGATTACGATAACAAAGTTTAATCTTTTACGCTGTAATCTTTGTTAACTTCCATGTCAACATATTTTAGTCATCACAAAATGGTCAGGATGAGGCTGGGGTTTTTCCTTTTATTTTCCTTCCTTCATGGTTGGAAATGGATCTGGCTGTATCAGCAATGAAAGCCTGGAGGTCAGATCTATACCTATGAATTCCTAGAGCCTGACAAACAAAAACATCTCTGTAAGTCAAGGTTGCATCATCCCTGCTGACCTTCTGATATATCACAGTAATCATAAGAGGGAGCAATATTGCCTGACAAATTTGGTGTGGATTACATCCCTTTTGATTGCTATAAACTGCCACTATCAGCAGCTGTTACATACTGAAGGGCTCACTCACACATAACATCATAAAACTAGTTAGTGTCAAGTAATTCAGAGACAAATTAAGTTTGTAACTTTCTGTGAGACTCCTGAATCCCCACAGCTGCTCACATAAAAATAAAAATAAAAATAAAAATAAAAAATAGTATTTTCAAAACACTCGTGGGCAAGATATTCCTCACAAAAGAGATTCAGACTTAAAACTCTTCTAATATCAGTATCATTAGCACATAAGTGAGCTATAATAGTGCTCAAATTCCTAAAACCTCAGGCCTTTAACTTCATGTAAGATTTAATTCTAACAGGTAAGAACACTTCTGAAGTTCAAGGAGATTCTCCTTGTACTGCTGGCACTGCAGCTTCACAAGCAGACAATCCAAATTGCTGTGATGCAGGGGACAAATAGAGAAGTACTTGAACACAGATACAGGGATCAACATTACTTCACTCCCAGTCTCCAGCCAGGGAAGGATGGACACTCATCCCTATTAGGAGTCAGCACTATCCAGAGAGCCCCAGCCAGCTCCTTGGCTGCTCTAAGTCTTGAAAAAATGATCTTTGGGGGTTTTTTTCTGGTCTCATTCATGAGAGCTGAAAATGCAACAGAAGGGGCAGCAAAAGCAAAATCTGACTCCTCAAAGTAGGTCAGTCTGCCTGGCCCAGCCCTGAGCCCAGCCATAGGGTGGCTCTCCCCCTGGAAGGCTGGGGCTGCTGTCTGTGTTTGCAGCCTGGCTGCACCAGGCACTCCCAGCCCAGAAAGAAGCTGGGAGAGAAAAGGTGATAGAGAAGTGGGAAAGTAACCCCTGGGGAGTTACCTCCCCTGGGTGGGGAAACACATTTATCACAGACAGATATCAAAGGACCCCTGGCAGCCCTGGGGCTGACCCCTCATTGCAGCAGTGTGTCAACAAGAGTAAGGGATGTATAATATTGCCTTCCTTCTCAATTACAGTCTTCCAGGTATTGCTACTGAACCATTTGTCTTAGAGATTGCATGTTCATGTAATGGCTTCAAATCAGTTTATTTCATGTTACACGACAGAAATATTCATAATGTATCTGGAAATTGGCACTAATTTAAGAGGCACCATTTTAAGATGAAGGCAAAACAGAAAATGCTTCATGCTTATACATTATTAAAAACTTGAGAAATGTCTTGGCTTTTGAAAACATTTATTCTCACCCCAAATCTACATTAGCTGATACAAAGGAATAAATAAAAGATTGCTGCCAGTAAGGATAGAATTCCCAGTTCAGGGTAAATTTTGCCTGCAGTAGCCTCCTCTAACCCTGAAGGAAAAGCTGTCTCTTCCAGTTCTGTTTGTCACTGAGTTAAATGTCTATAAAAAAAGCTTCTAAAAGTGTAAAACATTCCTGTTGGAAATAAACACTACTTTTTTACTCCATTCAAACAGTCTTTTCACCTGTCCTTAGATTATCTAACCAGTCCGAGGCAAGCAATGAGCTCTGCAGTGTGTCTTCTGTCACAGTACATTTGATTTCTTGACATTGACACACTCTGGACACATTGAAACAATATATTCATCAACCATAATGTGAATTCAGTTCTGAGTAAGAAATGTCAACATACATTTAAGAACCATATTCCATGACATAATTACCAAGAAGCTGATTAAAAATATTGGAGAAAGGACATAAGGCCTGTAGAAGGAGAATTTTATGGCCCCCATTGGAGTTCTCAAGAGAATTAATTTGCAAAACGGACGCCCCTGTTAAACTATAAACATGTGTAGACTTTCATTTTTTAAGATAATCAAATATGCAGAAGAAGACAGCACTGCACAGAACTTTAATAAATTATCTACATCAGTCCTCTGCCTTGAATGGGAATCAATTACTATTTACCAGCCCTGGTGGGCCAGTTCTTTCTCCTTGCTAAAGAGGCCTTCATCTTCAAGTATAAGTCCTGGAAGAGCTGGGCTGCCATTCAGATCTCTGGTACCCCACCTGCCCTCCAAAATAAAAAGCACAAGCAGGCAGTTTCAATCATAAATGCCACAGCTACTGTTGATGCTGTATTTTCTCCAAATACCGTGGTCTCTCTATATTGTCCCAGTACATTGTTCCCAATACCCATGAGTCCTGCCTGTGAAAAGCTGGTTCTGCTGGGCTCTCAGAGCAGCAGAGCACAATACATTGTCATTTTCCTGATACACACTTGAAAGAGACAGTGTTTTTTGAGCTGATTTAATTCTTCATTTATTTCACACATTAGAGAAAAAGAGGTTGAAAAAGAGGTTGAATATATAATGGAGTTTCCCAGTAGCCCTCTAAAAGGGGGAGAAAGGGCAGAGGAGAAAAGGTAGGGGAATTGTCTAAGTGAGGCAGAGGGTTCATAAAATAGGCCCCACTTATAAAAGCACAGCACAAATGTTAATTGAGCATTCCCTCAACACACTTCACAGATATTGTTAGGCTATAATGGGAAAACAAACCAGAACACAGAGGCCATGAATATATCTACAACAGAGATGCTGATGCTCTCCACAAACCCATCCAAAACCAGAAATGTTGGTGGGCATTCAATAGTTCAATCACCAGGTCAAAAGTACCTCAAGGACAAGCCTGTGGATGTCCTAGTGCAGAGTGGCCATGCCAGCACCTTGCTGGTTGTATCAGGTTGGTTCTGGCTTGGAGATCTCCATACATTCTGAAATACTGACCAGAGGCCAGGTCCCAGGCTTGTAACAGAACTCAAATCTCAGGAGTTCTTTGGTTTTAGTATTGAGTTCAAATTACTCGCCCACTGTACAAAATAATATGAATGGGATTATTTAATTGTAGAACATTTTAGAGGCAAACAACAGCAAGAAAAACCCAGCAATATCCCATGGGAAGAAGTAAAAATGTTGAGACAGCTCTGGCATGGAAAAAGAGGAAAAAGCAGAAAAAGAAGGAGCTGTGCCATGGTGAGGTCTGCCATGAATGTGCTATGAAAGGAGCAGTAACTGAAGCATTTTAAGGTACTAGTAGACTTAGTTAATAGGAGAATAAATAGTGGTAAGAGAGAAGGGAGTGATTTTTCACTACTCAGTTGAAGAGTGAGAAAACATTGCAGAAAGCTATGGACCATGCTAAACAAAAATTTTGATTTCATAATCAAAATTTTCTTTTCTTTAGTTTAGACTTGGGTCTGGCTGGGAAAACCAACAGAACTAAATACAATTGGGGTGAAAGCTGTAGTAGAATGGATCTGCAGAGATTGTGACATAATTGCATGTTCTGCCATGTAACCCAATCTTCTAAGAGATGTAAGCTTTAAAGAGCCAAAGTGCTAAAGTGAACATTTGGAGTGCACATAGGGCATACTGTCAGATATTGCTCTGCTCTGTTGCTGGGCTGAAGGGATTGTATTCAGTCTTCTAAGGAAAATAAAAAGTAAAAATGCTGAATGAAGACCATAAAGGTAAAAGGAGGCCATTAGAAAAGGAGGTTTCACCAACCTTGGGATCTATAAGGGGGCTCTGCAGCAAAAGAAATTAGTGGAGGCAGTGAAATCTTGTCATATTAACGCAAAATAAAAAAGTACCTTAATGAAGAAAATAGGTAGAAGATATAACAAAGAGATGTAATTGCATCAGGAAGTGAAATTAAAAGAATTACCAAATTGTGTGATTGACTTCTGACAGTTTGATTGGGTTTTTTTTAACAAGCCTTGGGTCACAGAATAGGGAAAAAGCTCTGTGATCATTTTATAAAGATCAATACATTCTCCCTTCTTTTCCTGGAACACTGAGCTCATGAAACACTCAAATTGAATTTCAGTGTTTCTGTCACCTGGCAGTTTTTGGATACAGTGTGGGTTTTTTCATGGTATTCAAACGGAGCTTCATTTGGGTCATCATCAGCCATTTAATTTTGCTTACCAGTGAGGCCAAGCTAATGAAGACATCTTTCAGAGCAATGTAATATAGGTTTAATGTGTCAACACTTGTGAAATTCAGTTGACCTCTTTAAAAGATGCAAGGAACTTTTAAATGTAAGGAGTTACCATAATGAATGAAATGTGAATATTGCCACATTGAACTTTGTTTTGAACCATTGAAACATTTACATCACATTTCAAACATTCCAGCATGTTACCTTACAGTCATAGGGTATCACGAGAAGTTTCATCTTGCCTCTGATCTCTGTTTGAGTATTGCTGAAGTGAAGCTGATAAAGAAACTTCAAAAGGAGTATAAATTATTTACAGGTTCTGGGACTTCCACATTAGAAAATACAATTGGGAAAAAATAATGAGATTTCAGTTCTCCAAACACTGAAAGATGAAAATGCTACATCAAAGATTCAGCTTCTTTTATCTTTAGATGGCATAATACAAACAAGAATTAAAAATACAGTAAGAAGACACCTAGGGAGCCAAATTAACTCCTGATGTCTTTCATGAAGTGTCTTAAAATAATTTTTCTCTGAAATATTATAAAGCATTATTTTCACCTCTAGGACATCTACATAGGTTCTTTCTTCTACATATCTTGAAATATTTCACAAAGACATTGACACTGGAAGACAGGATCCCTCTGTAGGACAATGCCTAGCATCATAGTATGTGTATCACACTTCTATGAGACAATATTCCATAAGCTAATAGTTTTGAAGAAGATTTTCTTGAATTTGAACCTGTGAAAATACATAAGAATATTTTTACTTCTAATCATTATCTAACTTTTCCCCACAATTTCAAGTAGTTGTCACCCTTCTAAAATGTAAGGCAGCCCCATATGCCCTTGATAAGACCTTAGAGCTTTATGAGACAAGCGTAGGGACCCCATTCCAGTCCTGATCAGGGACATTCCCACACCACAGAGAACATCAGTACAGCTGCTACTGAGAGGCAAATGAAGTAGGAAGATCCAGCTCTGATTAACCCTCCTGAAAAACATCTGCAGATAGAGACAGGCCAATATGTTCTTCTCATCTGAAGGCAAAATCTAACTGATTTAGTAGCAATAATTGTTCTGGGTTGTGTGGCAGCTATTTTCAGATGCTGATCCTCTTCTGATTTGTTGTGATTAAGGTATTGTTCAGGCTTTCTTTCTCAGACATTTCATTCAAAGGAAAATAACAACCTTGTGCAGAAGCTTCCATTGGCAGACAGAAGGTGCTTGGCACCAGTGAGAGGCAGGAAGAGAAATATTCTCTGTCACTGCTAGTGCTGCATCTGTGGAGACTGCATCGTGGTCTGTGCACTGTAGATTTTAGAAACAACCAGAAACTTTTTCTTTCTTTGTTTAAAAATGAAATTATACAAACAGAAGTGAGGCAATCTCATGTGCAAATGTCACTGTAACAAATGCCTCAGTTTACTGGAGAACCAATTACTATCCCTGACACATCAATAGCTCCCACTGCATTTTACAAGTGAGACACTTTAGTGGTGTTGTATGTAAATAATACAAAATAACTTGCTTCCAAGAGAAGCAATCATAATTTTTTTCCTTCCTCTCACTTAACAATGCTTGTCATGCCCAGCTTCATTCACTTTAATTAAAAGACCATAAAGTCATTAAATGGAGATGATAAAGAAGTGCAGGATTCCATGATGGAATTCACAATGGATGCAAGCAAAGCTAATAGTCTTTTCCTTGTTAAAAATGAAAGCTACTAATATGATCAGCAAGGATTACATTTGTTTGCTGTCCCCAGTATTTTAGGTCATAAAGCATATTGCTCCCTGAATGCCAAAGCTGACCCTAGGGCTAAAAAAAGTGGAAAATGAATGGAAGAAATTGGTTTGTTGTTTTCTCCCTTGTCTTGGAAGTAAAGTAATGAATGCTGAACAGACAGCAAAATAAATCATACTATCCTGGAGTGGAGCAACAAAAATCCTCCTTAAAATAGGACAGGGATGTATCTGGAAAAGCCAAATCTTTCTAAAGGCACTGACCAAAGAAAACTGACCAAGTTCACACTTTTCTGGTTGCTGCCAGCTGCAGAATCCATGTGAATGTCTCATGTAGGGACATCTCTCTCCACCTGATTGGTACAAAGAGACACTGCTGTTCACCCTCTCCCCACCTTCTTCAAAAAATGGCTTTGCAAGATTGGTACAAAAGAGTCTGTCTTCTTTCAGATAGATTGTGAGGTAATTTTTTTGTCTTCCCAAGAAGAATTCATTGCAACTGTATTCATTCCAGTTGAAGAAAGGCAAAAAAAAAAAAAATACCAGAGGAAATATGGATATTGAGATTATATATTGATGTATCATTTTGGGAATATGAAAACAAAGGTTCTGAAATAGGAAAATTGTTCCTTTTTCCTTCTTCCACTTGCCAGAGCTATGCCACTTTTGCACCTTTGAAGTCCCTGTGAGCTACTGCATCAAGCATTATTAGATCTTGTGAGACAGAAATTCTTCACTAATAAGCTGGTGAGGCACTGGAACAGGTTCCCATAGAAGTTTTAGATGTCCCATCCCAGAAAATGTTTAAGGCCAGGTTGGATGGGGCACTAAGCAACCTAGTGGAAGGTGTCCCTGCCCATGGCAAGGGGGTTGGAACAAGATGATCTTGATGCAACCCAACCCAACCCAACCCAACCCAAACTGTTCTATGATCCTATAAAAAGCAACATCTTCAAGAGATGCAAACTCCTTTTCTGCTGGCATATGTCAGAGCTTTTGGCTTTATAACAATATTACCTTATTTTAGTCTCTTTTTTTGGTTGTCATTGTGTTTAATGTGTTTTATATGCAGAATTTGCCATAAGCAAGTAGACTTGAACTGGCTTTGACAGAAGTCCCAATTTCCTCTGACTGGTTTTGTCAGAAAGGTCCCAGTGGATTCATTGCAAACGTTTTGCTGAGGTGGTTAAGCCCCAGGCAGCTGCTCTCTCACTCCCCCACCAGCAGGCCCCCAAAGAGAATCAGAAGGGTAAAAGATGGAAATCTTGTGGGCTGAGATAAAGACAGTTTAATAGGGAAAGCAAAAGCCACATACACAAGCAAAAGTGAAACAGGGAATTATTTCCCTGCTTCCCACAGGCAAGCAGGTGTTCAGCCATCTCCAGGACAGCAGAACCCCATCATAGGTAGCGGTTACTTGGGAAGATGAAAATCATCACCCTAAATGTCCTCCCCTTCCTCCTTCCTCCCCCCACTTTATACACTGAGCATGACTCCATATGGTCTGGAATATCCCTTTGGTCAGTTTGGGTCACTCACCTCAGCAATGTCTCCTCCCAGCTTCACATGCTACCCCAACTTCCTTGCCGGTGTGGCAGTGCAAAAAGTGGAAAAGACCTTGGCTCTTCCAAGTCCACATGCTGCTGTCAAGAGGATGTACCCACCAGTAGTTAAGAAGTCCAGTGATAAACCCAGTCTGGATAAATATCTACAAACAGTGCTGGCTGTCTAGTTGCAACAGGAAAAACACAGAACTGCCACCATGATTAATGTCAATCATTGTTACAGCAGGTAACATTTGAGGTGTACAGAGAAAGTGAGTTTACTGAGTAAGGAGTCAGCTCTAGAGAATGTGATCCAATGTCATCTTACCATGCTCACATGTCAGAGCTCCTGTATTCAAAAGGGAGCTGCTCTTCAATGGTCCTAAGGTGTCCCAGGTTCTTCTGCTTTCTGGGAGAAGGAAAGGCTCTATCTTAGAATTACACAGCTTGGACCCAAACTGAAGCATACAATGAAGAAGAAACAGAACACAACAGACCTAACAGATAGCGGGCTGGCCTGCAGGATGCAGTCCTCCCTCAGGCTTTTGTCTGATTTCTTATCCTATTTTTAACAATCTGCACTCAGCTTAGTCTGCCTCTTGGTCTATTAGTTACACAATTTAAACAGAATAGTTGAAAAGACTGTCCTTAAAATCCTTCCTTTGTTTGAGATGCAAAACATTCACAGGTGTCACTAAATAGGTTTTTACACTTCACAAGGAAAGCAGCTATAGCTCCTAGCAAGCATTTTAGCCAGCCTCATCTGCAGTGGCAACAAAAACTGCACTGCACAAATTTTCCCAGAAACATATTTTGTGGGGAACAAAAGGTACAAAATATTGTACCTGTAGCTGTACTGATGGAACTGACTGAGCTATTAGAGAAACAAAAGACTAAGTAGGACCTGAGGAGACACTTCTGTTAATTTTCCCACACTGGGACAGAATTCAGTATTCTCCTGAGATAGATTTTAGAAACATTCAGTGATGAAGACATGTGGTGGAGATCTGCAAACTCCCCAGGGACATATTCAAGTGTTAACTGTATTAATTGTTAAAAGGCCTTTCCTAATACCTAACTTTAAGTTTTTCTTTTTCCTCTTTGAGGTGATTGCTTTCCTTTCATCCTCAGTTGAAGTATGCTTTATTGCCTTCCATTTCATAGCAAACATGCAGAGATATAGATTACTATCATTTTTCCTTTATTTTTCCTTTTTCCTGTAGCTCAACAACAAATGTTTCAGCCTCTCTACACAGTTCACACTCTCTAGACCTCATGGGCTTTTCTTGACCTCTTTTCATTTTCCTGCACTCTTGAAAACAAAGTCAAGAATGACATATTATACATCAAGGATGGACTTGATGTATAAGTCCACAAGTGACACCCTAAAAGTTTTTTGCTTTAGCTTTATAAATAATGGGAGAAAAAAAAGTTTGTCTTGAAAAAGAGAGTAGATTATCTAAGCCTGTACAGCATTAAGTAAGTGAAAGCTTCTTCTAAAGAGCTCACAAATAAACATGGCACAGTGAAATGGGCAAGAAACAGCACTAAAAAATATTAATAACCAAAAAGAGAAACACAGTACTATAATTCATAATAGATGATACATACTCTACTTGTCAGTAAACCTCAACCAAAGATAACGAGGAAGACACTTTGAGTCTTCATAGTTCAGAATTTGAGAAAAAGCATGTTTGGTTACATGCTGAGAGCACACCCTATATTTATTAAAGCGTGCAGCCCCTTGGTGAGGGGAATGGTACATCCTTATTCTAAGTGAACAGCTCACAGAACAGCTCACAGAAGTATCAATGTTTTTGGCTGGGCTCCAAGCCATGTCACCTGTCCAAACTGATCCATCTTTTGCAATATCCATACGTAATACCCATCAAGTCAAATAAGCTATGATCTAATCAAACCAGATACAATGACTACATAATGAAAGAAATCACCTATGAAGTCAGAATCTGAATGAGCATAAAGATACCTTCAAGAGGGACAGAAATTATTTTGCTGTGGCAAGTGTCCTACTCCAAGGTTCATTATTTTGTTCTAATCTTAAGGAAAGTTTCTCTTGCTTTACTGAAAATTTAACAAGGTTAGGCTGAAATTGGTGAAAAAAAATCAATTTTTCATCTTTTGTGCAATGAAAAATGCTTTTCATTCCTTTTGAAAAAGTCTTCCATAAAGTAAGGTGGTGAGGTTTGTAATAGAAAATGTTTTTTTCATGAGGAGTTGTAGACAGCAGTAAGATCTCTTCACCTTCTCCAGGCTGAGCAATTCCCTGTCTCACAGTCTATTTTCATGTATCTTGTGCTCCATTCCCTCCATTATCCTTCAAACCCTCCACTGCTCTTGCTCTGCTCCATTATGTTCACATCTATCTTACAGTGGGGAAACCCACACTGGGTGCAGCTCTCCACTACAATAAACCCTACACACGTGTATTTACAAACATGGGTCATTGAGTGTTATTTCACTCTAATCCACCGCAATGGAGCCATTAACAAGAACCTGGATTGCCCTCTTCTTCTAGGGTGGGTTGGAATTGGGAGCCTGTCCTATTTTCACTAGCCATTTTGTTTAGATCTCACATATTTAGGCAAGCTAATTTATATCCAAGGCTCTGACACTCATCCTGCTCACTCATACTACTCACGTAATTTGCTTTTAATACAGCAAACATTTTTGCAGAAGTCAGAGTGTGTTTACAAATTATTCCTAAAAAATAAAATGTATAGATGGATTCTTCTACTTGCTGTAGAAAATGTTTGCACATTTTTCCCAGAGTCTGGCAGGTATTTATTGTGACATTTTAGAGGCTGTGATGCTGAATGGTCAAGTATTTAAATTTACTTATTTACTGATGTAGATAGTAGGGAATATATCTCTGCCCTCCCTAGTTGGTGCTATAGCTACTAAATGCTGAAGGTATTCTTCATCACTTGGTCTCTCAAGGGCAGTGCAAGGACTCCATGAGAAACAGAAGGAACAGTCAGGTCCCCAATAAACCAGTTGTGATGATCAGAAAACTCTCTGAGGAGAGGCATAATATGTGCTTCCTTGGACAGCAGAGGAAGGATAAGTATTTTAGGTGGCTTTTGGGGAGAAAAGGAATTACTGGTGTTTCATACAGTATTTTATCTGGCAGCATGGCCTGAGACAATTATGAGTTTGAGCTGTGTCACTGAAAAGAGATGGCCAGAGAAATGTCTGGCTTGTGAGCCTGTTCAGCAACTGGGCAGACATGCACATGCTGTTAAAGTGAAGGTGGGTCTTCACCTTCCAGAATGAGAGATTCAGGAAATCTGCCCAAAGCAAAGGCAGACACTGAACCATTTGTAAATGCTTCACGGTAAATGCAAAGGGTTTGAAAAACTATTGGGCACAGGATAGCATCAGATAATTCTTTATCAAAGTCTATTCCTTCCTGTCTTTTTGAAGTGTCTCCCAAATATTAACTAGATTATCTTGGATAGTTATTCTCTACCCTTCCTCTAGAACATGATATATGAAATAGGGTAGATACAGGTTAGCTATGAAAAGTTCTTTACTGTGAAGGTGGTGAGGCACTGGAGCAGGTTACCCAGAGAAATTGTGGGTGCCCCATCCCTGGGACTGTTGAAGGTTGGATGGGGCTTTGAACAATCTGTTCTAGTCAAAGGTGTCCCTGCCCATGGAAAGGGGGCTGGAACTAGACAAGCTCTAAGGTCCCTTCCAACCCAAAGCATTGCATAATTCTGTGTAAAAAGAACTCAACACAGAGAGCTGGAGAGCATAACAGGGCTCTTGACCACGTTCAGATGGCAGGAACAAAACCTTGCAGGCCATGACTTCTGTTCTCATACTAAGGAATGCTGCTACATTTTATGGGACAATCCCTCAGATCTGCTGAGTTGGTCACATCCAAAGTCCTCAGAGCAAGACACTAGAGCCTCAGGGCAGTGGGTCTCAGGCATTTATTAAATGTCTTGACCAAGTATTACTAAAGATAAACACACCTATTTCAGGAAGAAATTGAGTTATTATTGTCTTAGAGTCTTTGAAGGAACAGATTATCATCAATACTTTTTTTTTAAAGAAGTGACTGGGATGTTGGAATTTTGAAAGGAAGGAGGGGAAGTCATTCATTCAGTGGATATTACATGCACTTCATATTCTCACACATGTAAAAATTACAGTTTTGAAATACAGACCCCAAATCAGATACACTGGAAAAAGCAAATTAAATTAAATCCAGGGTTTTCAAAATGTAAGAACAAGAATATGTATGCATACAAAGTATTTTATATAAAATATGACATTAGTGTGGTATGCTACACATATGTATTTTATATTAATCAGTTTATGTGCTCCTTGGGAAGGTGACAAATGATCTAGTGCATCCGCCTTCCAAGAATTTAGGTCTGGTGTTGGGTGCCTCAGGCAGATATCTACATCCTTGATTTCTTCTAGAAAATAGGGCATGATAAACAAGGAGACTTTAATGTGCCAGTGCAATTTTTAAAGTAGTTCTTTTCAAGAAGACCAAAGCTGAGAGCCCTTTAATGAAAAGTGTCCTGGAGATATAGACTTGAGATACTGTCAGATTTAACAAACCAGCTTTTATCACTTGTCACATACTGTTGTAGGGAAGCCCATTTAGAAATGTCATGTGGTAGAGCAGCTGTGTAGGTGTACACTGGACGTCAGAACCTGTTCCATTTGCTGTCTTTCTTCAAAGTGCTCATTAAGGGACTATAGTGACCATCTTCTAACGTTGTAGTTCTGGGTATTAACGGTATTTTTGCATCCAAATAAAATATTTATATGCTGTGTTAGTGACAATATGTATTTTATATATGTTATATATACATCTATATTTTCTATATCAATATATATAATAATTATATATATTCTATATTAATTATATAAAATATATATTATATTGTATTTATATATATAATATATATATATGTATATGTCATGACAATATACCTTGTGCTCCATTTCCTCATCTATCCAACAAAATGCAGTTTAAAATGGTGGTTACTGTAACTTCATTACTGAATCCAAATGAATCACTTCATCCAGAAAAAAAGCAGTGTACATAGGAAAACCAGCACGAGTGTATACTTTTGTTGTATATGGCACAACTAAATATTCACTGTGTAGTCAGTATGTGATCTAATTAAATTTCTTATTTTTGCATGAGGCTTGTAGAGAAAGTGTTGTTTTCTGCACCATCAGAAGTTCAGTCTCACAACACTGTGCACTGCTCTTACCCTCACTGGTGGTGTTTGCACTGGGTGTTCCCAGTGTGCCCTAGCAGGTTATTAGTGCCAGGATCCAAAGCAGCTGCCTCTCTTTCTCAGATGGCTACAAATTCTCGTGCCTTAGACAGCCTTTTCAATACCATTTCTAAAAGTCAGTGTTAGCCAATATGCTAAAAAGTTCTGATGCTGATTTTCTTGTACTCCTGCACACAGCAATCTTAGCAAGCTTGGGGATGGGACTAGCAGGTGTGCCTAACGTCTTGGAATACCTCACTTTTTATAGGCCAAATTCAGTTACATTTTGCTTACCCTAAAAGAAAAAGCAAGTGGCAGATCCTTTAGCTTTTCAAACACCAAAAGTTTGATCATTATTAAAACTTGTCATGAAAGATTTTCTCAATCTGCCTAAAGCCAGAGAGCCATAACAATTTTCCAGAATATCTCCCTCCCTCCCCTCCCAGTAATGGTTTCATTCCCTAATATTAACACAAATAGAAAGTGCACCACCTTCTCTTCATGGCTTGAGGGGGGGTCATTAGTTTCTTACACATGTTCCAAATTAGCCTTCTACCTCAATACAGCCAGCTGTGGTTTTACCCTGTGCAACTTCAGCATGATAATATTTGCCTTCTAAAACCCAGAATGTTTTCCAAAGTAAATTGTCATCTTGATTGCATCCTCATGTAGTGGGAAGCCTTTATGAGTGTTTATGAAAAGGGCAGGAAATGAGAGGTAAAACTGTGTTTCAGAAAAGTTTATAGTGTATCTAAATTTCCTGGCCTTGAGGAATTTAGCATCTCTAATTCAGCACTGCAATAGAATTAATTGCCTTGAATATTCTTTTTAATATGAGTGTAATACTCAGACAAATGTAGCTATTGAGAGACCTTGTAATACTTGGTTCACTTGTATGAGTGCCTGTAAATCCTAGGCATGGGCTGGGGCTCTGCTGCACCCCCAAGGCTCACACGGGCTGGCATTTCCCACATCACACTCAGCACTCCTGGCTCTCTGCTGCAGATTGGAAACCCTCCCACTTTTTATTCCTGTGGACCCAGAGGTGATAGGGTAAGGAAAGAGGTAGTGGCTGGTGGTATCTGGAATGTGCCCTGTTGGGGGTTTCTGTGGGATCCCCAGAGGCACAGCAGAGCACGGGCAGCAGGGATGCTCCCCCCGCAGCGCTGCACTGAGAGCAAAATGCCTTCCTTTCTTTGCAAAGCTGACAGCCCGAGTGTCTTGGGAACAGACTTAAATATTTACTTGCTATTACACCATCCACAGAGAACTCTTCTCTGGGGAGCTGTCATCAAGCCTTTAATGTAATATTCAAGCTCATTAACAGCCTGTGAGGACAGACTAAGAAAAAGAGGTCAGAACTCAATATTTGACTCGATGATGTCTGCACCTGAGGAAAAATGCAATAACCAGAAAATATCCACTCTCAGAAACAGTCTGTTTGTTAACAAGAGCCATGCTGATGGCACAAACAAAACATAAATGAATATGTTCTACATTTTAAAGGGCAAACCCCAAAGCAGAATTTTTTAGTCAGAAAGCAAAAGAAAGCCAAACACTTTATGAAGTCTGATGGAAGCAGCTATTGCTATCAATTACATGCAGTAAAAACTAAACTAGAATGGTAATAGACATCGACAGCACTAAAACTTCCAAACTTCCATAGAGACAAACAAATAATAACTTACAAATAAGACTACACAAGGGCAAAAGCCTAGCTTAAAGTAAGAAAGAAAGAAGGGCCAAACCCCACCTAAGAAATTATAACAAAATACTAAATGTGCAAATATCAGTCAACTAAAGTCACAGATCATAGGTTTCCCCCTAGAGGAAATTTACCTTATGTGGCATCAATTAACTAATTATCTCAACCTGTCAAGATCACAGGATTAGGAGGAATTTCAGAGGACCCTCTCTTCTACCCCTACTCTGCAATACAATCATTTTGACAGGAGGTTTTTCACTTTGTTTTAACCTTGTTCTGTAATCCAAATTCCATACCCTTCCCATGAAATTCTCCTGTTTCACAGGCCTCACCACATGGATGGCTAATGTTTATCTCTGTTATGACAATTTAATCACATATTCCTCATGCTGTTCAAAGCCCAGACTGGAGCAGGCTGCTCCGGAAGAACTGCAGCCCCTGTGAGGGACCCAGCCAGGGCTGGACCTGTGGGAAGAACCCTGAAATGCAGCAGGGAAACAAGGTGAGGATTATGGAGCAGTTATGAACTTACCCAATTCCCATCCCCTGTGCAGCTCAGGGGAGAGCCAGCAAAGCCAATATTGAGGCTGAGCCCGGGAAGAACGAGTGGGAGAGGGCAGAGGAAGGGGACTTTAGTTTTGTCTTTTCTTCTCACTATCTTGATCTATTTTTGTCTATAAATTGATATAATCCTCCTCAATCAAGACTCTTTTGCCCATGACAGTAATTGCTAAGCAATCTCTCTGTCTGTATCTCAGCTCACAAACCCTTTCATCATATCTTCTCCTCCATCCCATTGAGAGAGCGAGAGGTAGAGTGCTTGGTAGGCATGCACAGACAAGGTCAGACCACCACAAGTCCTTTCAGCCACCTTTCCAATTTAGAGAACATTATTGTGTCATTTTATAGAGCACATGTACAGTATCTATCCTCTTCAATCTTAAATGAAGTAAATTTTAACTAAAGGTAGCTTTAGGAATATAGAAAGCAATGAGTTGTAAGAATTATAGACCACCTAAGCCTTTCCTTGTCTTTATTTAGCATAAATAAAGTCTCTCAGAGAAGAGCAGGATAGAACTCTTCAGAAATAAGAGATGAGCTGGAATTTTCTAGAAGCAGAATTCATAAAATGAGCTTAATTGCAAATAACAGTGTTATTAGACTCACTTATCATATATAAACTGGAACAGTTTTATGTGACTGGTATGGTAAGCAGGAAGAGCTTCCCTCTGAAGCAGCATTCTTTTGGAGCTGAGTTTATAATCAGATGGCTGGCCACAGAAACTATTAGGTCTACTCAGAAAATTTAATTTTTGAATATCAGGGAAGCTAGTGAAATTTCTCATCTCCAATGTACTAACCATCATTTAGTGATGTCTAAAATACAGGTACAGCCTTTTCAAAAGTTATTTCCTATCATCTTAATGTGTACATTTATTTGTTTATTAATTTATTGTATCATATACTATTCTTCCCTTTTTTGAATTGAAGTTCCTTATCAGAATTTTAAGATAAGTCATAATTTTTTTTACCTTTCACAGTCATAAAAGCCCAGTTTTGAGGGCAAGTCTCCTTGAATTCTCCTGCTTCTCACATTATAGAGAGGAGTCTATACTCTTTTAATCCTCAGTTCTTTAAACTAAGCAGATCTCATTGGTATATTTCTTGCATGGCAACATTCAGAAGTGAATAATGTACCTGAGCTGAATCTTTACCAATGGAAAGTACACTGGAAGAAATTATTTCACAAATTTTCCAAGTTTTACCCTTGGCAATGCAACCTAGGATGACATTTCCCATTTTTGTAATATGACGTGGTTGTCCAAAGTCCATACTTGACCAGAGCTTCTCCTTCAAAACTGCTGAAGAAAGTTGCTCCCCATCCTATACCAACAGGGATGATTCATTCCACTCATACAGCATGTCTTTGGATAATTTTAATTCTAGCTTCCTTTTAATTTCATCTTATTTTTAATTCCATTTTCAAATTTGCCAGGAACATTTTTGAACTCTATTTTTGTCATCAAAAGAATTTCTGTCTTTAGTGACATTTGCAATTTTAATTTAAGAATTAATTACTAGAAACCATCATGATTAGTGCATTGCAAGACGAATCAGTTTGAAATCCCTGAAAAGAATTAAGATTTCATGCTATGCCACCTCTAAAGTGTAATGAAGGTCACACAGATGTGAACTCAAAGTCACTTTAGACTGATGAAAGAGTAAGTTATTTACTTATCTCCAGATTTTCTGGTGTCTCAGGCTATCCAGGGTCTAGCCTTTACAAAGGTCTATCTCTTAACACCAGGGGAACATGCAAATGACAAAGAGAAGGGTTTGTTCCTGATTCTTCATTTTATTGTCTATAGGTTTGGACTTTTTAACATTATTATATGACTATATTATTAGTATTGCTGTTATTCAATTCCCCATTAAATTAATTTCTGTTAAAAGGTGGATTTGATTCAGTAGACATGCATTATATTAAAGAATTCAGCTAAGTTCTTTAGGGGTTCTGTCTGTCCTTTTCCTTACATGATAAATGAAATTGTTTCTAAAAATGGTCATAACAAGTTTGGTTCATCATACATATTTCGGCCTAGTTATTCAGCATTATAGAAAAAAAGTCAGTCATTGTTCAGACCTCAAAAGTAAGGGGCTATTTTTTCACTGAGATGTTCTGGAGCTATTTGGAGTGGCTGAGTTTCTGTGCCCAGTCCTGCAGTTTTTCTGCTTACCCACGTGGGCTCGTCCACACTGCTGGAACCCATCTGCCAGCAGAGCAGGGCTCTTGAGAACGTCTCTGTGCACGGGGGGGATGTTGTGTGCCTGTCAGATCCTGAGCTGTTGGCAGGAAGGAGCAGAGTCAGATTTGGATTTAAGCTTTAAAACCAAAGATTTATATAATTTGATGGAAAGAGAACAATTTCATCATGCTTCTTGGAAGTAATTAGAAACAATTTTGGAGCTAATTTGTGTGCATAGAGAGATTTGCAGGACTGGTGTTATCTGTGCATTAAAAAGATTGTGCCAGAGAGCCATAATCCAAAAATTTCTCCTATCTTTGGTTTACTGTTATGGCCTCAGTGGAATTAACAAAGATACTTACATAACTAAAGTCAAATACATAAAGAAAATCTCTTGGTATCAGAACCAAAAGATGAATAAACGAGTGGCAAGGGGAGATAATGTTTTAAGAACTATTGTACTTGAAGAAATTAGCATATTTTCTTGATTTTCTCTTTTCTTGAGTGACTGAACTTGACTTACAACTGTATATTAAGAGAAATGTGAGAGAAGAAGCAAGGATACTATTAAGACCCTGGTGTTCCTGAAGCCCCTCATTCCCAAGAAAACTGATCTTTCCATTAGGCCATAAACAAAAATAATCTCAGAGCTGTTGGGAATTTTTTTTTATTTATTTTTTTTTTTAGGACTGAGCTAATAATAGAGCTGGTCATAATTGCATTAAGTCATGTGCTTACATTTTTGTTCAAAGGGGATTTTATTAATTAGAATGTAAAAGAAATCCAGAGAAGGGAAAATTGCCTAGGAGCTGCAGACCTAATCTTGGGATGCTCCTGCCCTCTTGTGACCATTGTGAGATGCTTTCTGTAGCTCTTTACTGTGTGGATACATCACATTTATTCTTGTTCACACCCTCGACCCTTGTCAAAACACGCTCTCACTGTGACAGCAGGTGGCTGTGCCTACAAGCTGAGACCCCCTCTGTGCCTGAACTCTTTGGCCCTATAATTTTACTTACAGAGGGAAGAGAGGGGACCAAACAAACAAACAAAAAAAAATCCAATCCACTGCATAAAACAGTTTTCTGATACATTTGTTTTTTTCCAGCTGCAAAATGGAGATTTTGCATTATAATCATGAAAATCATGATTAACCATAAGTCTTAGAGAAAAGTCAAGTAGAAATTATTATGAGAAATTTTGTTATATTTTTGGGTGCATGCTTTATCGTTTATTATTCATTTTAGAAGAACTGGCAGTGGCATCCAACCCTTATTATTATTATGGGGTGGTAGGTTTGGTCTCGGTATCTGTTGCTGGGTGTGGGTGGCTGATGAGTCCAGGTACCTCCTTTGTGTTGCTGGTGCTGTTTTTCGTGTGCTTGGGCAGAATATCAGAAGGTTTTGTTTTTACTCTCTCTCTGGCAGTGGGCTCCTTTCCAGAAGCTTGGGGGGATTGAAGAATTGTTGGGTATGGTGCGTGGCAAGCTTTGGTTCTGGCTGTGGGAGCAGCTCTGAGCGTTGGTTTGGTGTAGACACTGTTGATGGCGGGGGGGTCTCGTCTCTGTGACTGGGTTTTAGTGGGGCAGCTATGTTCTACCCATGGGGACCAGGGTGGTTTTCTGGTTGCAGGCTTGGAGTTGTTGCTAACCTTTTTGGCATCTTAGAACTTCTATGGGGGCTAGCTTGGGGAGCAATTTGTGCAGTTTGGGGTAGAAAGGAGTCAAAAATTAGTTTGATTTAAAATAGCAGCTTTGAGAGTTGTAGATAAAGGTTTTCTTTCTGAAGGGAAAGAACTCCAAGAAGAGGTATAATCTTCAATCTTTGGTTTACAAGATGAAAGTTTTTATGAACTATTAGAGCAGTTTTAGAGGTTAAGTAATTTGCTTTCTAAAGCTCCAACAGCAGGCATAGGATTAAGAGGATTATGAAGGAAGTGAGGGAGGCAAATTTTCTGATGATAATGAGTGAGTGTTCTACTGCTTGGCAGCATACGCTCCTGAGAATGAAGAGATTGGCTGCTAGGGTTTAGGACTGCAGTTGTGATGGGGTTGAAAGGGAGTTCTATGTTGTTTTGATTTCTGTATCAGGTGGGCAAGGAAAGGCTCCTGTGGAGGTGGTGAGGGCTGGGACACCTTGTGTCGTGTCACACTGCGAGAGCTCCACAGTCACCACGGTGGAGGCACCAGCCGGCTGGCTGTAAGTTATTGCCACTGCTCCAAACACCATCTCAGGCCTCAGGAGACACATTTTGTGGTGACATGGTATCCAAGAGAGAATCAGTTCAGCAAGGGGACTGATTTTAGAAATAACCTTATAAACTCTTGGGAAATGTGGTATTGGGTGCATACATTATCACCCCCAACCCTCTGGAGGGATGGAGAGGTATAAAGGACTGCTGAAGACTGTGTTAAGAGCATTAAGTAATGGGGCATGGAAGCACTGGGATGCAAATTTCGGGTTAAACATCTGGCCAACAGTCATATGAAACTTCTGCAGGTACCTGAACAACCTTGTTCCATGTTTTCTCCTCATGTGTGAAATTATTGCAAACAATATGAAGAATGTTGATTTGACATTGAAATACCAGTATCATTATCCTGGCTGGTCACAGAAGAATTGTGGACTAATTGTGTTTTTCATATAGCATCACTCACTGCAGCTGGGGAAGATTAGGGTCGATATTTTATCCATGCCTTAAATAACTACAGTTATCAATTTATAAAGAGTTTTCTTAATGATTAAAAATTATATAAATTAAAATTTTAAATTAATTTCCATAACAAATTGTTATCGTGCCTCTTTGCAAACAAAGAGTACCCGAGGAACTGATAACTGTCTCTGGCCATTCTGGCCCATTCCCTCCTGCCCTGCATCACGGCTCTCTCCTACCCTCCACTGCACCAGAGGCCACTCTGGGATCAGCTGGATGCTCTGCAGGATTCCTTTAGCACCACCAGGTGTCCCTGCCATTTAAGAAATCATCCAAAGCCTACCTTAGAAGACAAAACACGTTTGGTTTTTTATTATTATTATTATTTTTTTTAACTCAATAGGAGTAGTGTTTCCAGAATGGGCAAAAATATGAGCAGCATCCATCCTCCCTGCCTTCCTCGTTCTCTCCCTCCGTGGCCAAGCACAGCCTGTGGCAGAACCAAGATGATTTATGTCCATGGGGGCACAGGCTTCACAGCTCTCCAGAAATGCTGTAGCACATTTACTGCCTCTGCTCTTGCCACGTGTCTTCCAACAGAAACGAACATGGGAAAGCATCTGACACGACCGTGAGACACATTGCAAAGAAAAGTAGCCTGGTATTCACCTGCCCACCTTTGGTGGCAGCTCTGGGAGCGTGTGTAGCCACCCCACTGGGAATTTCCAGGCTTCCTGCACATCTTCCTTTGGTCCTTGACCCTGGGAATGAGCATTCAAACCCAGACTCACAGGGTCACTGCAGAGGTCCTTCCTTCCAGCCTCGTCTGTCTCAGAGTCTCCAGCAGCGAATGTCTGAGGAAGGAATATAATAATAGAGAAATACAAAATAATCTTTTCTCCTTCCTATCCTCCCAGACCCCAATTCTCAGAAAAATGCTTCCCATGCCTTCAGAAATGCCCTTTCCATGCCTTATGTTTTTATATTACAAAACAAATATTTGAAACCACTGTCTTTAACTGACCTGTACAGCGCCACACCATAGGAACCAATGGATTTCATGAAATAACTTATATTCAGTTCTATTAACTTTCCTGTTCTCAGCTCTGCTCCTCTCTTCCCTGTGGCTGGACAGAAGTATGCATACAGGTCATATGAAGACAATGATGAAAACAAAACATCAGAATCAGCCAAGAGTTTCCTCACCTGGGGCAGCTTCTGCATCAAACAGCAACTCTCTGGCCCAGGGTGGATTTTTCCTCCCAGCCCAGTCCTCACCTGCTCACCTCCCTCTTCCTGCTGAAGCTCTGGGGCTCACAGTTAAAGCAGCCACATGCCAATTAATGGGGCAGAAACACCTTCCTTTTCTGTCATGAAGAAAAGTCTCCTGAATCACTAAGATGTCTCAAGTATGAAGTATTGTGCCAGGTCTTTCAATTGTATACTTCTGTATTCCTGATTTCCATATTAATTTATTAAATGCCTATCTCCAACTCTTTCTTTCAAAAGCATTGATAAAAGTAATTGCTAACATTCATCCCACAAATCTGCTGAGATCCATTTTTGAATTTAGAAATAAATATAAAATATAAAATATAAAAATATAAATATGGCAAATATAAATCTTACTACTATGAAATCATTATTTTTATAATAGGAGCTTTCTATAATGTATACACCAAAGTAATTGCTTAAAAAACCCTGATCCAGAGTTGCTATTAAGAAACCCCATTTCAATATATTTAAATGTGAAAGATGCATTACATCTCTAAATATGGCAGTTAAAAAATAAATTTACTCATGTGAGGGCTTAAAAGAAAAGCAAGTTTTTAATTTAATACTACACAAGTGAGGCAGAGACATTTAGAAATAAATCATTATGAAAAGTTGTCTACTCTGAAATGATCATTTGGATTTCTTTGTAATTTTCTGCCTGACAATTACATAGTAAAGGGTAGCTGTATTTCTGTGGAGACTCTGACCAGTGCCAACTGGAAGCATCACTTGGTGTTACACAGTTTGTTTTCTATGACAAGTTAATAAGCAAATAGATACACATGTCCTGTTGATGTATTTACTGAAACATGACCATCTAAATTTCTAGCAGCCATCCCCTCCACTGCTTAAGCAGGTGATAATCCCCTGAGTGAATTAGATGCCTCATGCTAAGTGCATCCATGGGCTAAGGCAGAGCTGCTCTGTTTGCAGCCCTTTGCACTCTTCCAAGGGAAGGATGACTCAAGCATGTTTAAAAATCAGTTGGAACTCATGTCCCAGTGGTAGAGGGCTCACAAACAAGACAAAGAAAAAAGAAAGACATAGGATGCTTTCATCAATTCCTACTTCTTTAGAATTTAACATATTCCTTCTGTCGTTAGGCTTTTAGAAGGCTTCCAGAGCACAATATTCCTTTGGGTGCTGTAATGGCATTTATGGAGGCCAGAAGGAAGTGCCAATGTATAAAACTTTCAGCAAGAATGTTTTAAAACACAGAGCAATTCTGTGCCATTTGAAAAGAGTGCAATGCGATGAATCAAGGCATTTTTCTAAAGAGGTGTACGTTTCACATTTGTAACTAAGAAAATGTCATCTTTATTTCTTTACATTGATGTATTGCACAAACATTGCCATAGCAAAAGTATCTGCAAACGGGCTAATTCCAAGGTACCCTAGTAGTTTAGTATCACTTTTTATATGTAGCAAATCCCCAGACAGAGAAAGGCTTGGCAAGGAGATACTTGGAAACAACACCCCTTAAATGTTTTAGGCACATCCTCAATACTTCATAAAGGAATCTGACAGGCAGCAAAATAAAAAATCATTGCAAAAATAAAATTGGAAAATCAAGGGGGTTTGAATTGAAGTAATTCTAGAGAAAATTTCAGTCCTGAATTCCCCTGTCAAACACACAGATAGCAAAATGCTCACAATTGCAGGTTAATCTCAGAAGCACCATGAAGACAAACTGGACAGCAGAAAAAGCCCTCTGCTCGTGTCGAAGGGAATCTAGATGTTGGAGGGTCCTGCTGAGCAAGCAACACCCCTGTATGTAGTCTTTTAATTTTAGTTAAATTTTGAGTCACAGTCATTTGGACATATAGAAACAAAACTTTCTCTTAATCACAGTTAGGGACCTCAGTGAAACTCAAAGATCTATCAAAGGCAAATGCAAAAATAAATTAGGAGCTGGGTTTACAATAGAATATTATTATTATATAATATTATGTATTATTAAATAATAAAGAAAAATTTTGCAAGGGCCATCTGCCAAATGAAGGTCTCCACTGTAGTCAGAGCTGAGCAACAGCAGACGCCAAGAGGATCTCTGTGAGAGAGACACATTGTTAATTGCACAGCTGCAGGAAACATTTCTGACCCAGCTGGCATCCTTTTAGTTACTCCTAGTTCCATCAAGAAATAGGAAACTGTAATGTTCATGCAGCTACTTGTTTTGTGTTGCTGTGGCTAAGGGAAAAGAAAACACGTGGGCGGATTTTTCTGGTGGATACAAAGCGCAAGTGAGATAAAATTCTGATTAAATATTTAGACTCAGGGAAGACAAAGGTGATCTGGGACATCAGCTGAGCCGTGCTCTCGATTAATAAGGAAATGGTAATGCTTCCTTCAACGAGTAGATGGCAGCAGTACCATTTGCTGCATAAATACTCTCCTGTAGCTGTGCTTTTGTAATAGGTGGACAGAGAAGAATGGGAGCCCCTGTTCTGGAACAGACAGCTAGAGGCAAAGGAAAGAAGGAAAGCAAATAAGTGCAGTTCCTCCAGCAAATTCAGTTCAAGGAACCCATAATATTGCATTTAGTATATAAACAAACATCCATTAAAAAAACCCTACATTTTTTTCTTCCAAATACGATTTAATTATATTCTGTGCATGAAAAGAATGAATTCTGCCTCAGGTCTGTCAAAAATATTCTGATCATTATGAGTATCTGTGGAGCCAAGAGGAACTTGCATGATAGAGGCAGCTATCAAGCTGCATCCATGTATGTGAGAACTCTAGTTAAATGGGGGTAAAACACAGCTGGCCATCAGGAGTCTGTGCACAGCATAGCAACAGCTCTGTGTGTTTGTGTGGCAGAATGATAGTTGCTGGATATTCAACCAGGTTTAGAGTTTGCCCCGCCTTTCTTTCTCCAAAGGTTGTCCCTGCTATCTAGATGTGAATGTTTTTTCTGTTTTAACAGCCAGGAAATAAAAGCCTTCGGGGATTGGAGCCTGATTGCTGTCTTCCTCTGAATTTGGATAAGTGAAGCTGCAACTCCTGTCCCCAGCTGTCAGCCCTGCTACACACAGCAGAGGGGAAGAGATGATAGCCAAGTGCTCAGAGCAGCCAAATAACAACTGGAAGGATCTGCCTGTATTAATCTGGCACAAAGCAGTGATGTTTTTGGTTGTTTATCAAGTTTGAATATCACAGTTTATACCATACTTTGATGTCCATATATTTTTACACGGACATCAAAGACTTACATAGGTTGATATCCTGCCAGAGGTCTAGAGGAACAGAGCAGATGCACCTGCACCTTCAGGTACAGCGTTAGGCAGTGTGGGTTCATGGAGAGCCAGTGGGTTGGCTGGGTCAGCAATACCAATACATCCCCTGGGAATGGGAAGGACTCCACTTGAACAGGGGCATGAGGCAATATGAGGCACAGTGCAGTCCACATTTGTTACCTTTGAATGACTAATGTAATTAATCAGGATTGATCTAAGGTCTGGAAATGGTATTCCTCTACTTTCCCCAGCATGATTTTTTTATTTTTTTTTGAGAAATTTCTGCAGAATGAAACTAAATCTACCAAAGGTTTAGCATATGAACAGTCCACACACACCATAGGATAAAACAGTGCATTTGTTCATAAATATGTAAGAGGATTCCCATCATTTCTTTCATAATACTTTGCTTGAATTTTTCTTCCTATGTTTATAATGGAAATGGGGAAATACTGCCCATGGCTTAAATTAAATCTAATAAAAAGGTTCTACCACAGCCTTTCAGCATCCACTGATGCTGGGCTGCTGTTTAAGGCTGACCTTAGCTGACCATGGCAGTGGGATAATCTAAGGATAATGATTAGAAGGTCTGCATTGTCACGCAGGAGGAGGGAAGCTGGTCAATATGTTGCAGAAATCTAAGTTTTCAGGAATTGTTTTGCCACATATCAGCATAATCAATTTTATCAATTATATATAAGCTCATACACAAGGTAAGTTGTTGCCTCAAGACTGACATGGGACACCTTGTCTGAGCTGGCCAGAATTCTTTCCTAATACTAAAAGTTTCTGCTGCTGATGAGGCATAGCAGTGACAACAGCAGCCATCTAAGGCTGACCACTGCCTTCCGGTAATTATCCAGTAATTGACTTCTGGACCACACGGCGATTGCTAAGTTGTGGAAATTTCAGTGATCTAAGCAAGATAATGAGATTCAAAAATGAAAAGACTCATAGCTTCCCTGTTGCTCACAAATTCAGATCACTCTGAATTCAGATTAGAAATTACAAAAGTCAGAGCTTTTCATTATCTCTTTCCCAGAATTTCAATTTCTTCTCAAAAACATTACTGCATCATTTGTTTTATTTCATCTCAATAGAAAACACAGCAGCAATACATGACATGCTTACAAACTGTAGTCATGCATTTGGTAAGGCATATGAGGTGAAATTTATACTGAAAGGATATCCACCATATTTTCAGAATAGACTGTACACCACTGGCATCACAATGACCTAAAGGAAAGCAGAGGAGAACACAGAAAGCTGTGCAGTCAGTTTCAGGTGAGGGATGCTGAGAACCGATGGGTAGAGTTTGATTTCTGGAGGGATCTAATTTGGTGTGCTACTTGGCACTCAGAAATGCAAACTGTTGGAAAATTTGTTGCAGTCTTCAAGTTCCTAACAGTCCACTTAACATCCACACAATAAAAACAGAGCCTGTGTGCCTGCCTGAAAGGTTACAGCACTTTGATACCAGCCATCTCTAAATGATCACATCAAATTTAGGTGAGGAAGACACTTTGCTGTTAAGATCTACCCTTCTTCCCTTTTTCCACACATTCTTTACACATTTGTAGTTACTTCCCTCTGCATTAAACCATACTATTTAAGTACTATTTGCAGTACTCAGAGATTTGAAACATAATGATGGTAAATTATTTAGCAAACAATTAGAGGAAGGAGTGCAAACAATACCACTAATTTCTAAAAGTATCTTTAATCGCTTTGTGCAGGCTCAGAACCTGAAGCAAATATTAAGATAATTAATAGCTGTCAACTTGTCAGTCACATGAAAAGCACCTCCAGTCAATTATGCAAATGTGTCCCTCATACTTCAGAAGGTGTGAGCACAGTTACCTGCTGTTTCCATCAAGGTCACACTGCCTTCACAACACTCTTCCCGTGGTGTAGAAGTTCAAATCCATTCTGATAGTTCCTTTAGGATTTCTAAGCCTTTGTTCAGCAATCACTATCAATGAATGAAACACTTGCTTTATATCTCCAGTGAGTACTTCAAACATAACCTTTGAATAACCTCCAATAATTGGATGACAGATGACCTACATATGAGTTTGGATGTAAAAATTGTTCTAACAAAATCCAGACAAGCATAGAAATGCAGAATTCATGATCAAAAAGGCAAAACAAGGCACCTTTCCAGAAGGCAGCTGTTCCCATTCTTTGTTTCACAGGAAAGATTTCGGCTTATAGGACTTTGAAATACCTTGTCACTTGATAGCAATATATTCATGCCTTCAATAACTACTTAAAGTATTAAATATAACTGTAAATTGCTAGTGTAGTGGATCTCTGGGACTCTTAACATCCCGTGAAGTGTGCTTTCCCCAACCCCTCTTAAGCGATAACCACTATCAGTAGAGGAAGTGATGGCTGCCTCCACCTCACTCTGGACTTTGGGGGTGGATGGCAACATGGCAGCCAGGAGCTGTCTGGGATGGTGACCCAGACGTCTTGCTGCTATGCAAATATGACCATAAGTCACTCATCTTTCTCTATAAATAGCGGACAGCCCAGGGCCAGGGAGCTCTCCTGTTCGGCAGCGGGCTGCACGCCAGGATCTCTCCTTGAGCAGGGACACCTCTCAAGGTTACTCCTCCAGGCTGAGAGATCCCTCCCCACAACAGATCCTCACTAAGTGGTCAATGGCAGGATAATCTTGGACTTCTAAGCTGAGCTGTCTAAAGGATTCACTGTGCATGTGTAATCCTTCAGCCATAGACTCTTGACCAAGTCTTGGGACTAAGAGTGGACCCCAGTGTGCCGAGACTTCTCTCTGAGAAGGGGTTCAGAAAGCAGGACAGGCTATTCTGAACCTCATCCTTCAGTGGGAGGGTCTTCCTGACAGTTTTGTCAGACCCTGTCCTCTATGCAGTAATTAATCAAGTATACCTTGCTGACAAATCTTGTTAAATCACTGTCACATTTCCCACTGAACAGTAACTCACAACTTTATAGTGACACAATATGGTGGCTTCTTTCTTGTGAGGGAAGGGCATCACACCAAGGCACAAAGAACAGCAGTCTGTCGATCTATCTATCTATCTATGGAAAAAACCCCAGAAGGAATGTTGCTGGGGGTATGCCAGTACTTCCACCAAGAGAGCACTCTCTGGGTGAAGTGCAACTCCAAACACTCACCTTCATTTTGGTACATCCTCATAAACCTCACAGGAGGCAGAAAGTACCCATACTTTTTTTTTTCCATTACTATCAGTTTTTCTAACTTAGAACTATAAATCCTTTCCAGTTCTTTTGCTGAGCATTGTTGAAGATTATGTATCTGTACTTAACCATTGTTCCTTCTGAACACTGTGAGATTTCATTGCTCTGACTTCTTAGTGAAGGAAAGCAGCATTATCAAGATGGAGCTGGACAGTTTGGCTTCTGGTACAGGACTGTACAGAAATCCTGACATAGCTATTTGCATGTGGAGTGCTTAATGTATTAATGCTAAATATAAAGACAGGCACATTAATGAATGCCTCATTACCTTTCTGAAGGATAGCATGTCTGTGTGGATGCTGCACTAATCCTGTAACCCACAAAGGGAGAGTGCAAGGATTAAGTTTTCAAAGAAATTAGGCACACAAAAACCTATTTTAGTGTTGCTTCAGCTTCTTTTATCACATGAAATCTTCAACCTCCAATGCTCAGGCACTGCCTAGCATCCCAATGGCCAGCTCTGTAGATTCAGACTCTTTGTCTCTGAGCAACTGATTTCCATCTCCAACAGAAGGAATTAAAAAAAAAAAAAAAGGAGAGGGGGAAGGGAAAAGAAGGGAAAAAAACTTAAAGCATCTAAGTTTAAGTAGCTCAGAGATGCTTCAAAGGGCTCTGAAATAATCCTGTATTTGCCAGCCCTGGAGGAGGAGGAGGCATTGGGAAGCAGAGTGCGGCCTCCCCTCGCTGCCAGACCATCAGGCTGGGAAGTCAGCAGCACGTGAGTGGGCTCCTGTGGCTCAGTTGCCCAGTCATCTGAAAATGTGCTGGCTTAAGCTTCTGTTTGCTCAGGACTTCTGTGTTGCACTGCAGGGCAGGCCAGCCCTGGGAGTGCAACTTTGGAGACTCAGTTGTGGTCCATTTGCATATTCTTGTGAGTCTCGCTAGAATGCTTTGCAGTTGCATCCTCAGAGTCTGGAGGCTGCCCAAAAGAAACCATCATTGAACCTAAACTCATTTTGGTCTCTGGAGCTGATGTTGCATTTTGGGAGCTGGCTCATGCCATAGGCAATGAATGGTGGTTTTATGCCCTGAGGATGATTTACTGCAAAATCCCTTTCTCAGGGTGAGAAACAGCCTTGGCTTTAAACAAGGGGACACAGCTTTTCAGCATCTGGGTGCTTCGAACATCAAGTACGGTAAGGGCTCTCTAGAGACTCTCTCATCTAGAGTCCATTAACTTTTGCAGTGTGTCAGCTTTCCAGTGTATTTGGAGAAGTCACTATGGAGCTCAGGGTGTTAGGACAAAACATGCCAATAATACAATAAAATTCTCCAGACTAGCTAATGTGAGCCAAAAATCTTGGTTGACTCTTTTCTAGTAAAGTCATCCTGCTTGTTTACAGCTCACAACAACCTAAAACAAACTCCTAGAAAGAGGTTGATTTAAAAAACAGCCTCCCAGAAAGAAGTGCATTTTGCCCAGAGACAAGTTGGATCTCCCTGTCGCTGGACAGCAGCAGAGGCAGCAGCTGGGACAGATGGAAAGTCATGCTATGAGTGTAATGCTGATCCATGAGAAATGATTTTGCACATTCTGCAGCATAGTCAAGTAGTTTTGCATAGTCTCTAGTTTTCAAGAGACTAGAGAAAAGATCAAGAACAAGAGTTGAGTTGAGGTTTGAGGCTGCCTATGACTGGTACAGTGAGGTGATCTTTTCATTTCTTAGCCTTTGAAGAAGCAAGAAGGCTGTTACCACTGTAGGACCAGGCCATAGACTTGGGGCCTTTTCATAGACCTCTAGCAGATAAAGTGGGATATATCCTAAACATTGTCTTGGTTTAAGATAATTTAAGTGGGCGGACACTCCAAAATTAATTACCTCCCTTTTTAGTTTTAACCCCTCCTTTTGCATCTATAAAGAGACAAATGCAAGTAGATATAAGTGAAAAAGTAGCTGTTTACTAAAAAATAAAACAGCAGTAAGAAAAATAGCAGTAAATAAAGAGTGGGTACAAAGTTGCTGCATCTCACAGGCAATGCCCTCTCAGTCTCTCCAGTGGTGGCAGCTTCATTGACAGAGGTGGCTGAAAGGCTCTGGTGGCTCGGAAACTCAGGAGCCAGAGAACTCAGCAAACCTGCAGAGTCCATTTCTCTGCCTCCTCCTCGGCTGGCTGGATCTGTTTGGTGTCAGCACTGCAGTTTCTGAGCCATCCATCAGTGTGTTGCCACAGGTGGTCTCCCCAAGCACCGAACCCGGCGCCTCCCAGCCCCGATGGCTCTGGCTGTGCACCGTGCTGTGGGCAGGTATTGTGAAAAGTTCCTTGGAGCAGCTCAGCACTGCAAAATGCAGTTTCTTTCAAGCAGGTAAGGAGCTCAGAGAGAGCAAAGGAAGGCTTCTGCCTTGCTCTGTTCCAACTTCCCCTCAAGAAAGAAAGGGAGAGGGCAAGAGAATTCTGCCTGAGGGACCCCGACCTCTGAAGGACCTGGCACGCTGACCTCTGCGGCTCTGTGTCCAGCTATCGGGTCTTAGAGACACAGTAATATTTTTGGGTGCAGGTAGACATGGAATACAGTAACACACTGGGTTACCCAGGACAACATTGTATAATCTGGTGGTCTAGTAGAAAGATGATCTCCAGTGAAAAGGAGTTACAGCCAGGTTACTGTTCAGCAAGACCTCATTCCTCATATGTGCTCTTAGATGACTTTTCTATTCACTAAGAAATTTGCTGCAGTTGGAGGAGCCCTCAAAAATTGTCTTTGTCTTTTTTTTCACTGTCCAGAGGAGTGGACAAGCTGAACTCAGGAAATATCTAAAGTAGAACACTACTCTCCAAAACTGCACATACATCGTTATGCACTATCGAGTGACTGCTTCCCACTCTTGTGCACAGAATTCAACATTCATTTGTGTTTAGGTCTTGGACTACATTTACACTGTCATTTTGAAAGGAAAGGATTTTGTAAAGGCACTGAAATCTCTGCACCTGCTCTCCCTTCCTTCCTTGAAGAAGCCACAATGGTATAAGGAGAATTGGTGTACACTAAGTTTAATTTGTGTTAATATGTCCATCTTTCTCAGAGGAGAAGATAGATTGCTCTAATATGCAAGATTTTGTAATTACAAAATGTCTTGCCTAAAATTGTAGCTTAGTTGGTAGATTAGGTAGAAAGAATTATTCCCATGTAGATTCTAACGTTGTATTTTAATAAATGTTTTAAATAAAGGGAAGGCTACTTCCCATGCAGTTTTGCTTTGTTCTAATGAAATATTTACCATGTTGTAATTGCAGTCCATCCCTCAGGCAGAAGAATACTGCCAGACATGTAATAAATATTCTACTATGCCTAAGCTATGCTTTTTGAAAAAGAAATTTCTCTTAGTAGGTAAGAGTTGTTTGATAATGGTTTGTTCTGAGATGACCACTAAGGAATTTGTTCATTAAATGGATTCCAGAAACAGCAGGGGTGTAAGAGTCTTCACACATCATCACATTTAGCTAATCATTTATACATTCAAAAAACTTTACTAACTATGCCTCACAGAGGAGAAACAAACCACATGAGTCAAATCACCAAGTTACTTCTCAATTGCAAAAGCACTGCTTCAAATCACATCCAAAAATACAGGAATCTCTTCTGAAAAAAAGAAAAATCAGGAAAGCTAGAGAGAGCAATGTTCAGAATCAGCTACTTCCCCACTACCATAACTCTGCTGCTCAGCTTAAATCAGCTGAGACCCTAGATCTCCCTTCAGTCAATGCCAGAGTATTTTTTTTCCCTTACAAAACTATTCTAAAGGCAAAAAATCTAATTTAATCATAACAAAGGACATCAAAACAGGCCTGGATTTATTTCCGCACTACACAAAGTCTGTGGTCAATGTCCAAGGACAAGGATGGTGTACTCACTTTTGAGTCACACCCATGAGTATTTCTCACCTCTCTGGCCACAGCTGCCCTTTTCCACTAGTGCTGATATGGGCTCAGCATCTTCAGGCTCATGCCAATACTGAGCTTCAGTTTATGAAAAATAACTGCAAGTAATCCTGTAAAACAAAATTACTTGGAATGGTGGAAGTTCATGTGGTGCTGTAGAGAAGATAGAAAATGTCACAGGAACTCCCATACTGCTTCCTATCTCTATTACTGTTCACAGCTTCTCTGTCAGGGAAAAAACAGGGTGGGGACAGGCAGGGAAAGAGAATGCAGCAGGAGAAAGGGTGAAGCTGCTCATTTCTTTCAGTTCCCTCTCTCACTCTTTGCCTTTCTTTTCTGGACTTTGATCTAATACTTCGATCTGACAAATGGAAAAGAACAGAGGATTGCCAGGAGGTAGCAATAAATATGCAGCAGTACTTTTCTGCCTTTAGTTTTCACCTTCATTCATAGCAGAAAAATTGCCTCAACATATTCTTCCTTAAAGAATGGGTAGGAGGACACTTTATGCCAAACAGAGATGCATTTTCTTCCTCTTAAAAGAAAAGATCAGCCTCTTACTTCTGTATTCAGAAGCGTGTATTTACAGAGTTGTTACATCGCCTACAACCAGACTTTAAATATTTATTGCTTGTGTGGTTGAAAAACAATACAATCAGATGACAAGCAATCCTCCACAGATTCTCCCTCTGACAATACTTCAAGCCATGGGGGAGCACACACCACAGCTAGCTGGCAACTTACTCCACAAGCAGCTCTGCGGGGACAGATCCTGCTTGAATGCTGGGTTCCTCTACAACTGGGAGGGGAACAAAAGCCTAAGGAGACCAGTGCTTCTGTCTCACAGAAAAGATCCACAGACTTCCAAACCAAAACAGAGGGAAGGGATCACCAGAATAGTAATGTTCAGCTTTGAATACTCTTGATGCACCACACAGAGAATTACCCTGGGAAGGGCTTTTGGACTACAGAATCTGTACCAGCCAGTTGACAGCTTCTGTGTCTCCCCATCCTGACCAGCAATGAGGGAGACAAAAGTCACAAAGAATGGAAAACTTTAATTTGGACAGACTAAGCCTACAATTTGACAAATATTTTCCTGCTCAGGAGGAGCCACCAGTGTCACTGCAATAGGGAGCAATTATCCCAGGAAACTGCAGCATGTCTCAAAGGACCATCCAAGATTTTCAAACACCTTATGTGTCACCAGTGCCCAACATTCCCTTCCAGGACACCACTGATGTGTTCATCTGTATTAGAAGAACCACTACTAAATCAGGCTTAAGGACCAAACAAACCTTTCCTCAAACATGCACTCACTGTACAGTGTGGGCTTCCTCCACAGTGAAGTATCATCTGTAACTGTGGAATACTTTCTGCCCATTCTGTTAACTTTATGGAAGATGGAGTCAAATGCAAAATGCTCTTAAAAGGTTTCAATTAAAAATATTGATGAGCTTTTAGATCAAGGCTTCTAGCTTTTAGTCATCTTTGTGGGAAATGGCAAAGCTTTCACTTTTCCTTGTTTATGGGTTCAGCTATACCTCAAACTTAGCTCTGTAAGAATGTCCAGTCTGTACTGAATTGTCCACAGTGCAAGCTGCATTGTACAACTTTTTTCTGAACTGGAAACTCTGAACCACATTGTTAAACACAGGAAATTTTATCCTTTTTTCTAGAAAGATAAGAAGTACCTGCTGAAAAGTGCAGATGCATAAGTAACATCTTAACACATATGACAAATCAGGAAGCTTTCCTGCTACTAAATTGATCATTTGTCTCTTGTGAATATAGACAAAAGAAATTGATTTTAGTTTTGCCATTTCAAATTTTTCTTGTCTAGGCCTTGCAATTATGAAACTCCTGATTAACTTCCATGTAGAGTGAGAGGAGGGATCTTCTCATGCAGCACTTGGGTTGCCAAAGGCTTATTGGCTTATTCCAGGAAAGGAGAAGTAATACAAAGTAAATACAAAGAGATGAGATGGAAGCACACATGGGTGGAGATGGACCAGCTGAAGTTACTATGAAGAGTATGAACATCTCTGTTAGCACTGATGCAGCACCCACAACTCACATTCCTAGCTCTAAGTATAGTGATACTGAAGTAAATGACAGAATTGCTCCTTGCCTCTCCTGCCCTAATACAGGAGAGAAGAAATACATTTTCCAATGCATTTTTACTCTCAGAAAATATGCAAGAATGCAGAAGTGTTATTTATGGCTTTCAAAAGGCTAAAAAAAGCAAAATGTTGGCAAGGATTTTGCACAGAAAGGGTCAAACTCATGTTATGAGGTAGCCATAAAGAATGGAAATAAAAGCATTATGCCTTTCTTTAAAGGCACAACATCAAAATTTAATTTCAAAATACTGCAAAAGAAGAAAATATATAAGAAAATTTTATGTTTCAAAGCACATAGGCTAAACACACTCCAAAATGAAAAATACTCAAGAGGATGGCAAAATTTCACATCTCTTATAAAGGAAAGGCTGAACTAGCCAGCAAAAAAGGGCTGAGAAAAGCAATGCAAACCTTGAAATAATACCAATGAGATGGTAGAGAGAGAGGACAAGGGGAAATGGCCAGCAGTGAGCATTCTGTGCTCAGAAGACATGCTGGGAAAATGCCAGAAACAAGTGGCAGACGGTATTTTCATTCTGCTTAAACTAGCTTAATTCCTTCAGAGACTCTACTGTGCTGAACAGGGTTATTTCAGTTTTACTCCTGAGAGCAGGGGCATTCTCAAAAACTTTTTGTGCCTCTGACAGAAGACTGGTACTCCTTAATTTGTCTGGTTTTGTCAGCTGTTGTACTGGTTTTGTGGCACTGGATTGAGCTGTATTGTCTAGGTGAGATAAGGGGGCTCAGAGCCTTGGCCAGAGATACCTTCATGTTTTTGCTTCAGTGCTTTCCCATCCTGGGCAGAGCAAACTCCCTGCCATTTGCTTCCCAACACATGCCCAGAGGGCAGCTGTCACAGGAACTCCAATGGCACACGGTTGTACAAGTGAGGAAAAGCCAAATATTTTCATGAGTTAAACTCCTATGTAACAGCAGTAAGTATATTAATAGGTAAAAGTAACACATTTACTGCAGGAAGGTTTCATCTCTCCTTCATGTCCTAGGCTCTATTGCACAGGAGAGCCATGGGCTGCTTTCACCCTGAATGAGAAAATCAAATCTTCAGGGAACAGCTTTAACAACTTACTTCTACAGAAAAGTCAAAGCCCTTTTCTCATGGGTAAAGGGATAAACACCAAACAAACATAAAATCAACAGAAGTCCAATGCCCTAAATACAGCCTTTCTCCTGATGGCAACTTTTTCTTTTTGGACAAAACACTTTTATTTCTTCCTAGACTAAACCTTTGCCTCAGGTTTATCCCTGTGGACATGAAGGAACAAGGAGGAACTGGGAAATTGCCTTTTCCGCTTCCACAGCTGCCTCCACAGACTTCCAGCTGCCACATCACACTCCCAGCTCTCCTTCTGAGACCACTTCCCTGTGCTTGCACTCGGTAGAAACTGGTTCTATACATCTTGTTTTCCCAAGCACTCCTTGCTACCTCAGCATAGAAGCCTCATCAGCACCTCAGTTCTGCCCCAAATGTGGCTAGGCCTGCTGGGCAGGGTGCTCATGTGGCAGGTTTCTGTCTCTCTGCAGCCAGGGGAGAAATGATGATGCTCAGCGGCCAGCACAGCCGCTCCCAAAGCTGAAACATCTCTGACTCTGCCCTGATCATGAGCTTTGGCCTCAGACACAGGTATAGGACAGAGCTGTGAAAAAGAACATACAATTTTCATCACAGAACACCCTCAGGCTGTTGTCTCCAGCTGAGACTGCTTTTGGGGGCAGCCACGCTCAGTTCAAGGGCTTCCCACTGCCAAAGTAGTCACTGACAGCACAACTGTGTGTCGAACCCAGCAAGGAGAATGACAACAAATGTTGTCCCAGAGGAAACATAAAGAAAAATTAATTAAACTTGTGTATAAAAATAATTGCATTCCAGATAAAGACACATGCAAACTGACATTCCATGGATGATTCATGCTTCCCTGCTTTTTTCCCTGTGTTTCCTTGAAGCCTGCTCTTAGTCATCCTGAGGAACACGTGTTTGCTCATGAAGAGCACCATGCTGCCTTCAAGGAGAGCACTTGCCTGATCCCACGTCCTCTTCACCACCAGCACGGCCACATCTGCTGTAATGGAGCACATAAGATCTCAAGACCAACCTCAGATCTGCCTGTGTCTTCTAGGTCTTTTCAAATCCCCTGAAATGAAAAAGCTCAAAAGCCATACAGGATCACAAATGGGCAATTTAGGACCTCAGCTTCTTTACAGACTGTTGCAAATGTTCAGTAAGTTTAGCTGTGACCTTGTGAGCATGAAATCACTTCAGCCACCACCACTAGTTCTGTAAGACTAGCACTGCAAGAAGAATGGGATTGTAGCAGACAATAAACCAAAGTGAATTCTTTTTTCTAAGCAGTTTTATAAAAAAACTCAGAGGCCTCATTGTGAGAGACTTTGACATCTCCACTCTTCAGCTCTTTCTCTCTTAACCAAAGTGGGTAAGGAAGGAATTTTAGACCATCCTTGTAATGCAGCACTGATTGCAGCATTCAGTCACAGATTCCTGTATACTGATCTTCCTTTATGGCTCAAAGTGTTTCACCACAGCTCTGATGGTTGCACTTCAGTCCAAGAAGTTCTGGTAGCTTATACCACCCTCTGCAGCTGCCCTGGGGCTGGGTCTCACTCACCAGCCTTTTTTGCTCCCAGCCAGAAAAGCTCAGCTGAGGGGTAGCTGTATTACCACTGTGTGGTGGGGACATTTTTCTGGCAAACTTTAAATGAGGAAAGGAGCAGAGCTGGTAGAAAGGGCAAAGCATGCCAGGTATACAAGACGAACAGCCCACAGCAGTTCTGGCTCTGGGAAATGATGATGCTCAGCAAAGCTGGTGACATTGGTAGTTGAAATGGGATCAGAAGATAAAATAGACCCTTGGGAAAGGAAGAGGATCTCAATTTAAATCAGAGGCACATAAAGCAGAGAGAGATAGCCATTTAAACAAGACTGTTCTGCTAGGATGTTTTGTAAGGAATGGACAAGGCTGATGTTATGAGCCAGGAAACAAGAAGGGAGTTGCAGAAAGGAGAAGAGGGACTGAGAGGGAAATGAATGAATGCTCTGGGACATTTGTTCCCTTCTATTTCAGAGAAATACCTCTTTCAAGCAGTAATAGCCTCCCTAAAAAGCAAAATGGACTGAGTGTTTCAGCACGGCTGCAGGACACTGCTCTGCTCCAGTGAAGCACTTAAGCACATCCTTACTTTCAAGCTTATGGGCAGCCCAGAAAGCCAACAGGACCATGCACTTTCTTGGACAGAATTATGAATATAAATGCTCTGCTGGATTCAGACCTGGGAGCTAGATTCTGCCTTCAGCTCCAGTCATGTAACTTCAACAAAGGCTGGACTGACAGCTGGGAAACACCGCCCTGTGCGTACATGAACGTAATGAAAAATAGCTTACCAAAGAAAACACACTGAATTGAACTAATATATTTAACTTTACACAATAAAGTTATAATTTTCAAGGTAGTTTTCAAAGAGCCTTTGGATATATGCAGTTTATCCTTCTGCTTCTACCACTCCTCAGGAAATCATGGCTTCTAAAAAGTACTTATTTCTTATAGAATTATATACATTTTGGTCTATGGACCTTGAATTGATTGATACAAAAAGATATGTTTTATTTTTACAAGTGGATTATTTAATTTCTTTTGTTAAAACTACTTCTCAGCAATGAGACATCATGCTGAGAAAAATGTATCAACATTTTTCTGCAGGACTTGATGAGTAAAAAGACACATAGAAGGAAGAAACCATCTAGTTAAAATGAAGAGTATCCATCCTCTGTACAGGGGACAAGACTATAAATAAAAAATTGCTGATCTGAAAGGATATTGGAAAGTACCAGCCAGTTTTTCAATGTTAAGTCACACTTCAGTGTGTCCTTCTAGAAACCAAGCATGGACTAATGGAGAAACACTCTGCATGCCTATTGATCTCTTTATTTAGTTTCCAGGCAGTGGAATTGCAGCACAAGGATCACTGTTTTCAGACCTTTTACTTTATTCTGCAAAATGACAAAAAGCTACACAAAATTTTTGAGCTCAGTTGACAATTGCAGAGATGTCTCAGAACTAAAAGTGGGTATCAGCTGCCATTAATTATGATATTTTAATAACTTGGGATCTTTATCCTCTTCAGGTTTCGTGGCATCAAAAGAATTCTACTTTTGCCACTAATTTTGTAAGGACCCTTTATTTTCAGACAAGAAAAAATGTTTGAATCAATTCAAATTACTAGCCTCTACTAATGAAATTCAAATAATATGTCATCCCCCTGAAAAGCAATGCTGGGAAACTGGTAACGGATGAGGAGAAGGCTGAATCTCTCTTCCCACACCTCTTGAGTGGATGGACAGAGGGTGGGGACTGGGAGCTAAGTGCCTCCACTGAAAACTGAAAAGGGGCAAGCTTTGGATCTAATAGGAAGGAATTCTTTACTGTGAGAATGGTGAAGAACTGGAACAAGCTTCCCAGAGAAGTTGTGGATGATCCTTTCCTGGAAGTGCTCAAGGACAGGTTGGATGGGGCTCTGAGCAACCTGGTCTAGTGAAAAGTGTCCCTCCCCATGGCAGGGGGAGTTGGAGTGAAATTACAACCAAAACCATTCTATGATTCTATTCTGATTGCTAGTTTTGTATCTCATTTAGTCTCTGAGATGATGGGAATATGCTAGCAATTAAAATATGAAGAATTTGTGAGCACTCCAGGCACTGTGGATGAAACGTGCCATTACTGC
Organism: Cyanistes caeruleus; assembly: GCF_971803275.1. Lineage (NCBI taxonomy): Eukaryota > Metazoa > Chordata > Aves > Passeriformes > Paridae > Cyanistes > Cyanistes caeruleus. Next base: position 54,658,763 of record NC_141706.1, on the reverse strand, counting down.
AATTCTTCAGCACCTTGTCATGGAAGTGCTCACAAGTAAGACTCATATAAGTGACTCTTAAAAGTTAAGCTGCACTTGAAAACTATCCTTAAACAATCTGAGAATGTTACACCAACCAGAGTCAAATTTTAGAGAAGAAGATTCTCAGCTGGATACCCAGGCCTTCATCTGTGGTCCTCCCACCCAGTCTGTTACATGGAGGAATACAGATGCAGAAAACTGCTCCCTTTTCAAACTCTACCAAGAAGTGAGTCAGGTCCTACAAGGACTGGATAAAGGCTTTGTGATTGTCTGGTTCCTAGAAAAAAACGCTGAGGGTGGATCTCGTTGTCTACAGCTTCCTGAGGAGGGAAAGTAGAGAGTAAGATACAAAACATTTCTCCCTGGGATCCAGGGATACATGATCTAGGAATGGTGTCTAAAGCTGCATCAGGGGAAAGCCAGAGATGGCATTAGGAAACATTTCTTTACCAAGAGCGTGGTCTGGAATAGGTCTGCAATAGGCTTCCTAGAGAGGTGGTTGATATCCCAAACCTGTCAGTATTTAAGAGGCACTTGGACAGTGCCCTTAGTAATGTGTTCTAGCTTTTGGACAGTCCAGATGGTTTCTGTAGGTCCCTTCCAACTAAAGTATTCTATTCTATTCTATTCTATTCTATTCTATTCTGTTCTGTTCTGTTCTGTTCTGTTCTATGCACATACAGGAAAATATGGAGAGTGGAGAGTAAGGGATTACAGCATCACACACGTACTCTGTGGAATTGACATGGTCCTGTTTAGGAAGATGCCTTTTCAGGCCACTTAAGTCAAAGCAGTGGTGACTTTCTGGGGATGAGGATGGCACCAGGTGCTGCCAAGGGCCTTTCACAGCTTCTGAGAGCCCCTTCTCTAAAAAGATGTATTTTGAGGAGAGACATTCAGGAGCACCTTAAGAAATCACTAGCTGCTTTTCTGTTTATGCTAGGCTGCTGCTTGGAGGTGTTTTTTTCCCTCTAGACCAATGAAATCAGACAGAAAATGGTGACATTTCAAATTTTGGGATGTTAATGACTTGACTATTATTGCCTTTCATCAAGTGTAGAGGGCACTGAACACTTGGTCTGTCAGGGTACACCAACGCTGCTGCCCCATGGGAGAAGGTCAGCCAGGAGCTGAGCACTGTCTGTGGTCATCAGATTTTTTGCCATGCTCTGTAATTTGCAAATACGGTGCAATGCACTGTTTCAAGGAGTTTCACAGCTGGACCCTTTTTTTCCTAAAAAAAAAATAATCTAATATTGTATGCAGCACCACATCAGGGTCACTTGGACCATAAGAACAGTCTTAAGAAATATCACCCCTGATTCACGTAAATGGTAACATACTTTCAATCTAAGCTTGTAGTGAGGTTTGCACAATTGTGTAGTACTTTAGGATGTGGTATATTTCTCCTCATGATCTTTAAAACATGTGATGGGTATGTACTGGAAAGAGGTTTATAAAACTTAAAAAGCAACAAAGAATGCAAAATCCATTTGCTGGTGTTTCCACAGCTCAGTGAAATTGTACGTAAATATTATTATACAATGAGATAGAAATAGTGTGTTGGCTAACAGTGAAACAAAAAGGAAAATGTAAAACATTCAGCACTCAGGCTTTTTTAAAGCAATTTAGGGAAATGCTTAGTTTCTGATAGAAAATGTAGATTTAATATTCCTCTATGGTGTTTATTCTTTCATTGGTTAGGCAGGCTTTCTCATCAGTCACGCAGTCTGAAAAGAAATCAGTCGAAAATAAGGTCAATGAAACAAAGAGAAATTGCACAGGAAATTTCTTACTTTTCCCCATCTGATTAGCTGCATTTTTGCTTCAGCTGAGTTGTCAGCTGTCAATTAATGCCCCAAAACTGCAAATACATATTCATATGTATATTAACTGTAAAGGGACTTAGCCCCTTAATCTGAGTTAGTACATGAATAGTCTTAGCAGAGTGAGCTTCTAAATTCTATCCTGGTGTATGTTATACAATGTCAGCAGGGGTATAAGAATGATAGTTGTGTGGTGTCACTTTGAATTTGAATCTGCTCAGAATGTTTATGTCTCACATGGTTTCCTTTTAGTTAATGAAAACATTTCATATACTTTTCAGTTTGCTGACATTTTTTTTGAATATGCACTGCTTAAAACAATGGAACTTTGTCCCACAGAATTCCAGAAATAATCATATCAAATTATAAAAATACTGCTAACTATGTGTGCCAGATGCAAAGAAAAGCACTGACTACTGGTAGTCAGACGAATGCTCACAAGAACGGAATAATACAACACAGACAATATAATCTTCATTTCTTTCTTTTGCATCCAGTACCAATGCTTTTGCATTAGCTGCCATTATTACAGAAACAAGAATAGCATCTGCAAAACTAAAATTGAATTGTTTGGTAAAGGGAGAGAAAGAAGCAGAACATTAAAATTTGAAAACATAGATAGCAAATTTTAATCCATATTTTAAATTGACAAAGCCAGAATTATTTATAAAGCCTTTCCCATTAAGTTTGCAGGAAATAAAGGTGAGAAATCACGCCTTGCTACACAAACATTTTATTACATTTACCCACCACCAGTATCAATCCACCATAATACCACTGCTCCTCAAGAAGGTAAGTGTTGGGGAAAGCAGCTGCAGTGCATTGCCTCTGGCTGCCCACGGCTCCCATGTGAAGTTCCTTGCTAATGCTTGTCCCTTAACACCTTGGTGGCAGAGAGTGACAATGCCCAAGGCTTCTTATGGTGACACCTTCACGATATCAAGGCCGGATTAAGGTATCATGACATTTAATATGCTCCTGAAAACTTGTCTTCAGGAGCCACTTGAGTTTAACAAAGTCTCAGCATCATGAAAGTCTACCTCAGTCTAAATGGTGACTGAGTGTGGAGAAGAACCTGGAGTCCAGGCAAATAACTTGAATTTCCCAGACTATGAGGAATGATGGGTGAGAAAAGGGGTATCCACCCCTAGGCAGGTGGCCTTGTTGTTGTCAGTCAGAAATGGATGCTCCTGCTGCTATTTCTGCCATGCAAGCGTGACATGGTCCCTTTTCTAGGAGATTAGGAAAGCCCAGAGCTGCCTGCTTCCCTCAGGGGGAAGGAGGTTCTGCAGCTGCCACAAGAGGCTCAGGGTGGTGCATGGGTCACTTTCAGCTGAACTGGGACTGGTTGCAGAAGAAGGGATCCCAGTGGGCATACACAAATGCCTTTCTATGAACAAGGCAGGATGTCCTTTCACTCTACAGAGCTTGACTTGCGATCCAGGCTTTTGCAAGAACACTTTCTCATGCACACTTTTTGGCTGTGTGGGCCAGTTACAGCCCAGCCCCATCCCCTGGGTGTCACAGAGGATGTGTCAGTGTGAGACCACACAAGGAGGATGGTGTGTGGTGCCATGCAAGTGCCATGCAAGTCAACAGGCGTTCTCCAGGTGACAACTCCATTATGTAAATCTGGATCACTGGAAACAGTTGGGTGCTTTCAGCTCTACAAATTGCCTTTCACCATCTGAGTCCCCAGGTGAAATGCAGATAAGCAAACCTAATGCCTGAGACAAGGAAAGCCTTACTGGATACCAGATGGTTCATATGCAGATAAATGCATACGGAAGCATGTGGGATTTCAGTCTGGTGTGGAGGCTTCCACACTGAATATGTTTTGTTTCTCTTGGATCAGCGGTAGGGAAAGAAAGCTACACTGGCTTTATTAGACCTTCTGGGATGAGCCTCCAAAACACATAGCCAGGTATGGAAGCGGTGCAGGTTCTGCAGGGTGTCTGTAGTGTATCTGCTGGAAATAAAGGTAAACAGATTTTTTTTGTTGTTGATGTTGCATAATGTGCTATTTCATAAATTTGTAAATCTGTGCATTCTGTTCCAAAGAAAACAAAGCCTCTCAGCAAACAAGAGGTGCTTACATGTATGTGTGCTGTGTTCCTGGGCTGCCAAACAGTTCTCTTGGGAAGGAAGCCACTCAGGGTCCTGGAAAGCATTTTCTTTGGAGGACTGCTGCTGAAATATTTTCAATGAGGTTCTTTCTTTCACTTAGACATATTTCTTCCAGAAACTTTCCAAGGAAAAATAATATATTTTCTCTAAAATATTGGCTATCCAGAAACAAAGTACTCCAGTTAGACCTCAAACGAATTAGTAAATTCTGCAGTGCTGCATCCCTGGTGTTTTAATTCAGTTAATTTTTATCCTTTCCCTCCATGGGCCAAGTTCTCTGCATATGCCATAATTCACACCGAAATGGTAATTCCAACTCAGAAGAGATGAGACCTCCTGACACAGGTGAGATCTCGGGGCATTTGGGGTGAGCTCTGGTGTATAGATTAAATGGAAATATAAGACATGTGGACTTAAGCGATGCTTCATACTGAAGTTTGTTTGTGATGTATCTGAAGCTTTCTTTTGTATTTTGATGCCTACTGAATCAAAATTTTACCCGTAGGGCAGGGGTGGGATTTTGTCTGGGAATTCACAAAGTATCCCCTAGATTATCAGAGAGTAGTAACATGATGATGATTATTGACTGTCAAAATAATAAAACACAGGCCCATAGAAGATTGTTACACCACAGTAAAACAAAACAACTTCTTTCAGAGGCTGCCAGGCTGGGTTTGTGTTCAAACTCTCCTCAGGCACAATGAGCCACACAGCGCTGCAGAGGTGCAGGTGGAAGGAGCAGAAGGTACATAACTGAAAGGACTTGCCCTGACAGCCAACACACAGGATGAGACATTCCTGTGTGAAGATGGGATTCCTACAATGCAGTTGTAGGAACCAGATTGGAGGGCAGTAACCTGTTTTCTTTCTCTTGATCCTGTTGTGTGCAAAACAGTTTTATCATCTCCCTTCTTGAAAGTCTTCTGTATCCACCAACCAACACAACAGATACTAATGGTGACAGTGCCATCTTTCTGTAACCTCATGAGAATATTTTTCATTCTCATGACACAGACCATCAAACTACATAGGATATGTAATCATATTCTTAGTTGCCTGAAGCAAAAGGCGATGCTTTAATATCTTACTATGATGTAGGATATTAATTTCCTTCTACTCAAATGCAAAGATGAGAGTTCCTGCCACTAATGGACTGATATTTCATTTTTTAAAATTTATTTTGGAAACTGTTTGCATTACATGTAAGTCAAGCCAAAAATGAGACTGTTGGATATTTCCTTGCCAAAGCAGATTTACCATTCAACTCTTGTAATAAAAGGTTTTATTCAACTGTTTATAGAGCAGTTACTGGCTATCAGGTATCCATGATATATATTACCTAGTTGAATATTTCTTATAGGTGTATGTGCAAACTGCTCACATAAAAAAAAACTTGAGGATAATTTGGCTCCAGCTGTCACTGAGCCAAGAGCAGGCCTGCCCACAGGTGCCTGGGTAGGCACACCTTCAAATCCTTGTATAGAATATTCCTTTTCCACTGTCATTCTTGAAAACATACTTTTCCCCTACCAGCGCTCATGAGTACCAAATAAAAGTCAAGAAATTGCCCTCAAAGGAAACTCTTCACTTTTCTTTAAATGAATACTTAATGAATCTACTTAAGAAGAAATTGCTCCAGGATATTTCTAGAACTATCTGTGAACAGAAACCTGTAAAATTAAAATATTAAATGTTAAACTTTTTTGTGGAATAGAATAAACCTTTCTTCGTCTTTCAGAGGGGTAAAAGTCCTGTGGCAAAGCACACTGCACACAGCTGCTGTGGTGGGGGGTGATAGTCCATCTGGGAACACTGACTACATCAAGACTAACAGGCAAAGCACAGCAGACACAACATGGAATCCTTAGGTTCTTGCTCCACCATTTCAGCTTATTTGGGCTCTTGGCTGTACCTGTCTTGTTGAAGGTGCTGGCCCATGTCTGAATAAGTGCAACTGTGCTGAACAGCAGAAGTACTGCTTTACTTTAGTGGGTGAGGTGTCTTATGCTGTTTTCCAATGCAGAGCTTTAATTTGTAACAATAGTAGAACCCCTCATGAAATTTGATTTTTCAAGTATCTTCATGCCCACAAGAAGATGACAGGTATTACCTCTTGATGCAGAGAGAGGCAAAGAAATATCTGACATGAGACTTCATCTTTTGGCTCAGAGGCTGCCCCTCTGGAAGATGAGCGTGAGCCTCCGGCAGATTGCTGTGGTGTTTGCTGGCAAAGGAGGAGGAGAGCTTCAAGAGAAATATCTGCAGAAAAGATCCTGGCTGAAGTTAGACTGGTGCCTGGAGCGTGTGCAGGTGCTCAAAGCCACAGGCTGTGAGCAGCAGTAGTTTTAACAGAAGAAAAAACGCCTAGTGGAGTAAAATATATCATCATAAAATTTTAGCCATCAGGATGATCAAAAAGCAAAGTTTACCGATTCCTTAGAATTATCAATAGATAACTACAAATTTAAAAACAAGATCACCTTCACTGAGCTACACTTTCCTGCACCACTGTTTCTTGTCTTCTCTGAGACCTGCAGCTCTACCAGCACTGTGCAAACACAAATGTTTCCTCAGCCGTGCTGGCATGCATGGCACTGGCTTTCTGTTCTGTTTTCTACTTTAAATCTCTGCTCATTTTCTCACCTCTCTCTCTCTGTCATGTTTTCATTAACATGAGATTATTTTTGCTCTGCTTTCCTTCAGTCTTCGTATCAGGTTTAATTGTAATTTATTTCCTGACCCTTTTTCTACTCTTAATGGTTTTGTTATTGACTGTATGATACCATAAGAGACTCAACACCTCTGTTTATAAGAGGTGCCCCTCAGGATTTTCCAGGCTTTCTTTTATATTCTTCATTGAAATTCTGTAATCCTGAGATCATACCTAGACCCTGGAAAATGGTGAAAAACTCATTATTGATTCCAGAGGGACAGGTCTGATCACTAAAATTAATGAGACTCCAGGGTTAAAATTTTCACAGCTCTAGCTGGCTTCAGTACCAATCCTCCTTGTGCATCTGAGGACACAATCCAAACCACAAGTCAGTAAACAATTAATTGACCTATTTTTTAAGAGGCTATATCAGAGTTAGTGGGCAATGTACTTAGGCAGCTTGAGGCAGAATTGAGGTCTCATTTTTTTAATGCTTCATATATTTATAGGTACTGAACTCTGAAGAAAAATGGTCATCATCATCATTGTACATTCCTGTCAAAAACACAAGTCAGAGAATTTCACTGCACCAACTCAGTTAAAGCACATATCAGAGAAGCATAAAGGGTTAATGATCCTCACATTTAAAATACACCCCATATTTACAGTCTGGATTTCACTCAAGCCCCTTGCTATAGGCTCTATAAATTTCCCTTTCCAACTGTATAAAACTCTGCTCACTTCTCTCAGCACAAGTACTTAGAGAGCGTGACCAGATTCTGAAAGCCATAAATTCTATGAATTTTGCAATATTTTGTGAGATGCTTCAGTATTGCTTTCATTTGCTTTTTCATTTTTTAACTATAAATAGAGCCTTCTTTCTGCAACCAGTCTCCAAAGGTCACCTTAAAATGTTTTGCTATTTCCCATATTAAGCAGCAATGCTTTTCAGCTGACATTCCAACTTCAAGTCATGCATGTGAGCATGATGTGAGCTTGCTTCAGACCTCAGTGAGAGGGCTGCAAACAAGACTGCTGTATAATTGCTGAGAAAAATAACATCCATTGTCAAAAGGGGCACTTCATCAAACAAAATTTAGCTGCATGAATACAAGTGTCTCCAAATATTTGGTTCATGCTAAAAATATAGCACATTTATTAAAAATATATATTTATAAACATTGGTATGAACAGACACAGATGTTAAGCAAATGAGAAAGGAAAAATAACCATGTAATGTATTTCTCCCAACATTTTATCAGGTTTAGGCAGACCTTGCTCAATGGAATTGTTTTTTTCATGATTGCACCATATGTTCATTCTAAATAAAAAGCTTGTCAGATTCAATGTAAGTAAAAGCAAAAACCAAGAGAAAAAACCATTTGACCTAACAGACACGTGATCTGTGCTATGAAGCTATCTTTGAGTTCAATCTTTGCGGGTATACAGCATACATTTCTAATTATATATAGTGTACAGTTTCTTTTCCTTTTTTCCCTTTTTTTTTTCTTTTCCTTTTTTTTTCTTTTTGTTGTGTTAAAACAACATATCCCTGGTGGATTTCTTCAAAGCTACAACTTACATAACTGCAGTCATTCTCCCCCAAACTGAAAACCAAACCAAAAGGGAGAGGGCAGGAGAGAAGAGTTAAACTTATTACTGTGTGAAAAAGTCTTGTTAAATTAATTGTGCTTCAGTCTTCGCTGCCTTCAGGCAGTGCTTTTATGATGTGTTAATATAATACAGAGTCAATTCTGATTAAAGAACTTGTCAATAGTCGGCAATGTTTGTTGTCACTCTTAATGGCCGTTTTATCTGGTCTATTTGCATGCCTTCTAGTTTACAACGTTGTATAAATATACACAAAAATGATCACAATGAGGTTCAGAATTGTCCCAATAATTCCAAGCATTGCCAAGATGGTTTCTTCTTTGCTTTCCTTTTCTTGACTGCCTTTATCTTCTTCATTTCCACTAGTGATTACCATCTTGGTGGCCAGTTTCTTTATCTTCCCCTTCAGAATAACCTAGATTTAGGAACAAAAACATCAAAATGGATTATTAGTTGTAGTATAGAAATTCATATTAATAGTGGAGCCAATGGTAGAATTTTTGCCTCATAACACATTTTATTAAAAATTCACTTGAAAAAGATTAGTATTTCTATTAGTTATTAAGTAAATAATTGAAATTATAGTTTGGCTATTCTGTGGTTTACATATAACCCTCTGCTTACATGCCAGCAATTACTCCTAGCACACATAATGCAGCTGCTATATCATTACAAAACTGGTCAGAAAAGTACCATGAGGTGTGACTCCTCCAGCATCAGTGGGGACTTTGCCTGCACTGGGACTGCAGGAGATCATCTTGCCATGCTGTGGACACCCCATATTTACATTTCAGAACCAAGAAGCGAGGGAAATAAAACTGGGAAGGCCTTGCCTCTTTTTTACTAGGAAAAAATCATTAAAGAGAAAGGCATTTTGTCTCCCGATGAGAAGGAAGACAGCAGTGACTTCTTAATAAATAATTCAAAATAAAAGCAAAACCAAAATAACATCCATCTTGGCTTTTATTTTCCTCGTTCTTAATGTACGATGAAAAGTTACTTGCAGTGCAGTGAGCTGAAATGTATTGATCTGCCTGCAGGGAGAATACAGCCATTTCCCAAGCAACAGCCCCAGCCTAAAAAAAGATTCTTCAAATGTGGGATGAGCCCTGATTCCTGACTCCCAGCACAGCTGAAGCCACAAACAAAGAAGCTCCCTTGATCTTCCCACGATGGATAAACATCTGATTGTTCAAATTAGAAATGGATAAATTCTTATCTGTGTTTATCTAACACTGCAAATTTTAATCACATGGGCAAAACAGAGTGTCCCAGAAAACTGAAAAAGGTTGGCTGGTCTCCCAGTGCCAAGTGATCTGCCAAGATCTGGGTTCAGGCAAAGCCCTGCTGCTGTCTTCCAAGCTACAAACCATATCCCATCGTATTTCTGCAGCAGAAAGCAGATTGACTGGGACCAAACAAAAAATTTGTTCCCCAACAGCTCCTGCCTAAAAGAGAGATTTGATTTGGTCCTTTAGTGGACCCTCATTCCTCCCTCCACTAACTCACAGAGCAAAAGCAGTACCTCCCAGGCAGTGCACATGTTCAGAGTGGTGAGGGCTCCCCAAGAACTGACCATCTCTGTGAGCACATCCCCTCCAGCAGGTATCATCAGAGGAGAGTCCTGACCTGCAGCTCCTTCGAGCTGCTCCTGCACTGCACAGCTGCAGAGCAGCAGCCAGAGTACTGAAATGATGGAAAGGACTGGGAGAAGTAAGGAATCCTGCAATGGAGAGACTGAGAGGAAGAACTCAGGATCCAGGCAAAACAACCTGTATTTTGGTCACATCCGCAAGTTGTTCATATATAGGACAGAGAATAACTGCTGGCAACTTCCTAGAAGTGTTTGATTTCCAGCAGGTACAAGTGGTTAGTGACAAGTAAGGCAGCAATGGGGCTCTGCAGAGGCCTTTGTACTTACACTTGCATTAGCATTTACATGTTTTGTCTTACTGTAACTGTGGATCAGAGGAAAAAATAACAATGGAGTCAGAAACCTGAGAGTATCCACAGCAGACAGCAGTCAGTGAGAGCAGTGGGTACGAAGGAGAAGGGCATCAAACATCAGAGCATGATCATCCAGAAGGTCTTTGGATAACCTGCCCTAGGAAAGCAAAATTTCACAGGCACCAGCCAAACCTCACAGGGATAGGCTGTCCCTCTCCAGATTCCCTTCCAACCCTCAGAAATTTTGTCTCCAATGTTTTTTTCACCACAGCCATCTCCAACTCTTCCTGCAGGATCTACCTCTTCTAGTTGCAGAAGGGTTTTGTTGTATTTGCCCCAGCTGGTGTCCAGAGGAGGGTTTGGCTGCCCCTGGTCCTGGCGTGTCCTCCCTATCTTGTTAATTGCCACTGAGCAGTCAGTGGGATCTTTACAAGCAACTTGTCTCTGGGAAATGACAGGAGAGTTCCTACCAGAGCCATTTAGGCTAACGTCACAACCTAAGTGCATCCACTCCATGTGGCATCGGACCACAAACCCACATCCCAGGCTATGACACGCAGCCATGACTTCACCCACAGAGCAATGAGTCATTCGGATATTGTGTTATTTTCCCCTTCAGTAACTGGAAGGTTTTCCCTCTGGCCAACTGTTTGCATTTCAGTGTTTATTTGAGAAATCAACTAGGATTACAAATATAGTCTGATAAAATCCCAGGCCTGGAATGCAAGAATTTGAGGGGAGGGTAAAGTTCTTTCTGGCTGGTTCCCGCAAGAGCTGAACAATCTTGATTCATCATTCTGGTTCCCACAGAAATATGATCATGCCTAAGCATCTTGCGGGTCAAGCCTTTCTGTCTTGATAAAAGCCAGAGAAGGTACAATTTGACTCCACATCCCATGGTTTGGGCAGAGTTTCCCATTCACACCAAAAAACCCGCAGAGAGTGGTGCAGAGCCCCAGCTGGGGCGCCTTTGCTCTGCAGCCACTGGCACTCAACTTCGGTACAGTCACCCTGCACCACAAGCACTTAGGAAATCCTGATTCCAGGATTAATGTGAACAGAGGCAGCAGCATGGGGGCTCAGACAGTGTCTGATCTCCTGTTATTAACATCCCCATTTTTTTCTTAATAAACTGTGCAGCACGAAGTCAATATCAAATTCTCTCCTGCAGAACGCTAGATCCTAAAATTAACATCAATCTAAAAAATAGCTAAATAATTCACAAACGAAGGAGACATATCATAGACTATTAGATATAAAGACAAAGCCTCTGGCTTAGCAAATCCTTGAGTTGTGAATTTTTTGTAAGCTAAGAAATTATTCTGGGGAAGTACCACCACATCTTTGCCTTATTATTAAAGTCTCTCTCAGGCACCCATTACTGCCTAATGAGAAAGGCAGACGTCCTTGGGCAGCAAAATCTCTTTTCTGAGGTTGTACAATCACATTCTTCCTCTTTGCATGCTGTACTTATTAGCAAGGAGATAGTGGGTGGTTTCAGTTCAGGTGACATGAATCAGATTGCTGGGTTATTTCTGTCCCACTGAGGGGCCTTAACAGAGGGAGAAGTCCTCAGTATGATGCAATAAAATATGCACAGAGAGGCTGGTGGCTGGAACATGATGAGCAACAAGGGGACATCAGCAGGTGAGGGTTTACATGTGGGCTGATGCTCAATGTGATTTGTTGGAGGTTGTCTCTATGTGCCCATGTGCTGTATTTGGCTCAAGCTATGGTGCATCCTGGGACTGTATAAACTGCATCGTTTTTGGATGAAACTATACCCAAAAAAGTGCTTTCAGCCCATGGCAGTAGGGATCCAGAAAAGAGCTGGTGTGAAGTAAAACCTCAAAACACACATAGTGTGGGCACTGGCAGCACAGGTTTCCCTGGAGGGATTGCTCCAGCAGGTCTGCGCTGCTCGCTGTTTTATACATCGCCTAAGCTACAAGAGAGAGCACACAACGGCTTGGTATAAGAGCAGTTTAACATTCAAACAGGACATGACTGGGACCAAACACAATTATATTAGTACTTTGCCAAATATAGCACTGTTGAAAATAAGGTAGAGCGTTGACTTTGTACAGTGAGGAGACCAGAATCAAAATTACTTCTCCATGTGTAAGGACTGACCTTGGGAGAAGAGTAGCTCTCTCCTAATGGCAGACTCAAGCCTTTAACCTTCACAGATCTCATGCTCAGAGTAGAATTTTTGCTGGCTGGGGTTTGTGGGTGTTTTTTGCTTCTGGGGAAATACTCGCTGTCAGTTTTAGTATAATTACCCCACTTAAGAAAATAGAAAAGTCATCTGGATTTCTGGGTGCCTTTTCTCAGTCTTTATTATTATCTTCTAGAAACTTATTTAATTCTTATTACTTATTTCATTTTTTGACATTATTTAATATTTTTATGACTCTTATGACACATTTTTCCTTTTATATTTTTCTGGTGGTACTTCAAGCTTGACAGAAACATTCCTTTTCCTTACCCAGAACCACTGCTAGAACTGCTGAGGTAGGAGAGCTAGAGAACACTAAATTTCTCTCTCTTTCTTCTTTTTTTTTTTTAATAACTATCCTTCTTGTTTAATTACTACCTCATTAGGAAAGCTCTTTCCTGCCACATCAAAATTAATGTCTTTCCTACTTCATTTTGTAAGATTCATCATTAACTTAATATCAGCCTTTGAAAAGATATGTATTCCAAAAGACTATCCATTAAAAGATAAATATTCTGTGTATTCTGCACTGCACATGGGAGACAAGGACAGTTCAGTGGTTAGGACACTCCTTGCACTATTCATTTCCTTGCACTTCTGCTGACTTCATGTATATCTACAGGAAATCCACTTATTCTCTCTGCTTCAGTTTTTCATCTGTGGGATTTTTTGAAGAATAGGTTATTCAGCCTACAGCAGAAAATGGTCCATAACAAAAGTGAGGCTTCACAAATATTTCCGAAAGAGGAACACGCTAACATGAAAAGTTTTAAATCCAGCTGTGCTATGAAATATACGCACTCCCATCTCCCCAAATCTGGGGAACATGCTGCACATCACTGCCACTGCCAACAGCAATTTCTAAAATAAAGATTTTTTTAGAAAAGCATTTCTAGCAAAAGATTTCTTTGCATCTTTTCACTCAGCCTGACTGATCTAAAAGTGATGGCTTGATGGCAGGGCATTGGAAGAGGCAGTAGCAAGTGCATGTTTGAGAATTTACTGCAGTATGTTTGTCACATCAAAGATACAAAACACATCCCTCACAAAGCACCTGCCTTGACATATCTGACAGTTTTTGAATATGCTGGCACCTTGACTTGATCTTGAAAAAGTTTTGTAATATTAAATCATTTCTCTTCTAAGTTATTATTTATGAGCTCCCTAAAGAGGCTGTGAGAGGAGGGCTCAGACAGCAGAATCTGAGCTCCTGGGAACTCAGAGAAGGGGAAGATCATCCAGGCTCTCCCGGGGGCCCTCAAAGCTCCTCCTGATCAGCCCTGTGCTGTCATGTATTATCTGGCACCTTGAAAAACAACAATGGAAGCTTCTGAAAACCTCCCAGGGTCAGATGCTCAGCTGGTACAAAGCAGACTTCCTCCCCCAGTTCAGCTCAGCCACCTCCATTTACATCAGTTGAGGATATGGCTCTTTGTTTTCAATCTACCTTGAATATCAGCGAGCACAAATTTTGTATTCTTAATCCATAATCACAGACAATCACCAGCCAAATTGTTTTGATATTTAAACTTGTTTACAGTCCCCAGGCTATTAGTTGTGATGACACATTAAGAGATAAGAGAGCTTTAATTTTCTGAGGATAGTTCCACCCTCTGGGGATAAGGAAAACAGCGGAAACTTGTTTTGATTAGCAAACTGAAGAGGGCACAGAAATCATACAAAGCAGAGTGTGAGTTCAGATGCTGCTGGAGCTGACACCTTCCCTTATCTCACAAACAAGTGCTTGAATTACCAAACAGGGAGGAGAGGATTTAACCTCACTTGAACATCACAGCCAAATGCAGTTTTGTTCCTTTCCTCCTAATAAGCACTTCTAACCTCTTTTTCCTCCAAGGGCAAATTTGGGAAGTTGGGTGCCTGGCTTAAACCCTGGACAGTCCCCAGGCAAGATGCTGAGCACGGCATTAAGTGCTGCAGCTTGTGATGTGCAGGAGGAAGGCACGCTTGGCACACACATTTGTGCTTGTTTGCTGTTCTTATTCTAGTGATTACATTGTCACATTCTCACTTCTGTGACGACTTTGTATCTGCTCTTGTTCCTTGTGCTGTTTTTACTGGACAGTCCTCTCCTAAACTCCAGTAACACAGAATGCTGTCAGCTATCAGTCAAGATCCTGCTCAGAGAAGCACTGGTAGGTGCAGGGAGCCACATTTGCATTTTTTCTTAGAGCTGGGTTTCAGGGAACAGAAAGGCATCATGTAAATGCAAGATAAGGCCAAGAGAAGCTCTGGGGTTATAAGAAGCTTGACTAAAATCTCATCCAGGCAGAGCAGTGTGCACAGGCAGTGCACAGTATGTATGAATAGCAGAGGAATCAAAATGGAATGAGCAGAAATTAATAAACAGTAGAAATCAGTATACCCAAAAGAAGCAAAGACTTGCCATAAGAAAAGGGAGAGGGGAAACTAGGAAAGGTGCCCATGGGGAGGTCTTTCATTAGAGAAAAAAAGATCAGAAGGAACAGGAATATGAGCCAGGTTCAATAACACTCCCCAGCAGTGAGCAGAGAGACCAGTGCCTAAAGCAAAGGGATGTCTCAGCGGAGAGAGGACACAAGCACTTATGTAGTCCTCAAGCAGGAAAATAAACCCACATCAGACTGCTGCTATGCTGCAGGTTTTAGTCAGTGGGAAATACTTGCTATTTATAACACTACAGTCAGGATATTTCCAAAGGTCTCAGCAATGTGAGACCCCCTCTAGAACAAAGGGAAGCACTCGGCAGCAAAGAGGTTACTCTGAGAGGGCAGAATTTAAATAAGTAATGTATCACAGAGCTCATCCTGCTCTCCACCTTGGGTCTGATCCAGTTTGTTCTGGCAGCAGTTTTTGTCCCCCAGGCAGCTTAGAACTCAGGGGAGGAAAAGGACTTGCAGCCAGTTTTACAGTTCTTGCTTCTCCTTGTTTATGTCTCTGGGACTACTCACAGCTGAGATATGCTCAGGATACCTAAGCTCTATTGTAAAGAATTTGAATATTTTCCATACAGATATTCTTATCTTAGAAACAAAGCTACAATCCATAGCAGAATAATGATCCTCAGTGGTCCACTATGCAGGCAGTGCTATCCCCCAGACTCACTGAGAGCCTTTGCTTCCTCCACCTACAGCAAGGCTCCCCATGGCAGGGCTCATAAGGCTTCTCAAGTTCTAGTTTCCCAGACTGTGGAAGAAACAAACCTGACCAAGGGGAGACCAAATAACCCTTTAACCCACAGTCCTTTCCCTTTTGGTATGAGATGCACTGGGAAGAATGAATTGTTACAGATCAAAATTAACAGTCTATATAAATCACAACTGGAGGAAGCACTTATGATTTAAAGTCCAAATTTAAGAAGTCCAGAGGTTACTAATTTTCTAGTTTAGCCTAAAGAGTGGTGAAAATTCAGTGTGTTTTTGTTTGGTTTAGACTGGCCTATTTTGTGTTCACAGCCCTGTTTCCTGATACACAGCACTTTGTTTGGTTGCTCAGTTCTAATGCTCAGAAGCAGAAGCATTTGACTCTCAGTGGTACTGTAGAACACACTTGCCATTTTCCTCCTTTTAAATGATCATTATTTCTTTCCAGACTTTTAGATTTCCACAGTAATACTTGTGCAAGTATTGCCCAGTTTTATTAGAAAAAGTCAGATGGTCCAACTTCTGCTTCTGTTTGTTGCTCACACAGAGGAAAATTAAATTCTGGCTTGTTGGAAGTTAGTGACAATATTCTCTCACATTCGCTGAAATCAGACTTCATGGGCTGCCTTTCACTTTAGCAGGCAACAAGTCTTTAAGATGAATAAATACAAAATTGGTAGAATAAATGAAAAGAAAGGAACAGCTTAATCCCAGGAGTAGTCAGTAGTTAAATCAGTGCATGAATGCAGCTATTTTTAGTAGCATCTTATTTTTTGACTTTGGTATCCAATATTGTTTTGTTTCTGTTTTGATATTTTGCAATCCAAACTTTTCAGTGAACCTGCCACTATAGTGTCCTCTAGCAATGAGGTCAAAAGATAATTAAGGGACTTCTGAAAAAGTATCTACTTGTCATTTTTCATTCCTCATTAGGCAATTTGGAGCCAAATGAGTAATTAGCTTTTATTCTTCAGGCCACCTAGAATGCTGTAAGTTTCTTACCATATCCATGTAGCAATTTTTTTGTCTGACAAATCCTAGTCTGCCTTTACAGAGGCTATTCCATGCTTTTGGTTATTTTTCTTGCCTTTCTCTCTGTCAATGAAGGAGTTTTAAGCAGCAGATGGCAAAACCTTTCAGGGCTTCAGGTATTAATGTCCAGCCTGTAAGCTGAAGATGTACTGCCCTTACTCCAAAGATTTTGTCATTTAAACATATCAAGGTTAGCAGAAAGGACACTTTTCATGGGAAGAGGAAAGAGGAGAGAGGAGAGAGGGGAGAGGAGAGAGGAGAGAGGAGAGAGGAGAGGAGAGGAGAGGAGAGGAGAGGAGAGGAGAGGAGAGGAGAGGAGAGGAGAGGAGAGGAGAGGAGAGGAGAGGAGAGGAGAGGAGAGGAGAGGAGAGGAGAGGAGAGGAGAGGAGAGGAGAGGAGAGGGGAGGGGAGGGGAGGGGAGGGGAGGGGAGGGGAGAGGAGAGGAGAGGAGAGGAGAGGAGAGGAGAGGAGAGGAGAGGAGAGGAGAGGAGAGGAGAGGAGAGGAGAGGAGAGGAGAGGAGAGGAGAGGAGAGGAGAGGAGAGGAGAGGAGAGGAGAGGAGAGGAGAGGAGAGGAGAGGAGAGGAGAGGAGAGGAGAGGAGAGGAGAGGAGAGGAGAGGAGAGGAGAGGAGAGGAGAGGAGAGGAGAGGAGAGGAGAGGAGAGGAGAGGAGAGGAGAGGAGAGGAGAGGAGAGGAGAGGAGAGGAGAGGAGAGGAGAGGAGAGGAGAGGAGAGGAGAGGAGAGGAGAGGAGAGGAGAGGAGAGGAGAGGAGAGGAGAGGAGAGAGGAGACTAATACTTCTCCCTACCACACACCAGAAATTATGATAAAAGATTTAAAGTTTGAAGACAGAGCTCTCTCTTCCAGTCTTTTGCCCATCTTTCCTGAGGTTAGCAAAGCAGAGCAGTAAAAATCTATCATGAGTATATCTGCTGAATTTACATGCTGAAAAGTTTAGATATATTAAAATAAATAAATAAATAAATAAATAAACAAACCAGCAAATAAAATCTGTAGGACGTCCTCAAATTTGAAACTTTTTTCCCAGATAAAAGTAGTATTAGCTGAAAAAGCTTTGTGAAAGAATGAGATGCTAAAGTATCGCTATAATTTCAGACCTATTTTTCTATTTCAAGGGCATCTCCAGGCTTCTCTTTCAGGAGCAAAAATACATTGAAGCCATGTACAAGGAAAAAATGCAATATCCAAGTCTCAGAGAAAGACAGGTCTCCGTTATCTGCCAGAAGGCACATAACCTCTGTCATAAGCAATTTGAAGATCTGCCCTCACCACTGCATGTTGGAATGGAAACCAAGCTGCTTCAAAGACATTTAAGAAATATTAAGAGAAGGGAAAGTGACATAAATTTATATTAATTTGTTGCTATATAGTATCTCCAAGTTCAGCCAAGGCCAGAAGATAATTTGGCCTGTAATGGATCAAACTATTAGCTCAGATGTGACCCCTCCTTACAAACCACATGTGCACCAGAAGAGCATTCAGAAGCCTGAGGGATATAGAAGTAGAATTTCACTTGGAAAGATCCTTTAGAGTGTAGGTAATACGACAATCTATAAAGCCTAACATCTCCACTTTTACTTACATCTATAGCTTTATTCCTAAATTGGTTATTAATTATGGCTGCATTAAGGGACACTACAAACACATTTGACCAACAGACACCTTCTGATTTAGGAGAGTTGTTGTTCAGGTTTTTTTTTAATAATTTTTAAATTATAACTGTTTGATTAGAAATTATACTTACCAGCTATTTGTCTCAGGAAAAATATTTTTTTGGAAAAATATCATCTAGTTTTGCTCTTTATAGAAATGATATTTGTAAACCATTTTTTTAATCTATATACAAACCTGACAACCATTTCTGTGAAATACTCAAATATCTTCACTTTGGAGCAGGGTCTGTATTTTCAATTTTACTGTGGCTGAGATGGTTTGATATAAATGATTAAGAAGGTTTTGTGTGTCTGGAAGCATGTTTATTCTTAAGTTACAGGTTTTGTAAAAGAAATTACTTCTCTTGTAATTTTCTTCCCTGTTTAATTACCCTCCTAGCTCAGTATCACTCCGACAGGTTGAAATGGCATCGATAGTTTACGGTACGAAAATTTGAACAGCAGAAGGTTTTCACTTTGCTTTTAAAAACAAATTATTTGGGTTTTTTTGTCATTAATTTGAAAAGACCATCTAAAAATGCCACAATTAAAGGTGATCCAGAAAGAATTCAGCCTCCATCTGTTCATGCATTATCAGGCAGGCTTTAGAAAGCACTAAATTCCAGCTTCAGTCAGAGCAGCATGCGCTTGCCATAGAAGAGGAGAAAAATAAAGCTTTTTCTTGTAGAATGTTTCAATTTCTTTTTATTTGGTCAGAATTTAAAGGTGTCAGGAGAATCTGAGATGAGGAGCAGCAGTCTTTTGTCTGCAAGTCTGAGACGCTGCTCTGAGGACCAGGACAAGTTATTCACACACTGCTTTTCAAATCTGTTCCCCTGGTCTGTGTTTTGGGGAGTCTGCCTTGGGCCTGGGGGGTTGGAATATCTGAAAGTGGCAACTGCTGGCCAGTAGTGTAGGGAAAGGTAATAGGAGCTGCAGGATGTGCTGCCAGGTCCTCTGAAAAATTTAAATTAGACACCCAAAATTATGGATACTTGTAATCTTGCTCTTTTTTTTGCCTTAGGTTATCGGCTGTTCTAGGGAGCAATGATACTCAGAACTGCTATTAAGATGCTATAAATGGAAATTAGTCAGTGTTTGCACATGGCAAGGACCTGCACAGTGGAACACCCTGGAATGCCCCAGCAGGACATAATTTTGCCTTCACAGCAGAGCCTGAACTATGCCTTGAAAAGAAAATCAAGTATTGAACTCACAAACTGAGTCATTTATTATGCGCACCAAGTGAGGCTTGGATCCTGCGCAAAAATAGTCTGTGACTGATGCACCTGTGCAAGGTGGCAAATTAATGGAGTAGAGACAATTTTGCTTACAGCATTTCTTAGCTTCAAGTGCTGAGCTGTGCAACCTTGATAATGTTCTTTTCACATACTGTTTTGTGTGTAATTATTACCTGTATCAGCCCAAATTTAAAAATAGAGCACTTGCATATTAAATTCCTCTTTTAGGACGCAGTTGCAGCTGACTTTTAAAGGTTCCAGTACCCTGCAACTCACACTGAAGGCTACTGGCACTGTCAACACCACCCAAACTCTGAAAATTTCCAAGCCTTTTTCAAAGCCCTGGGATGAGGACTCCAAAACGGAGGCAGCTGAAAATCCCTTGCCACTTGTAAAATATTAAATGTAATAAGATAAAATAGCAGATAATTTGAGGAAGAAGCTAGTTTCTAAAACAAAGTTGTCAAAGTAGGGTAACACTCCAGGCAACCAACTCCCACACCTTTTATCATCATCATTAGTCATTTATATTGCAGCAGCATGCAGCAACCCCTGCTGACGTCTGGGCTAGAAACCAGACACAGATAGTGAGAATGATACCTAGCCCAAGCAGCTTGCAAAATTACAACAGTATGAAGTATAAGAAAAGGGGGGAGGAAGAACAGAAGGTTGAAGTGGGTTGCTGAAGGTCGATTTGTACAAACCTGGCACAGCCAGGGGAGTCAGGGCCTCGATCCATGGGAGCAGCTGCCCCTCTGGCTCATGCTCTGAGTGAGCATGGCGTGGAAGAGAGATGGTAGTTCAACTTGTGCAGGCCCCTTGCTCCTGGGGAAACAAGCTGATTGTGCCAGTAGTAACACACTTGGGAAAACACGAGGGCAAGGTGACTTATCTCCCCTTCAGGTCTTGGGGTAAAGCTCTGTGGTAGAGCAAAGAACTGGGATTTGGGAGGGAAAAGGTCACAACTCACAAAATGCTCTGGCAAGGCCATTGGGACAGGCAGTGAAGAAAATAGCACGTGAAGGGCTGGTTTTCCTAACCCCTGTGCACTGGTGCATTGCTATAGCAAGTGTTTGCTGCTGGAGTTGTGGGTGTCACAGGATCACAGAATGGCTGAGATATGGAAGGGACCTCTGCAGGTCACTTGGTCCAAGCCCCAGGAGTCCAGTCAGGCAGGATCACCTACAGCCAGCTGCCTAGGACCATGTCCAGGGACCTTTTCAATATCTCAAAGCTGGATACTCCACAAGCCCTCTGTGCAACCTGTTCCCTTGCTTGGTCACCCTCACAGTCGTGTGCTTCCTGGGGTGCAGAGGTTTCCACAGTTTAGCAAAAGATTTCACCTCGCTTGTGGAGCAGAGCCACTTGGATTCAGTTCTTTTTTCTTACTGCTTTTTCTTATTTTTTTGAAAAGATACAACTTATGTGGCCACAGATCTGGAGAGATTATTTGCATATGTTTCCCAGCTCTGTATGCCTAACAACCCAAATCTCTGTCTGCAGTG
Organism: Cyanistes caeruleus; assembly: GCF_971803275.1. NCBI lineage: Eukaryota > Metazoa > Chordata > Aves > Passeriformes > Paridae > Cyanistes > Cyanistes caeruleus. The sequence goes on along the minus strand of NC_141706.1, from coordinate 54,637,771 downwards.
GCCACTGTACTATATAAGGAACATACTTTGATAGCTAATGTAATGCAACGTACACATCATGTTGCCTCAAGGTCATGGTAAATTGTGTCTGTTTGTATGATGCATCTTGACATACTCTAACGTAGTGCTAGTAATTTAAAACAGTGACCACATAAAATGTGAATAAGATCAAGAACATAGCCACAAATTTCACTGATTTTTTTGTATTAGAGGATTCACTAGCATATTGGTAATTCTTCACAAGGATTTCAAGGAAATTATGTATATTTTGTCATGTTTTGTTCAAAGGACACTAAGTCAAAATCCATTCACAAAACCTTGAGTAAAATTACTGCTAAAAAGAAACCTAATCTAGAATTATGACCCCAGAACAGAGAGCCAAATTTAATCCTGATTTTTTTTTTAACATATAATTCATTAAAAAGATTGAATCCAAGATGAATCATGGATTCATTAGAAATATTGTTTTCAATAAAGAGGCTCCTATCAATAAATAAAATATTCATAGTCTCTGAATTATGCAAAACTGATCATTGGAAATGATTGTGTATAAGTCCCAGAATCCTTATAACACACAGAGCACTATAACACACAGGGACTCAGAGCACTGAGTCCCCCTGAACCAGTGTGATAAGTAAATAAATATCAACTTGCCTGGAAACAGTAGATTGGAAAATGTTTCTTTAAACTTTGTTTTCAAAACAGTGTTTATGTATAATGAATTGTTGCCCAAGATGTACTGCATGTTCACACAGACCTGGCTTTTATTCTAGCTGCTGTCATACCATGCCTATAGGATTGATGTTTTCTCCATTAAGATAGTTTGCTCACATTTGTAAAGTATCCATTTGGCTTTACCTGTATTTTTAAAGCCAGGTGATCCTCTAGGGAGATTTTGATCTATTTCTTTCCTTTCATGCTCTAAGGCAGCATCAAGGAGTGCTGGGATAAGCTAATTTGGAGAACTGACCGTACTAGTGGAAAAAAAAGCTTATGGTCATGGACCATCAAAAACCTATGGAAAATGGTATCCCTGTTCTTCAAGCTCTGGTGAGAAAAAGGACTTTCCTCAGGAAAGAAAGCTGGGAAGTGAACGCTAATCATAGCAGAGATATTCAGGTGTTTTCAGTTCACGACATCTGAAGAAATTCTAACAAATAGAAAAAAAATCTTAGATTAGAAAAACCCCAACCAGTTAGGCCAAACTTCTCTAAAGGCTATTTGAAGGCTGAGTTAAATATTAATTCAGGTTAACCTGAAAAGGCTGATCAGAATCATTCATACTCTAAGAGAATGTCTGGATTTCCTTCACTATATAGGAAAGAAATGGAAGGCTGCTTGATGCACAAAAGTTAATGCTGCTCCAAATCTGGACTGAGAAATGGCACCTTCTAGTGAATACTCACAGACACTGGTAAACATAATTAACCTATTCCAGGATACCATAGCATTTCCAGATATTATGATTTAAAAACCTATCTGTAATGTAGATTAAACAGGCAGTCATACTGATAAATGTTAGATGTGAAAAGAAAAAGACTACATGACTGAAAAATTGAATGTGTGAAGTGCTTTAAAAATACAGTGTCACTCTACCACCCATTCAGAAAACCTGAGGCAGAGGAAGATAAAAAAATTTATCTAAATTTATGAAGCTACAAGAGAACCAAACCATTTTTCTTGGTTTCCAGATCAGCACCCAGTTCTTAGGACCACATTTTTTCTCTGCACCCTCTAGTTTAAACTGAAGCAGCTTATCTTCAGTTTATACTGGTTGAAGAGTTGCAGCATAAGCTTTTTAAGAAGTCACTTTGCAACACCAACAATTTAATTCAGTTTAACAGAAACATAGAAATAGAAACAGTAAAATGTCTTTTGACCTTTGCTGTTGGCTACAGTCAAACCCATGCAACAATGAGAGCAGAGAGGAAATGTTGGACATGCACTCAAGATGAAAAAAAAATGTTTAGGCATGTAACACAGTACACTGGACAAAAAATTCAAGAACAATTCATTGTGCTGAGAATATTCTTATAAGGCTGAAAGGGTGAGTGTCATCTTAGATTATGCACTGTACAAGTGCCAGCCATAGAAGAAAACCCACCCACAGGCCCTACACTCTTGGGCAGAAGGTCACTAAACACCAGCAATTGATCTGTGGCTCTAGAGACTCCAAGGAGGGGCACAAAAAACATCAAATAAAACATGCAGGTTTCTTTTTGTTATTATACCAACTACTTTGCTAAAGATGATTAATAAAGCTTTAATAATGACATTGTCCTGTCAATCCAGTGTTAATCAGTGCCAATGATGAATGAAAATAAACACAAGTCATAAAAACACCCTTAAACAAAATTCCTCTCTATTCCTCCTGATACAAAAACAACATTCCAAAGACTTCTTTTTGGAGAAGTCTTTCTCCAAAGAATTCCCAGCTGGAATTTCACACAAGCCTGTCTAACTTAAGACCTCAAGCTAAGCCCTACTTTGCTTGTCCCATCGGTCCTTAGCTCTGCCCAAACTTCACTGACAAAGGTGTCATTTTCAACCTTTGTGCTCCTCACAGGGATTTTTTGTCACCCTCTAAACCACTCTTTTTTAAGCTGACACCAAAAGCCATGCTGTGCATGCCATGGGTCCAAGGAGAGACAGCTTTTGACATCCAGTGACTTTTTCTGTTGAGTTTGGCATGGGCATTGCCTCAGCCAGACCACAGACCTGGCTCTGCATCTCTGTAAGCCCTTCAAGCTGCTGTATGAGATTTGAACCAAAGTTCTCATTTCCTTAAAACTCCAGATGTCAAGCACACGCCAATAATTCACACAGAAACTCCGCACAGTGAATAGTGACTGAAGTGCAGCCAGCTCTGGAGTGAAGCTCAAGCAGTTACAAACCAGAGGGCCAAATGGTCCAGAGGAGAGGAAGGCATGCAGATTTTTTTTCTGAAGAGAAAGTGTATGGCAAATTTATACTGGGAAATATCATATTCCATAAATCAAGAGATGCAACCCTTCTTTGCCAAAAACTGGGAGCCTAAAAGCTCGTAACTCTACATTAGTGCAGCAATTATATTAGCTTTCTTGTACTTTAAAAGCCTAAGACAAAAATTTAATGTTTCTAGCTTTGCTTTTTAAATAGAAAGTGAGAGTTAAACTAGACAAACTCCAATTTAAAATCTCAGCAGGGCTAACAAATGTATTGAAGAAGAAAGCTTTTTACAGTACTAACTTGTAGACTGATTTTAATAATGGATATTTTCTTTCCATAGATCCAATATTTATTCTCTTGTTGTTATTTTAAAACTTGCCTGGGGACACATAAATCTGCCTGTATCTTAATTACACTTATCTACATTTCATGCCTGTAATCAGACTAGGACCAATGGCAGAAGCCATAGGAATATTTGGCAATCTATTCTGCATGGGTAAGACTCTAGTTTTTTTCCAAAAGGATAATCTATTGTATGAATAACCAATTTACTTTGTCCATTTTTTAGAAAGCTAAGGTTTTGTCAGGAGAATTTTTTGCCTTTTTTTTTTTTCCTGAAAGTAAAATTTCAAAGGACTCCTTGGTCTTTTTTCTTGAATTCATGTGTCTCTTCCAGTTGCTCCCAAATTCTGGTTTCTTTCTCCAGTCCTTGCTTCCCTGGAGCCTGCAGAACTTCTGCAGCTTGCTCTGTTTGGCAGGGGTGGAAAGGAAGACAGATGCAGTCTGGCTGAGTCCTTTCAAGAGGAAGCATAGGGTAGTACAGCTCATAGCTACACTGAAACCCCCAGAAATAACCCAAGAATCAGGCTTTTTATGGAAACCCACTGGCAGTGTTTTAGTACCGCTGCTTCGTGAACTACAAATGTCAGAAGCGTATCTGTAGTGATGCGCTGCTGCAGGCTGGCTTTGGGAAACCCTTCATAAAAATCTGTCAGTGAGGCTGGGTAAGTTCCCTCCTCTTATGAAGTCATCCATTCTGGTCACAGCTACACTCTGCATTGTCCCTGGGGCTAAAGTAAACATTACTGAGGAGAAAATGTGCATGACTTACAAATCCACAGCACTTCACCACATGCAGATATTTGCAAATATTTAAGAACAGAATAGCTTTCTCACAGGTACCTGCATGCACACCATGCTTAACCAACATGTGCCACCTTCTGCACACTGCACAACCAGTTAAGAACAAACTCTTCTACATTGCACTTGCAATTATAGTTTTGGTGGATGCTGTTGCCTATCACAGGAAGGATGTTTGAGTGGCCAGAGCATCAGGTGGGGACTTACAGGGTGTTGCAATCCTCCTCCCGATGGAACCCCTCTGTCCCACCCCCTGTGGTGAGAGCCCCCTGGTGTCAGTGCACAGGCTGGGAAGGGGGTCCTGGAGTGGATACAACACAGACTCAAAGTATCTAGACACAGGAGGCTCAGACTTGCTGGAATAATCCCGGGTTTATTGTCTGTTGTCCATCCGAGGCAAGACAGAGCACAGGGAATATGACAAAAAGCACAATGGAATTGATAAAGGACCTTCCTGTCTCAGGCTTAATCAAACAGAAACCATGGGAGAGACAGACGCAGAGACTACTCCCTGAGGTAAAAGTGACCAAGAGATATGTTGTGAAACTTTGTAATGATTACCTGGTAACTGATGTCATGAAGAAGGTGTAATCAGTGGGAAACAGTTACTATAAATAGAACCCTATGTAAGTGCCATACAAGTAAACACCTAATATAAACACCTTGTGTACTCAATAAAATTGGCTTCTGATCTCGACTTGGGTGTCCCCGTCTCTCAATTGCCAATAGGGACTGAGGGCCTCTGGTGTCCTAAGGGCATCTTCTTGAACACGGGGATACCCTTTGCAGTTGGGAAGTTGGTCAACATGAACAGTTCTGGCTCTGAGAAACTTTGTCTTTGTCCTCCCTTTATATTAGCAGTCTCTCTCCAGCCATATGCTGCCGGGACAATGCTGTGCAGAGCCACTAAACATTTTATTAAAGCACATAATTGCCATCTTATCAAAGCAGTCTATGGGCTGTCTCTTCCTCACTGCTGCCAGGTGGAAATTGCCAAGCAGGAAAACAGGGATTTGCAAAAATTACTGTGCTTTATAGATGGCACATTGCCCTTTCTTGAAGGCCATAATCCCTCTGTTAGCACAAATCTCTGCTGCCTGCCTTCTGTTTTCTCATTCCTGACTTCTTGTAAATGCTAATTTTGATTTTTTTCTTGTGTCATTTTGCTGTCAAAACTGTAAACACTAGGCATCACATCACAGGAAGATCTACAGATCATTGATCTTCATTGTTTTTTAACATTCTACTTTTTTTTTTTTTTTTTTTTTTTTGACAGCACAGTAAACAAGATATTTAAAACTTCCTAAAAAAGGTTTATAAATTCATCCCATCCCAACTTTTCCAACTTGCAGTCATTTATAATTGATGTCAGCTATCTCTCTGCTACAGTGACAGTACTGTGCCCAAGGTAGCTCCCACCTAGCCAGGTGGGAGCAGAAGACTAGAAAATAAAAGGCCTGCACTCCATGAAGAACAGCTACCTGAAACCACAGCCACAGTCCTGCTACACCCTATAGATGCACCCCAAAGCCCATGCCCTACCATCTCTCCCCTGCCTGTTGCTTATTCCAGTAGGTCAATGCCAGCTGGGTACATTCATACACATTGTTTAGTGCAAGTGTAAACAAAGTCTTAAAATGGAGTTGTGCTGTCATTTTACAAGGAGAAAGAAGAAATCAGTTCCTTCTATTATCAATCATTCTCATGGAGTTTTTTGGCTGACAAACAGGCTGCTTGAGAGAAACAAAACCAGAGATGTGCTAAATTTTGGAGATACCTGGCTGTGGAGCAGCAATTCTCATATCAGTGAAGATGTGTGTGCAAAGGCATTATGCAGACACACAGAGATGTGCCCTGAACATTTGCTGAAGCCCCAAGTATATGGCAGATAAATATCTGAAAGAGGAAAGGAATGGAAAATAAGTTCCAGATAAAGAAAGAGTGCAAAGCCAAGGTATATTTGAATTTTCTACCACAGCAACTTATACCAGTGGTGAAGATGAAACAAGCCAGTGATTCGATCCAGCTGTGGAAGAAATTGGTGGCACAATTCTCATTGACCATCAGGTACTGGATTAGACTTCGAAATTAACAGTTGCCCAGATGAGCAACAGTGAGAGGAACAAAATATACTTTGTAGTAACCTAGTAACCCAAATTGCTTTTAATAAACCCTAGAGCCCTGTGTTAGTCCCTGAAAATGAGCCACCTGGTAAGTTACCAGCTCCAGTAACCTCAGAGAAGAAGACTATGTAACAATGAAGTTCCACAGAAAGTCCCACGCTTTTGTGGGTCCTACTCTTTTTTAGAAACAGCTTGTAAGGAGAACAGCCCCTGCATCATGCTGCAGCACAGTTTTCTAACTTAGGTAGTTAAGTACACTTACAACCAGAGACATCAGTAAAGATCAGTGGCAAGTGATCCTCTCTGTAAAAGGCTTTAAAGATAATGAAAGTATTAATCATTAATACCAAAAATCAACAAAAAGATCCACATGTAATTCTGATAACTTGGACCAAGTATGTAGTCAAGCAGACAGTGAAATTAGTTACTATCTTTTTGGCATTCTGTGTGCTTGCAGAATTAGTTATGGGAGTTGCATTCACTCAGAATTTAATTCTCTAGAAGAGGCTGTTTCTCTTATCATTTCTTCAATATCTACCCCTGTCAGACCTTGATCTCAGTAACTGATATTAGCAGCAATCTATGTGATAAGCACAGAACAAAAAGGTTCCCAAATTTCAAGCACACCTTCCTCTTGGTAGGGTTACACATTCTTGGATGATCTTGTGCTGAGCCTTGCAGCTGTTCTGAGCTTCTGCAGCTCCTGCAGGTGTAGCAGGGCCAAATCCTGCCAGGGGCTCACAAAAGCATCTTCTGCTGCTGCCTCCTGCCCACAGCCAAGGACAGCACCAAGCTCTGCTCGCCCTCACATCCTTTTCCTTCAGGACCTGAACTGCACATGTACTGTAATAGATCCAAGAGCTTTCCTTGGAGTCCATGGTCCTGTACAAGCATAAATCAAGCTCTATATTGAATTCTAGGTTATGTGGAAAGCAGGGGCTTTGTGTATTTGTGCTTTATCATCCAATCAGTAGACCAGAAGCAGTAAGTCCAAATCCTGAGAGGGTTAAGCCAGTCAAACTACATCAGCAAACACAGTCTGAAAGAGTAGGCATTGTTTGGCATGTGTCTTAAGCTGTCAGGAAGAGCAGCCAGTGAGCAATGCAGCACTTGACCTGTCAGCATGATACAGATCATTTACATAGCTTTTTACAAACATTAACAGATTAATCCTCACCTTGGGACACACAAGCAAGGTTCAGTAGCCCTGACAAACAGATCTGGAAGCTGTCTCCCACAGTGATGGTAACCTGATTTCCAGGAGGATCAGCATCTTTACATCTTGTAAAAGCAAAAAGGATGGGACTTCATACCTCCAGACCAGGAGAAAAAGAAGTGTGAAGCAGATAGCAGCTTTGGCCCAACCTCTTGTGTTTGTGGGGAACTGGGGCTGTGGGGACTTTCTTAAGTGCTCTATCCTGGCTCCTGTTCAATTCACACCAGCTGTGACAATCACAAGTAGGATGGCAGCTCTCACCCTGGCACTGAGGACACGGGAGTGTTCATACTGCATTTCACTCCCCAAGCGTACAGCAAACCAAGCAGCTGAAGTGGAAAAGTCCTACCTGGTTGTGATTTCCCTACCCAAACGGCTACCCAAAGCATCTCAGCTCACCTCAATGGGATCACATTATAAAAGAGTAGCAATCATCATATGAGTGAAAACTGAATTCTGAGCACAGGGCTGGGGTTTGCATTGAGGAGCAGGCAGGATCTGTGATGGATACAGCCCATAAGATCATACTGACAGAGCTCACAGACCTAGAGACAAAGTGGCACCTGGCCATAAGGCCATGCTGGCTGATTTTTTAATTACATGAGAGACATTATTTGTGCACACATCATTTATGCATCTGAGAAATCTGGTCTTAGCAGTATTACTGAGGGCTGAGGAGCTGTCTGTAAGCCATGGGGGACCGAGAGACCAGGTCTCTGGAGAGGTAGGACAGGGTGTGATCCCTCAGGTGTGACCCCTCACAGGAGGAACATGTGCATGTATGCACTGAAGGGATAATAATCTTGGTTTATACCCACATGCAATGCATGGATGTAGCCGGATGCACTGTCATGGGTTTAATCATGTATGCCCATGTGGACAGATAGACACAAAAAGGAACAAAGGAAGATGAATCTGTACAAGCATCTGCTAGAGACATGTGGGCAAGGAGGAGAGGATGCCAGATTCCTTAGAGCTACAGTATTTCATGTGCTGTAACTTTGTAAAAATTTTTAACTGATTTTAACTGGAGGTCTCTATTTTATGAAGGAAATTGCTTATTGATCCTGTCTGTTTGCATCATATTCACACTGTGCTATTCACATGCTTAACCTGGAGAGACTCAGAAAGGTTACTTCTCTCTTCACATGCAACTTGATTTCTCCAGGAAGATGCTGCACTTCCATGTGAAGGTGCAGCAAAGGGCTGTGGGTAGGAAGAGTTTGTGAGGTAAGAAACATTAGTGTTTCTGACATTAAAATCCCCATGATGCCCATTTGGTGTGCCTTCTTCATGTACCCATAACATCTGCTGCAAGCAGGATGAGAGCTCACAAATGGATTTGGAGATGGATTCAGCAAAACAATTGTAGTATTCTCTCTGTGACATTACACATGGTCAACTTATGTTTGTTTTTTTGTGTTTTTTTAGTGATGCTTTTGATCTATCTCCTTCTTTGAAACATTGCAGCTGTGATTTGTGGTCTTTTACTAGTTTACTAAAATTCAGTGAGGAATGGAGCAGATACTTCGGACCCTTCATCATTAAACATCCATTGCATGGTTTTCAGGGTGGGGCCAACAACTAGACTGAAAGACAGCAGTGATCCCTTAAAATTCCTTTTGAAAGTACATGAAGAGATGCAGAATTTGTGGCATAACAATTAGGAACAGAAGTAATAGACCAGCCCTTCCTCAATCCCCTCTAAAGTGCTCATAATACTAAAACCATGCAATGAGGTACATCACATTACACAGGGTGTTCCCAGAGAAATGACACATTAAAACATGCTGAACATAACATTAAGTAATGTCAAAGATGCCATTACCTTTATGCTGAGCCAAAAATACCTGAGAATGGCTCCAGAGGAGCAGGTACATTGTAGATTGTCAAACATTGGCACAGCAGTGTTTTTAGAGCTCATCCAGCTGTGCCAGGCTACAGAGCATTTTGGTGCATTTGCTATGGAATGAGGTCACAGGACCCCACACCAGATGGGTATGACATTACTGAAAATCTTTCTTATAGAAAGGTTTGTTTTCTAGCTTTCATTAATACATATAGAGGACGAGTACTGTGTTCAGCAGCACAGAAACAATACTATCCTAAGGCCCTTTGTGGTCATCCATTAAGAGTCACTTTCAACCATTCTTTCTGAAACCCTACCTTCTCTTGCTAAGTATTTTGCAGTGCTTCTGTATTCACTGGAAAGTTACATTTACTGTGAACACCTGAACAAAAAGCCTTTTACCCAGTGTTTTTTTAGATGCAGGGCAAAAAAAGGGAATTCTAATACAGAGCTCTTAGACAGTCTTATCATCAGCTTTCGCATTCAAAAAGTTACATGGTTTTGTTTTCAAATATTAGGCTAGTCTTTCTTAAAGGAAAGCTTCTGGTATTTTTAACATAGTTCAGTAAAATCTCACTTTGCAGACAATATTGCTAAGTTTTGGAATGTGTCAAAATAAAGTTCTAATTTTTCTCATCAAATGTAGCACTGTTTCACATAGAGGAGAAAGTGTTTCTTTTCAGTATCTAAAGACATATGCATAAAATGATAAATCACAAAATTTCAGAATTCAGAAGTTATGAATATGGACTGCATCAATATCCTCTTAGGCTCTTAAAATGAATGAAATTCATTATATATTTTTCATTATTTATGTTGATGGACTTCAGTTGTTCTCCAATATTTCTTAGCCAAATAAAAACCACTTTACCTGTTCAAGTTCAATAATAACCCAACTACAATAATTAGATTTACTTTCCTGATTTCTAATGTTGTGTAAAATATGCAAGTATTATGAATCCCATGGTCAGATCCTCAAAGATATTTGGATACCTTACTCCCTCTGGCTTAAAGAATAAGTAGAGGCCATGTGATACATTAAGTTCTTGAGCACCAGCATGTGCTTGAACTTAAGCACCTTTATATCACTTAAACACTCTAATATCCAAGGTTTAATGGAAAAAAGTTGCCAGCTTAGCTAGAAAAGACTTTCAGAATTTTCCATACAAACCATCTTTTCATTTATCATAGAAAGGATACGAAACTGAAAGATTACCTTGGACAGAGGAGGCATACAGGGGTTAATAATAATCACTTCTAGGTATCATATGCTCTCTTTCATCTCTTTTCTCCACAACTGCTGTATTCATAATGACTTGTGGGGATTCTAGACAGCAAATCATCATTCTTTTTATGTTTTAACTGGATTTTTTTCTGCATTGAAATTTGATTAATTTACCAAGAGCCTTCAAAACCATTGCATAGCCCCACAGCTGTCCCAAAGCCCTGACAGCATAAACAGGTACGTATGTACATCCCCCAGAACCCATATGGCATGTTTAGGATGTTTATATTTAGTAACTTTCTGTTTAATACAGGATCTACTTCCCCTGTGTAGTAAAGCAATTACATAATTAATGGTTACATTCTAACAGAATGGCTCAGGAGAGAAAAGAGAATTTTTAGGACAACTGTGTCAGACTGGAAAGGAAGTATGCATCAGTAATTCCCTTTCACATTTGATACTTCAGCTAGTATTAACTTAAAAGTCCAGATATAAGTCATTAAGCAAAGAAATGCACAAAATGAAGACCAACCTTGCAGGGACAGTGATGAACTGAGAATAAGGACATTTGGGTTCAATTCCGAACTCTTCCCTTGCCAGTATAGCTTTGGGCAGTTTCTTTGTTGCTCAGTTCCTTATCTATTTAATAAGGATATTAATATTCGATTAATTCTACTCCTTCTTGCATGCCTTTTGAAGGCCTCTTGAAGGCTTTTGTAGTAAAAAGTACTACTTCTGGTATCTGTAAAACTCAGAAAAATAGAGACCTGCTTTTTTTTGAAGACACAAGAAGAATTAAATAGAGAATTGCCATCAGAGATTATGTTCTATCATAGACCTGGTGAGAACTGCTGCTCAGTATCAGTAATAGGGGCTAGGCAATATGTAGTACTAAAGATGACCCTTCAGAAAGCTTCTAGGTAAAGGAATGACTTGTGAGAGCCAGTAAATATTGGGACAGCTATAAAAAAATCTAGTGAAAAAATTCACAACAAAACACTTTCCTGTTAAAAAAAAAAAAAAGTTACAAAATTTCACTGTGAAAAACAGATAAACATGTATCAGTGCACTTTCTTTAAACAAACTGGAGGCTGACTAAAAATGTCAAAATGAAATCTTGTGTCATTTTGACATCAGTATTTCCAAACATATTGATTTGAAATCAATCATTTTTAAAAAACATTCAATTTTTTACCCTAATTTATGTAAAACACAGATGCTGATCAATTGAAATTAATTGACCTAGAAATATTATTTCTATGGACATTTACATTTAAACAACAAAACTTCAAGTTTCTTTTGGGATTTGTTTTGGTTTTTTAGCAGGCCTTTCAAAAATCGGGTTTCTGCTGGATTTTGAATCAAGATAGCTGAAGGCATTTTGGGTACAGGAACTTCTTATGTGCCACATATTTCTTGACTGGAAATAGTTGCTGCAGGTGTGGAAAATATTTCCACTCCTCACTATAACTTCCCTGAAAATGCAGATGGTTCAAGTTTTAATTCATACTCTTTATCTAAAGAAATAGCTCAGTGGATAGAAATGAAATACAGGTGTTCTCAGCACCAAACCTTTACTATAAGTATCGTAAAATAAAAGAAAATTACTAATTTTACTTTCTTTGGAACTGACAGAGAAAGCCAACTGCAGCTGCTGTGCAAGTTTTTAAATTATTTAAAATTTTACTAAAGTGTCTTAAATCACAGCAAATCATGGGCAGTAATGTATGCTAAAGACAACGGACACCCTGTATCATGTAAACATTTCTCTTTCAAAATAACACATTCTTTAGAAAATAATTCACTATTCTAACTATGTATCTTATGGAGATAAAATAAACAAATGAACCTATTACTGCATTAGTGTGCTGGACACATATTAAGCAACTATCCTTGTTTTTTGTAATATTCTTCTTTCTACTTATAATGCATAACCCCATGGAAAAAAAAAATCCTATGCAAAAAGTAACTGTTCTTTACAAACAGTGGTTAATTAAATATTGCTTGTTATGCAATATATATTCTAATAATACAGACATTTATAAGCATGCAAAATTGCACAGGGAAATAAAACCCAGATGATTTTTTTATCCTTCCTGTTTCAATAAATATCTATATTCTGTAGGAAGTTTACTGTAATTACGGTTTCATACTGTGTTTCTATACTGTAAAGATAAATGTTCCTGGATCAACTAAAGAGCCAAACATCATGTATTAACTAAAAAAATGAACATATTTAATGTAGTAAAAAGCTGGGTAAGTATCCTTGAACCTAATAATAGTGAGCATTTTGTAATATCAGTGGTGCTTCAAATGAACACAGGATGGGTTCCTGGAAAAATTGACAATACCCAGTAGCAATGTTACTATTGTCAGAAAAATAATAAGGCAATGAATGTTTCCAATAAGAATACACTTTGTTTCGATTTGGAGGCTGCCAATAAAGGTAAATTTTTGCATACTCTGATAGTTTTTCTCTAACAATGTATCTGTACAGTTGCGTGATCTTTAGGAATGTAATTAACCTATTTTTCTTGCCCTAATTACAAGGCAAAAGATTTGCATAGGTAAAAAGAAAAATGATTTTGTTTAGAAGGGAAATCCAAATTATGCCTGAAGATTCATAAATCTGTTGCCATGACAATCAAAGAGCATGGTCTTATAAAATATTTTAGAATTTATTCACATGAGTAGTTCTTACTCACTGTGCTGGTTTTGACCTCTCCCATTCTGAGTGAGCACTGTAAGAGATGGAGCCCAAAGTCATGGACTAAATGAACTGAACAGAGATTTTGTGGACATTTCTGGATGTTTTACAAGGGTGGTCCATAGACTGAGGGAGGGATATCTGCATATTATATATAAAGATGGGAAGGGGCTTCGTTAATGAAGATGTATTGGATAGTGTAGTACCTGAGCATGATGTAAGCAGAGTAGAATAAGGAACAGAGAATGTGATGTGTTTAGCTGGAAGAGAGTTAATTTTCTTTCTAGTAATTAATATGAGGCTATGTTTGGTGCTGGAAACATATTCCCAATACAGAGATGTTTTAGCTCTTGATGAGCAGAGCTTCCACAGTGCCAAGGCCTTTGGTGTCTCTCATCCCACTGGGCTGAGGCTGCACAAGGGATTGAGAGGGAACACAGCTGATACAGATGACCCAAACTGACCCAAGGGATATTCTGTACTATATGGTGTCATTTAAACATGTAAAACAGCGTATAAAACAGGGGAAAGACAAAGGAAAAAGGGAGAAGGAATGTTCAAAATTATGGCATTTGTCTTCCCAAGTAACCATTACACTTAATGGAGCCTGGCTCCGGGGATGACTGAACACCTGCCTGCTCATGGGAAGTGGTGAATGAATTCCTTGCTTTCTTTGCTTGAATGTGTGTGGCTTTTGCTTTACCTGCTAAAGAGTCTTTGTCTTACCCATGAGTTTTCTCACTTTTACTTTTCTGGTTCTCTCTCCTATCCCACCAGAGGGGAGCGAGCAAGCAGCCCTGCATGTTTAGTTTCCAGCTGGGGTTAAACGATAACATTCATGCAAGTTGTTCCACTGATTGACATAGAACTGCTGATGAGAGGTTTGCAATGGGCAACTTGAATTTAGGATGCAGTCCTTATTCACATAAAGAGTTGAGGGGATGACTTCTGCAAGTAAGAGATTCTCTCTGACAGTGAAGATGACATTTATGGGTTGTGCTGTTCTTCCTCAGTTTTGCTTATTGGTTCTTCCACTAGTCACATTTTAGATAGTAAAATACACAAAAATTCTGCTTCAATGCACAGGTATATGTGTTTTGAACCTTTACTCCTAAAATCAATTCCTCTGAACCCTGTTGAAATATTGTCATGCTACAATGTGTTTTTTCATCTGTGCTTCCTCCTGCTGCGATTTTAAGAAGTTGCATTACTATTCTCTCTTTAAAAACTGCTTTATGGAATCCTCCATCATACAAGGAGAAGATTTATTGGGAACTACCACAAAATCACATCTTTTTCTCTAATTCTTGTTCATGAGTCCTGCTGTGGGCTGGATTTTGTGATTTGGCTTTATTTATCCTTCCCATCCTGAAAACCTGCTGTCAGGAACCTGTCATCTCCATATCCAGCTGCACAGTCCATGACAGCTGCCACAGAAACCTGCTCCTGATCTTTTTCCAGCTCCACCAAAAAAGTCAGATTTCCAAGGGGTTGCCCTCAGAGTGGAGGCAGGCCCTTACCACAGTTTACTCAAGAACCCCTCAACTTTCCAAACTCAGTGATCAACCAGGATGCTAAAGAAAATACATCACCACTATATCACCTTTTAGTACTACCCTAATTTCTGAAACAGAGACCCAAATAAACCAGTGTTCCTGGAAAAGAAATCTGTTCTTCCATCTCAGTTGTGCAATTCCTGATCTGCTTAGCAATTTCTTGACAATGACCCTAAGTATTTGTAAGTTGTAACATCTCCTTGCACTCCCCTAGCACCTTTCATCCAGAAAGACAAAACCATATTACAGCTATTAAAAAAAATATCTTGCAATACCCACTGAAGGTACTTCTAATAATTCTCAATGCTCCTCTAATACATAGCAAAAATTACTTGATGTGAGAATATCCCATACTGGATTTGTTTATTTTATGACCTGGGTAATAATTCACAGTGGTCATTTTCATCTTTCTGACATGTTTAAGAGGATCTGTCTCCCACTGCTGCTAAAACACAGCATCCAAGTCTGCACTTGATAGTCGTTTCCCATGGAAACAAAATAGAATAAATCTTTTGTACCTGACAGTCTTGCAGACATTGAAAACCTTTCTGTAGCTTTATTTACTAAAAGAATATTATTCAGAACCATTCTTGTATTGATATAGGATTTCTTTTACCTCCCATTTTTGCCTTCTAGTGGTCAGTGCATGACTGAGGTGCAGGGAAGGTATAGAACCGTGACCCCAGAGAAACAGAGCAAAAGAAGGAGGAGGCAGGAGGAGGGGAATGGAGGGAGGGAGGGAAAAAGAGAGAGAAATGTCAAAGCAAATTCCTAAACATCCTCTTTGGCATGGAAATATGTACAATACAGCTGCAGATGTTCCAGTCCAAGTGCAAATGACAGCACAGGTGTGCACAAACACACACACACATATTCACTGTCACAAAGCAAGGGAGAAAGACAGAAATGATCTTACAAAGCTGCTGCAGTAATCAGGACACTTGCTCCTGAAAACAACCATGCAAGCAAACATTCTTTTGTTATATTTGTACATTTTTTCAATTTTCATTTCACTATTGCTATTATTTTATACCTCTCACCACATCAGAAAGATAGTTATTATTAAAAGGAAGGAAAAAGGCCTTACCATGCAGTGCATCAGGAAGAGATGAGAAGCACAGAGCATGCTGCAGAGATTAAGCTCAGCATGGCATTCAGATATCCTTTGGAACTGAAGAAAATTGTCCAACCCATTCTTCCTAAGAAAGTGGACAAGTTTTCTCTAAGCTTGGATTTTTCACCAGAAGACAGATCCTTACAGTGCATTATATTTTCTTCTTCAGGAGATATATTTCCTCCAGTTAAGTTTCAGCTCCGCAATGCCATTTCCAATCAGCTCTAAGAAGTTCTTCATTCCCAGATTCGCGGTGTCATCAGAGGGACTCCAAAGAAAATCAAAGAAAGAAAGAAAAAAAGAAAATAATACCTTACCAAAGCCCTGAAATTACTACACTGAAAAGGAGAAGATATAAAAATCCCGCAACACCCCCTCATTTACTCTATTATCTTGGTGTTTCACAACGATCAGTACTACCTCCTTGGTCTCACATATGCAGTGCTGATCATTTGCAGCAAAGGAAGAGGAAAAACTTTCCCAATTTACACATGATGAATTTTCATTGCTGTTTCTCAGCTGTGTACTACCAAACAACCCTTTTCATCCTGAGACATCTTTAAAACCATCTGACAAAAACACCAGCTATCCCTCTCCCTTCCCAAAGAACATGAATATTAGAATTTCTAGAAAAGCGTTGAAGAAAATCTGACAAAAACCCAAAAAATACAAGTCAGATCTAAAAGCAAAAGCCTTGAAGCAGGAGGCTTCTTGAGCAATGAGGTACTTTGCCTGAAGAATTCGGGGACACATGCGTTAAGTACCATAGGGAAAAAGAAAGGGGAAAAGAACGGTGGCTAACGGAGTGTTTGGAGAAGATGGGGTGGGACCAAATGGGTGTCAGGCAGGAGTGGGATCCTGAGTCACCCTCAGCCTCCTGCCTGCTCACTGACAGCAGCTCGGGCTTCCCCTGCACTTTCTGCAAAGCATATTAATTGATTCTGGTTGCTGAGCAACTAACTCTGGGGAGCCACATCGACGGCTCCGGTTCCAGCACATCTCCAGCAGCAGCAGCAGAGAGAGGGGATGGTCCTCCCCGCCTCTCCTCCTGCTGGGATCACTCACCCCACCCGGACGTCCTCAGCTGCCCTGCAGAGAAGCTTTGCAAGGAAAAGGAAGGAGCCCTCAGTAGTGCAAGAGGGAGAAGAGGTGGGATGCTCCCCCAGCCTGTGCTGCACTGGCAGGACTCGGGAGAGTGAGCAGCCCGACTTCACACTGACAGCAGTGCCCCTCTGCCACCCTGCTTGGGGTGCCCGGGCCAGCAGGGCTGGAAACCCAACCAGCTGTGTCGACACAGATCGAATCAGGGTGGTGCAGCCACCTTCTGAAAAACAATCATCTGCAAGATGTTAAAATGACAAGTCCCATGGTTATCACGGAAAATAGAATATCCTGAATAGGAAGGGACCCACAGGGATCATCAAAGACCAGCTCCTGGCCCTGAACAAGACATCCCCAAGAATCCCACCATGTGCCTGAGAGCCCTGTCCAAATGCTTCTTGAACTCTGTCAGGCTGATGCTGTGACCACTCTTCTGGGGATCCTGTTCCAGGGCCCAACCACCCTCTGGGTGAAGAACTTCTTTCTAATACCCAATCTAAACCTCCTCTGACAGAGCTTCATGTCATTTGCTCCAATCTTATGTGAGTTTTTAGTTGAACATGTGGCCACTTAATCTCTGTCCCTGCAATAACAGTAATTATTGCTTATTCCTGACTTCATGTTGAACTTCAGACAGAGCCGGCAATTTTCTGCCTAAAAGGGTGCACTCTAAACAAGAACCACCATGCAGAGGAATTGCCTAGGTGTCTTTGACACTGTTTTTGATACTGCTAAAGGGATATTTCGGACAAAATCTTATAATTGCTTTAACTGATACATTTAAATTCCATGGAAGAGCAAAGCAGCAAAGAGGCCATTTAGTTTTGGTCCACAAAAGAGATGGTATAACTGAGTAACTGGAGCTGGCTCAAAGGGCACTCCTAGAGTGCCTCGACTGATGGCTCAGTAGGAGCAACACAGAGGATTTCTGCAAGGTTGATGCCAAGGGGATGGACACTGAGCAGGGCCTGACCCCTGCAATTTGTGCTTCCACTGACTTCTGTGGCTCTGGAGTCTGTCTGAAAGAACCCCCCAAAACACCACAGTGTCTAAAAGAGGACATTTCCCTTGTGGTGTATAAATCCTTAGTCAGATCATGGCATTTGTTCAGCACTGACTAAGCTGTCTTTCTGATGCACAGGTAAGATGTAAGAAATGAAAAGACCTCAAGATTTCTCTCCCCGTGACCTGGCAGTAAGTACAACACTAGATCTTGGCCAAACTGCTCACACAAGATTACTGTCAAAGACCCGAGCCAGATCAGCTTTTTATTCTGTTATAGTGATAGGATAAGTTAAAGAGCAAGGCCCTGAGAACTGCCTTAGCTTGCAGTCACAGAGAGAATTATCTAATTCTCCCCTTGAAAAACTCCAATCTATATCTAGTAAGCCCTATTTAAGTGGAAAACACCAGGTCTTTGTGAAAAGGGACAGGTTATCTTAAGGAGGAGAGTTACTTTTCTGACAGTAGCTTAGCACCGCACTGATTTAATGCTTTATAAAGAAAGATCTACAGTTTAGCCTCATTTTCTTAGCAAAGCCAGATGCTCCACATATATTCAAAGCTCAGGATGAACCATGAGATCCTGTTAGCAGAGCTGCTGTATGAAGCAGATTGCAGAACATACTCAGTTTATCCAATATGTTTATTGATATGAGCATGTACTGGAAATTACTTATCCCCCAAGCACAACATCCTGAGAAATATGGGAACATTTAGACTAAGGGAACAAAGAGAGGTGGAGGAATTTCACAAATTCTTGCAAAGGAATTATTAAGTCTATATGAATGTATTTCACCAAACACATTGTAAAGAAATTCTTTCAGCATGATAAGTTGTAGTTGTTTTATCTTTCCACTATTACTCCTTTACATTCATGCTGGTGCCTGTTTTATCCCCAACAGTACAATCTTTAAAAAGTGTGACAACAAAGTATTAATATTTTAATGTGCTTTGTTTTGTACTTTATTTTTACAAGGCAGAATACCAAACACTGTTGAAGTTCTTTGTAGTGGAGAAAATATCATTAGAAGTTTTAGGGAAGGGCAGCTTGAAGGGCAAAACAGTAAAACGAAGCAACCATAGAAAAGAAAGGAAGTCAACAATAGGTGATTTCAAAATGAACGGAAACTAGCATGTAAGAAGCAGCTATCAGATTATTAAAAAAATTTAGGAGAGGTAGGTTTGCAGATGTCAATATTTGTGCAACTTCTTACCCCTTTTTTTTAGGAAATGCAAGGCTTCTTAAATAAAATTCAGTCTCTTACAGAAAGCAGTATCTCTCACTCAGACAAGACTTAAATTTAATCTCATATAAATGCTTTTTATTATTCATTGAAAAAGCTCACTAATGCATATGTTCTAATCCTATTCTATTCTTTATGTATCTTTTCTCTTCCCACCTTAATATCCTTTCAATAGTAGTGTTATCCTCTTTGAGAAAAGAGGTGTCCTGTGAGCCTAAGGACCAGAGCAAGCTAGGACCAGTCAGCCCTCATTCCCTAAGGGGATGGTACAGCTGGTGTCCCATGGAAACCCAGCAGCACTCTCCATGGTAAAGCTCTTGAGCCAGACAGGATCCCTCTGCAGGACCTTGGGCACCAAAATAACAGGGATGTGAAACAAGCCATGGCACCGACTTAGGCAGAAGCCCGGTTCTGATCTTAGACTCTATTGCCAGGACCTGATAGTGAGCGAGAGTCCCCAGGGAGACAAATGGGAAGGAAAAAGACACTTCTGGCAATGTGTTCTAGTCCAGAGCGTAGGTAAGGGCCAGGTGGAAAGATGGCATTTGAAAAAGACAAGGGAGAGCTGCAGCAAGCACGAAGTGGTGGCTGAGGCGAGGGGAACAGTGCCTTTCTCTGGAGTGAGAGGATGCCTGTGCTGCAGGGACAGAGGGCAGCCAGGGTGGATGGCTCCTTACTGTGCTGGGCAATTCCTCTACCCTGAAGCACAGCAGAGGCCCCTGGCAGCTTGGGAGTTGAGGGCACAGACTGTCAGACCTGTAAGAATTTGAAGCAGAAAAATCTCTCAGGAATCATCCTGCAAGCCAGGAGCAGGGAAGACCAGAGAGGTGGAAGAAGAGGTGCACCAGCCTTGCTCTCTCTGTGCTCAGACCGCTTCTGCAGTGCCTGTCAGCAGCAGGTGCCTTCTCACAGCACAGCACAGAGGCCACCAAGTGACACAGGAAACCTCCTTCCCAGATGACCCAGCTGCCTGCCACAGTATGGTCCAGACATTTCATCACAATCACAGCTTAATACTATGAAAACTATCTTTTTATTCCTTGCAAGCCTCACCTTTTCCAGTATCTGTCATCTGAGAAGTGAATTAGATTTTTAAACACAGTATTGTATGTAAAAGATACAGTAATTTTAGCAGAAATACAAAGATGTGCCCAGATAATGAAAATTATTTAACATCTAAAATAAAAGGTATAATTCAATTACTAACCAAATTTTGATTAAAAACTTGTGAAAATTATTTGCAAATAAGTGCTCCGGGCATGCTTCTCATTTTGACCTTTCAATATCCTGTGTCACATTTGCTATTTAGTCAATTACAGCACAAACAACTGAATTGATTTCTTGCCTTTTTAGTTTAAATGCCATAATACAAGCAAGAGAGTCTGAGCTCAGTGAGTGAATTTCCAGGTCATCGGCAATTAATTGAAAAATATAATCATAAGAAATAGACCTTCATTCAAAAAAAAATATCCAAAGCATGACAGAGGATGTACACATAGTTCCATCTATTTGCCGAATATTTAGCATTCCTAAACTCTATTTTTAACATATTTTAAATTTATTATTAGTGTAATAATTATTTTCCATATTCTATGTGGCAACTGGTTTCTTTCTTTTCTTTTTTTCCATCAGTGCAAATCAGACTAGGATACCATAGTTGTCAAAACCTGACAACACTAAGAAAATAATATGTGGGAAGTAAATGGTAAGTAAAGCTAGTAAAATTAAAAACATTGATTTGTTAGTCTCTTTTTAAATAAATGCTGCCTTACTACAACTTAACTGCCAACTGACTGAAGAATGATAAAAGGTTACAGCTTGTGTTTGATAATTGTTGGGTTTGTTCATATTTTCATCAGTTAGTCTGAAATAAATATTGGTGGATCCAACTTTCATTTATGGAAAAGTAAATCTCTTACATTCATTGATTGCAATGAAATCATCCTTAATTTACATCAGTGTAGTGAGTATAATCAATTACAGTACTAATTTTTGTTCATTGAAGAGTTAGCTTCAGTTTAAATTTGTTATGTACCAGTAATATAGCACTGCTTCCTGACATGACCGTAGCTCTAAAAATATAATTTCAATACTGCTGTATCAAAAATGTGTGCACAAAAATGTGACTACCTGGCTAGTAGCGCAGCCATTTTCATTGCAGAAAATATATACACTAAGCATCATTTTTCTTTAGAAAAAGAAAACCTGGTTTGAAATTAACTTCTTAGCATATAAAAGAAATAGAAATGAATTATTTCAACCCATTTTAAAACTGATATCTTGACCTAGACTTCCATTTTGTACATGCAATATGCAGTGGCAGTTATGTTTTTGGGGGGAAGTCATTGAAATTGAACACAAGTTAGGTGTCAGAATAGAGAGCTTTATCCTAATCCTCTGAATTAGTTAGAAAAACGCTCCCTGATGTCTATGGAAGGATGACTGAGCCGTATTCTTAGGAGACTACTCCAGTCTCAGACAGAAACTGCATAACCTGTTGCACCAAATAGAAGCAGCCTTGCCCCTCTAAAGCTGCTGAAATGGACTGGATCTGTGCTTACATTAACCACTCCAGAAGACAAGTACTATGCTCTGGGAAGTGATGATGGGTTTGCAGTGTCTGTGCTCAAAGTGGAATCTCGTTAGAAAAACAGCAATCTTGCTGTACATCCGTGGAGTGAGACAGGACACGCAACGCGTGAATTTGCTGAATCCCAAGGGTGATCATCTGCCTGAAATTCTTTTCTAGATAAGCATGTTCACACGTGGCAAAAAAGCTCTCAAGAGCAACAGTTATTACTGCTGAATAAATATTCACATTTTTTCTCAACAGGCAATATACCCACTGGGCAAAAAAATAATAGTATGCTAATGAAGGATTAGACAGACATGGGCTAAATTAGTCCTAGTACAGTTCTGTTAAGCTCTTGGGTGTGTATTACATGACATTACTATTTAATACCATAGAACAAAATTTTCTCTCTCTCCCCCCCTTTTTTTTTTCTTCTTTTTCCCCACCTTTCTTCTTTTTCTTTATTGTTTGGTTTTGATTTTGGTTTTTTTTTTTCCCCTTTAGCAAAAGAGGTGGAGGTTTCCTGTCCTGGGTTAACATCCAAGCATTAAGAAAAGTATCATAACCTGAATGTTTATATGATTCACACCTAAACCTCTTAATTACTACACAGTATGCTGCTAGAATTAATGCTGCATAGCAGCCAAAACAGTCCTAAATATTATTCAATGTTCCATAATATACAGTATGGGTGTTGTCATGACACTGAACAGTATTTGAATAAAAGCACCTTGAGGAATGCAACAGAAGCCAAATTTAAGTAGCTGCTGGCATTTCTATTCTGAAGAGAGCTGATCTCCAGAATACCAGTATTCTGATGGGTAAAACCTCTCAAATGCCTGTTCATTCTTTGCTTCATAGAAGACTCAGCACCCAGTTTGGTTTTTTTTCACCACTAGCAGAAGTGTCTTTGTAAGCATCCTGCTGGTGAAAGTCACTTGGAACAGGTCAGAAAGTCTCTCAAGTTCAACAGAGAATGCCCCTTAGATGCTGGGGGTAAAATCTCCATCAGCAATCCTCTGCCAGGCTCCTTTAAGTCCTTTCTAAATAGTCACTCGACTGATTGATATTTTGAGAGCTTTACTGATGAACAAGGTCCTGGTATTCAGAAGGATTCCACAGAGTTAAATGATACCAGCAAAATACACAAACGTAGATCCACAAGGTACTCCGAGCAACCTCCTCTTAAAAAAAAGCAAACAGCATAACCAGACAAATCAAAACCAACCTGAACATGTTAACTCTTTATGATATATCTGTTTCTTAAATATCCCAATTGCTTTCAGGCTTTTCCTTGGAGCTGGTCTCTGTTTAATTAATTAATCACAGTATTTGCACATCTTGAATGCTTTGTTTTAATGTCTCACTCCCTTCTGTGGATTTCTCTGCTATGAGATTTTAATGAGAGCCATTTCTCATGTTTTTATGCAGAATTATTATACTGGAGGAGAAAGTGATAATAACTCAGTCTTCTCTTAATTACACTTCTAATTATTCTTAGAAGTTTATTTATAATTGTGTCTGCCAGAAGGATTTGTTTCAATTATCATAGCCAGATTGGAAATGGAGCTTAAATGAATTCTTTCTGTAAACAACCATATTTTAAAAAAAGCAAATAAGAAGTATTAATATTTATTTTTAACTCAAAATACTTCCTTCTCTGATAGTCATTCTTGTAAACAAAAATCTTAGAGAATTGTGTAACATTTTTGCCCTTCAATACTAATAATACATAAGGTAGCAAATGTTCTCAGAGGACAAAAAACAAAATTTAATTAAGACAAAACTTATTTATGGTCAAAGGGTCTTTTTATTTTTTCCATAAAGGAAATTAAGGGCTTTTATGTTAAAAGTCTTCAGATAGGAAGCCTCACCTCTAGAGGCACACCAAGCAGTGCCACTGCTAAAAGAGAATAAGTGTTCTTTCAAGGGTGAATAGGAAGGAAATATCTATTTTTTATGCTATTATATTCCCACTTGAAAAATAGGAAACCCCTTGTTTACCACAGTATTTTTACAATAATGCAGACTTCATCTGAAAAGTAAGCTGCCCAAAGATCTTAGATCAGGAAATCGTGTTTTCAGGGAGAAACTCTTCAACAAAAATCATCTTTAGAAAGTACGATCCTATGCATAATTTTTCATTCTTCATTTGAAATAAAATTATTTTAACCAGAGTAATCAATCTAGAAGTAATTTTAGGATGACTGAAAGAGATTTAGAAATGGGTATTTCAGTATGCACAGATGGTTGATATACACATTCTCTTCCAATAATATTAAATGTATAAAAGTTACAGATTAATTTGAAGTGAGATTCATATCTTGGCTATGGAAAGAAATAGCAGCTATTGTTAGGTAATGGATTTGTAACCTGACAGACAGAAAATGACAATGTGCTACACTGCATGTTTAAAATCTAGAGACAAACAGTTTGCCTTCATATCAAACACATTTCCCTTCGACACCGGTCCCCTGCAAGCCCCTGCTCCCTCACCAAAACGAGCACAGGAGGAGAAGGCTGTGAGACTTACCTGTTTGCCTTCAGATGATGAAGAAGTTTAAAACATCAAAGTTCTCGTGACAATCGGCACTAACATTTAGCTTATGTGGAAATAATTACATTCTTCCATCTTTCAGCTTTCTCAGTAAGTGAAAGCTGGTGATGGATGCCAGCAGCCTTGTTAAAATATCACTGTAATCCGTTCAAGCTCTGGAGATTGCTTAGAAAACCAAGTCATAAACATGCAGTGTCTACAGCTTCACAAGCAGCTCAGCATTTTCCAAGCGTGCACACGTCTTCCTTTTCCAGTACTGTACTTCACAGAGCACTCGACCTATCTTCATTTGGGTAGAAAGAACACAGTTGTTCAAAGTAAATCCTACGTGAACAGAAGTGTTCTACGTGTTTGTATTCTCACATCAAGTTGTTATTATTTTAGGAAAGGAGACACCCTTTTATGTTTTTGGTTGCTGCTGTTCCCTCATCATGAAAAAAAACAATAAAAAATGCTTCAAATAGAAAGGCAAGAAGCAAAGAAGAGGATACGGCAGTTCAAGAAGCAGCAGGCAAGGATGGGTGTCTTGTGATTGCTTTGAGTTAATACTCCTCAGGGGGAGTTGAAAAAAGCACAAATACAGCAAAATCTGTCTTACAGAGTAAAAATCTGTTGTATAAGGCAGTCTCTGGCAAAGTAAAACAGCATGTGCATTTACTCCATTAATTTCTAGCCTGCCAGAGTGCAAAGGAAATTGGTAGCTTTCTTCTTTACAGGTAGGAAGGAGGAAAGAAAATGCAGTATGTGTAACTAATTTTTTCTGCTCTCCTGAGAAATGTATCAGATCTATTGAGGCTGTGTATGTGAAAGCAGTATTTATCAGTACCAGAGAACATTTTATGATTATCAGTATTTTCTGGAGCATATGTGAAGGATGAACAATTAAGAGTGCTGCATCCCCCAGATGAAAACAGCACATTTGTGACTGGTCTTCCTGTAGCTTAAACGTAACAGGTCTTTGGGTTCTCTGGAAAAAACAAATATGGTGACTTCTCCAAGAATCCTAAGTACTGAACACTTTGGAGTAACTGACCCAATTACTGGCACCAAGCAGTGGGAACTTCAGCCTAAAAACCTTAATTCAAATCTCCCTGAAGCCCATTAAAATAGATTTTGAAAGGCTGTGGATGAGGACCTTTGCCAGCTGGCTCCTTTGTCCCTGGGCATCAAGACACAGCTAGATCACAAAGTCACCAAAAACAACTTGGAAGGATCTGGTTGAAACCCTGCTCTGACCTGAAGTTGTCCTGGATGTGACAGTGTGATGCTGGGTCTGAATCTGCTCAAATAACATATGCAGCACAAACACATGCCTGTTCCCTTCAGGGCCAAAAAGAAAACAGTCCATTTATTTGTATGATGAGGCCAGTCACAGACCAAAATGCCACTGAGCCAAATGCTATTCAAGCATAAAACAAAGAAACTCCTCAGCTGCATGAATTTACTGTTCAGCTGTCACCTTTCATACTTTCCACACATACCATCTACCTGCAGTACCACCAAATCTTTCAGAACACAGTGTTCTTTACTTTAAAGCTTTCTAGTTATTAACCCTGCCATACTCTGGGTCATTTTTTGCCTTAGCAGAGCTTGATCTAGCCCCTTCCAATCAGTGAAAATATCATATTTTGAAAAAACCAATTAACTCCTATTTCCATTGCCCCTTGCTGTTAAAGAGGTTGTAGTCAAAGTGCATCTGTGTTATACACTGAAAATGTGAAAAATGGAGAAAAGAAGCAGGGCCATGTTTCATATTTAAGCTCTGAGGAACTGCACATGCCAGATACAGCAAATTCCATATCCTTGGCACAGAACAAATCATTGATAGCTCAGGGCTTTGCCTCAAAATGCTGTAGCACTTAGTTTGTATATTCCTTTCTCTTCTACAGTCACAATTCTGCATTTTGCTGCAATCTGAGTATTTCAGGCTTACATGTTCATGGAAAACTGCCTTCCATTTGAGGGAGCTTTGGGGGCTGATCCTGTAGGGGAAGCAATTGCTCTTACATCCCTGAGCACTAGATATGCTAACTGCTCTCTTTCTATATTTGATGCCCGAATGGAAGGCAAATACTCTTTCTAGACACACAGCAACCCCACTGCCTCACAACCCCACTGAACAGTGACAGATAGGAAGGTGAGAGCACAGTTTTTTGAGCACTGAAGAGAAAATCCCAGCCCACAGTCACTCCCACTGAAAGCTGTGGCATCTAGAGTTGTATCAACTTCATTCAGATTCTACTGGGTCTCTAAGAAAATTTCCCTCTTCCTTGTCAGCTTTGCAGTTTGGTTGGGTGTTTGAGCCTTCCCACTGGCACAGGGCTGCTTTCCAGAGCACCACATGCAGCAGCCCTGTGAAGAAAAGGCAGTAAAGCAGCAATTGCATCATCTAACAAGGCACATGCAAGCAAACTGCACTTCCACCCACAGCAAAACTGCCACTGGTGCAGCACACAGTGCTTTTTGCACACCAGCACACACTGGATTGAAACTACAGATGAGGGACTGCTCCAGCACTGCCACTGCAATAAAGTCTCTGGTGTTATATGGCAGAAAGCTCAATGCACATCCTGTTTTCTACTCACATTTGAATTCTAAATATGCTTGCAATGCATTGTGTATTTTTAGCTTGCCCAGGGTTCCTATTTTGGGTTACCAGCCTGGGAAATCTTTGAAGAGGTCTGATGTTGAATGAACCTTTGAAAGACTGGTGTGTTTTAACATTGGGCAGTGGGAGAAGAAAAAAATTAGAAAGACAGATATAAGATATCAGCAGCTTCTTCCAGAAAGAGGTCAGCGGCCATGAAATTTGTCACTATCTTGTTAAGCATCAAGAACTTCAATGTTTTGACACTACAAAGTGCACCTGCCTCTGGAAATTATTTTGAATGTCTGAATTATCCCTCTTCCATCAGATACAATAATCTTTGCCTAATATTTTGTTCAAAATACTTCCAGCACTCAAAGATACATTTTGGGAACAGAGGTCAATGTGTGTATGTCCCAAAGGTAGGATATTAATAACATTGGAAGATCTATAGTTTTCCATGAGACATGGCATTTCAGCTACTGACTGTAAAAAATTGAATTTGTTCCAAGGGTTGTTTTTGCATAGGAAGGTGACACTACCCTTGCAGAGGACTTATGGGTATTCCCCTTTCATCCTGGGAGAGTCTGACTGTCCCAAGAAAGGCTCTGAGCATCTTCAGTGTTTTTGAAGGTGAGAAGAAAATGAATAAGGGTATACAAGCTCCTCAAGCATAATATAATGCTGTATTGTGTCATCTGGATTTTCTTACACGCTATTCCAACATGATGAAAAAAGCCTTTGACAGACTGGGATCAATTAATTTTATGAAATACATGCATCTCCACAAGCACCAAAGACCTCCAAATATTCTTTTTCTTTGTATCCTGCTCAGAGAATCCTCATCAAAGCAATTCTCCCTCTGTATCTTGGCAAGTTGTTTTCATTAAATAGTACATTCTGCATTATTTCCTTGGTGAAATATAATCAAATGGTAAAACAGTCCCAAGACCAAAAAGAAAATACCGAAAAGCATAGCTACTAAAAGTTAGCACTGTCCAGGGTGCAAAGCCTTGTGAGGAGGAACAATAAACAAGAAATACAAAGATAAACAGAGGTGGAATGAGTGTCTTTAACAATAACATTATTTTATTTCTAGCCAGAATCGTAAATCCTGATGCACTCTGTGTATATCCATATTCATATCTGGAATAAATTTATTTGTGCTTAAAGAACAAGTCCCAGTAAATGAGATTGAGGAAGCTGCATCTGCAACTCAAGATTTGGTTGTGGCTTGAGTTCAGCCATATTTTAAAATAAAAATTTGTGATCACCTCTACTTGTAGCAGCCACAGCAACAAATTAAAGGACTGTATTTAATTTTGATTAAGCTCAAACAGTTCTTTTATGTCAAATATTAAATCAGTTCTCACACTGCAGAGCTGGACAGGCTGCTGTTGGGCTATCTGGTGTTCCCTGTAAAAGAGTAGAACCTGTATTTAAACATATCTATATCATGCCAACATACATGTCAACATGAATCTAAATTGACAAACAACTTTTTATTTATTGTCCTGTGCTCATTATCAGTGCCCAAATATCTGAGCCAAGCTTGAGAAAGAGGAAGAATTTTTTTCATGGTTCAGAGACAGAAACGCTTTATCAAAGGAAAATTATTCTGGTATTCCAGCTGCTTTAAGAGAAGGTTACAACACATTCATTTCAGACATCACGCATGTGATAAATGAGGGAATACTGTAATAAGCTGCCAAGGATATATTGATAATGCCGTTTTTTTCCTCAGAGTTTCATGAATTCTATAGGGCCCACTCTGAAGTCCATTAGCTCTTGAAAGAGGCTCTTGAAAAGAAAGTTCTAAACTGCTCGATTACCCCTCAGAACCCTAGAAACAAAAGATAATTTACAAAATGGAGGTGAAACAGAAAGAGGATGACTGAGGCCAAATCAAAGATAAAATTAGTGGTAGAAAGGCTAAGGGCACAGCTAAAAATAGACATGTTGGGGAACAAAAGTCTGTGGAAAGAGAGCTAGAGGTGTAGGTTGAGGAGGCAAATGTATGACAGCATTGAAACACATGTAAAAAGGACAAAGGTGTGAAGCAAACAGCCTGGGATTCTGAATTCAGGTAAGAAGGCAGAAGATACCCCAACCTGTGATTTGATCATGTCATGGAATTAACTGCCTAGGTCAAATTCTCTTCTGATCCAATCCCTGGTAAAACTTGGCTGGGGGCAAGTAATTATTTTAATTTCATTATTCATCTTAAATAGTTTTAGCCTGTCTTTCTGCACTATATTTTACTAAGATTTCTTACTGAGGGCAATTTCTTCAGTTGTTCTGTGTTTGCTACATGACATAGAGGTGCCTGGGACCTGGATACCTAGAACCAAACTACTTTCTCACCAAGGACTGGGTCAAGTTCTTGAAATCTGAGGCAGAACAATTTCAGAAAATACTGCCTCACCCTTTCAATGCCATTTGCAAATTAAAAGTCACCACCAACAATCTGCCAAAGGAGCTGTTTAAGCTATGTAGTTTTGCACTGTACTGATACACATTAGCTATGATGTTATGGATGGTTATGCTGTCTCATCTGATCAGAATGGCAATCTCTAGCTCAAAAGTATGCAAAAGTTGAGTGATAGAACATTTTAACTTCTTTCAACTCCCCAAGCCACACTAGTCTGTATTCTTCCTTGCTTTAGTTTTAATAGCCTGCATTGTTTTCCTCCAGGTGCTACTCGTTCAGTGAGTGTAAGAGATGGCCAACTAGAATCCAAAGGGATCACAACCAGGGGTGTAATGGCAACAAGCGTTGGACTCATATATTTCACAAATATAAGCTTATTGGTTAATTCAGGTGGGAAGGAACCTCTGGAGCTCATCTAGTGAATGTTTGACCCAGTTTTGCCTGTTTGTCAGAAGTACCCAACTTGCTCTCAAGCTTAGCTGTAAGAAAAGATTTTTATTTTTGCACATCTTGAACAGATGGGAAAGACTGTTTTATTTCTTCTCAATTTTTTCTCTGACTGAATTCCTTCAGGAAAAGACAGTGCTTAAATATTATGGAGGTATTACAATCATTCTCACTGCATGCTAGACTGTAAAGTTCATAAAACCAAAATAAATGAACCACAGATATCTTATATCAGTTTCTGTCTTGATTCATGCATTGCATGAGGAAGATTTTTGGGGTTGTAAAGAAAAGATCATATATGGAAGACTCAGCCCAGTCATCCATTCATACAACATTTGCATTACAGAGCACCTGCGACCAGTTCTTTCTCCTGAGCACTTAAAGAGTACATGCAGTAATACTTTTTTAACTTTGAACAAAAAGAATGTTTGCATCTCATGTGACTCATTAACTCAACAGAGCCGTAATATATCAATCGAGCTACATGTAAAGAGGACTATAATAGCACAATGAGTCTGCAGTCCTATTTCTAATTAACATGGTTTAACTAGACACAATTAGCAATCTCACAGTGTAAACTCACTCCTGTGACAATCATACAAAAAATAATCTGTAAAGGTTCAAAGGATTTCAGTCCAAAAACCTGGTTATTTTTTCCATCATCACAACTCAATTTAATTTCAGCTTGCAGCTTTTGAAGGGAGCAGTCAAGAGCAGTATTGGAATACGAGGGCCAATATCATTATTACCCATATGCAAAACGGACATATAATTTACACTCCACAAAAAGACACTGATGATTTCATTATCATTAATAGAATGCTTTGCAATCCACAGATGGAAAACACCATCTAAAGTCAAACAGTTCTATTCATAAGAAAGTTTTTGCTTTTCAGTCCACAGACAGCCACTGATTCATTTTGCTCTTCCTTTTTCCTAAAAAATATTCTGTTGTTTGGTCTTTGGTTTGTATTTTTATCCTCATCTTTGGAATCAGATAACACTGGGTTATGGCACAATGCTTTGCACATTTGGTGTACTGAATTTTAAAGAGCCCCACCATTTTATGAAGTCAGGAAGAAAAATTTCAGTTTTGGAAATGCTTGTACCATATACACTTCAAAACAGGAGGTTTTAGGTCTGCAAACTCACAATCTAACACTGAAAGGTAACACTACTCATCTCGAGTCTACCAGATTATTTTATAGTCATTCTGTTTTTTAATATCTCTTATATTTATCCAAGAACAACAAAATCAGGGACTTGAGACAAGCAAGGAATAAATAGTACTGTTACCCATATCTGTACCAGCGCTTTGTCAGGAGCAGTTACCCTGAATCTTCTGTCCTGAAGCATTAAAGCAAAGGTCACGGTAAGTTGTGTTCATGAAAGATCGTGTGGTCTTTCCCATAAGCTTCAGGTGACAAATGCAGAACCTTGGACAAAATCCAACTCAGGAAATTGCCTTCTAACTACATAAAATAATTTCTACAATTTCTATTGAGTAATGTATATTTCTCACGCTCCATCATAAGTTCCTATTCTTGGGCAGCCTTCAGTAACACAAGCATTTTACACATGAGTGGTTTTGAATTCTAGATACTCCTAAACAGTTAAATTTCATGAAATATTTTAGCAACTGGTTTAAAAGGAGCTATAAAAGCTCAAGCTTTTCTATTGCCATTTTATGTTGAAGAATTAATTTGTGCTAACACAGCATTTTCCTAAACTCTGTATTTAACTTCACAGTTGGAAATTTCTGATTATTTTCATTTCTTTTTCTCCTACATATGTTGGAAAACAACTTCTTTTATAAGCTATCTTGTTAGAATCTGATTGGGAATTCTTATCATACAGAAAGAAGACTTGTTTCTTTGCTCTTAGCATAACAAATCTAATGGACAGTATGTTTTCAGTTGTTTACCATAAAGCTGAATTAGTTAGAGAAGGACAATGGTCAAAGGCTAGACACTTTCAACTCCTTGAAAATATAAGCAGTGTCCCTGAATTAGCTTGTAATGCCATTATGAGCCTGAAATTTATGGGAAACATTCGGACTAAGGTTCTGTGAATACTATAGTTGAAGGTTTTGGAAAAACTTAACTCAGCAAAGATGACAGAGATCATAATCCAGGCTTGCTGCCCCACAGTAATTTCCCAGCTGAACATTATCTACTTCTCCCCAGCAGCACCCCCTGGGCAGTGACCCTTCTGAGGTCCTGGATCTCAACTGGCTCTATTCCAGTAGCTTGGCCAGGGTGGGGTTTACAGTCAGTGAAGGGGGTTGGTTGTCCTCACACACAAGGAGTGTCACACTGAATCGCTTGTAACAGATTTCCTTTTGCAGACACATGTCCAGACCTGTTGGAAAGCTCAAACAGTTCCATATATGTTGAATGACTCTGTTCTAAAAGATGTATGTTTAAAGGCTACACTTTTCATAAAAACATGATTCCAACATTTCACTTGTGAATTTTCCTCTGTATTATAACAATTTTAACATCCAATACTGGATGAAAGATATATTTATATCCTGTGAAGAAAAATTATCTCCTATGAAGACAGCCTGTAAAGCTCTTCTCGTCTACATATGCTTATTTCCTTCTAACCGCATATATTTTTTTCTGCAGTCAGTTTTAGATAATCATATTATCGTCAGCTAAGTTTTTCAAATGATATATGAAGTAGTTATTTTATCAAACAGCTGCCACCAAATAGTCTTAAAGTGGAAGATTAAAATCCTCCAAGTCAGTCAGTGACAGCATTATACTCGCATGTACAGTCTTAATACAGCCACAAGTGTAGTGGTTTTGAATGCCATTTTCATATACTATTTCCTCAACATAGGATCTTCTTATGATCTTAAAAATATATATGAAACTCAGCAGAAAATAAAGACCAGGTAGTATTTTCACAGATAAGTTACAGGAAATGGAAAAATGTTTGCCCATGTGTTTTGAAAACCCATATATTTAATACATTACGGCTTCTAATATGTGCACATGAGGTTGGGGTGTGGGGAGGAAGGGAGAACTGGAGGGGTCATGGGATAATAACAATATTTTAAAGGATTGATAATCTCTGAGGAAAGTGCCATTTACTAGAAAACATCAGCCTGTAATTGCAACCCTAATATGATACACAGTAAATTGCATGCTCAACAGTCCTCTTTGAGGTGATGAGGAAGTGTAATATTCTGGATGTTAACACCTTCTTTCAAGATCTTCTATATCCAAGTTTGGGGTTCTTTTTTTTCTTCTTTAATGGTCATCTAATACTGGTTTTTGTTGTTTTGTTTTGTAATTTAATGTATTATACACATACTCATGAGGATAAAGAGAACTAACTAGGAATATTTTCACAAAAATATATTTTGTTTCATAGAGTGAGGAATAATTTAACAGGTATGAACACATAGTAAGAACAAATACCTAGTTCTGTAATTTATTTAATCTCTGACATTGTATTTCTCTCTCTAAACATCTACTGTACAAACTTTCCCAACTAGTTCTCATAAAGTACAACACCATTGCACGGGTGATCGTTGTTAAGAGTTATAGTTCTGATTTAAAGGATTTCAGGCTGAACAAAATAAAGCAATTTTTTTGCTCATTTGTTCTGCTATGCAAAATTTTCTTAATAATTATTGTTTGATGGAATTTCACAAAAATTTTGTGATGAAATCCAGAACAAGGAGAGAATCCTCACTCATAGTGAATTTACAGAAATGTTTCCCCCAATATGCCTATTTTTAGAATGCTGTTCATCTCATAGACCTTACTCTTTCAAGTGCATAAATATCAGAAAGAACAATGGTATTCATAACTAAACCAAAGAAAATAGATATTTTTTCTGCTTTTTGTTATCTCTTTTTTATTTCAGCTTTGTCCATCAGCTATTTATTTAAAACTTCAAATTTTCTTCCCAGAGAACTTATTTATTCTTGTGTCGGTGAAGATATATGGCTTATTTATATGCAGCAAACACATAAAAATTCCACAAGATTCTGCATAAATATTTCTCCATCCTTTTATACAATATTTCATTGTTCCAGTACTTGATTTCTCTACAGTTTTAACAGAATACATGTTCTATACCTCTTAATAAATCATAAGAGAATGCATATTAGATAAGAAGAAAGAAAAGTTAAAAATGCTGAAATGGATTTCCTATTTAAAAAAAAAAAAATGCTATTTTTCCTATAGCCAAAAACAAAAAAAAGGAATAGGTCCTAAAAAAAAAAACAACTCCCCTCTGTCAATCTAACAATTTTAGAGTCCGTATTATGCATAGCCTAATTCAACACACAGCAGAGATGCCTTGCCCATTGTCCTGGAGTGACTGTATGCTCCAGTATCCCCATCATCTGGTTTTTTTCTGCTTGGAAATGGGTCCTGTAGCTTTAACAACTGGAAATCAATGGTTTTCCACCAAAAGGGTATGTTACAATAAATAAGGCAACAACAAATTTCATCTTGGAGGTTTTTTTGGCCTATGCTGGAGGAAAATTATACACAATCAGTCATATTTTTTCCTCTAGTCTTTTGTTTCCCATGCTCTCAAAAATTATTATAAAGGGGTTTTTATGTTTTTGCATAAAAAGAAGAAAACAAAAAAGAAATTATAATTATTCAATTTAGGGAAATATGTGAACTTCTAAATTATTGTAAAGTAGGGAAGATGCATCAAAAGCACTTTTTGAATGGTAACTTTTAGTTTTTCTGTTTCAGCATTAAAATTTAGAGATGAAATTCTGCTCTATTTCCCTCTAGTGACTGCTTTCATTGAAATAGGATTTCATTCAGATTTATTGTGAAGTAGCAGAAAGGGAGATGACCCCTTAAGGCAGCCACTCATTTCTCTTGTAGCAAATTATGTAATTCCTGAATTTGATTTCCAGTACACATTAGGTATAAGATGTGCTTTAGTTAAAAAGAACAGGGATGAGGATCTAACATAGACAAGGGCTTTATTCAAGTGCTCTGCAATGGATGTTGAAGTTGTTTTTTAGTTTTAGTATCTGCTGCTCTGTGAACATGTGTTTTGAGATCAATTTCCATGAATTCAAGTGAGACTTAACATTTTTACTCATGTCAGGACAGGTTTTAAATAGTATGAACCAATTACTTTCACACAAAATGCTGAATGACTATATGAGACATACTTCTGCCTATCAGTGGTGATGCTTTTGCAGACATTGGAAATTTTGCTCTAGTTTTATGACCTTTGAGAAATTTTACCTATTATTTCATTCTTTGGTGTTGGGAATTTATATCTCAGAGTAGAAGAGTAAAAAAAATACCCTACTTCTAAGAAAAGCATTGGAAGAATTCTCTGCCCATCCTTTTTTCTTTCTGTTATAGCCTCAAATTTTATTAAAATAAAAATAAAGTGGTGGTGGGGAAAGCTTTTACAAGAAAACAATGATGGTTTTTGTCTTTTCTAACAGCAAGAAGAAACATTATCAATTCCCACACGTAGTAATAAAATGGAACACAAGTAATTGTGTGTTCAGGCCTACTGCCATCACTAATGATAATCTCTTGTATTCCTTGAGAAAATTTTTTGACATCAGCACATTGAATTTTTTTAAAAAATCATCATCTATAATTTGCACAAACCCATGGTGCTGTGCAAACCCACAAGCCTGGCCACCTGCAGTGAGTGTGAATATCTTTTTCAAAGCCATGGAAGATCTGTTTGATTCCTAGGGTTTCTTTCCATGGGTTTCTGAGACTTCCAGTCAGCAGATCACCTTAAACCATAAAACCTTCTCCCTGGGCCATGCTTTCTTTTCCAGAAAATTTATTTGAAACACTGTAGAGATAGTAATATAGAATTAAACACACCCTTTGCACAACTCAGTTGACCTTTCCTGATCACATTTGAGACCCAGAAGACACAACTGATTGATCTTTGTAGGTATTATGCCTCTAATCACTGTGGCTGGATAATCTTTCCCCTTTAGCTGAGTTAAATCAGAACTAAAGCATTAGTAAGTCATTTCTGGAGGTTTTTCTTGGTTTCTTTTGGTTTTGTACTAACCAGGAAACAGTACTTGAGGTTGGACAAAAAATTTTTCACCCTTCCAGCCCTCACTGCATCTGCTTTGCCTACAGCCCTAATACATCTTCAGCTACCAGTGAACAAAACCATGATGTATCCACATGCATCTTTGCCTGTCTCTTGTCAGGTGCCCCACTGAAAACAGAATTATAGGAAGTACATAACAGAAGACCCTTTTGCAGTGAACACATTATCTTCTGAAATGTCTCTATTTCAGTGCAACTGCCTTTCCATTCATTTGATTTGTATTTCCTGTCACAGTCTAAGGAATTTCTATATTATTTTCATTTCATAAATCCATCATATGAGATAGGTTTAAGAAAGTCAATAATATTATATATTTTTCTCCATTCATCTTGAGAAAGGACATTTTTTTGAACTTCTACATTAATGATTAAAAATTGACTGCAGTTTTGCAGCAGAATTTACTTATTAAAATATGAATTAATCATATAAAAGGGAAATCCTCTTTGCTTATAATGTAGTATTCACAAGATCTGAAAAGTGATTTTATCTTGGGTTTTGTCTTTGCTCTCATAATCTTATTTATTTTTCTTTGAAATAGTACTACTTCTGGTCTGCTACCCTGGATATAATATTTAAAGTTCTAATTACATGGGTCAGAAAATTTGTCCAAATTTTTTGTAATTTCCTAAATTAAAATCAAAACTTAACTTGAGATTTTAAAAAATGCATGCATTTTTTTGTTCATTTCTAAGGGGAAAATACAGGTAATTTTCTGCTTAAGAAACCATATTGAAGTCATGGGATTTATACCAACAGATAATTTGATTGAGAAGGTACCAGACTTTGAATGCTTCCATACTGCCTAATTTAATTATTTAGCAGACATAAGTCTATATATTTTGTTTGGCTCTCACTGAAAAATTAAGCAAAAGACATGTTCTCTGTGTATCAAGGATAGCTGATATTACTCTCAATCCCAGCTTGTGTAGGAATAAAAACCTGCTAAAATGTTGAAGGTGAAAGCAAATTGTCATGTTTTGGGTCTGGTCACAAACATAAGGTGGACAATGCATTTCTGGGCAACCAGCAAAAACATGAAGAGCACAGGACAGGTTTGAGGTGGACTCTTTCATCATCAGAACACTTGGAAAACAGGGAAGCAGGAAGATATCAGTAACATAGTCTTGCAATGACATGTCTGTTTCTACAAAAGCTAAAGAAAGCATGTAAAGGAAAAGGCCTCTGTGTTTGTGGCCAGCCTGGGAGAACAGGCTGAGATTGTGCAGATGCAAAGCAACCTGTGAGAGTGACCATGAAATAGATGACAGAATTAACAAGCCTCAGATGGTTAGAGGGGAGAACACAAACATCATAAATCATGGAGCTCAGGACAGCAGACTGCAATAAACACTTGGGGGTGGAAGTATTAGATTTTTACAAAATGTCAGTAAAAAGGGGAGTAGGAATTGGAGAGAGCTGGTAGTGCTGTTAAAACAAAACCAAAAGGAACAAATAAAGGACAATTCATAGGCACAAAGTAACCTGAACTAGAGTGTCAACAGTCTAGGAATAAAATGAGAAGGGTGAAAAATAACTTATGACAAAGTAAAACATAGGAGAAAATTTATTATTATTAGAATATTAAGAAAAATGCTGGTCTGTTCCTCAACAGGAATCTTGAGAAGGTCACAATGTTGTCATCTTTGCTTCTATCTTCACTAAAAATGTCAACTCTGATCTTACAGCGAAGAAAATGAGCTGCAGAGATAGAGATGAGTAATAAAACCAGAACAGTGACAAACAGCTTGGAAAATAGTTAAATGAGATGTTCCAAGAGAGGCTCAGTGGAAATTCTCTGTAGGTATTTTCCTTAAGCCTGCCTTTTGTCCCATGGATGATAAATGATTATGTTTTGAAAACCTGTCAAAAATAAATTAGGCTCCACAAAACTCAGAAAAGCCACTCCTACATCTAATTAAAAAAAAAAAAGGAAAAGAGAGGAGAGACAGGTTAGTGGAGAGAAAACCACTCAGCCTACTTTCAGTTTTAGAAAGATCTTGCAATGAAAAGTCACACAAACCATTCACAAACACCTAAAAGACAGAAAAGTCGTGCCTGCATGAACCTTTCAATATCAAATTATAGTAAATTAATCTAATTATTTGTATGAGATCAGATTTGCTAAGGTGTAACAATGAAAAATAAATAAGATAAAAATAACCAGTCACAAGAGGAGTTGTTGGTCACAAGATCAAAATAACATGAAATTGGATGGGAGCGTTCTGCTGAAAGGTGGGAAGGCTCAGGAGAGGGATCTGGACAGGCTAGATCCATGGGTAAAGGCCAGTGGTGTGAGGTTGAACAAGGCCAAGTGCCAGTTCTGCCCTTGGGTCACTCACAACAGCCCCACAGTGCTGAGGACAGAGTGCACAGAGTGGCTGGGAAGCTGTGTGATGGAAAAGGACCTGGGGGTGCCATTTGACAGCAGCTGAACATGAGCCAGCTGTGCCCAGGTGTGGCCAGGAAGGACAATGGCATCCTGGCCTGTGCCAGCAGCAGTGTGGCCAGCAGGAGCAGGGCAGGGATTGTCCCCCTGTACCCAGCACTGGTGAGGCCACACCTCAAATCCTGTGTTCACTTCTGGGCCCTTCATGACAAGAAAGACACGGAGGGGCTGGAGTGTGTCCAGAGAAGGGCAACAGAGCTGGGGAAGGGTCTGAAGCACAGCTCTGATGAGGAACAGCTGAAGCTGTTTAGTCTGAAGAAAAGGAGGCTCAGGGGGGATCTGGTCTCTCTCTATACTCACCTGAAAGGAGGCTTTAGCCAGGTGAGGACTGGTCTCTTCTCCCAAGTAACAAGCAACAGGACAAGAGGAAATGGCCTCAAGTTGCATTAGGGGAGGTTTAGATTGGATATTAGGAAAAGCTTCTTCACCAGAAGGGTGGTCAAGCGTTGGAACAGGCTGCCCAGGGAAGTGGTGTAATCATCATTCCTGGAAGCATTTAAAAGACATGTAGCCTGGCACTTATCAATACGGTTCAGGGGAGGGCTTGGCAGTTCTACGCTGATGACTGGGCTTAATGATCTCAGGAGGCTTTTCCATTGTAAATGATGCTCTGATTGTATAAGCCAAAATTAAACTTCACTGATTTATGTATCCGCTCTCTGATAGAAGCCACAGGCAGGTGTCAAGGACAACATGAAAAAAGTATGGTAAGAATGTATTTAACTTTTATGTGGTAGGCTGTCCTGGTTTGAGTAAACATGCAACTTAATGACTTTCAGACCTGGAAGTTGCATCAATAACTATTTTGGGATATTCCATTCAAAATTAAAGTATATTTAAATACAATATTGCAGAATCTGATCTTTTCAAAAACCACTTACATCACTTTATTAATATAATAAATATAATATATAATTGTTATATACAGAGATCATACCAAAATTGCGGAAGTTTCAATCACTGAAAGATCTAGGAATAAAACTCCAAATAATCTTAAAAGCCTAATGAACATTCCTGCAAAACCAGAATCCATATCAGAGGGGAAAGAGAAAATGTTAGGCATTTAGATTACACTACACAGATAGAGGATAGGGAATGACAGATCTGCTCTGCAATAAAAGATCTGAGGATTAAAATGGATCAGACCAGAGCACATGCCAATAACATTGCCAATGCAAACATAATGCCTCAATGAAAGGCTGGCTGTAAGAGCTGGTGCATCATCCACTGGAGTTAATTTCCAGTTACAAGCACTGCTCCTCAAGAATAGTCTAGGTCATCTGAAAGGAGTTAAGAGAGCCGAATGAATGATAGAATTCAATAAAGTATTTTTCAAGAAGAGTTGAATGGGTCATATAATCTAAAGGAGAGAAATCTGAAAGGAACTTTAACAATTTTCAGACGTGAAAAAAGTAGCTGTGAGGAAAAGAGTAAGTAATTCTCCATGAACACTATGGATAAAGCAAGAAGTTTCATACTTAAATACCAACAACAAAAATTCAAAGACAGGTTTTGGAATAACTTTTGGCTAGACAAAGTTATTCACAAAACAGCTCCATTACTCCATTACTGGAGTTTATCTAGGAAAAGATAGACAAACACCTGTCAAAAATGCTTGGGCATAAATGACACAGATTCATGTTAAGGGAGTCTGGGTCTTTTTCCATTTTATTTTCTGTGTCCTTTCAGTTGTTTTTCTCTCTGTTTTTGCAGAGGAAAATAATTACTTGAATAAATTGCCAATGGATGCTGTAGAGTCTCAGTTACTTCTGGCTGCATTTAAAAATACAGCTATACTACTCTATTACTTCCTATGAAATGAAATGTCTTGCAACAGTTGGTATATGTGGCTTTATGCAGAAATAACTGACAAGGTCTTTCCTTATTTTTTTCTGAAGGAGATTGAACTACATGGTTCTAATTCTTTCTTCTGGTCTTACTATCTAGATGTTGCAAATAAATTAACTGAATACTGTTGAGTACTGCAACACACTGCCCACAGATGTTATAGAATTTTCATCCCTGGACAATATGCTGTAATTGACCCTGCTTTGAGCACTGGTTTGGACTGCACAGTCTCCAGAGGCCCCTTCTAGCTTCAGCTCTTGTGATGCTGTGACATCCTGTGATTTCTAGATTGCAACTACATTAAGTGCATCTTATCACCATGAATCAAGTGAAAACTCTGAAGCATTCAAGAATGAAAAGAATAAAAATCAATGTGAAGAGCATTTTCTCTCCTGTCATGGTCCACATGGCTTTTTTTTCTGATGTATCCTAATTATTTTTGTTCCAACTGGATTGCTTTTATAATGAAAATTAGGCTATTTTCTGCTGTTACAAGAGTGAGAAATGAATCTGGTGAAAGTTACAGACTTCGTGAGATGCCACCCTGTATGTATTTGATAAGCGGTGATACAAAAACATTGAAGGCAATTTGGTAAAACAGAGAACATGATGAGATGCTCCACATGAATTGGGAACTATAAAGACCAATTTAGCACAATAGTTTAGAATGGATATGAAATTTTAAATGAATAAAAGAAAAATTTTCAGTGAAATATGCTTAAAAGAAAAAATAGGCAAAATACTGGAAGATGTTCAGTGTGCAAAGAAAGACAGGGAATGAAGGCAAAACCAGGAGGAATCAGCTTCCACAGCCCAGCAAGGGCTGCTGTCCAGTTCTCTGCCTTCACCATTGAAATCTGGAGTTATGTCATATGCAAGTCACATCTTTCATATAAACCAAACCATTCTGTGAATGAGTGTTCTTCAGTAATGGTTCTTTTTAAAGGCTCCCAAAGAAGGTTTACCTTTATGCCCAGGATAGCAGAAGCAGGAAAACCTAACTAACCCATTTCTCTGTTGAGCTCATATTTTCAGAGTAAGATTCACTTCCTTTGATTTATCTGATCCCTCAGAAGAAATCATACACATAGAGAGAGCAAAAAAATCCTTCTCATGATGGAAGGAAGAGCTAGATGCTTCTAAAGAGGAGTGAGAATCACAAGTAAACACAGCAAGCACTATGCTAACCAGAGGTAGTAGTAACAAGATGACATGGTGTCCCCTAATTGATACTCTGACCTAAAAGCTTGTGCAAGCCTGACAATTAGAGACTCAAACCATCTCCTGGTTGTTGGCACTTATACCAAGTACTTTGGAAACAGAACACTCCTTAATTCACTTAAATGGCTGAAAAATGGAAGTGGTGATTATAATTTATGTTATAGATTAGAAGTTAAGTGCTCTTATGCAAGAAATAGAAACTCTGAATATGAGACCTTCCCCAGCCTGGTGGTTCAAACTCAAAATTTCCATCTTCCATCAGCATGGCTTATCAATTTTAGAAGGAAACTTTGGATAAAAATTGCTTTCCTGCTGAAGCTCCGTCATCATGCAATAAAGAATTCACTGTTCCCGTATACTAAGAAATTTACTACTCAAATTTACTAACAAATTGAGAATGTAATTTCATTTGAAAATGAAAAATAAAGGCAAAGTCACTGTTTAAGAGAATTCATCTGTGAATGGCAAATTGCCTCCTGAAGCAAATGCACTCATTATGCTCAAAGAAAGGATGAGATCTCCCACAGTTAAATAAAACTAGTAGGAAAAATAATTGCTTGATAAATCAGAGTAATTAAATTTTGCACATGTGAATGCTACTGCACCTCTGTCTTCAGTACAACAAGAAAGGAAAGAAACAGCGCATAAGGCTCAGCCTTTACTCCCTGAAAAAATGTATTATTGAAAGAAATAACACACCTTTTCCCTTTTAGCTCTTCACTAATGAGGAATGGGAAATCTTACCCCACTCAGCTATTGGGATCAGAGCAGCCAATAACTGCGATGATGTTATCTAATTCCAGTTCACCTCCTGCAAACATTCCACCAATCACTAATTGTCTTCTAGGATTTAAAAACACAAAACAACAGACTCTGCTTTTTTTTGGGAACCTGACAGGTAATTTCTTAGTTGATCTGTCTTATATGCTAATTTTTGTATACCAGGTTAATAACTGCTTCCTCATAAACTTCCATAGGAAAAATACCCATGAGGCCTTTAACTTTTGTA
This sequence comes from Cyanistes caeruleus, assembly GCF_971803275.1. NCBI lineage: Eukaryota > Metazoa > Chordata > Aves > Passeriformes > Paridae > Cyanistes > Cyanistes caeruleus. Next base: position 54,595,355 of record NC_141706.1, on the reverse strand, counting down.
GGTATTCTAATTGCTCTGTATTAGATCTGAAAAGAAGTTTCTGCCATTTGAAATTTTCAAATTTCAAAAGTTAATTCTTGACCATTCAAACTATTTTTGTGTTTAGGCTATTTAAACAGTTATCTACATCTAGGCACACACACATTCCTCAGCTGTTCATTTCTGCAGTCAGCAGAAATCCAGCCAATGCAACCTAGAGCACAAGTCAGTTCACCCCAACTGAGGGAACCAGCAGCTGCTGAGCTGAATCACTCGCTCAGCACCAGTAACACCAGCCCTGATCTTTATTGACTCTAATAAAGGCTTTGGTACTGAGGGCTCAATCCATTGTCCACACAGAAGGAGCCAGTGCCATTTGAGATGGACAGCATAACCTGCCTGTCCTGTTGGCAATACATCTTACAGAGCTGTCAAGGTGCCTTGCATACTCCAGGGCATCTGAAATGGCAGCAGTTCCTGTGTGGGGGTGATAGAAGCAAGCCTTTAGGCCACAAACAGACTCCTGAAGGTAGGCATAACAAATTTAGATATCTCAGTTGTCAGCTGAATCTCTAGGATTTAGGAATTGGAGCAGCTTTATCTGGAAAGGCCATGATACTGCCATGGCATACGTAGCACTCATAAGCAGTGGTTATTATGGTTTCCCTCCTACTCAAGAGGCTAACAGGAGGAAAGCACAGCACAAGCTCATTCATATCTGTTCCTCAGGAGTACAAGGATGTGTTGCATACTCTATCTTCAGAACCAGCCACGCAGAAATCACCAGCAATTACTTTCACAAGAGTTACGGAAGAGTGATTTTGGGCTTAAGGGTCATTTTAGGCATAGCTGTATGATCAGATTTGGATGGTCATAAGTTAACTCCACATTTTATGTCACCTCAGGTTCTCAACGCATTTAGACACATTATTACAGGATAACATTGGAACTAAAAATTCACACCTCTCAGTTTATTCATGCAGGCTCAGTAGACGGCAAACCGGGCTACGATCCAAGCAGGAACTGGCCTGTGCTGCAAAATCTTGGGCAGAGGTGGCATCAGATACTAACCTTTGAGTATTTAGGTATACTCAGACACTTTGGTGCTGATCCACTCACTGCAAGATCACCACAAATTTGGCATATTGAAACATCAGGCAACAAAAGACACACGAAGCACTGAGAGAGAGTATCTATGTAGAAACATATTCACCTTTTGATGGTCCACTTTTGACAAAAGAGAAATTGCCTTTTATTAAGAGATTCTAAACAAAAAATAGTAATTTTTCTAACAGCTTAATGTTCTGTAAATATCAGTTCCATGAGCAATTTCCTTAAAAAAAGTTCAGGTAATCTTATTACTCATGTGATCTCTGTGCATTTAGTCTCCTTTTAACTTTTCCACTGCAGCATTTCTGTAGGAATTGACCATAATAAATGTGATTTTAAATGCAGTTTATACAGGTATAATTCCTGATATAACTTATCTATTTGGTGGTTAGCTATTCTTTTAGACTAGATGTTTCCAGATGACTGAGTAAGTTCTTTGAGCTTCTTCCCAACGTGCCTCTTGTGTGTATGCATCGTGTCTGGCAAAAACTGTAGTGTCCACTGAGAGAAAGAAGATGTGTAGCAGATGCTTGACTGCATTTCTTTTCCTGCTTGACTGCAGTGACTGCTTTGAGAAGTAAACAATTCACTTGGTAAAACAAACTGCTGCAAATGCTCACTATGGGTTGTATCATTTGATTATTACCTTGCTTATTCTCTTTCCCTAAACAGGTTTATTCAAATTCCCCTACCAATCTATATACTCCTGAATTTTTATCAGCTATATCTCTTCCCTCCATGCTGAGCCCACACTTCATTTTTGCTCCAAGACTGTTTTATCTATATGTAGGATTGGATTTTTTTTTGTTGTTTTTGTAAGGTACTTATTCTTGGAATTAGTTCCTTCTTTTTTACTAAGGGATGGCATGTTCTATAAAGTATTCAGTCTCTAAATCAGACAGTGAGAGAAAAAAAATGTGATGTCTCCCACTTTCAGATATGAAAGAGCAGCTGATGTCAGAAAGCAAGATAAAAAAGGTGACCTTAAAACAATCTGGTTCATAATGATGCTGCCTTTTAGTCTCAGTGTCCAGTTTATCTCAGAGCACATGCAGGGTGAAGACTGCAAAGTAAGACTAATGAGTATGGCAGAAACATGTGAAGTAATTCATCATCATAACAAAGCATAGCACAATTATCAGGAATTTCCTGTAGACCTGCCATGATTACATGGAAAGAAATTGTTTTGTCTCCTCAGTTAGAAGAGCAAGAATACTGAACCTAGAATACTAGAAAGGGATCATCGCCACCTATATACACAAATTATCCTTTTAGGATATGACAAATGTACGATTTGGCTTTCTTTTTGGGTTTGTACACTGAAATAGTATTCATTCAGTGCCTGGTCAAATGGGTCTCCATGTTCTGCAACAGGATACGTCACAAAAAACATAGGAAGAAGAGGCAGCTGGCTACAGGGATTGAGGAGTTAATGGGTGTAATCACAATACGTTTTTCATGCTTGCCAAAGACTTTATTGCAGCAAAAATTTCAAGTAAGAATGGAAGGGAAACCTTTAATTAGTTGGAATTTACTTATTTAAAAAAAAAAAAACCATCTCTGCTTGGTGTATCTTCCTGAGAAAAGACTAACATCAGCATCACTTTGTGAGTAATTTGGTTTGGTCCTGTTCCTCGTGTTTAGCTACCTGGAGTACAGTTTAGGCTGCTGTTTATTTGACTCTCCTCCCTGAGGACCACTCTTCTGTAGGAAAATTAAGCTATGCAATGCTTACACACACATTTCTTGCACTTCTGCTGGAGAACAAGACCCATTCTGAGTAAGAACTAATAATAGACAACACTGCAAGCAGCTGCTTGGGGCTCACATGCCTGAGAGATATAATATTAAAGGAGAAGTGCTGAAAGGAGCAGATAGATTGCATTGCTATCACAAATCTCTACTGTGTTTCAGTGATCATGCCACTTAGGTAAAGTGGGACTTTGAGAGCTAAAGTCTAATTAAAATAAGTGGGCGTTATATAACCATGCTCAGAAGGCAAATTTTCTGCAATGTTCCTTAGTGACTAGAAGCTGCCTTTATTTAAAGCATTTACACAACTCAGATCTAGCAATTTAAGGCTTGGAAGATGATAAGGAAATAAATTAGATTTTGGTACACAGCAGTCAAATTAATTTCAGGGGTATGTATAACTCTTAGCACTTAAGTCCCATAACACATCATGACCCATATCAACTGGAAGGTCCCAGTTATTCAGGAAAGGCTGGATAGCACACATCACACAGTTGCTTTTTAGAAGATGTCATCATGCATCATGACAAAAGTCATGTTTCAGGGAATGCCTTAGCTCCACTAGGGTATCCATTATGGTCAGGGCTGCATTGCTGAGGTTCCAGGGATGCATCTGGCCCAGGGAGTGAATTTAATCTTCCTGTCCTTTCTTTTGGTTTGTTTTAATTGGTTTGCCTCTGTTGCTTTCATTATTTTCTTCCTCAAATAATTTCCTTTATCAATCTTGTCTTTCCCATTTTTCTGTCTCTCCTGGTTTCTTCCAGATTCTTCCATCAGGATGGAAGTCCCATGGGGAGCTCCACCTGGCCCCTTTCTGCTAAGTACAACAGCCAGTCTTGGCAAAGTGAAGACATTCTTATCAGAAGCCATGGGGAACACTGTTGGGAGGGTCTGCTTTGGGTGCCACAGGTTGGTGATAATCTTTCACACCACTGCTGTCCAGGTAACCGTGCACCCACTGAGCTCTGCCAGCACTTTCAATTACACCCATGAAGGAGCCATGTAAGGTGCAAAGAGAGGTAAGTTCACTCACTCTGTCTGAGCCTGGCTTGCCAGCATTACTTTCTTAAGGAAGACTGCATAGAACTCAGTCTCCAGGGAGGGGGAGCCTGCTTCAATCAACCTTATGAAGAAAAATATATCAGCCTCAAATTAATTTCACTGTATGGATGAATTCTGCCAAGTTCCTGGAATTTTCACAAACCAGTTTCATCTACTCTTAATTTACTGATCTAGTTTTTAAAATGTAAACAACTTTCAAACAAAATTTTATTGCATTTGAATATAATTCTTGTCATGTTCTGTACTTTTCTGCTTCGCTTCCAAAGAATGTTGTGATGATTAACTCATGCATTATGTGATGCCATGTGTAATGCTCCCTTGTGACAATAACTCAAATTGCTATTTTCATGCTATCTTCCTGTCTCTCACTCTTGTTTTATTTTTACTCTATGCTTTTCCTCATTTAAACAGAAACATTTTCAAGAATATATTTCTGTCTCCTTCTGCCAACTGAGTGCCAACTCACAGAGTCTAGGACAATGGGTAAGTGGAAACATCCAGCTACCACAGCTTTGCTTCCAGTTGCTACAGAGCTAAATTCACTTTCCCAGGAATTCTCCTGGATCTTCATCTGCACAGCTCAGCAAAGCTGATCAAAACATCAGCAAGTTGTATATGAGCTCTTTGAATGCCTGGTTAGCCAATGAAGCGTACAGCAAGGGTACAGTTCAAGCAAGTAGGAGCAAGTTCATAGTTTCACAATTTTGTTATATTCAAAATAAGAGTCAGTACTTTTAAACTTTCATTCTGGATATCTATAGAGAAAGAGAGCTCCTGAATGTTAACTAATCATGGATGAAATGGAAATTATTTTTTCATTTCAAAAGACTATTATTCTTAACCTGAATAAACATGCAGATAAATCCATTTCATTTTACCATTTGAATAGAAGAAATTGGGCTATAATTTTAAAGCCCCATAATTCTGACAGTGATATAGGAACTCATATAACATGCATGGAGAACCTACAGCAAAGGAAAATCCTGAAAATCTAGGAGAGAAAAAAATTACAGCAGAAGACATGCAATCAAGAGAAATTTGAGGTTCCCTTGAATCCTAGCTGTCCTTGATCACATCAGTAATAACCTCTTACTGTTCACAAACTCCATATCCCAAATCTATCTAGAAAATGGTAAGAAAACTAAGGATAGGAAAGTTCAGTTTTCAGGAGAAAGCATAGTTTAATCACCTATTTTCCACCAAATGTTCTGTGCACAATTGTCCCAACAAAAGAGTAACCAGAATAAAACCAGGAAAGTCCATGCAAACAGATGTTTGAGGTTAATCACTCTTGTGAATCTACCCAGGAATGGCACTGGGAAACTCTATCATCTCGTAACAAGAAATACAGTCTAAAAAGATTGATTTAGAATCTTAAGTCCACTCCTCATGAGAGCAGGACTGTTCTTAAAATACTCTAAGCAGTAGTTTCTAGTTTAGCTTTAAATACACAAAACAATGGCTTTTCTCTTCCTTGTCTTGAAATCTATCCAAGTTTGGAATTCAGTATCCAGTCCTCAGTGGCTTTTGCTATTCTCCACTTTCAGTAGCTATATATACAACAGAAAACTGCAATTTACATTAGGTGGCCCTATATGAGTGTGCTCAGTCAGTAAAAATGTTTTCTGCATATAGGGACTATATGGATGCAGCCTCAATAGCTGCCAGACATTAGGATGGAAAAGGCCTTAGTCTTTCACATGACAGCCTGATCACCTGCTCTTTTATCCTATTACTCCCACAGAGAGAGCACCCCAAGGAACATCTCCAGTCAGACTGTTCCTCCTTGCTGCCAAGGTCACTTACAGACATTAGTAGATATTCATCTATCTTTAGCCAGTAAACTGAAAGACATTTCACTTTCTTTGTACATCCTCATCTAATAATGTTTCTCTCTGAATTGCCTCCAGTTCACTGCACTGTTAATTAACTTTTATGCACTACCAGAGATTAATGCATCTCAGAAGTGATTTAAGTGATTTCTCTACAGCTAGTGTTTCAGTTTCCATTCATAAAACACTTCAACCTATATTAGTCAAAACTGTCCCCCCTTGTAAAACTTCTCCATTTCCATAGTATCTCTCATTGTAAAGTAAAAAAGGGAAGAACAACAGAGGAAGTAAAAATTTAAATACCAATATTTGTCTTTGCCTGAAATACTCAACTTAGTTAGGGAAAAAACCCATTCTCTGAGTGTTTGTCAGCTCTGTACTTTCAACACACCATTTTCATTATTAAACAATATCTGAGCCTTGCCTTAAATACCAATACAATAGGACCTTAGTTGTTTAGCAATATTGTTTTAAGCTGGTTTCATACAAAAAAAACCCAACCCAAACCATGTAAGAACTACAAAATATGTCACTGTAGCAAGTATTTCTTTAACAGCCTGCAAACAGTACACAGCTTTTCCTGCACATTTTAAGGACATATCTAGAATTCACAAGCATTTTATCACCTAATTATTAGAGAGGCAATTTGCAAGAGTAAACAGTTCATACACTGTCTGAACCTCTTAGCATTAAAATGAACATGGATATCAAATTATTTAGTTACATAATAGCAGAACGTGTCTGACTTACACAAATGTTGAATCATTTAGAGTTTAAAGCTGAGATTTCCCAAACTGGTGCTCTATAGATTTCTGTCAGTGGTCTGCAGCTGAAGGTTTATTGCTGTCTGGATACACAGTATTCATTACCTATGAATAGTGGGGAGAAAAGAGATTAATAACAAACAAACTGACCAAGAAAAAATAGTTCAGTTTATCAACAGTAGTAAAACATTTTTTGCTAAAGACTGTAGTCCTACACTTTCTGTTAATAACTTTTGCATTTTATTATGATTTTGTCAAACAAACAAACAGACTGCTTATACTGAAATTTTCTTTTTCAGACTATTTCCTCTTTTCCAATCTATCCATTTATGAGAAAAAGAGTACACAAGATGTTATTTATAGGATATTTTTTAACAGGAAGAACACCATGAATTCAAAAACAGGTAAAAAGAGAAGTGTTAGCTGGCTTAGGAAGCCTGATGTCACTGATGATGGCTAAAAGGCAAAATGTGAATGTACAAGGAATTTAAGCAAGAAAAGGGAGCAAAACAATTACAACTTAATATTTTGGGACAAAATCAGGAAAGACATAATCATCTGATGCTCAAAGATTTCACAAAGAGGGATTCTTCCATGAGCCTGTAAAAGGACAAAAAATGTGTGCAAAAATGGGTGTGCTGAAGGGAATAGAAGAACTAGCAGTGAAAAGGTTAAATGCCTTTTTTGCCTTTGTCTTCACAGACAAAACCTGCTCCTGGACCTTTGTGTTTCTGCAAAGATGATGGGCAACCATCAGCAGGGGAGCAGTAGTCCAGGAACTGCCTACAGACTGAACATCCTCAGTGTAAGAGGCTCCTTTTTGTCCACAGAGGTGCCCAACATGACTGTGAGGTTACTGCCTGTCAGCTGGGAGAGACTGCAGCAGTCAGAGGAGGGCCCTAATGAGTAGAAACAAAGCTAACATATGTCCATTTTAGGGGAATGATGGCTACAACAGATACCAAGCCACAATCCAATACATAGGGACCTTTATTAGCTCAGGAAGCAGCACAGCAGAAACCTCATTAAGTCCATCAAAGTATCAACTTGGAGTTCTAAGCAAAACAAATGCATATCTTTTGGGCCCATTTTGGGATAAAAATGTGATTTATTTCACGGTAGGCCAAAGTATGCTTTTTAAACAAATAAAATGTTCAACAGTTTTGTTTTGTCCTACCCCAGGTAAACCATGACATATTTCAGTAGACATAATTTCTGCAAAGAGTTGCTGAATTTGGCACAGTATGGTATATATGTAGAAAACATTTGGCCAGGGTTTTGCTAGAACTGCCTCTGTGACTATCACAATTCCCCTTTATTCTTCTGTCATTGTCTGCTCATCTTATTTAACATCATTAATTCTAATTTCCATGCTAATAAACTCAAATAAAAAGAGGAACGAACATGTACTACTACACAGAAAATACACCTCTAAATTGCTGTCTCAAAAATACATTTCAAATTACTTTTTCTTTTTTTTTCTTTTTTTTAAACCAGTGATGGCTATAATCAAGTTCAGGAATACATTCAAGAATATTTGTTTATTAAAACATAAAATCTTTCCACTGCCACAAAGTGGAAACTCAATTGCTCAACAACCACAACCAATTCCAAACTTTCTCAGGTTTAATGAAACCACTGCTTTAACTGTGTTAGTTATCCAAGTAGTGCAACTTGCACTGCAGGATATAAAAGATTCATGTCAGTAGAGATTTAAGCTCAGAAAAGTAGAACAATACTTAATGGTAAGTGAACTGCATTGGAATATTCCTTAAAGCAATTTCTCTTTTTCCATGTCTGTGTTACACTCTATTTTACTTCATCCAAGCCAAGTGAAAAATTCAAATACTTAAACAAGTTAGGAGCTTACTGTTACCCCAAAATTCAAGAAAAACTTGTGGTCATACCCATTTGTTTCATAGAGACACTGGTTTCAGAAAAGCAAGAAATTGTGAGACCTCTTGGTTAGCCCTAAGTTTATAAGCAATAATGAAAAAGAATAACTCTAATGAAAGTAGCAGATTAAGTAGGAAGAACCTTCCCAGAAATGTAATTTTGGATGCTGAATGAGAAGCAACCTGCAAGAAAGATACACTGCAGTTCTTTCCAAAGCCTCTGTTTTGGTTTTCTCCTAGTGAGACAACAGTGAATAATGGAAAAATGGAAACAATAATTATATTGGCATCCTATATTTCTAGTCTTTTAATAGTTTTCCCTCTCAAATATGTAATTCCACAACTGCATTCTCTGAATATTTTAAGCTTGATTATAGAGTTCCTGCAACCTGTTTTATACTGTTTGTGCCAGGCAATAACCCAGAAGAAGGAAAACAAGCTAATACTTGGAGAGGTGCTGGGAGCATACCTCACATGCCACATAGCCTAGCCTCACGTACCTAACCAGAATTCGGAGTGCCATCTATGAAGACTGCTGCTTGGGAAAGTACAAAAGGTTAGATTTAGCTATCAGTGTTTTGTCTGAGTTCACCACAAATTTTAAATTTCCTCCAGTTACTTTAATGTCCACAGGGAAAAAACCTTGTATTCAATTGACCCCTTTCATTTTTAGATTGTTGTGCAGCTCTGGGCTTACATGCAGTGGGGTCAGGTGGGTCAATCCTGGCAAAGTTGGGGGTTTCTGCCAGATTTGATGAACAACATCATTCCTTTCAGAGCAAACAAATCTGTCTTCTCTAGCCTGTGGATTTCCTTTCATTGTCTCTCATTTTGTTTTTCACACATGTCACACTTACCTGTGTATATTTTCACCTAAGCTTGCATGCATGGGCTACAAGTACATGTCCTGCTTCAACCTTGCTCTATTTTTATTCCTATTCCATGTTGCCAGCACCTTCCTGTTGGGACATGCTCCCACTATACCTCCAAACCTGTTTTAGTGCACACAGCTCCCAGACTCTGCTACCTTCAAAAATTCAGCATGTTTCAATGCTGGTTTATGCTGCTACAGGGATTTAGGCAGCCCCACACCAAACCATGTCAGGGAATCAATGTAGATGAAAACTTAACAAGCAGAAAAGCAGTGAGCCTCTTTCTTCAACAGTGCTGGATTCTGTCATCTTCAGGAATTTATAGTACTATGGGATCAGCATTAAGAACTGCAGCTTCAGGAATTCTGACCAGCCCTGAAGTATAAACAATTAATGTTCTAAATATCCCTCAACATACCAATCTTGTTAGAGATGACAATGTCTGGAGCAGGAAAGCTTAATCCTCCCCAGCTTCAGTTTATATGTATGCAAGTCCAATTTTTTATTCCCAGGACATGTCTGGGAAGCATCGCAGCATATTGGCTCAGAGATAGCAATCTTCTCTGTCAGAACCTTCTCCAGTGGGGAGTGTGATGTATCCAAGACTTGGGATCCCTGGTTCAGCTTAACCTGAAACACCTCAGGAGCTTTTCCCATGGGTTCTCTTCTTTCTTATGCGTCCCTTATGCTCTCTGTTTTCCTTCTGTGAGCTGCAATTTTTAAATGTTGAGACAGACAAGAATCACAGGCCATTTTATTTCTGATACGGGTGTGGATGGACAAAAGAGAGAAGTATATTTCAATCTTTCTCTAGACTCAATTTTTGTTCTTTAACAGTTTAGTCTCCTAGTTTAAATAGATAGATAGATAGGCAATTTGAACTTGAAGGATCATGTTGTGAAAAACATGATCATCACCCCTCTAAGTATTCTGCTCATGTGTAGTGATTCATACCAGGCCTTATACTTTGGAAAGTTTGCAGTTCGAAATGTTAATTAACAGATATAGTCCATTTTCATATGTCTTCCTCTAAAGGTTACTGCAACAATATTTCCTGAAAATCCTTTAACAATTTAATGGCAGACTGGCAGTGGTATCATGACAAATAAATTTAAGTAACATACAGGTTGCAGTGACTGAAGTATAATAAAGCAATGTACTTCTTATAGAGATGTGACATGAAAAACATTGACCTGTGGTCTCAAGTAATTTTCATAAGACAAAAGCTTTCATGGTAATAAAAACAAATCAGTCAATGTTCTGAAAGACTAATACAATAACCCATCAGGGAAGCTATTCACTGTGTTAACTCCATTTAACAAAAGAGGAGTCATTACTATTCAAACTTTGCACTTAAAATTTGGTGATAACTTTAGCTACACTATGACAAAGCAGCCCTCTTGATTAATGGGAGATACCTCCAGAATTGACAGTGGGGCTCAATGTGGAGACATATGCTACCATGCTGGTCATATTGAACAAAAAGAGTTTGACATTAGGAACACTGGACTGGACTTAAATGACAGGACAGAATATTAATTGCAGAGAAGCTGAAGATAGTGCATGAAATATTGCTGTATCCAAGAATTTATTTACTGACAAGTAACTAAAACATGAGGAGGATGGAAGAGGGGTTAGGAGTGCAAATACTTCTTATGGGAAGGAGAAAAAGAAAGGAAGTGGAAAAAGTATTTTCACTCCATGATTCCCAAATTGATTCTCAAAAAATGGATACTACACTGCTTTTCAAGAGAAACAAATTGTGATTTATAATTTTATTTTCATGGTGAAGAAGTTGTATTGCTATAGCCTCTGAGAAAGGGAGAAATTAAGTGAATTACAAGCAGTCTGGGGTACAGGTAGAAAAGAATCACAGATTATGATTACAAACTGTGTTTTAGAACTATGAGTTCATCCTTAGACACACACTCAGCAAACATCATTTCTTAAGGAGCTGAAATGTTGTAATGATTCTTTTCTTTGTAAGCCTCACTCATTTGCAAGAATTTTTGCAGTTCTGATTTATAAATGAGACTGTATTTGGAAACATCAAGGTACCAAATAATTAGCTGAAAGTCTTTTAAAATACCAGAAAGATTTCCTTTTTGTCCACTCCTTTCCTTATCCAGCACTGAATTCTGGAGACTTTACACAACTTAACAAACCAGTTTGGTCTTTATCTCTACCACAAACAACTCCACCTAAACCCAGTCAGGATTTTTTTCCAATTGCATAAGTTCCACTCATTTATGCCAAACACAGACTGTCAGCTGGGACTCTGTGGAATATACCACAAAAAGTTGTGAACTATTTATTTGAGAAAGGATAAACAGACACGCAGAGTAGAATAGAAAGGCAGAAAAAAGAAGATAAAGGAAAGGAAAGAGTTGTACAGGCAGAGCTGAAGAAGGCATTACAGATAAAGATACACAACATCTCTACAGGATTAACAAAATATAAGGTAGTCTGTCTATGACTGAAAGGGCTGCAAGAAACAGGAGTGTTTGAAAGTTGTTCAGAAGACTTGTTCCTGCTGATGCAACACGAATGGCTAATTATGATGAATATAATGCTGAGATATTCCACCTGAATTCAGGTCTACCAGGTACCACACAAACAAATTTTAATGCCCTATCATCTTAAGATATTAAATGATAGGGATAGACAATGAAACAAATCTGAGAGAAAAAAAATTAGACAATATCCCTATTAATTTATCTGTCTTTAAAACTAGATTGTGAAGTCTTCCAATACTTCCAATAACAGCAGCAGGTGCCACATTAAAATATATCATGGTAAGAAAATAAAGGACTTCACCCTCACAGAAGACAAAGCACTCAGGTATTCTGGACTACAGGGAAAAACCCAGTCTCAGCAAAGATGAAAAACTACTATCTTTAACCAAGTGTAATATTTAATAGCGACTGTTCTTTAAAATCTGAATGGCTTTTCAAGGGGAAATTTAAAATACTCTTATATTTTTTCATATCAGACCTCTTCAAAAAATAGAATTAAACTTCCATTGCAAAACTGAATATACATAATGTAGATAACAATTGTAATTCCAATTCCCTAGCAAGAATGAATATTAAAAAAGCACTGTCTGATTGCAAAAGAATTTTATTTCAAGAACTAGTTGCTCATGTTATTTATTAAAGCATTTTATTTATCTATCTATATCAGCTACTATCACTTGGATACAAATAAGAGATCGTGTACTTGTTTATGGCTACTATTCAACTTTTCATGAAAAAGGCATGTCATTTACAAGCTTATGATAAATTAACCTTCAAAGGGATTCTTCAGACTTACAAAAAAAAACATATCGTCCTTATTTTCAAACCTCAACTTTTGCAGCTGATATGAAATTAAAAAAAAACAAAAAAAATCCAAAACCAACCTAAAACCAAACCTTCCAGTATGATATTTTGTCTAACCTTTATAAAAGGCTAGTTGAATGTTTTTTTTCTTTTACCATCCCCCTTGGATCATCTCCTTGTTACAGATCTGAACATGAGCAGTGAATAGAGAACAGCAGAGCAGCATCTGTCATTCCTGTGCCTACATCCCATGCTGTGCTTTTCGTGTAAGTTCAGCAAAAGAAGCTCCCATTAAGAAAGAGAGAATGCAATGATATTGTTGTGCTTCTTTGAGGCCAATTGGCTGAGTTGCTCAGAATTATGGTAGCCTGACCCCTGAGGGCCAATTCTTGTGGCTTCTCTTGCTAAAGAGGTGGTGTGTCTTCTTCCCAAAGGTAATACCTGCATCCTGTTGCCCTCGCAGAAGCAAAACCAGCAGGTCTGTCTCTCCAAAGCTCATTATCTCACTGTGCAACATCTTTTCCCATATCCTTTCTGCTATCTTTTTCTTCCCCATAATGTAAGCTAGCCCAAGCTCAATCATTTGGGCAGCAAAACCAGGCTTTTTACAGTGCTAATAAACCTTGAATCAGCTTAATTGAAAATATTACTCTGCACCTTTCTCCAAAGGGAACAAAGGAAGTGTGTGATCAGACACACTCTTTCTCTACTTCTCTACTTTACTCTACTCTCCAAAATGAAAAACAAATACATAGAAGGGCGAAATAGATCTCCTTATCAGCACTGCCATAGCAACTTAGGGAAACTGTATAGACAAACAGAATGTAGACTAACATTGCTCTAGAAGGAATTATTCTCTCTTGATACCACCTGAATTTGAATACCTGCCTTGAAGGAAAGGCAAAAAGGTCTCACAAAGTCAGATAATCAGAAATAAACTTAATAAGATAAACCAGATGGATATTTGTCTTGCCATTTTATTGATTTAACTTTTAACTTCTGCACAGAGACATCTGCAAAACCTCAGAAAATTCATCCAGGGATGGTATGGCTGTTGACACTATTAAAGGAGTAAAAGAATTGTAATGCATTGAAGAATTTCAAATCCCCAGTCTCCTAGATGATTTGCAGATAGGGAGAGCAGCAGTGGGACATCCTCTCTCCAGGCAGTAACTCCTAGAAGGTGGATCACCATACCATGGCCCCAGTCACAGTCATTCTGCAGAGATGACTCCCACTGCTTTTCCAAAAACACTTCTCAAAAACACCATTCTTCTTTGCCATAACATAAACCTTTGTAAGAACACACAAGCTTAATCAAAGCTACCCCCAGTTACAGCATAGGCCCTCTGCACCTTTGTGAAGTGCAACAGGAAAGATGTAACAACTGCCATAATTAATATATTTATCTAATGTGATATGTCCAGCATATTACATTAGCATAATATATACAACATCAACAGCATCAACCCAACTTAACTTTTTCCACCACAATATTCTCCATGACCAGGACAAAGAAACAATCTCCTTGTGCCATATAACTTCTTCAGCCCAGCCTACTTTATGCCCAAATTCAAAAAATAATATTTTATTTTTTCGAGTTCAAACACCATGAAAACTTTAAACAAACAAACAAACAAACAAACAAACCTTTTCCAAGGTTTCTACTGAATAATCTGACCTAATACCAGCCTGATTGATTCTCGTACCAGAGTGTCTGACATTGAGATGTTTTGAATTGCCCTTATTATAGAGGGGATAAGTGTTTACAGGCTATTATGTATATAAGCAGTTTTTCTCTCTTAGTCTTAGCTCTGTGAGCAGGGCTAGCCCTAAGGCAAAGCCTAAGGCAGAAAGTGAAATACATTTTTTAAAGGCTGTTTGTTAATTGAGCCCTAAACTGCTTTCCTGTTCCTTGCCAGTTTTATCTTAACATAAGAACAAATCAATGTTAAGGCAGTCTGCCAGATGCTGGCCAACTCAGACTACTTTGAGCATCCTCTCTCTTCCTTGGCAGCTGAAATCTCAGCACTACTCACATTTTGCTCAGCATCTAGCAGCCTTCAGCCCTAAACGGGCTGCAATCTGCATATGAATATTTTAATTACATGCTGCTATGCAGAAAGAAAACAACTAGCTATGCACAGGCAAGCCAACTAAGCTCTGTAACAGCAAGCTCTATTATAGCAATGGATTTATGATTTCGGTGTGTTTATTATGCTTTTGGCTTCTTTCTCTAAAAGGCTGAGGTGTTTGAGGGCACTGTCAGCTAGGTGCCTTCTTTGAAAAAGAAAAGTGCAGTGGTTTCGTTGCCCTCCTGCAGTCAGTGCAAAAACTGATGAGAAAATGAAGGAGTTTCTCAGACCACATGCCTGAAATTCACTGTTTTCCTGAAGGCCATTGGACTGAAGCAGGATGATCAGTAGCTTTCAAGAAAGAAAATTATTGCATTTGGCAGCAAGAGGAGGAGGAGGGGAGAGAAGTGGTTGAGTGCTAGCCAGGTTCTGGTTTCAGACCTGGATCAAATGTACTGGACTGACATGAAGCACCCAACTCCTGCCTACTTTCCATGGTGAGACTGCACAAAAACAAGCTCTGATGGAGCCATTCCCCAAAGCATAAACTATCCAGGCACCCTATTTTTACATTTCACTTCCCCTTTTTGATTGTGTGATTCACTGTCTAGGGATTTGGACAACCAGAAGATAAAAGACGAAGAGCCAGGAGTGAAATAGTAGGGAGGAGTTTTGTTGAACAGACAAAACCTAAAAGGATAAAGGTGAGAGACAGGCAGTTATGGGTATTCTACATGGACATTTGAGCTGCAGTAGGATACAGGGAGATGGTGAAGCTGTTAGGACAAATGTGAAAATGGAGTGAGGTGACGCTGGCAGAGACATCCCTAAATCGTTGTCAAATGGCCTCTAAGAAAGAGCTGTCCAAATACTGAAAAGAAAAAAGTTCAGTAATCCAAGAAGAAACAACCTAAAAGAAGTTTTCAGTGTTTTTTGCCTTGAGTCTCATTCTGCAGAAGTCACTTTTTTAAACATCCTTCATCTCTTTACCAGCCTACCAAACAGCCAGGCAAAGCTGGAAAATAAGCCTGTTTGGAACAACAAACATCAAGGTGATTTAGGAGGAGAGAGAGAACTGCTTGGCTAGTTTTCCTTGTCTTTATTTTTAACTTAGCAGTGAAAGGGAGGGAAAGTTTCTTGATAAAATAAAAACATTAATACCTTTCAGAGCCATCACCATCTCATGAAGAGGGCTAGGCCGGACTGTAGGTAAAAGCTGTGAGACACCTCAAAAGATAATGAATCTGACACTTGCATGACATTTCCAGTTAAATGCTGAACTTCTACTTCCCTGCTAGACTGAAAGGTTCATCAGCTACCAGGTGCTTTTAACAGCTTGGAGGAACGAAAAGAAATAAATTTTTTTTTTCTGTCTAGATGCTCTACTTTAAACTGTCTACAATCACACCTTTTTTCTTCTTCTTCTTCTTTGTTAAAAGCCACTTTGCTTTAAAAAAACTTCAGAATTGCAAAAAAGAAAAAAAAAAAATAAAATCGAAATTCAGTATCATCCTGCAGTCCAAATCTGCTTTTCATCAAAAAGCTTCTGTATCTCCTAAAAGCTTTGATGAACCTGATGAGAGACAAAGGTTGAGACAAACCACATGCATCTCAAGCACTTAGTAAAGTTTTGTTCTCACACTGAATAAACTGTGAGAGAATTGCACTGAAGTTTGTCGTATGTTTTAAGTTTGTTGCGTGTTCATGTCCATAAATCAAAGAAAATTTCAGAATGTTTGGTCACAGACTTTATGAGATCATTAATTTTACTGGACATTATTGTATGCTCACAGTCTCTATAAAAATACCTACCAAGAACTTCCACTCTTAACACAAATGTGGTCAAATATAGGAAAACAAAATAGACCTGATATTAGGATTTCTGATCCAATGGACAATTCATGAGCTTGGACTATGTCCCCACAATCTTAGTAAACTTATGCCTGATAATCTTTACAGTTATGAACATTAATATCATCATCAATTCAATTTTTCCCATCTTTAGATAATACATTCTTCCTAGCAATGGCTTGGATGTCTTTATATAAATATGAGCAACAATGTTTACATAGATCTTCTATACTGTTCAAGACAAAAGTTATTAAAACATTTGGTAACTACAGCCCCACACAGCACTACAGGCTGGGGGCAGAGTGGCTGGAAAGCAGCCTGGTGGAAAAGGACCTGGGGGTGCCATTTGACAGCAGCTGAACATGAGCCAGCTGTGCCCAGGTGTGGCCAGGAAGGACAATGGCATCCTGGCCTGTGCCAGCAGTAGTGTGGCCAGCAGGAGCAGGGCAGGGATTGTCCCCCTGTACCCAGCACTGGTGAGGCCACACCTCAAATCCTGTGTTCACTTCTGGGCCCCTCAAGACAAGAAAGACACTGAGGGGCTGGAGTGTGTCCAGAGAAGGGCAACAGAGCTGGGGAAGGGTCTGGAGCACAGCTCTCACGAGGAACAGCTGAGGGAACTGGGGGTGTTTAGCCTGGACAAAAGGAGGCTTGGGGAGGCACTTTATATTCTCTCTACAGCCACCTGAAAACACATTGCAGCCAGGTGGGGGTCAGTCTCTTCTGACACTTATCAAGTGAAGGGACAAGAATAGACTTAAATTGAGTTTAGGGGAGGTTCAGATTAGGTACTAGATTTTTTTTTATTTTTTTTCCAGTCAAAAGGTTTAAGCATTGAAATTACTTGCCCAGGGAAATGGTAGAGTCGCTGCCTCTGGAAGTGTTCGAAGAGGCATCTGGATGTGGCACTTGCAGATATTGTTTAGGGGTAGTTATGGTCAACAGTTGGGAAGGATAGTTTTGAAGGTTTCTTTCAACACTGATGATTCTGTGATTTTAAGCAGTGGGGTTTTGAAGTTATAATAAATAGCAATAGATGGCCCTGACATGAGTATATGGCTCAATTCATTCCAAGGATTCTCTTTTCAAGATGTCAGTGTTAAGCCCCTTGAGCAAATTACCACTTTTATCCTCATTCTATGGCCATTAGATAAGCCCTCTTATTTATCAGCACTAGTAATCAAGAATTATCAAGTACAGTCAGATACAAGCAGACTTAATCTCTGGATTCAGAAGTGTTTGCAATCCTTGCCAAGAAAGGCCTCTCAGTCCTGATTTAGCATTAAGTTGCAAAATAAACAATCCCGCTAAATTGCATTTCTCAGCTTGAGCACCATAAACAAAAACCAAGTAAATGAGTGTTTATTAGAATGAGCCTGACAAATAACAACTTCCCACCAACAGGCTATCCATGATGTATCTATAGATTGCTATCTGTGACATCTCCATATTAAACTATTTTGTTATGTGGCGATTGTTGACAGGTGGTGACATGGGTTTTCATCAGAAAGGTCTTGAAAATTAAAATTGTGATGTACATACTCATTTTCCAAAAGGTCCATATTGTAAAGATTGAATTAGGCACATGGGTTATTTTGGTTTTGTTTGAGGGTTTTTTGACAGAACTATTTGCATACACAACTGTTTCAGTTTCTTGAAAATTGGCCTAGACCTGAAGAAAAGCAACCTAAAGCTATGCAGCAATAGGCATAGAGGGCTGAAATCCCTCTATCAGCACACACATTCATAACTTTTTGATGATACAGTCAGCATCTTCCAGAATTTGAAGTGAAGCTTGATCAAGTCTCCTCCTTGTCACAATTTGTCAACAACTAGTTTATTTCTTTACATTTGATGTTTATTTTGTAAATGTTATGGGTTTCCAAGACATCCAGCATCTTGCAATGTATCATTGCATTTTTCCATTAAGAATGCTGAAAAATAAAACTTCCCATTCAAATATGCTTCAGAGTCAAATTAACTGGTCACATTCTCACTGATCAATGTCAAGGTCAATTAACTGTGAGTTCATTAGGTCCAAGTCCTGAAACCCACAACATTCAGAATGCAAATGAACAGCAGACGTGGAGAAGGAAATAAAAGAAAGAATTAAATGGATATCAGTTTCTCTGTCATTATACTATGCTCAGAGTTTATAAGGGGGAAACTGTACCAAAGACAAAAAATATTAGAATAAACTTCATAAAAAGGGAATAGGCAAAACACATAAAAATCTTGCCAAAAAGCTGATCTCACTCCAACTGACTTGGAATGTTTCATTCTCTTCATTAAGCCCTTTTAGAAAAGCAAAATAGAAGACATGCAGTCTTCCAGACTGATCCTACAAGAAAGTCAGTAACAAAACATAACTCATTTTCTGGTTATCTCAATAGGACAACTGATAACAGTTTAGTATAATTTCTGCAAATTTTAAAGGAGAAGCCTGAGACAGAGAAGTTGGAGAAGACAGACAGCAGTATCTATTTTTCACCCTCTATTACCTTCTTCAGTGACTTTTAGATATGGGAGACCTTGAAATCTAGAGAGGGATTTATCTTACATAGATGTCATTGATATGCATGCTTCTCTCTAGAAGTGTATCTTGAGATAGTTATCTGAAGCTCTCTAGAGAAAAGAAAGAAGTATTTTTAGGCAGGATTCATCCAGCCTATTTTGCACATCTGCTTTACAGTACAGTAAGACTTTGCTCAAACAGTCCTGTTCCTTATTATCTATAAAGGGAATCTCAGTGATTCACTCAGAAGCTGAAGTTTACACTAGAGATTGCTAAGATTAGATATGCCAAAGCTTACCCCTAGGGTCATAGAAAAGCATACAAACTTGTCTGGTATAGTGGAAAGTGAAATCTTCGCCAGAGGAGATGGCAGGAATGTGTCAGAAAAAGAACTACAAAGTTTTCTGTTTGATGCCTGCAATCAAGGTGACATCTGGCTCACTATGTGCAATTTGCCTGTTTGACCTGAAGAACACGGATCTACTTCTTGCAAAGCCCAGGTATTTGGCATGTAAGGCATAAATCTGAAAAATAATTTTTTGGAAGGCAAAGGGCAAATCTCACTTTCCAGACAAGTCACAACCTCTAAATAATCCCTTAAGGTGGTCATGACAGGGACAGCACTCTTGGTCATGTAAATTGAAAGAGCCAAGTTTTTTTTAAAGAACAAAGCAAGGTCCTGGCTCATGAGTGTGTGAAACATACTATGATGGTGCCATCAGCACTGAAAGGATAGTCTTCATAATGTCTCTGCACTTACTACTGGGAGCTCCTTTTTCTGTATTTCATTTTGGATTGCTCCCCAGGAAAGCCACAATGAATCACTCTCTGCAAGCCATTCACTTCACCAGGTATGTTCTGAGAGACCTGAGACCTTTTGTGGATGGAGCCTAAACACCCATATGTGGATTGGACTAGCCCTCCACTGAGTTTTGGAAATAAGGCGTCGATAGATTTTTCCAAATTGCGTCTTGATACACATTATGAAGTTCGGAATTTCTATCAGTAGGTAAAGAAAGAAAATATTGCAATTGAGTTTTTATTCCCATGCTCTTTACTCCCACACAGTGTATTTAAACATTCCCTCAAGTATATTATCAAATATACAATAAAACCCTAGCCAATGATAATGATGAGCGATGAGAGAAGAGTGTCCTGGCAGGTGTCTAATAGAACATAGTCACTCAACAGGAAGTGTCTGATACCATTTAGTATCAATATCACTCAAGCTCATTAATTTTTTTCAGATTTCAATATCCAGAAGTCATCAATTCCATTTTTTTTCCCAGTTAATAAAATTTTCCTTCCTTTTGTCCACAATTATTGACAAGACTATTATCTAAATGAGTATTAGCTCTTAATTAGCAGGCAATTCAGCTGTGACTTGCACACAAAACCTTGTCTATTTTAATAAATGGTTACATTGCTTTAGCAGTGCTGAGCAATTAATTAACTCAGAAACTGCATTTGGTTTTTTATGCATTTTCCTGGCATTTTTAGTATTTAGTATTTAGATTAGTATCCTGTACTAATCCATGCCCCTGTCACATTGACTAAGAGTTTTATTCCCAATCTAGATTGCTTATGAAATTTAAAAAAAAAAAAAAAGAAAAAAGATTCAATTATTGGCTTGAACAGGAATTCTTTTATGGCACCTATTTTTCCTACTCTTCAAGAGCAGCCAGCTGACATTTATCTGCCTAAGTGGAGTCCAGTTACCTGTTCACATGTCTAGAAACCTGTACAACTCAAAATATTATTTTGCTTTCAGATCTTTCCCCCCTGATTTCCTGTACTTATTTAGTATGTATAAACAAGGCCTGGGACCTCAGACCTGATTGCTTACAGTCATTCACAGAAGTGAATATAATGCAGGTCTAAGCCTTCACAGAAGCTGCCCATAATATTTGTCAACTTCAAGAGGGCTGTACTAACTTACACCAGCTTCAAACCTTGCTTATGGTATTTTACATTCACTTTGCCATAGCACGCACGATTACACAGGCTGCAGGGCAGAAAAGTGAATAATTCAGCCCTCTTTCCTCCTCCTCCCACATCTTTTATTTGTATGTAAAGCACCTACTCCATTCCCAGAGATATATAGCTAGGTAACATAAGCAAACTAATGAGGTATAGCCTTGAGGCGTGTCAGCTCTATATGCCTTAAAAGTGCCTACCTTTCCAAACACAGAATTGCTATTCAAATATTGTTCCTGGTTTTGTTAACTAATAATAAAACCACATGAAAATATAGCACCGTGTCACCCACTGTTTATAAGCTCCATACAAGATGAATAGGTAGCTTGAACGGGCAGCCTGCACACCCTGTCCTGCCTATTAAGGATTTTAAGATCAGTTTTTTATCAAGCATCTCAGGAAATGTTTGTCTTATCAATGAGCACTGTGCAAAGGCCATCAGAGCATATTGCAGTCCCTTCCCATGTAGGGTTGTTTTGACTTGTCAACTCAAGTAGAAGAACACAAGTAATTTATATGAGCATTTTGCATTAGAGTATTGAATTCATTCTGGTTTTAATTAGGAGGAACAAAAATTGGTTGCAACAAGATCTAAATTCCTGCTGCAGCTCAAAGGATATCACGGGTTCTCACATTAAAAGTGGCGCATTGCAACTGATTCTGATTCATGGCCGTCTACTCTTCAGTGGATGCCTCAGATATTTCATCTGTGAGCTTCTCTTTTATCACTGTGGCCTGTCTTTCTCCTCTCTACATCCATATACATTCTGTTGGCCTTGAAGCTTGTTCTGAATCATTCTGCTCTCTGATTCTAAGGAAATTCACACAGCTCCTCAAAAGACACAAAGTGCTTACCTCGATTCCAAACTCTGAGCATCAAATAGTGTTGCCTAGGGTTAAAGATTTAACATGGGGTGTACCCATGCCAATGCCAGCATCGCCCCAGCAGTAAGGGCTGTCTGTCTTGTAATGGCAACCGCTCTGTCTGTATCAATGTCACACAGCAAACCAGTAACAAGCCTTCAAAGAGTGTCTTTCCACTAGACATTCAAGGGGGCTTCATAAACCACAGCTTACACACAGATGCAAAGACATGCCTGTGATAATTATCAAATTTTAGATAACAATTCTATGAGTTAAGAGGTTTAGTGAGATATTTAAAGTGACATAGCAAGAGAGCTGAAAATAGAGTGTATACATTCAAATCCTAGCATGGTGTTTGCTACTTAACAATCCTGTCTTACACCCAGAACCTGACTGGACCAGCAGCAGGATGCAATTTCAGTGCATAGACCCAGTTTTGCTATATTCCATATTCCCTTTTACTTATAAGTAAATTGCTGAGAAATCTAGCTCACAAAAATAAAAAGGATGGGGCTAGATCCTCAGCAGGGATAAACCACCCGAGCTCCATTACAAACAGTAGCTAGCTTGGTCTTCATAAGTAAAAGATTATTATTACATTTTTTTATCAAGCACATAAATGTAATTTAGATCTTTTGTAGAATTTAGATCTTTTGTAGGATGTTCTCTTCTAGTAGGATAACAAGGACTCTATGTAGCTGAAGTCTCACTGAAGTCTCAGTTTATTAGTTAACAGGCTTTCTTATCTGGTTGTTACAAGGTTGATCAACTGGGTTTTTTTGCTTAACCATATATTTTTATTCATATGTTAAATACTGTTTCAATGATCATTTATTTTCAAAATCACAGAATATTTTGAGTTGGAAGGAACTCACATGGATCATCCAAGTCCAACTCCTGGTCCTGGTTCTATTTTACACACAGAGAAACCACTATTTAGAAGACTGATCTACCATACTTCCTGAACTGGTAGGTTTGATTGCTGATAAAGTGAATAATCTTAGAAATTTGATGGCATTCCCCACTAAGCCTCACTAAAGTTCCAGTATTATCATGCACGCACATGCGTGTCTTAACCCCACAGCTGCCACTCAAAGGCAATCTTGCTGAAATAATACTAGCTACGGTGTTTCATCAAAATATAAATTCCACGGCAAAAGGCTGCTGTGATAAATGACACGAGCCAAAGGGAGGGGATCAGGCTAAGGAACCCTGACTCTTTCATTTGTATCTCTTATCAGTGCCCAAGGAACAGTGCAGGGGTTCCTTAGCCCTACTATTGGGATGGACTAACAAAGACCAAGGAGTCACTTGTCTCACCCCAAGCTAGAGAGGCTCTGTGGGTTTAGATTAGCGCCTTCAGCTCCTGGGCCTGCATTTAAATAAACATTTCTCTCAATTCGGAGACACGACGTGAAGCCTCTGTGCGCTTCTGAAGCGGTCCCGTCGCCTCAGCGCCAGCCGCTATTTCAGCCCCGCTTTTGGCTGCTGTAGTGGCGGTGGCCAAGAGAGGGCAGCCGGCCCTTGGCTGCTCCGCTGCCCGGCGCCGCTCCCCGCCCGGGGACACCGGCCCGGGAGCCAGAGGACACGGGAACCTGTGGCCTGGCTGTCCCCCGTGAACTGCTCCCCTGCACGGATGGACGGGCACGCGGATTACTTTCTCCAGAAATACCTGGTTTTATTTAAAAGCGAGATGGATCAGAAATAGCCCTGGTGGATTTCATGCCTCAGGTGCTCAAGGAAGCAAGCGTGCGTGCTGGGGCTGAGGCTGACAGGACAGGACAGGTTTATTTGCTTGCCCTTCTTGATATAGTAAGTGGCATTTGATAAATCGTTGTCAGACCACTGAAATCTAATAACATGGATCACTACAAGATGATTACAGCCCCTGAACATTACTGGCACTGTATGAGTGAATAATAACCTTGCCGTTTTTGATGGGGGGATACATAATCCTCAGGGTATTCAAGGATGAGGTGTGATTTCCAAAACTTGGTCAGGAAAGTCACTAAAAATTATAACGTCATTGGCTGAGAAGTCTTCCCTCTGGATTTTAAAGATTTGTGACTATGATAAATAAAATCACTCTCTTAATCAACCCTTTCCAATATGATTTATGAATGCTCTGTTCAAAACAGCATATCATAACAATAAGGAAATAGGTTGGTGTAGAGACACATTGCTGCATACATACATACTAAAATACAGATATTGCCAGTACAAGGATAAGATAAAAGCAAACTGACATAAATAAAATCCTCTTAAGGACATTTTGAAAATACAGTTTCTTAACAGAATGTACCTGCCAAAGTATTCAACTGATTTTACATCATGTCAGGTAATAACTAGCAATGCTTTCAGTTGCCCGAGAAAGCTAGTAATCAATGAGTAGAAACACAATTCGCCATGCTTGATAGGTGAGCTATCAAGGCAGTAATACCTCTGAGAAAATGTCAGGAGTGATATGTGCACACTCTTTCTGTCTTGAGTGCTGAAGCCAGACCTGCTTTCAAAGGCAAACTGACACTATAATTACATGCTTTTTCTATTGACATCAGGCAGAAATTATCAAAAAAAGTCCAGCAGAAGGCAGATAAGACTGACCAATAAATATCCATCTCCTCATATTTTGCACTGCAAAAAAGGGATCTTAAAGTTTGACTGGTTTTCACACCTTGAAAACCTTTTCAACAACTGCAAAGAAGAGAAAACATACATATATACAAGTATCTCCTTCAAAAGAAGCATTTTGAAAGTAGCTACTAGACCAAATTTAAAATCCTGTTATTTTTAAATAATCTTCATAGCAGAAGTAATGTAACCACAACACATTTAAGACCTGGAATAATCACTAATCTGTACAAGTTCAAGTGCAGAAATTAGTGAAGCAAAAACTTAACTGTGGGGGTTAGGTTTTGCCTGAAGCAATACTTGCCAGCAGTCCCACTGAAAATAGAGCATACTCTCAGTGAAATGTTACTGGGGGAATGACAGGGGGAGAAGAAAAGTTTGAAGTTAAGAGCATCCAGTTTAAAATTCTCATCATGCCTTTCACAGATAGCCCTGGCTGCTGCCCCAAGTTCCCACCATATGTGCCAGCACTTTTTTAGCAATGCTACTCTCTTCCCTGGGATCGAAGACCTGCCCAAGTTTTTGCTCCCATCCAATACCCACCCTGAATCCTCACATCCCTCCCCTGGTACCAGCCTCAGCACCGGCTGCACAAGCTGAGCTCTAATTTGGCTTGGCGGAGCACAGCATCAGGCCCCAGTCAGTGCTCTGTCTAGGACACTGCCTGCCTCTCCCATCGTGCCCGTGCAGAATGTCCAAATTAGGAGCTCTGCTTTTGTTCCATCTGCACTGTTAACACAAAAATGACCATGACCACGACAAGGGAAGCATCATTGTGACCGGTTCTTGTGTGTCTCAGCGTCACCTCAGAGCAGCTCAGTGTGACGCTAGGGAGAGGTCTCACCATAAGGGAAAGCCCTCAGCCTGCTGACCTGAGAAACTGCTCCAGGCACAAAGTCCTCCAAAATGCCTCAGAAAGAGAAGACAAAAATGCATTTGTCAGCAGAGAGCTGTGAGGACACAATGGTACTGTCCTTCAGGTCTGTCCCTATCCAAACACTATCCCCTCCAGGTTGAGGCCTACCAAGACAGATGTCCCTGTAGCAAGTTTGGCCACCAGATGCTTGCAGGTGGCCAGTACAATATGGTGGCCATTCACACAGAGAAAGGAGAGAGGCAGGTGCAGGAGGAAGCAGGGGGAAGACAGACCAGGAGGGAGGCCTGGCAGGACAGACAGCAAGGAAACAGGGACCAGGTGGTGGCCTCCCCCACAAGTATGGTCCCAGTACCTCTCCTGAGGAGAAAGGGTCAGGGTGAAGATGTTCTGTCCACATTCGAACTGGACCTGAGGAGAAAGGCTCTGGGAATTGCTGGAGAGGCAGCAGATCCTTCCTGGCAGTGTTTTCAGGTGCTAGGAGGAGGCAGGTGCAATCCTGGGCAGTCTCTGAAGCTCCAGGGGTTCTTCCTGTCAGGGTGGATGGCTTGTTGTGCATCGGCCCCCTCACTGAGGCAGAAAAAAGGTCCCTGTCTATTTTAAGTCAGGTGCCCCCATACTTCTGCCACTCTTGTGGGTGTATCTGAACCCCTTCATCGGTAGTGAAAAAGCCTCACCTCAGACCACCTCTGCTCAGACAGGAGAACAAACAGAGTGACAGTCAGCTGCTCAGAGTCAGACCTTTGTGGCAGGAGGGCAGAAAGACACTATTCTCGTAACCAAGTTGAAAATCTAAAAAGAAAAAGGCAGCCACATACTGCACTTCTGCAAAGTGATATCTGAAATGCACCCAATTTCTCTAAAACTATTAACATGGGGCACTTAGTTTATCCAGAACTGCCAAGACTGTGCTAAAATCAGTAATGAAGACTATACAAGCAAGTAAATGGTGAGATGGCCAAGGACAGGAGTAGAGGTGCTTAGGAATGTCATGGAAAAACGTCAGAAGCTAGAGCCGCAAGAGCAGGATAAACATAGCTATCTACATTTTGCTTTTATGTTTTCCTAGATAAACATATCTGTAGTTATATGTCAAAAATCATTGCAAACTCGTGGCAGGTACATCCTTGTCCTACCCACATGACTCAAGCAGGTTTGTAAAATTTGCCTTTCATTTTCACTGAGGTTGAGACAAAAACTGCAATCTGCCTTATTGTGGAGTTAATCATACCCAGGCCTAAAGAGACCTTCAGCACTGCCAGTGAATGACAGGTATCTAATACATCAGGAAGGAGAAGGAATGCTGGCTGAAAAGCTCCATGTGACCCAACAATCTTCCCCTTCACCCCAGAAAAATCAAATGTATCCTGGGCTGTGTCAAAAGGGGTGTGACCAGCAGGTAGAGGGAGGCAATTCTCCCCCTCTACTGTGTTCTGGCAAGACCCCAACCTGGAGTGCTACATCCAGGTCTGGGAGCCTGACAGAGACATTAGAGCAAATCTAATGGCTTCACACTGAAATGTGTCAGGTTTAGATCAGGAGGAGACTCATTACTGTGAGGGGGGTGGGACACTAGCACAGGTCCAGCAGAGAAGCTGGGGCTGCCCCATTCCTGGAGGTTCAAGACCAAGTTGGAAGGGCTTGGAGCAATCTGGCCTAGTGCAAGAGGCCCATGCCCATGGCAGGGGGGTGGAACTAGATGGTCTCAAGACTAAGATTAGTTTTGGTGTAGCCAGGGATTTTAAATTGTATGAGAGAAGACTGCTGCTGTATCGGCTTCATCCAGCTAGTAATTTACTATGGTAATTCTCAGTACTTTAAAGGAGAAAGAATATGAGAAAAAAGGGGAAAAAAATAATCCTACAGAAATTTTGGCTATCTGCAGCACCAGAACACGTCATTTGAGTAGAAGCAGTAAAATAACAAAGTCATTAATGGGAAAGAGATGCATAACCACCTCAGAACTTTGTCTCTGGCCTTCAAAACTGCTTCCCTCACATGCAGCTGCTTCCCTTCAGCATCTATATGGAAAACATGATGTGGCTAACTCTGCTCTTCAAAACTGCATTGCAGTTTAATGCCTAATAAAAGCAGTGTAAAATTTCCATACAGATCTGAACAGATTCTTGCAGACTGGAGAGGATGGGGGTCTATTCACTGGGGCCTCTCTAGCTGAGTTACTGAGGAACTTTTAGATTTGTTGCAACTGCTGCTCATCCTAGAGACAGCAGAATAGCATCCTCAAGAGAAAATTATTCTGTTTTTCTTTCAGAGGATTTTACCTTAAAGACCTGCTGCTGTATATTCTAAGTGTGAAATGAGAGAATGTACAGTGTTTTCTGAAGTTTAATTTGAAGATTATAAGGGGAAAGGAGAACAGCTTTATGTCTGACTTGAAAAACATTCCTCCACAGTGTAGCCCAGTTCAGCACAGAACTGGAACATTTTATTCAGGAACTGAAGAAACTGACTTCTTGTCCAGGTCAAAAAAAACCACTGAAGGGTTTCTGGAGATAAGCAAGGAACAACAACAACAACAACAACAACAATTTTAAAGTCCTTTTGGTTTGAGTCATAGAATAACTACTTTTGATAACAAAGACAGATGTGTGGGGTGTGTGTCCTGATCCCTTATCACACCCATTCTTGGCTGGTAGCTGGAGCCCTACTCCTACAGCTGGTTTGTGTCAGCCTGAGGCTGGTCCCAGGGTGGGATCACCCAGGTACAGATAGCTGTGCCACAGCAAGTCAGAGGCTGCACAGATCAGAGCAAGACAAAACCATTCAAGAATTCTCTGAATCTCAAAGAAAAATCTCTTCCATTCAACAGACACAAAGAAACGGCAGAGGAAGTGTAAGTTTCATGTTTTCAGTCTAGCTACATCCACTTTGAAGGCTCTGAAAAAAAGGCAAGGCGCTGATTTGTGAACAGCCTACCTAATTTCACTCATATAATAATAAAATAACTTCTCCATTTTTGTTTGAACCAGACAGTTACTTCAGCTTAAAAAAGAGACAGAGTTCTCAGGGTAATTAAATTTTATATCCATGTCAAGCAAGCTATAGTTTCTGGTTTTCTTTATATTTTTTACTAGTTCTTGAAAGCACTTAAAAAAAATAGGGTCATACATGTGGAAGGAGGCAATATGCCATGAACAGGATGGAGTAGTGCTTATGCACAGTAGTGCTGTTTATTATGTTTTTAGTTTTCATTGAACAATGCACAAGAACCTCTTATATCTCAGTGAGTCAGAGCACACACGTGTTGCCTGCCTGTTCTATCACTTTACTTTTCCTTTTTTCCCCATCAAGTCTCATGCTTCTGGAGGTAAAACCATGGCACAGAAATCCAAACAGCTGGAGTTGCATATGTCCTCAGCTGCAGTCTCTGGGTCCACATTCTTCACATTTGACCAGAAAAAAAAAAGTACTTTTCCCTTATAATATATTAACCATACAGGACCAGTTATTATTTCTCTAAGCTTGTCTGTAGTTTCAGCATCAGCATCTAGGCTGTGTGAAGTATGACATTTTTTTCTTCAGAGAATGGGGGTCCGTATATTGCACTGATCTCAACTCCATTTTTAAGATTCCTTTAATCATCTTTCTGTGTCTTTTTGCACAGTTGCATAAACAGGTCTGAGACATGCCATACAAGCTAAATGAGGAAGTTTTCATTCACAAATGTGACTTTGGCACAAAAAATATGTGTTGAGGCAGGCTGTTCCATTTGTCCACAACCTTTTTCAGAAGCTTTTGCATCTGTTTTGGAGAATAATTCATTAAATGTGATGCTAAGCAACAAACAGGAAAAAAAAACCCAAACAAAATAAAAAATTTAAAACATGATGGATGTATTAGTTCTCAACACAATGCTTTAGCTTGTGCTATGAAATCTAAATTTTACCATGGAAATGTGGTGCTACCAGCCACAGACATAGTGAACATGTTCTCTAAGTCTATTAAAATATTATGAAAGCCAGACATACTTAAAGAAGCTTTTAACACGCTAGCTGCTATACATTGCAGGGAACATTTGTAAAATATTAACTGTGTTATTGCTAATTTTGTTTTGAGTCATATATTGTTTAATAAGGATTTTACTCAGGGGCAGATGGTTGTCTTCATTAAATCATAACATATTCTACCCAAATGGAAGCAGCTGGTTTTTTGAATACACTATAATTATTCCCTACATGCCAGAAACAACTCTGAAGGGAATCCAGTCTATAATCATTCAGTTTGTTTTCATTGGAGCTTATTTAAGATAAACTTTGAAAGTTTTTAGAAAACAGAAGTCAAGTGTAGGTGACATTTGTTAGCAATAGATATTTTCTATTATTGAACTTGGTTCTTAATGTATATTCATGGAAGTACTTCAAGATGTGCATAAATGATAGTCATAGCATGCTATGTGTTGTACACAGACATTGGTACAAGAAAACAGCATGCAAAGAGTTTGAAAAATACATAGCAAAACGGGAAAAGGACAAGAAAAAAGTTGGGTTTTGTTTTCCCATTTGATGACAAAAGCAGAAAAAGAAACTTGAATGATAAGAAACATCATAGAGTCCCAAAGACTCTCTCTGGCAGCCAGAATGAAACTCTTACAATTTCACTGAACTGAGCTGCAAATGCCACATGCACTAAAATGCTTTGTAATTCTTCTCAGTGCATTTCACAAAAAGTTTTTCTTAGAAAGGCTTTTTCTTAAATTACTGGGTTCCAGTCTTCTCTTTTCAAAGCAGAGCAGAGTTGAAGCTCACAGATTACATTTTATTGCTTCACTTACCACACACTGACATGCAGAATCATCAGAGAGCTCGACTATACATGTAAGGATCAAAAGCTCCTGCTCTCCCATGCTGACAGATTTTTGATAGGTTCAGTCATAGAACCTATGATCTCTCTATGCATCTAAAATTTTAGATGTTCCTCAAAGCCACTGGAATTACTGAGGGAGACCAGAACTCTAGAAGTTCCAAAACCATACAGTTTAAATGTGGGTTGACAATTAGGCAGTTACCTTATATTCTTTGTAAAGTATTACTCCTTTCAGATCCTGGTTCATCCTTCTCTCTTTCCCCTATCTCCACTGTTTAGCTTTTATGCACCCTATGTCACGTCTCATGATTTTTCCCCCCACTTCTTTCTTCACTGAGACTTCTTTGACCTTTTTGTCTGAGTTCAAATTTTTCGACATACTATTTCAAATTAATTTGTATATTATAAAGACAGAAACTACTCAGTAAACATCTAAGCAGGTATTGTGCATGTATATGTGTGTGCATTAAATTTAAAAATTAGAAAGTTACAGTATTTGTAAATATCCTATACAACCCTTGTTAAGAGAGCGATAGAAGGCCTGATTTTATTAATGACAAATTCCATTTAGATTCCACATTCCTTCTTCAGATTTGGAAAGAAAGTTACAGTAGATAAGCCCTATCATAATTTGTCTAATTTTCCAGAAATATAACTACCTCAATATAAAAGTCCAGTTTTATTTAGATGAAGCCAGGTCATCTACACAAAAGAGCATGTCAGAAAAATATATTACTATGATTCAATGCAGATACAACCTCTGAAACTAGGAGAGGCATATCAAGATATATTTATCCATCAAATGTTTTCCCTATAGAACCCACTACTGAGTTGCCTTAGTGTGCTACTATTTTCTATTTTCGACTCAAATTCAGTTTTCAGAGAAAACATTATTTCAGCTCATGTTCTTGCTCACAAAATGCCTAATCCAAAAGCTAAAAATCCAGTGACTGACTTCTAAGTCAACATTAAGAAAAGGGCTTTCAAAAGAATAAGATTTTCTTTTGGAAACAAATTTGATTTAGAAAAAGTTATAGCACAGGAAAGCCTATTAATCTAAATTAAAGGACACCAAATATTTTGAGGAAAAAAATTGTAGTTCTCAAAACACTATACAACCATGCTAGAAGTTCACTGAGCCTTTCATCACTTTGTCACTGATTCTATTAATGTGCACATTTTACCATTCCTTTTCTACCACTATCTGAGAACAACATTTTTCAGACTTGTGTACAAAGCAGGTTTCTATACCATCTCTTGG
Source organism: Cyanistes caeruleus (assembly GCF_971803275.1). Classification (NCBI taxonomy): domain Eukaryota; kingdom Metazoa; phylum Chordata; class Aves; order Passeriformes; family Paridae; genus Cyanistes; species Cyanistes caeruleus. The sequence goes on along the minus strand of NC_141706.1, from coordinate 54,563,897 downwards.
ATGGAAAGGAACAGCACAGCTAGATCATGGCTCCTCATTTTGGGATGGATGGGAATAACAGTAAGCAAGAGTGAGGCCAGAGGATTATGACTGAGAAATACTTCTGGGAAAAGGAGACATATTGAATATTCAGCAAATGAGCAAACATCCTATTGCACCCTCCTGGTTGTCTGCACCAGGTCTCTGCATAAGCCTGCTCACCTAGTAAGAAAATCATACTTTCCTCCATTCCTGTCTAAACAGCAGAATTGTCTCTCTCTACCTTGCTTTTAAACAGTTCTTAAAGGAAAGTATTACCTCAGGGAAGGTACCAAGCTTAGGAAATTTCTGTTCCCAAGATGACAGTTTTATATATTTACAAACAACTTAAAAGCAGAGAGCTGTTCTTTGCAACTGTAACCATAGGAACAGAGACCAGCACCTGCATTAATAGGTGACTGGGATTCCACTCTGCATAAATTACCTCAGCCAAAAAATGCTTACCTACTGAGGCTGTGCAATTAAACAAACATTATTTCAGTATCTCTTTACATCAGTGATGTGGAGCAATCTCTTGCTGTCAGGGACAGAACTATAGCCTCACAAACGTGTGGCAGTCAAAGCCCCCAGATTTGTTTAGCTTAATAGAGAAGTCACCTCCTGCTGTTCTTCCCATTTTGTTTTCACTTCTCTTTCTCTTTTTGATGCACTTCATCTTTTACAGCCATATTCTTCACACTCCCCTTTCCTGCACTTCTGCTTCTCTGCAAGTAATGCCAAGGAGAAACCAACCTTAACATCACTGATTGTGGGGAGAGGTGTTTTAAGGTGATTTCCCTACTCAGAATTGCTGCTGTTCATGTGCACTATCCTCTGTTAGAGAACAAAGGATGATACCGTGTGCTGTCTTTCGACATGTATCCCCCCTGCTTTCAGGTTTTCCATCTCCACTACTAGCTGAGACACCAGACTGCCAGATTTCATGCCTAATAGTGAAATGGCACCACATGCCCTAAAGCTAAGGGCTCTCTTAATGAAAAATATGCACTATGTGGTATCTGCAGCACATAGAACAACATTTTGCTCACTAGAAAAAGTGGTTGTTTTGGATTACTCTTTTTAATGGAGGATGGATGTGAAAATAAATAAGCCCCACTGACTTCTTTCAGAGATAAATTATCTCCTACTTTGAAGTAATAAAGATGAAACTGCATTTGAATGCATCTTGCAAACACAGATAGAGTGACAGTAAAACTGACATGCTGAAGTAGCAGTGATATGCTAAATTTGACATCTTACTCTTGCTAATGCATCAGGACACCAGAACCAATCATTCATAAAGTCGCCTTTGAGATTTGTGGAGATCAGGTTGAAGCAAGAGTCAATGATTGTTGTTTTACATCTATTGGAATGTAAAGCCAAAAAAAAATCTAAATATGCAAATACAAAGAATCTACTAAGCAAATTGTGTTGCAGTGTTAAGCCAAGAAAAGTAAAAAACAATTTAAAATAACATGCATACAATCCTATGCCAAAACAATCAGAACATTCACACAACGTTCATCATTTGAGCTATTTTTCAAGTAGCCTGATATAATTTCCAGTTATTGGTCATGAAATTATTAGCTGATATAATTCCTTGTATTTTACATTTCATCTTAGTTCTTGCTGCTGGTAAGTTAGAAAAGGGCAGAGAAAAATGCTGCTAAACAGCATCTACTTTCTCAAATGAAAAAAAAAAATCAGTCTTCAGTCCCAAGTCTCTACCTGATCACCTTGCTTCAATTATATTAATTTGCTCCAGGACTTTCTTTTGAAAAGGTCCAACTACTTCCATCTAGAACAAAACTGGAGCATAATTTAGAGACTATTTCACTCCAGGGACTGGTTACTTCAGCCAGGAGGAGCAGGACTGTACCCAGCTGGGTTCCCTCCATCCTAGAGTCATTCCATCATTTCCCACCAGGCTTTGAATCCCCTGTACTTTTCTGCCACCTCCAAGGGCAGGCAACATACACTTAAAACTACAGGAACATGCCTCTGGCACACTATGAGTGTGATACTCAAATACTCAGAGTATTTGAGGAACTACAGAAAAATTATCTCCAACACTTCTTTCCATCTTCCCTCAAAAAAAAGAAAAGATATTTTGGACAAGAAGAAACATAAAGAAAACTGCTGTGGAAGGAGCTGCAGCTATTAATAGTGAACATACAGCGTCAGGCGCCATTCACCCCAACACCTCCTCCCTAGTTGTCAAATACGCATGTGAAAAGATAATTTTATAAGAGTGTGTGTGCATTACTGGGAACAGCAGGGGGATGTTGACTGTGTGCACTATGCTTGCACAGGGCTCAGCACAACAGAGGCTCAGTTCTCCCATGATTTCTGAAAGCTGTCTTCATTAACCCGTTCTTCAAGTCTCACAACAGCACCAACAGTCCTACTGCACAGCAGATGCCCATTCTTCTCTGTATCATGGGTAAATTGTTCTCCCCACGTTGAAAACATGGCACACTTATAAAAGCTGCTCTTCTACATGAGAGCTTCAGATCTTGTGCTTTCATACTGGCTTTTAATAGGTCTTTATGAGAAGGTGTTTATGAGAACTTTTTTTTTCCTGAGAAATGGTAATTTTCTAGTTACCATTGGTTACCTTATATTCCTGTGGTATGAATTCTTGGAAACGGGTGGTTATGATTACCACCTAGTGTTTCCCACAAGCTCTTGATCCAGATTTAATACAGATTCATAGAATGTTATGGGTTGGAAGGGACCTTAAAGATCATCTAGACCCAATTTCCCCTGCCATGAGGGAATTGACCCCCACTAGACCAGGTTGTTCAAGGACATATCCAACCTGGCCTTGTATACTGCCAGGATTGGGGCATCCAAAACCTCCATGAGCAAGCTGTCCCAGTGTCTCACCACTCTCTTGGTAAAGAATTTCTTCCTAACACCTAGCCCAGGTTCCCCCTCTTTCAGTTTGTCTCCATTGCTCTTTGTCCTATCACTTCAGTTCCTGGCAAAGAACCCCTCTTTGGCTTCCCTGTAGGCCCCCTTCTGGTACTGGAAGGTTGCTGTGAGCTCTCTGTGCAACCTTCTCTTCTCCAGGCTGACCAGCCCCAGCTTTCTCAGCCCATCTTTGTAGGGGAGGTGCTCCAGTCCTCTTGTCAACTTCATGGCCTCCTCTGGACTTGCTTCAACAGTTCCATGTCCTTATATTGGGGACACCAGAACTGTACACAGCACTCCAGGTGGGGTCTCACATGAGCAGGATAGAGGGGAAAAATCCTCCACCTGCTGCCCACACTCCTTGGGCTGCAACCCAGGACACGTTTGGCTTTCTGGGTTGCGAGCACATTTGCCTGCTCATGTTGAGTTTTTCATCAGCTGCTGGCCCCAAGTCTTTCTCCTCAGGGCTGCTCTCAGTCACTTCTCTGCCCCAGCTGTGGGTGTGCCTGGGATTGCCACAACCCAGCCACAGGACCTTGCACTCGCTCTATTGAACTTCAAGAGATTTGCATTCACCCACCTGTCCAGCCTGTCCAGGTCCCTTTGGATGGCATCCTGTCCCTCCAGTGTGTCAGCTGCACCACACAACCTGGTGCCATCAGTGAACTTGCTGAGGGTGCACTCGATCCCACTGTCTGTGTCACCAGCAAAGATGTTGAATAGTATTGTCCCCAGTATCAACCCCTGAGGGACAGCTCTCATCACTGTGATGAGATGATCATTGTGTCATATGGAGAATGACCCATTGACCACAACCCTTTGTGTGTGACCATCCAGCCAGTTCACTCTCTACTGAGTGGTCCATCCCCCAAATCCATGTGTCTCCAATTTAAAGACAAAGACATCGTGAGAGACAGTGTCAAACAAGCTGCATGTGAAAGACCACATGCAGGGGGCAAACAAAGAAAAAAAAAACCCAAACCAAACCAAAAAACCTCTGTCTTTATGTTCAACTACTTGCATAGCTGTAGGAAAATTACCAGAAAAAGACTAAACCAAAAGGATCTCCAGAGCTAACACCATTCTGTTCTTTGGACACACACTGATCTAACTCATATTAAGCAAACTAAAGTAAGAAGGAATGACCCCAGTGGGATGGTGAGATCAGATCAGTAGCAAGATTTTTGGGGTTTTTTTAATTACTATATTTATTTTGTTATTTGTCTGATCTGTCTCCAAGCTAATGAGGCAAATGCATTGCAGTTCAATGCAATACAGGGACTATCCCAATTGGAAAGGCCTCATTTAAAATATGCTGGCTAAGATCTTGTAGCCCTTGGTTGCATTGGGAATGCACAGCTTCAAATTAGCTCCAAAAATGCTGTACGAGAAAACCAGAGTCATCATGTTTACTACTCTTTGCTGAGGCTTGGAGTGACTTTGTGCTTGCTGTTGCATTTCAAAACACGCCTTGTGTTAAGTCCTGCTTCCTGAACTGACTTTCAGGTATTTTCCACGCTGTTGGCAAGCTCAAGGATATGAGAATTAAGAGATATTTATAATTTTGTGAAACACCCAACTTTACCCCAGGCTTTTACAGAAAGAAGATGAGAGCTGAGTTCCTACAGAACATTTCCAAAGGCTGCTGACAATTTGTTTCATATTTCTGAATTGACTTTTAAAAGTCAGTCCTTGAAAGTAGTATTCTCTTTTCCTTGAAATCTCAGCAAAAGTTCATAAGAGCAGCAATAACAAAAGAAATGACTGAGCAGGATACTGCTCGATGGTTTAACTCGCTGAATCACAACCAAATTTTTAATAAGTGCAAGTTGATTTTGCTGTAGGAAGAAACCACTGCTCTTGCTGGTCAGGGTTGCAGACTGAGGATCAATGGTGATGTACTTTACTATTTGAAATTAAGGGCAGTGGCCACAAGTAATCACCTCACCACTTCCCAACCACTTAATGGATCAGCTAAACTTTGGTAGTTACCAAAGCCTATCTGAGTGTCTCTCATTTGCCACAGATGCAAATAGAATGCATTGTGAAGGTTTAATTGCATACTGCTTATCACACAAGCTGGTATCTGACTGTGCATATGATCTTACGTGCACAGTGACTCTGAATCAAATCCTCACATCACCTTAACCCACCACAGATCTTCTGACTGCATCAGCCCAGGGAGAGGACCCTGGTGGATTCTGTAGCTCAGCTGATGTAGGGTAAATCACCAAGTAACGGTAACACCATGTAGTTTTTGTCAATACTTTTAGAGTCTATGAAGGCCCTGACAGAATAATTTATTCCACATGGAACATTACATATAATACTCAAGGCTGTGTTTCAGCCAAAATTCTGCAAATGAAAATAGTTGTATAAGAGGCATTGCCAATATAATCTGCCCAAATTTCATGGACCAGGCTCCAAATAAATTAAAATATTGCTGAGAAGCTCTGAGTCTTCTTACTTGCCTCCTGTATTTGTTTAGATTTGGGGTTTTTTTGCCTAGATCCCCCTAAAATATTTTCACATTTTTCCACTTAAACCCTACATACTGAAGGGTTGTAAGATGTAAGATCTTTAATGTAAGAACACTGAGATGCTTGAATTTTCATTCAAGAACAGTGATTAGCAAAAAGCTGTTCATTATCATGGGGCTTTAGGTGAAGGTGTAGAAACTATAAATGCAACAAACAAGGCACGTACTTCACCAAAATCATATGTGAATGGGCAATAGAAATCGTAGCACTTTAGAACAGCAGAGGACTAAAATCCACACCTAAGCACGACATTTTCTCTCCTGGTTTAAGAGATTAAGAAAGTAAAAGCAAGGCTGGTTTTAAAAAGTTGAGATTCTAGTTCATAGACAATCTCTGAAAAAACTTTGGGTGCACATTATCACCTTGTATTTCCATGGAGATAGATGGCAAATTAGTGATAAAAGACAAACTGCAGTCACCCAAGGAGAAGACAGTCTCGGACTCTGGGACACAGCCTGAATTTATATCCACGGACATTCACAAAAGCCAGGTGAAATCATGAAAAAAGCCATCATGAATTTGACTTCCCAGGCAAGAAGACACAGAGGCAGGCTCCACCAGCATGATCCAACTTAACAACTCTTTTCAGGCCCTTGGAAATCTTTTTCTTTCAGGAAGGAAGTCTTAAATTACACTTACAAGACAATTAATGGCCATCAGCTTCTGAGTGGCCTGAGATAACCCTGTTAAAAAAACACCAGCTATTTAACATTGTTGCTTTAATGGTGTCACTAGTTATATGTCAACATAATCGATGCTCTGTCACTTTAACTTAATAAGTAGTGTAATTGATGCATTATTACTTTAATTCTTCTTCATTATGAAGGTTGTTAAGGTGCACTGTAAGTTAGAGGAATTGGACATTACAATTGACTGGCTAAGGAGTTTGGAAATAAATAGCTCTAGGATCTAGTACTCATGCTTACCTTTGAAATGTGCTTTATATACATAAAAATGGATTGTCTTTTTCAGAGGTGGTGGAAAATAAGATGGTGTTTAATTTTTTGATTCTCTGATTTCTGATTTCATTTAAGTTTGTCATACATCTCATTTGTTCTTGTGTAAACCTCCACGAGTTTCTAAGCACTTTAGAGGTCCTGCATTCTGAAAGACTGTGACATGGGAATGTGCTTTTCCATTTTTCACAGCTGGCTCCACACTGCAAGAACTAAATATTGCAGAGATAAGGACCTGCCTCCCTTTGCACTGCAAGTAAAGATGACCTTGTCCTGTCAATACTCTGCCTGACCAAAAGCAGAGTGACCATGGTTGCTACACCCAAGGCACCTCACTAATTCAGTCAAAACTAGTTGTGTCCAGACCTGATCACTTGTAACTTCACAACTTATCTACACTGCACTATGGTCTCAAATATTTACCATCCTCTGCAACATGTGGGAGACCAATCGTTCATGCATTTCAAATTACATCCTCACAAAGGCATCAGTCTCTGGTGGCAGCAGAATGAGTGAGTGCTGCACAAACCCACCTGCGTTCCACTTGTCAGCCCAGCCATAAGGACACCAGCTGCATATTGAAGCCACCAGGTTTCCAAGACTAACTGCAACAACTTTTATGGCAAACCAGAATGAAGTAGTAGTTGTATGAGAGACTGTCAGTAACAGCATCGTTACTGAAAACTTTTACGCTTAATCCCATTTCATTTGAAAAAGAAGATTTTATAGGTTGATTAATATTTGAAGAGACAACCCTGCCATGAGGGTTTCAGCCACTGCATTGAAGAAGTGGAAGACAGGGAATAATGAAAGAATCTTCTTGATTGAGAGATGAAAGACTTTCGAATTCATCATCTTCTGTTGCTAACATTGAACTGGAAGGACTTTTCTGGTGTCTATGGGGAAGAAAAGCAGGGTATTTTCACTGCCCTCTGATTTTTTAATGTCTCACTAGTCTTCCTAGTCTTTAAGAAAGAACACAGAAGACAGCTTATGCAGCTTAAGGACACTGGTCATTGTACTGAGAGAAGGCTGCCTCTTAAGACAATCTCAAAAAATGATTTGGAACAAGTAAATAATAGGGTTTTATCCCACAGGTAATACTCTTTGTAAGTTACTTTACAATGCTAAATGATCTCCATTTATTGCTCTGTGGCAAGAGAATGAGGAAGAGGCATTACCATATGTGAGGATGCAGTGAGACTGGATGGGATAAATTAGTCTGTATCATAAAGCGAATGAAGTCACTGATGAGTCAGGAATTAAGCTGAACAAGTGATTATTTTTCAATCTTCATGCTAAAGTAGTTGGCATGGTAAATCACACATGCAGAGAAAATATTGTAAACAATGTTCACAATCAAATATGGTTCTTGGTAAGTAAACTGTCATAGATTTTGCTTTTATACATGACTAGACTCACAATTTTGCAAATTTTGAGCCGGGCCATCCAACAGTCTTAGAACAGTCATGTAGTAAATAAGTAGTTGTACAGTATTTCTGTACACTGCAAGAACAGATTAATATTCTTGGTGAAGCAATAATTCATAGGAAGGTATGACACAACAGGGACAGCAGACCATAAGTGCAGAGGATGGGCTACATGTAGTATAACCAGGTCTTCCCCTGAAGCTTGCACACCAATGCTACAAAGGATTACATTATTCTTTTATGTGCTTTTTACTATGCCTGTTAATCCTTCACAGAAATATAACTGCATCTGCATAGCTCACAGATCTACCTCCTGAAAATAAACTCTTTCCAAGGTCTTTCAACAACATGTATTTCATCTTTTGCAATTGTGAATTTGTGTTAACACACACTAGCAGACCTGTTTTAAGACTGATTGACACCAGTTCTTAAGCCATTTTTAGACATGTCCCCTATACCTATTTTTCTGACAGCCAAAAGACCTTTCCCTATTCCTGCACTCTCAGAAACTAATTCTCAAAACATCCCTTGGTGCAAGTAAGGAGGTTGAGGAATACTCCAGTTCAGTTACAAATAACTTGAATCACAACCTTGTATCACAGGTCCCTGAGCTTGCCAGAAGACTATTTAGTCTAATTGATAAATGGCAGAGATAACTAGTTCTCCGTGGCAATGGCTTACTTACATGGACAGATTTATTTGAAGTGCCTGAAACAGCCTAACTCAATCTGTGCTGGATGGCCAAGCAGATTGCAACAGCTTTCAATTCCCCAACAGAGATGGCTGAATCTGAAACCAGCTTCAATATAAAAGATACTTTTTCAAATTTCTTGGCTTAATATTCAGCTTGCATGGTCTAGTTCTCTGCAGCCATCATAGCTGGGGATACACAGGAACATTCTTATTGCTGAGATGAAGAGATCCCCTTTTCCATCTTGGTTCTCTTGCCAAGGTTATCTCAGTACATCTCATTTTGTGACTTTATATGGGCAATGCACATTGGTGACAGATATTTTATTCCAGTGACGACTCCATGTAAGACTATATTTCAGGGAAACCATGGGGTGTGGCTTAAAAGACATATCTGCAGTACTGCCACCAAATCACCTTCAGATGATCAAACAGACCTGAAAGTATGTGTGACCTACTGAATATTTGGCGCTTAATTTCTGCAAAAGTAGACAGTAAATACTGGCCACACCCTGTCAATCTGCTAAGGAATTCAGAGAGGTTGAAATGCCTCTTCCAGCAATGCATGGAGCAGTCACAGGTTACAATCATACTAGTATCAGACTGCATAAAAACAAGAATATGTTAACACTGTGAGAGTCTAAGTCAGCTCAAAAACTTACCCTTTCTATTCTAGTCAGACTTGTTCCAAGGGCTTTTGAAAACAAGGAGCTGGCACTACCTTTTGTTCCCTCGAGACAAAGCACACCAAGTGGCCACATAATTAATTTCATTCTAGAATTAACATCTCCCACTAAGCATTTTGGAAAGAATCATACCACAGAAAACTAGCACAATGACAATATGAACTGGTTGTTGACTTCAGCTTTTTGTAGTCTCATTGCTCTGCTTCCTGGGTCATCTTACATCTGTATGCCCCAGGAATACTGAGTGAGTGAAAAAAAAAAAAAAATCAGTTTTCCAGGAACAGTGATTTACTATGTGCATATATTATAGGATCTGAACCACTGAATTTACACCATGGGAAAATATTAACCCTAGAGTTACACAAAGCTGGGGTTAGGGAGTGTACTGCCCACTTGCAACAAGAATGCAGCTGGAGGTATCCTCCCCAGTAAAGGCCCCTGGACTTGTTTGGATCATCCAAGAAAGGTTCTTCAAAATACTCTTTCTAAAATTACTCTGCAGGTAGTCATACAAGGAAAGAGAACAGAGAGACATAAAAGCTGTTAACTGTTTATGTCTAAACCAGACTAGTATACCATAACTATAAGAGGGAAGAAAAGAATCAGATGTTGGTCAAGAGAGTATATAACAGGACAGTAAAAATATTTCCAGCAGTGAAGTTATAGAGCTATAATAGTGTGGTGGCATTTTCCTCCAATATTTCTATAGCAAGTTTCAGATTTTCCCTGAAAATTATATTTGTAAGTTAAACATAGTTCTGGTTTATAGTTACTTTGCCTTGTCTCACTTCATGCCTCAGAGAGGCTTTGTGAACAGTGAGCAGAGACCTAAGCCTGCAGCAAGGACTGAGCCAGTGTAGGAGGGAGTGGGGAGCACTGCCTTACTTTTACAGGGTTTTAATTTTCTGTTGATGAGGATTTGAAACCACTCTAGTTTTCCAGCATGCACGTATAAGCATAACCCTGTGGTTCAAGATAAAATGCTTCAAACAGGACTTCATGTCATTTCCCGCTGAAGGGTAAAGGACCAGCAGAACCTTCCAGCATGAGTCAAGTCTGGTTTTATAAATGCAGCTAACAAAGGAGTGAATCCCCTCTGACAAGTGCGTGAGGTGTTTGTGCTAGACAAATTAGAGGTACAAAGCCGTGTATTTAATTCTGACTGAAAGCAATTGAGAGGTACAAATTGTACCAGAGGAACTTTCTAAATTGAAGGGAATGCAGGAAAGAGACTCAAAAAAACAACACAAAAATGACCTCCACACAATGACAGTTAAGAGATGATAAAAACGTAGCAGTTTAAAATGTGGAAAAGGGACAAGGCAGGCAAGAGGAGGACAGGCAGAGAAGTAATCTGGAAGGTTTTAATGGATAACTTGTTTTTGAGAACATAGAAGCCCTGCTGCCATGCCTTCTTGGATTATTTCCAGTGTTACAGATGAACCCACAGCTTAGTGAACACAAAAGTCAGAACTTTTTTTTTTTGTTCCCCCTCTTCTTTTTAGCACAAAGGAAGACAGCAATCATGTCAGGAAAGATTTGGTGGCTTTAATTGAGCTGCAGTTGTATCCTTTTCTGTGTTTTCTATCATGTCAATTTTCCAAGTGGCCATCAAGATTTTGTCAGTTGAAGCAACCCAAGTATACAATGGTGACATTTAGAATAGCTCCAGGATTTGCCTCCCTCCTGGCAGCACTATCAAGAAGGGCTTTAAGCATGCTTAAGTTGACTTTAAATCAAGATGTCAGTTTTGAAATCAGGCTGTCTCTGGCGTTCTTGTCAATAATGCTGAATTTGACTTAAGCCCCATACACCTTCATGCATTAACCAGCCAGTATTCGAAATTATGTTACTCTAATACATATCACAATCTTTTGTCCTTTTCTCAGGATTTAGGACATTTACAGTTTGATAAGGTGTATTTTTTTTTCCCCTTCTCTTGTAATGGAAAAGCCAAATTCTTGCTCTTGCAAGGGCAAGCAGTGGTAGGACAATGGGGAATAGTTTTATGATGAAAGAGGTTAGATTTAGATTTAGACTGGATATTAGGAAGAAATTCTTTACAGTGAGGGTGGTGAACAATCTGTCTGCAACAGGTTGCCCAGAGAAGTTGTGGATGCCTCATCCTTGCATTTCTTCAAGGCCTGGCTGCATGAGGCTCTGAGCAACCTGGTCTAGTGGAATGTGTCCCTGCCCATGGCAGGAGAATCTGAATGAAATCATCTTTACAGTCCCTTCCAACCCAAATCACTCTATGATTCTATGAAACATTTTTGAACTTGAATTTTGGGGGGAAGGAAGGGGCACAGAGAGAGGGGGGAAGATATTGCTTCAGAACGAAGTCATAACAAAAAGTGAAGATATATGAGTCTTTGCATAACTGTGTTTATGTATCTTTGTGTCTATTCTGTGGTAGAGTTGAATGCAAAATGGCTTCCCATGACCAAACAACTTTGGCCATTTTATTTGTCTCTTGTGAGATGCTCACAATGCATAAAGGCAAAAAAAAGATAAGAGTCCAAAAGTCCCTTGTAGCAAATAGCTGCTAGCTGGACAGAGAAGGCAAAGGTACAGGATTATTCATATTTCCTCTTTCATTAGTTCAGGGCTATTGCATTATAGAATCACCAAAGTAGTTTGTTATCACAGGTGTTTTGGGAGAAAGTCCAAAACACAACATTAAGATTTAGTTTTCTTGGTCATAGGGAAAGCCCTGACCAGAACTCCCCTTTTGGGAGTTCTGCTTCAACCCATAAGGAATATAGCAGCACCTGTGAAATGTGGCTTCTGAGTTACATTTCAGAAGTCAGATGTGTGAAGACCTCAGCTATCCAACTGAGGATTTTGGCTTACTTCTGTCCCTTTTTATACCTTTTGCATTAAACACTATGAAGAAATAGTTCAAAGTTTCTCAGTTGTCATTAGCTGGCACTGAAGTCAATGAAACCAAGACAATTCAGCCTGAATATACAAACTGCACTTTTGACTCATCTATAAGAGACAATTCATCCAAATTAAGGGAGAATAAAGGGGGACAACCAGTACTTATTGCAGAGTCTCTCCCACATGGAGACAGAAAGAGCATTTACAGGGGAGCTGTTCTAGAACAGTCATCACTCAATACATTTATACTGCAACAACTTTTACAGTCAATCACATGGTACAGACAAACTTCTAAAGCAAGAAATTAGCAACCACTGTGAACAGAACTTGAACATTGTTTCTGTTCTTGATTGAAAACAATGAACTAAGAATATTTGCTTTTCTGTACACTTGTCTCATTCCAGAATGCCCAGGAGTATTTCAGAATATATGGAACCTTAGGTACAGACATGCACTCTGAAAAAAACCTCCTTAGAAATCAAATAACACCCCACAAAAGCATCAAGAGGAAAATTTCATAGAACCAAAATCTAATTATGAATTAGATTTAGTTAAATCTATAAAAATGCTGTTTTACCCTAAGGAAGAGAAGCTTTAGTCTTTCCCTAGCATAAAGCAGGGTATGAATATGAAGAATCTGTAGTCAAATGGAAGCAACTGGGTAATAATATACAAGATAATATTTTTAAATAGTAAACTTAGCATAGCTATGACAAAAAAAAAAGTTCATGGATATATTAAATGACTTCTCCAGTTACTTTATTTAGCAAATTCACATTTATGTCAGTTTTCTCATCACAACTGTTTATGGCAGCTTCTTCCAAAATGACCTCTCTTATTCTGCAGGAGTTCTTATCTAAATATAACACCAAATGAGCCCTGAAATAAGTCATGAGACCCAAAGTGACATTATTATTAGGAAAATGCATTTAAAAAATATATATATTTTTCTTCCAACATCCTAAGAGGACAAAAGCTAAGGCAAAGATATGAAAGATTAAACCATCAATTAACACCATAAAGAAATAGTCAGCACATCAGCCTGAACTGAGCCCTCCAATGCACTCATGTATAATAAGCAGAGGGTTAAATTATCCCAGTTCTGTTCCTTGGACAGTCCTTGCAGGACTACAAAAAAAAAAAGAAAATAAGGTTTGTTGAACAACTCTCTAAATTAGTGTTTGGAGATAGGCAGATTCAGAGTAATGATTGTAAAGTGGTGCTTTATGTACAGAAACATGCTTAGGATGGAAATTTGTACTCAAGGCAGAGTCAAACAGAAGGATTTATTTTTTTGCTGCTTTACTGTGTTCTTGTCATTTACTTAAGAACTTCAAATTTTCTCTAATGAAGTTCAGTGGAGATGGGAGCTGGGGTGAATGGTGAATAGTTGAATCTCTGGGGAGGCAGGAATGCAGCTGATGCAAGCAATGTTTTTACTTGCCAGCAGGTCTAAAGGAAGTTCTTCTGTGTCTGTTGCTGCACAGAAAATTCTCCTTTGTAATAGAATGAAGTTTGACAGTAAAGAGTAGCTTGTGCCAGAGTAGAGTTTGTGTTCTCCTTGCATCTATCACTCACACGGCAAATAGCACCACACACAAAGATTTTTTTTCATGAAACTTCACTAAACCAGCCCTACGTTCCATATTTAATGCAAAATATCCTTCATTTTACTGACATGAGGCTTTTTGGTGGCCAAAGAGTATGCTTAACACTCCACTAACTAGACTGAAATTTTAGGAAGTATACAAATCTGAAAGTTGTCTCTGGCAGTGTGAGACAGCACAAAGGTTTCACTGAACCAGAGGCAATTAGAGCCCAAAAAAGAATGCATGAAGTGGGCATTCACATTTCATAAGATCATAAAAAAGTTGGCAGGCAAAGAACTCAAGAGATTGCTAAGCATGCACAAGGATGGGATATAAACTATCAATTATATTAAAACAAACAGAAATTTGTTTACCTTGTTCCTAAAGTTCTCCCAATATGGAGATTCTGCTGTACTCAGCCACTTACTTCACTACCCTGCATTAGAAGGTGGTCAAACTTAGAAGGAACTTAAATACCTCATTGTATCTCATCATCAAAACCTATTCCATTTTTTTATCCCTCATACATAAAGCCTTGTGAAATGTTTAAAGCTCATTCCTATTTTGAGGCAGTCCGCTGCCCAGCTTCCAAAGAGCAGCCATCTCTCCTCACTGTGAACGGATGTCCCATCTTACATTCTCTCAAGGGCAGGAGTTTGGCTTTTTTTTGCTAGTTTGAAGGCATCATGTGAGCTGGTGGCTCTTTTCCAAGTAATAATAATGCATTCTCTTGCCATTCCCTCTAGCCTTTTAAATTGAACCAGCTTTCAAAGTGTCTGGTGTCCTGAGCCATGTCAGGTACAGCAGAGTGAAAACTTTCCTGACAGAATATAAATCTGTGTCCTTTTCTTTTGTAAAGTACTGATCCTGCAAATGCCTCCACATTCTGCCACACTACTTGGAAAAGTATATATATATTGCTAATGTGTTTCACTTGGACCATGTGAGCAGCACTTTCGTAATCTCTTGCATGCATATGAGTCCTTTTAAGTGCATTAACTTGATTTATAATAAGCAATAACATAATAGGGATATGAGATTCTGAAGTTAAATCAAGGTTTCTTAATAAAGCAAATATTAACTCTGATCATAGATGGCGAGAACTGAAGCACAAGATACCTCATCTGAAATGACATAATCAATGCAGCACTAGAGAAACGTGTAATTCTCCAGACTCCTCTTTGCACATCTCCCCCGTGTTGCATCTGCCCTTTTAAATTAAGAAAATAAGTCTTTTTAAAATATTGGATTAAGCATTCGTAGCATGCACTTTCATGAGGTGAGAGAAAAATTTGGACTTTAAATTTCAAATGCACGTAAAAAATAGCTGAAGTGCTTTCACAGTTTTGAAAACTAAAAAAAGTTTTAAAGCATCCATTTTTATTAGTTGAGATCCATTTTGACTGGAAATTAAATATAGCACTACTACTTGTTTCTTAAGGATTTTTTATATGACCCTTCAAAATGCAAAAAGCTCCAAGATCAAGCTATCATTTAATCTCATGATTGTACAGCTGGGACAAAAATATCAATATACTCCCACACAAAGATACAGTAAGGAAAAAGCATAGCACAGAATTATGTACAGCTGGGTAAATAGAAATTATATTAGTTCTCCAAAGCAGTCAAAAAATCTCAGGAACAAACACAAAAGCAAAGCAGTGCAGTCCTTAGGGCATACTCAAATTGACTGGTTCCCACTGGAAGGTGCTGCATCCCCTCCCCTGCTCCTTCCTGAGGGGTTTGCAAGGCTGACCCGTGCTAAAGGATGCTGAGTGACTTCTCCACACCTCGAGGTGAATGATCTCCCTGCACAGTAGGCAGATAGCAACCAGCTATTCCTGCTAAACTAGTCCCAGTAGGGGCCACCTGGACATCACACAGCATGAATCAACCACTTCTTACTCCTCCCTTAATCCCTGTTTATTGAAATCTTGGTTAGTGTGAGATGAAGTGACCAATGCAGAACAGGACTGTTAGGAGAGAAACAAGATGATGTTTCAGAGGACAGCTGAAATGAGTCAAATTTCAGTGTGGCAAATTAATTTGCTCAGATCTAGAACACAGAGCAGAAACCATTGCCAGAGGAAAGAGAAATAGTTAAAGGATGCTTACAAAAAATGCCTGGCTATAATACCGTATTTTGGAAAATGTTACTGTCCCAGGGGAATTATGGAACTGGACTGTCTCAGGACCAGTTGACACCCAAGTCAGAGAAACCTAGAAAAAAATTAAAGGCCTTGGTTGTAATTAATGGTAGAGGACAGTCTGATAGAGAAGAACTCAGTTGAAAGAATGGAGTATTAGAAATGATCATTTAACCCAAAAATATTGAAAAAACCCAAAACAAACCCAAACATTTTCACTGCACAAAAATAAAACTTCATTCGAAACAGAGATCATCTAGAAGACCAGATTGCTTCTGCCACACAGTGGCAAACAGCAAAATATCTTGAGGACCTTTCTCAAGAAACAGACAAAATCCCTGCCCAGGCACAGTTTACCTGGCAGCACCAAAAGGTGTGTAAGTCAGTTACTACCAGAAACAGAAAATCTGCTAAATGCCCCCTACCTGTGCCAGGGCTGGGGCAGACACAGGCAGATCAGTGCAACTATAATGGTGTAAAGCAACTTTGGGCTCCAGGAGCTGGGGAAGGAGCAGATGATCAGTGCTGGCCACAGGTGCTGTGGTCTAAAATGGATGGTGAAGGAAAGCTGCTTTTGCCTTCTGCAAAATTAGATTCTGTAAATCTCAAGGGAATGCTAACGAGGATCTAGTTTATTCAAATAGCAAAAAACAAATTCCTCATTCAACCCAGGATCCTTGTTGAAGGTGGAACTGCCACAGGGGCTCTTTGGGCTGTTGTCTGTCTGCAAACAATAATGTGAAAAAAGCTGGTTTGACCAAAAACCTTGGTTATATCCAAAGCTGTTCCATCAGGAATGGAAAGGCTAGAAACCCTTTGCTCTTTTTACAGCCTGATCTGGGAAGGAACCTTTTAAATTCTAGGCGTTAATAGGCATTAAAGGCAGGATATTGTTATCTGTATTCACAGATTTGCAGCAGCAAGTTTCTAGTGATGTATGAAATGAGAAATCCCCGCCTCATGCACAGGGAGAATTATACAGAAATTGCTATTCAGTCAGTGGTGTGCCACACTCAGGCTAGCTCTGCACATACTGTTTGTCTCATAGAAATGTAGAGACACACAAATACATTGTGCCCAGATGTCACTGAACATTTTTTGAAAAATGTCATTAGAAGACTTTAAATACAAATTTTAAACCTTTTTAATTATTAATTTAATTTAATTATTAATTTTAAAATTCTTTAACATCCATGTGCCCCTGTCCAACTATTTTGTTTTTGCTCCTCTAGGACACCCATACTGCCTTTAAAAGCTCAAGAAAAACACTGGCACAGGATTGATTTTGAGAAAAAAATGATAAGATGGTGAATTACTTGAAAAAGAAAATTTGTGCCAGAATGAACAAGAATATTAGACAGTTCCAACTTCATGCTGGAAAGAAATTATTACCACTTGATGCTATCATATTTTCTCCAGACCCACATGGTCTTTATTGATGAGAAAGCAGCAGCAGATGAAACTCTGATGCCCTCAGTGTCCGGCTGCTGCACTGCAGCCCAAAAGCCAGACATTGTGAGGGCACAGCAAACCTTCCTCCACAGGCTGGTTCCAAGCACACAGAAAGCCATGTGGGAGCCACCAGCTAAATCCTAGCTGAGGTTTTCATAAGGTCTTAATTCTTTTGATGAAACCTTGAAACACAGAAGGCTGCTTTGTGAGAGCATTAACATTACTACCATAAACCATGTATCCTCCAAATCCTTGTACATTACTCATATTTGCCCTACAAACAAATATGTTGGCTCTTCTACCCCTGAGGGTCTGATTCTCAATTTTCAGTTAACTGTAAACCTTTACATCGGTACAAAGGGTGAAAAAAAAATTAGAATAACTGTTTCCCTTGGCCTGCATTTTTCACTATTAGCATTAGCCCACACCTGACACTACTGTTTTTCATTCAGGCTGCCTAGTCTTACTCTTTCCTCTTCCTGTATCTGTATCATGTACTAGAAAGACATTTATTTGTAATGACAGTCCTTTGTAATGCCTATATTTTTCTTTCTTTTTACATTTACAAACAGAACGGGATGATGTTTTTCAAGTCTGTATTTTCCCCACTAAAAGCATAAATTAAGTAACATCCCTGAAACTTTTGAATTCAAGTTGTCTCCTTAAACTCCATAAAAATAAATTACAGAGATTTCAAAAGTCAACACAGTTTATTCTGACATTTTCGAACTTCCTTGCTACAGCAGCTGCTTATTTCAGCATGTCCTTCCATTTTGAACACACTAAACCCCCTTTTTCCAATGTCCCCATTCAATTTCAAACGCTCCATCCACCTCACACAAGCACACGCACAAACACACACATGCAAGCATGCCTTCTCCCAACTCCCAGTGAATTGGAAAATCAATTACTCTGCCCCCTAGTCCTGAGCAGGACTTGGCAGCATGACACTAACACAAGAGGGGTCTAAGGAGGAGTGTTTGCTGAAGGCAGGCAGGGTGACAGCAGTGCCAGGGGAGCAGAGGTGCCTGAGCTAGCAGAGATCTGATCTCCACAGCCTCATGGTGCCCTGCTGAGCTCCCCAGCCCCGTGTTTGAGCCAGGCTCAACAGCACAGGCAGACCCTGGTGTTGTGGCTGTGGCTGTGCCATTTCCCACCCCTGCTTGGCAAGTGCTCTGTGATGACTCGAAATCACAGCTTATTGAGGCAAAAACTTCCAAGCATGGTGCAGAGGTCTGGTGGCTCTGATGAAGTGAGTGCTGACTGGGCTTTGCTCTCCAGGCGGGCTCACTGTTCTGCATTACCACCCTTATCTGCCTCGAGCCCTTTCATACAAAATCTTTTTTCAGGTGGAAATCCCAGAAGGCCAGACGTCAATGTTTTGAATTATACAACCAGTCTCTGCCTTCCACACTGAGGGGTCAGCTCCCTGCCAGAAAACTCATTTGCAACGCTGCACTTGTAAACTCCTGATAAAAGGCTCTGATGGAACCACGCTTCGCTGGGTAGCGGCAGTAAAACTGCACGGCCTCCTTTACATCATAAAAAGCTTTCACAACCCTACCATTCCAGACTGAAGCTTCAGTGAGGCAATGGATATAGACCCATAGAAGGGAAATTTACTGTAAAACCTGAACTATTTTTAGGTGTTATCTGCCTAAAGGAAAATGTCTTTAGAAGTCAGTCTTCAGGAGAATCTCAGTGATAGAATGAAATGTTGGGTTCATGTTTCTTTCCATGTTTTTCATGGGATTTCAATCCATTGCTTCTGACCATAGGGGTCAAGAATATCAAAAGAACAGTATGAGGGGAAAGAAAAAAGTTGTCTTATTCCAGGGGCTTGCCTTAAATACATGACAGAAGTTATCACAAATAATTAGGCTGATACTTGCTTCGAGTTACAATTGCCTTTTTAAAATTTCTAGTCTTGTTGTAGACTGTTTAATAGGGTGACATATACCACAAAATTGCCTCTGGGACATGTGAGATTGTTTACATTCAGGTGCCAATGCCACCCTGGTAGCAATGAAATGTAGATAAAGATTGATTTACTAGAGAAAAGAGAAAAAAATACAAAAACCCCAAACTCTAACCAATGAAATCATTCTGACAAAATTTAAAATGAATCAGTGAGAGAGTGAAGAATTAATGACTAAATTATTTTGGAGCACTTCTCTTGAAGTCAATAGGCACTGGCCACACTGACTCTCTAGTGCCAAGGGAGACCCTTGAAGTGTCCTTTGAGACTGGACACCACAGACCTGTGATCAGCACAGACATGGGTACTGCAGGAGCAGGACTCCCAGACATAGCCAGCACCACCAGAAATGCCACAGTTTGTAAGTCAGCTCACAGCAGGTGCCTGCCAGCAGGGCCAGCTCATGTCCAAGAGTGAACATAGTGCTTGGATTTGCACTTAGTGATCGTGAAGGCAGATCTTGGCTTAAGCTTTTACTTCCTATTTCTTCTAAAAAATAGATTTGGTAATTGTATAGATAGAAAAACATACCCTTCCTTCTAGACATTGTCATCATTTCCCCACCAGACAGTCTGACTGTCTCTCCTGAGCAGTCAAATAATTTTCAGGCAGATCATTGTCCCCTGAGTGCAGGAAACTGGTACAACTGTACACAAAGAAAAAAAAAAGATAAAAAAAGCATAGCAAAACAGCCAGAAGACATTTATAATGCATATATTTTGCTTCAAGAAATGTGTTTTATGGAAGAGAAGGGGTAAGAGACAGGCCCTAGAGACAATGTCTCCCTATTCCTTATTTGTAAGCAAATGCCCTTAAACAGACCCTGAGAAATCTCAGGGTTTGACTACATGGAATTCTGCACTGCATGATCGGACCAAGTGTTTATCTTGTCCTTGAAGCAATATCCCAATGGGAAGACTCCTGCTCCAGCCTAAAAAAAGGGTTTCCTCCTATTTCCAGAACCCTGTTAGGACCAGTGGCACTCATATCCTCACACACTGGCCCAGCTGTCTGCAGGGTAACCCTGGATCCACGAGCCACGTTCCCACACATGCACAAAGAGAAAGCAGCTCAGCAGCACACTCAGGTTTATCCTCTGGCTGCCCAGCTCCCATTTCAAGCCCAGGGCAGCTCCTTGTTAAGCCCTGCACACCCGTGGGTGCAATCCAGGCTGCCAGCATGGCACAGGGATGCCCATCTGTCTCACCCAGGATGGCAACAAAACTGCATCACACAAGTAGCTTTCCCATTCAGCTCCAGGTGGCACACAAAGGTCTAGTCTGTGTCAGTGCACTGAGATACATAAAACATTTATAAACACCAGCTGCCTCCAGATCTGCTAAAGATTGTTCTTTTAGGGGTGTTCCTGTGTGTCAGCATTTACAACTTGTACATTTTTAAAAGATCAGGACTGGATTGGACAATCCCAGCAGGAGAGCCTAGTATTTACACAGGGCATACTGGCACTCAGTGATGGCTGTGAATATAGCAGGAAGTCCTCAAAGCCCTGTTTCCTGGTGTGAACCTGCATCTTGCAGGATGAAACTCAAACATGGCTCTCATGGCTCTCTTGGAAAACTTAGTGGTAGATGATCCATGCATCTCCAGAGACAAATCACCACAGTATAAACAGTGCTTGTTGTGCTGCTTGTATCCCAAGTGTCCTTTGGTGGAACCTGCTTCGTGAGTCTATTTGGGCCATGGAAATTTCCTGATGGACATCTGCCTCAGGCTGAATTTTGGAAAATCCCCAACAAATTCATACAACTTTTCTTTTGTCCATAAAAGAAACAAAACAAAACACCAAAAAACCCCAAATAAAAACTAACAAACAAAAAAAACCCACAAACAAACACACAAAAAGAAAAAAAACCAAAAATAATAATAAAAAAAACAAACAACCAACCAAAACCTCAAATTCTTTCACGGTGACACAGTTACAAGTTTTGCTCTCTAAAAAAAAATCAAAAAATAAATCTGCCCAGTTTTAAGAAGGAGCTTGGCTTGGTTTTGGAAGGGTATTGAATTTCCTGTTTCCAGGAAAATATGCCAAAGTTTACACAATCTCAGAACAGAGAAAAATCCTGTTTTACACATGACCACTAAAGGCTTATTTGAGTTTGGCAGCTGAATGGTTTGCAGATTCCATCTGGACTGAGCATCCCCAGCCCAGAGCTGCAAAGGTTGAGCAAAGCTCCTGCTGAAATCTCTCTCACCAGCTGCTCAGGGTCACTTCTAACACTGGCAAAGATCCTGTAGGCCTTCAATATGCAGTCTTTTGCCTAAAAAGTGAAGGTATTTGATCTAAAAAATTGGTAACAGGACACACACTTCTCTTTGTCTTGCCTCTAACAGTGACTTTAGAGCTAAGTGAAAAAGCAAGTTTGTGCCTTGCTATTAGAGCTATTTATTCACACCCCACAAGGCCCTCATGATACTTGGATAGTAAAAATAGGAATCTACACCTAGATTAGACATGGAAATGAAGAGGAATTAAAGGAAATGTAGCACAGCTTTAGCCTATGACATTGTTTTCATATAGATAAACACTTGCTTAAAAGAATTACTTTAACTGGGCCAAATTGCTAAGCTAAATCCAAATAAAAGGCTATCAAAATAAAGGATGAAAATCTTTTGAGTGGGGCAGGGATGACAGACGTGGACTTCCTCAACAGGGAGAAAATGGGATGGGAAAAGGATGGGAAGCAGGTAGTGCTAGAACACTGCACATCCCACCTGAGGGCAGGCACGTGAAGCAGAACAGGTGTCTGTTTCCATGGACTCTGCAAAAAGCTTTGGGTGATCAACTATTGGGACTTTGAGAGAGACAGGACTGTGGGGAGATGTCTTAAAACATGATTTATTATTCTTTTTCTAAAGTCTAATGAGGTCCTGAGAGTTTTAACCATGTTCACTAGATGTTTGTGGTCAGTGGTCACAAGGCTACTGGTCACAAGGTCTTTTAAAGGTTAACTAACCAATAAACTATTGCCACGAAAGAATGTGGCAAAGAGTGTTCTGTCCTGTCTACAAAAAGAATATAGACAGTGAATACTTTCACACTAATAGCTAATTATTTTGTTTTATATGTTTCTTCTGCAGTGCAGACATTCTTTACTAATCATATAAGGACACACAAAACTACTTGTTATACTTTAACCTTTTTATTACTTTTATAACTATTTCTACATTTTAACTTTAAAACTTCTTGCAATTTAACTTTATGATTTTTTTTAATTTAAACTCACGTTCTTGCTTATGATTCTAAATCTGGAAGCTTTCTCCAAGGTCTCAGGTCAAACCTTGTATTTATGTCCCTGTCTGAGCTCGTATTTACAAGATTTTGAGAGCTTTCTGTGCTTGGAATTCCTACAGTCAACTAAGTAATAGCTTGTAATACTCGTGTCTGAATATAGGGAAAAATTCACCAAAGCAGGCAAAAGAAATGGGGTAAAATTAGCAGTAATTTTTAAGATAACTGAGGTAGGATGTTCTACTCACCTTCAATCAAAAGGAAAATATTGCACTGAATTTCTCAAGCACTCAAGACTTTCCCGCTTTTGTCCTCTACCCTTTTGGCTTCTCAGTTCAAGTCCTCTTGGAAACTTCTTCATCTGTGCTGTTCAGCAAGTGCTGAGGAGTTCTGACTGAGGGAAGATACTTGTGCTGATTTTTTACTTTGGAGGGGTGGGTTGGGGATTGTGTGCTTGTACACAAGCACCTGGGTGAAAGAGCTTCCTCAGGATCCTGTAAACATCTAGTTTCCTCAGGGTATGCTTGGAAGCTCAGCAAGGTAGCAACATTATCATTCTTCATGCAGGTAATTTGATATTTTTTTTCCCCTTCCCAATTTCGTTAATTCCCTTCAAAAGCATTTGCAGCATTTACAACTTAAAATGTAATCAATCAAATTTTAAATCTTTCACTTACTTTTTTTCATGTTTGTGTACATGTCTGGCTTTCACCATGGTTCACTACTCCTTGCCTGACCATCACCAGGTTTCGACTGCTTGATTAACAGCTACACCATTGTGCTGCCTGGCAGGGAGCACTCCAGCATTCAGGTTTGGTAAATGGCCATGATGGAATCAAGTACCAAATCCTAAGGAAAGTCTGAAATTTCTGTTCCAACTTCAGCATTTTCCAAGTTCCCTGTAGCCAATACCACCATTCTCTCACATAAGGGTTAAGACTGCTAACACACCATAAATGTAAATTAAACTCCTGTTAGTACCCTGGGTAAATTTAGAGTGGGCATCACATATGGAACACTGGCCTATTCCAATTTAATCAGATGACATTCTCACCCTAGAAAAACACCTTTAACAATCCAGCTAAGAGTAGCATTAGGATTTCTTAAAAAAAAAGATGTCAGTGTAAGCACCAACTATTCTGCCTCTTTGACTTATTCTAGTTTATAAGAGCAAACTTACTGGAGTATACTGTCAATACAGCATGTTCAATGCATCTCAAAATTTGTGTCTTTTTCACTGTTTTTTTTTCTTTTTAATAGTCTTTCCTTCATGCATAAATGTTTGTATTGTAGGAGAATGTTACATAGCTTATCACACATATTTTCTAGACTTCTTTAGAGTTTCAGTAAACTAAAAGAACAATATCTATACAAGATGTCTCACTGAAGCCAGATAAGTATCTCAGAGATATCTTAGATTCGTAGGTCAGGAAGAGTGCAGATACATATGAAGACTGGGAACCCATTTTCTAATGACCTCTCTATCAAAATCTGATCAGAGAGATAAACAGACAAGAGCTGGAAGTCCTGTTTAACTGATGAGTGCTCTGAGTTGTCAGTGTGGAAGTGTAGGACATGAAAGCAGGGACAATATTCGAGACAGTCAGTATCTTATCTATACCCTATTAGCAGGAAAGAAAGATACACAGAGAACAGATTCCCCTTATCTATGAGGAAAAAAAAAGTACCAGGAGATAAGAAAGAGGGGCTTGGATAAGGTTCTGAAAGAAAAAGTAATCAAATGCAAACCTTATTTGATGTTGATCCTGTCATAATGTAAACACAGATATGAAAAATTATAACTTCAAGCTCTTGGGGTTGCTTCATCTATGACCCTGAGAAAGAGTTACAATATCTGTGCTTTCCCTTTACAATTTATAAAATACAACAGTAATAAAAAAAATTCCTTCCTGGACCAAGATAATATAAAATTTTAAGTTTAAATTTTTTTAAGTCACATGCATTACTCGATAAGACTAAACATGAATAACTATCTGATCTTTAAATCTCTCAGGAATCTTGTATTGGTATTCACTAAAATGCTTGGAAAAAAAATATTAATCTACAACATTTCCAGGTAGGTGAAAAATTATGGCATTTTTTTTTCTGAATTTTATTCTTGGAAGGGCACTGAATCACAGATTTAAAGTGAGAACCCTCCCCCACACTGGATAAATTCAAACTTGATACTCCACTTACTTCTATTAGAAATCAACATATAGTGTCATAAGTGGCATAATAGCTGAGATACTTACATATCCCCTGGACCTGATGAGATCAGACATGCATAAAAGCCCCAGAGCAATATTCTTTAGAAGAAAAGCAATTTCAGACATACCATATCAATCCACCCACTTGTATTTGTACTGTGACAAGCTCAGCACCAGCAAGATAGTCATATCAAGAGCTGGGTGTACTCAACAGGTGACTCCATTTATTTGACTCACTGGGTCTCTTCTTACAGCAAGGACTTGGATGTTAACTTTGTACTTCATGAAAAATTCAAGTGTAAGACAAGCTATAACAAAATGTTCACTAACAATAGGCCTCTGAGTACAACAGACCCTTATGTAAAGTGACGTATAAAACAAATATCTAGAATATTATCTAGAAGAGCATCTAGAATATTTCCACATTTCCTCTACAAAATCCCTTAGAGAACATGAACAAATAGAAAAGGATTGTGAAAAAATTTGAACAAGACACTTGATTGCTAAGCAAATCTCAGAGGGATATGAAGATAAAAGTCAGAAGCAGAGATCTGATGGAGATGAGAAAACTACCAGAAGGATAAAGAGTCACCTTGTTCTTGTCAGATCCCAGATCCCAGACCAAGCTCAGTGCACTGATTAGCATCCTGATAGGTATAATAACACAGAACAATTCAGTGAGGATTTTTATTATCTGTCAGGGCCTTGATTGTTCACCATAGATATGAATACTTCATGTAATAGGGAAGTTACTTACAACTTATGGGTAAAACACCCAGGACAGTCTACATCCACTGATATATCCCAAACTAGTGAATATAGCCCTTTGTTAATCTGACTAAAAGAAGTTATGATCAAAATTTATCTTTGCAATTCAAGGTTAAGTCTAAAAATAAAAATAAAAATTAAAATTAAAATTAAAATAAAATAAAAATAAAAATAAAAATAAAAATAAAAATAAAAATAAAAATAAAAAATAATTCTATTAATTTACCTACTTATTTAGCTGGTACATCTTCAAATGAAGGTGTAGATCTTATTACAGGACACAACAAATGAGGAAGAACAGGGCCAACACACACCTTAGCACTTAGTAGTTTAGTAAGAAGAGGGAGAAGACGAAAATGCTCTCAAGCCCAATTTTTAAGTCTATTTTTCTACTTGAAGGTGAGAGTTTCCCAGCTAATAACTGAGATATTCTTTCTTACTTAGGTCAGCTGGATGCTGGCTACTTGGTTTTACCTGGAAAGTTTCTACAAGAACATATGATGAATCAAAGAAAGTATTTTACAGTCAGGAATATGGAAGCACAGGATTCAAGGGTTTAGGGAGTGGGAGATTCTGTGGAGACAATTTTTCTCCCAGTTACATTGCATCATGCCCCAGAGCCTGGCCAGAATATCATTTAACATTTCCACTGAACACGAGAAGAACCTTTCCTAGGCAAAATTTTCACAGAATTTCCTAGACTTCAAATGCCACACGCTTCACTGGATGCTGTATCACAAGTTAACTTGTATCACAAGTTAATCAGTGGGCTCTAATGGGCACCAAAAATATTCTGCCCACACCTCAGCAAGAGTGCACACAGCTTACCAATGTAGCTCAGTTATTATTAACACACATCCCATCAGAACAAATCCATCAAACCATCAAACTCTCTTCTGTACTGACTGTACTTGCATTTATTTGAAAGTGAGCTCAATTTCCACCCACCCCATATTACATATCACTTGGTTTTGAATCTGCCTACTTTGTACAGTTGAAGCTGGAATTCTTCCCCAGTTGCATTCAAAATATGCCACATCAATGTTAATGGACCTTTTCTACTACTTGGTCCTTCAGAAGGTTGTTTTTTACATCTATAAACTTTGTCTTTGCATTGAGATTGCAAATATTTCTCTTCAGCCACTGAAATTCAGTTAGACTTATCATTGTCTTTGCAGATGCAGCATGCATATTAAAGCAGAAAAAAATTAATAGTCCAACTGGATTCTGCCTTGCCAGATTAATTCCACTAATGTCCACATGTGCTGCAGGCCTGTTGTGGTAAATGAAGTCCATAACTGGTTTTGTAATCCATTTGTTGCAATTTAACCAACATTTTGGGTCATTCCCCTTTCTACCAAAGTCAGTGCTGTATCCCCCTTCAAAGAGCAGAGCAAACCTAGGACCTCTGAACACCACTTGTTGAGCATAGATACTCTAGGATACTGTTTTTAAAAGAAGGTCAGTCTTTAGCTACTATTTCTAAGTGGGAGCATAAGACAGAATTTAACATACACTTAAATAAAGTGTTTTAGGCATGGAAGAGATCCCTGCAATTTTTACTTGAGTTGTAGCTAGAAGAAAACCCCTGGCTGTTGCATGTATGAAGGTTATTCCCTTAAGGATTACTGAAGAAGGAAATAAATACTTGAGAACACTTTATTCTTTTCCTGGCACAGGCTATGCTTCAAACAGCAATCCATTTGTACCATTTTTCTATTTGGTACCCATTTTTATTAGTCTGTCTCGGCTTTTCAGAGAGTAAACTCAGTAGAGATCATTGTCTGTTCTGTATTTCTGCACTGCCTAATGTAACATCAGCCTTGAGAGAAGCCCTTAGCTATATAATAACTTTAGATTATTAACTGCCATGACAAACATTTCAGGAGAAAAATATTTATTGAGAAGAGAAAAGATGAACAGAAAAACTACAAATCATTATCTGGCACTTACATTTATGGGTTTATGTGTCTTTTTTTTTTATTTTTTAAGGATTGCATCTGTCTTTTGTATTGCAGCACATAGCCAGAAGTACAGGAGCAGAAGGCTTCCTTAATAGACTAGCTTGCTCTTAATAAAGCTATTTTAACAATTTTATCTCTTGATTCACCTACCTACCCCCATCCTTGAAGTTAATTTTTCATTTTTCCTCTGCTGGGACTGTCAAGGTGGGTTTGCCTAGAGTTTAAGTAAATAAATGAACTGTGTACTTCTTTTCTACTGTTTTTAACCACTCCTTGGTCTCTTGTGAATGAAGCCTGGAAAGTTGTTTGTGTTTGGAGTTGTACTCATGCACAATAGATGAAGAACCGTGTGCAGCAGGCACAGCATCACCAGCTGGGCGAGGGAGGGGATTGTCCTGCTCTGCTCTGAGCTGGGGCAGCCTCACCTCGAGTGCTGGGGGCAGTTCTGGCTGCCACAATGTAAAGTACATACAAAGATGTTAGGAGAGCGTCCGAAGGAGGGCCAGGAGGACCTTGAGGAGAAGCTGTATGAGGTGCAACTGAGGTCACTTGGTCTGTCCAGCCTGGAGGAGGCTGAGGAGAGACCCCACTGCAGTTACAACTTCCCGTGAGGGGAAGAGGAGGGGCAGGCACTGAGCTCATCGCTGTGGTGCCCAGTGCCAGGACTGAGGGAATGGCCTGAAGCTGTGTCAGGGACAGTTCAGATTGGGTATCAGGAAAAAGTTTTTCACCCAGAGGGTGGTTGAGCACTGGAGCAGATTCCCCAGGGCAGTGGTCACAGCACCAAGCCTGGCAGAGTTCAAGAGGAGTTTGAACAATGCTCTTAGGCACATGGTGTGAATCCTTGAGAGTCCCTTGAAGGGCCAGGGGTTGAACTTCCATGATTCTTGTGGGTCCCTTCCAACACCATACCTAAAACCTTTCTATGCCTAAAAACAGTAAAAAGGATGAGGACACCACAGGGACCAAAGTCCCAACACTGTTGCTCATGAGCGCAAGATTTGGTCCATTTTAAAAAACAGGAGCAGGCATTATCATCCAGAGGATCAGCCTCCTTCCTCCAGCACCACAACATCTCAGAACAACCAGCCTTAAGGGGAATTTCCAGACACAGAAGAACTTAATTCAAAATTTGAAAGCA
This sequence comes from Cyanistes caeruleus, assembly GCF_971803275.1. Classification (NCBI taxonomy): domain Eukaryota; kingdom Metazoa; phylum Chordata; class Aves; order Passeriformes; family Paridae; genus Cyanistes; species Cyanistes caeruleus. The sequence goes on along the minus strand of NC_141706.1, from coordinate 54,535,276 downwards.
CAGAACATTAAAGATCTTTCATCCAAATTTGGTGTTAGAATTTAAACAAATATAAAACCCCAAAGCCCAACATAACCACAATAAAACCAGCCCAAAGCCTAAGAAAATAAGTAGGCAGCTCATATTCTGACTGAGAAGAAGTGCAGGAAGTCAAGACCCACACAGCAGAATGATGGATGACCAGAAAATACATTCTGATAAGTTTGACCCCATATCACTGTAATGCAGGATAGTTTCCATATCAAAACTGAACTCTTAAGTAGAAAACAGAGGAAAAAAGTAATTGGCTTTTGTGAAAGTGGCCAATTTTAGCAGACAGCAATTGTTTCTGGTATGTAAATCTGTTTCTCTCTCCAGATAACAAGGAAAACAATTACTCACAGAGAGAATGCTTTTAAATATGTATCTTTGTCAGGATAGCTCTCAAGAATAGCTTATTGCATTGAGTCTTGGTGGTGAGAGAAGCTAATTATTTCCATCAGGAATCTGTAGGATAATAAACCAACTTCTCATCTAGCAACAAGCTTTAGAAATTCAATTGAGTATTAAAAATAGAAAGCAATTTATGCTTTATTCAATTGCACACAATAATCTTAAGATAATTCTGACTTTAAGGTTATTTTTCGCATAGTTTCTTCTCTTCTGGTTACAGAAGCTGTGCAAAGATACTTGGAGACTGAGTTCCACCAGGGAAAAGCTGGGCAAGTACAGAACAGGTTGGAGCAGAGGCAGACTCCCCTTCAGTTCATCTTGCTGCTTACAGACAGAAAAATGCATAAGCTCCTATTTCAGCTATTATATCTATCTATATCTATATCTAATCTATCTATCTATATCTATATCTATATCTATATCTATATCTATATCTATATCTATATCTATATCTATATCTATATCTATATCTATATCTATCTATCTATATCATCTATATCTATATTTATATATATACATACATATATATACATACATATATATATAATATATATTCAAAGTGTATTTGGGAAAAGGAAAGTCTGCTGGGCACTTAGTTCACCTGCTCTGGGAGACTGTTAAGCTCACAGACAACTGTGAAAGAGTTGCACACAAACTCCAGTGTGCAGCTCTCAAACAATCTTCATGAGGAATAAATTTCATTGCACAACTGCAATGTGCTCTGTGTTTGGACAAATTGAAAGCCTTTCGTTTCACCACTTACTTTAAGGATTCTGGCCACTCTTGATGCAGTGTTATGTGTCCTTAACTTTCACTGCATGATCCCATAATGTTGCCCTGAAACTTAAAACCTTCTGATAATGTTTTCATAGTTTTAGTTACTGTCCCATGAAAGTTCTATAAACATGTAAGTTGTTTATCACATTCCTTCTAAGAAATGTCTTTTGATGGATGTTTCACATGACCAGTGTGCTTGGGAAGGTGGTAACTTCATTATCCAATCTCTGGTCATTGTCAAGAATCTATAAATACTGGAGTCAGAGAATAAAGTTGCCTTTTTCCTGTTCTAACACTGAGAGACATTCATGTGAATCATTTCGTGCCCTTTAGTGACAACATAAGGAATTTTTTTTCCCCCTTGCTTTCTTTTTTTAAGTTTTACTAATAGAGAAAGGAAAAAAAGCCACACCCAAAGACTACAGAATGAAACAGACACAGACACAGGCAGGCAGGCAGGCTTTACATCTCAGAAAGCATCACTGAAACATGGTTATTTTGAGTCCCTGCAGCACCCACCACTGTTGCTGCCATTGTGTTGACCAAAGCACAACGTATTTCTTGCCTTGTGGTCTACTACCCCACATCCATAATGCATTTATTTGCAGATCAGGACTTCTGACTGTCACAGCAGCTCAGAGGCAAAGCTGTAAAATAGCTGCTACAGATCAGTGTCCTCAAGTTTCCATGTTGGATTTTCTTGACTATGTAGTTGTTCTTCCTGTAGGAACAATGCATTGAAGAGTCTGAAAACACAGCCACACCGTTTGGTTTTAAGTTAATTCCTTTCCTATAGTTATCCACAGTTCTTCAGCACTTAGGAAACGTTTTTTGAGACACTTCACTGCGGGAAAGGAGGGCTCATGCTGCAGCCAGACATTGTTAGATGTGGGAAAATGTAGCATAAGGAACAGCTTGCTCTATACCAGGAAAAAACCTTGTGTTGTTAAGCTCCCAATCTTAGGTTCTCAGTAAAAGAGAATCCCTCATGGGTATCGTGGAAGAACAAATCTATGAAAGCACTAGAAAAGTTTGTGTGGTGGATTTCGGTTTTCAGTTTTTGTTGTTGTTTATTTGTTTTGTTTTAAAAGGCACAAAAGGTGTTCCATTACAATTTGTTTTAAACAGTATTTCACTAGATAGTTGGCTGATGAAAAAGCATTGCACCAGCTGCAAATGCTTTTTCTTTCCTTCCAATTTCTTGTGCTGTTAAGAGCAAGTGGTGGTGGAGTGAAGAACATATGAAGAACCTGGAGACACCTTAAGACATTTTAGACACCTTCTGCCAGTGGATTCAGTCCAAGGAGAGAAGAGATTTTAAGGGACAACTAGTTTTTACTCACCTTTCTGTTAAGATTTTCTGCTGATCTGTATGTCCCATTACAAGGCATTTAACAAAAATAAGGCTTGAGTAATTTCACAAAACTTATTCTAATTACTCTAGAAACTATCCCTTAACACCAGGAGGTTATTAAAGAAATGCTTGATTTCAGATTCTGTCATATTGCTGAATCCCAGCTTCAATACAGTTACACATTTAAAATGCAATATAAATAAACATTGAGGATTCAAAAATCCCACAGCATCCACTTAGCTCATTTAGCCCACCCTTCATACTTATCCATCAGCAATTAAAGACCAGATACCATGATGACTAAAAGAGGGTTCACAGGTTTTATAAGCAACTGCATTTTCTTTCAGTACTTCTGTGTTTTATCATATATTTTCATTTCAAATGAGGGAAATTTGAGACCAAATGTGTTTCAAGTCCATTCCACTGTACTGGAGCATTTTGTTCTGCTCCTTAAGCAGTATCAAAGTAGTATCTCAGTTCCTGTCTATCAATTAAATAATTGCAAAAGTCCAGAATTTGCTGTACATCCTTTGGATTGCAGCCAACACCAGATCCATTTGTTTCTGACGAGCCAAGCACATTTAGATCTGGAATAAAAATATTCTGTGATGAAAAGGGGAGCAACATTTTCTCGCATTGCTTAGTCTGATTTCTTTTTTGTACTGCGGACAGAAATAAATCTTTGGAGCAGGAGGAGAATAAATTAGGATGCAAAGAACAGCTCTCAAAGTAACTAGAAAGCAAGTAACACTCCAGATGCAAATGGGGATGCCAGATGCACAAAACTAGAGGCAGGGTGATATCACACAAGACAAAGTTTAGTAGAGGATGTTTCAGCATAGCTGGAAAGATTAAGTGGAAAGAAGGAGAGAAATTCTTTACTAAAAACTATCCCCTGATAATGCCTCCAATCATGCATATAAACATGCTTTTAATTTGTAACACTATAGGATTTCAAATGTTTCATGAGTTGTGAAATTTACAAGAGCTATCATGCTTTAGGCTGAATCTGTTTTGTTTTTGCTAGATTACTGAGCCAAACACAATGAGTTTCAACTCAATGCAGCAGTCATGTGCTAACATTTTCCCTGGTTAATGTCTTCTTATGTATGGATGGACACTCAGTAGGAAGTGATTAAACAAACCAATTATTTATCTGCTATGTTTGGCTGCTTCTCCTCACCCTTCAGGAGATACACCAAGTCTGATGCAACATCTCCCTTGTGAAACATCTCAGTCATTTCTGCATGCACACTTCTCCCATGTGGCTCAGCCAAAGGAGAGTGAATGCCACCAAACTGCTGTCTTCATGTATGGGCTTGACAACTGATGTCTCAAAACCATTTAAGACTTCAGGAAGTGGTGTCACTTTATATCACTATAAAATCCTGTATGTTTGGATTTTACTCAACAGAAGCTTTGCAACAGGAAATTGCACCATGTATTAGTATTTATATGCCTGAATATAAATCATTAAAGTTGGAAAAGACCCCTAAGATCACCAAGTCCAACTGCCAACGCATCATCACCACCATGATCACAATTAAACCATGCCTCAAGTGCCAAATCCACACTTCTTTTGAACACTTCCAGGAATGGTGACTCACCACTTCCATGGGCTGCCTGTTCCATGCTTGAAAATCCTTTCTGTGAAAAAAAAAAAAATCCTAATATCTAAAGTTTCTATCAACAGAGTTTCAGAAATATCATTTCAGTCTATACAAAAAGTGAAGACAAAAAAAACCTAAAAATTGCTAGTGAAAAATACATAAAAACTCCTTTCTGTGTATTTTGTTACACACTGGAACATGAAACATACAAGAAGAGGAATTCCTGCTAAGTCCAGTTTTACAGCTGAGGCTTTAGACTAATGACTATCATCAGGCAACTGATATGACCTTCAACACTTATACATGATGCTGCTAAAGCAAACTATTCTTGCTTAGGCAGTCAGAGGAGAAGCCTGCCTGGAAACCCAAACAATTCTAGAAATAAATGCTGGTAAAGCAATATTCTTAACAGATTGGCATAAATATAGTAACACATCACTCTTCCAGAGAGCAAGCTGGGGACCATAAAATTGCAGACCAGCATCCCTGCCAGAAAGATCAGGGAATTGCTCCCATGTTGTGCTGTTGGTAACTCTCACTCCCTGGCCTATTTTAAATCATATCTGAACATTATTCTAACATTAGTGTTACTACTGAAGCCACAGAGATTTAATTTAGTGGCAGCAGGGAGGAAAAAAACCTCAAAAACTAAAAACGTTAAGACAACATAAGGCCAGATTCTGATTGGAGCTATACTGAACACATGCATTAACCCCAGTGACTTCGGAGTAATTACACAAGGTTGCTAAAATTAGCATCTTGCCCATAGCACTGAGCAAATTAGAAATGCATAGACACAGATGAAAAGAGAGACAGCAAATGAGAGCAGCAAGACACTTCCCCCATGAAGTCTTTGCTGTGCTGCTGACAAGAAAAAGGAAATTGGGAGAAAAACCCATTCCATCCCAACTTCTCCCCGGGAGCCCGAGCAGGAGGGTGCTGGAGTGGAAGGTACTTTACAAGAGAGGGAGGCGTAGTGGAGAGCTCAGGAAGCCTTTCAAAAGGAAAGACAGGGAGTTTGCCTGCCAGGCAGGTTTTTGCAAGATCTCATCATTCTATTTATAACACCACATGCCATGTTACATTACATCACACCACGGCAGATGCACACCACATGCAACAAAACGCATTAGAAACACTGTGGGTTCTCTCCAGAATAAATGCCCACAGCTCGCAGTAGCAGCTTAAAGGCAAGTTTTCCAGGAAGGATTTGAAATTCCTTGGCAAGAATTTGTAACCTACGGAGTTAACTTTCATATTCTGCCAGCTCAGCACTTGAGAACTCAGAGCATCTATCAACACCACCCTGCTTTACATGCTCGTGATTTTAATTTGTTCAGGGTTTATTCTTGTCTTTTTCTCCAAGAAAAAACTGCAGTGCAGTTTTTCTTACATTTAATTGAGTTTTATTCCTCTATCAGAAGCTCATCCAGGCATCCCGTTTCATGCCATTAAAGCAAACAGTCACTGGTAACACTGCAGCAAATCTGGGATGTCCCAGATGTTCTGGGGCAATCCACAGGCTTCACTGCACTCAGGATGGTGACTGGACATAACTCTGGACAGCCTTATCTAGTCAGACCTCTTTTGAAGAGAGGGTTGTATTGGAGTGGATGACCTCTTCCAGACTGAATTAAAGTTTCATGATTCTCAATGTCTTTCCTAGCTGTGTAGGTAGTATTAGCCACTAATTTAATAACCACATGTATCACCTAAATTATTTACAGTATTTGCTTTGATTTGATTTATTGGGTTCAGAGTTCTCTTAAAGTAGAACATGCAACACCAGCTGATTGACTTGAACAAGTGCTTGTTCTTCAAAGGAACACATCAATAAAAATGAGTCCAAAGTTCATTTCAGCTTCTGAAACCTGCAAATATCAATTGCAAAACAGCAAGGTGAGGAATTTAATGAAGGCAGGGAACAATTGCAAAAAATGGATGCCATTGGTATAGAAGTGAGATGAGATCAGAATCAAAAACAGGAGGAGGGAGGTGCCATCTCCTTCTAGGGTCTAGCCAGATATAGACAGCTTTGCACTGGTGCCAGTTCTTTGCCTTAGACAAAATGGAAGATAAACATGCAGTTAAAAAAAATATCTCTTTGGAATCCCTAGGAGATTACGCATGAAAATCCTTATTAAATGCATATTACCATGTTTTGAGAAAAGGACTATATGAACAATTAATTGAAGATTGCATCACAGCAAATGAGCACAGCGGCACTGAAGAAAGATTGCAAAGGACACTCTCGGTTGTTATTCCCCACATTCTGTAAACAAGATGTTGTAAATGTGTTGGTGTTTGTTTACTACAGCATTTTTTTATAGAAATATTACTTTCTGTAGCATGCTCATCCCTAAGCAGGGTCTCCATTTCACTTAAGAGATGAAAAACATGGAAGTAGTAGTTTTGGCATGAATTTAGCAAGTGACATAAGGCTGCTAATAGTGTAACATTGTCCTGGGTCAGGACCAATTTGGAAGGGAACTTCCAAAGGGATGATTCCCTAAAGGGCAGAATTCATCAGGCCTTCCCCCTGCCTATTTGGGAGAAAAATCTTCTTTGAGAGAAGTGGAAAATACTGTTTATTTAATAAGCAAAGTCACAAACAAGAAAAAATGAATACAATTAAACAATGAAACCTCTCATTGTTTTGAAGAGATGGCAAATTCAGAAAGTCCTTCAGTGGACTGGAGAGAGGAGAGTCCCTTTCATGGGGGGTGTCCTCAGCTTTCTCTGAGGCTCCCCGGGCTCAGGTCCATGTCCCTGCCACAGCACAGATTGGGGGGCCCTGGACAATAGTCCTGGTGTTCCCAGACCGAACAGATGAACAGTTCCAAAATACTTCTGGCCTCAGCTAACTAAAAAGCCAACAAAAAGCAAAGGAGAGCTCTGTCCTGCTGTCCATCTGTGCTGCAGAAAACACAGTCCAGAGAAGGATGCGGAGGAGCGAGTGCAGTTTCTGAAAACAAACTGTGCGCTTCTTCTTCCCTCCCTTTGCTCTCTGAACCACACTAAAAGGTGCAGAATATAATCTCCATCACAAAAAGAACAGGTGACTGGGAATACAAGCATCATAAAGGACAAACGTGAAGAAAATCTTAATGAGAATTAAGTAAAAGCAAGCAAAAGTTACGCAAGGGAAAAGAAACAATCAGGTTTTAGAGATGCTTTGGAAAAAGCAGCCAGCATGATTTCATTCTGGTATTTTCAGAACATATTGTATTATCTGTATTTGCTCTGGTGAGTCAGGTAGCCAACCACCAGCCTCAGTTTTCAGTGTCTATTTAGTGTCTGAGATAAGCAGTGTTTAGTGTGCAGTGTTTGTTGATTCTAAGCATAAAAGGATCTCATCCCTCCACTCCAGTTAATAGGATTATATATGCCAGGCAATTTGTGGTGTGTCAAATGCCACACTGAAATCTTTACTGAAGTAATTGTTTAGTCTCCAGATTTTGAGTCACAATCATAGTTTTTGCCCAGAGCTTGTCTTATGGAAAAAATAAGTAATATCTTAGGCTACCAGCAGAGCAAGTGAAATAGGTTTTTAATCAGTTTTAAATTTAAACCATCTAAAGCTATAACTGCTTACATTTCATCTTGCCCAAAGTGTATCCAAAGAAAATAAGTGGTGTCCCATGACAAGAGACAGGATCATGACAGCTTTTGTGAGGAACTGCCCTGGCTCAGTGCCAATTTCCTGGACCTTTCCATCATATCAGGCCTAATACTACAAGTTCACTGGAGTGGAAGAGCCTCAAGGAAGCAATGATTCATTTCTGGGAAAGCATTAGACAAAAGTGGAAATTCAGAAAAGGGTACTGGGTCAAGATTGATGCTTTCTCTTTCTCCAGTTCTCTACACCTTACAAGTGTTTTGGAAGAAGACATGGGGTGTTCTGGACTAAAGTCTGGTGTTTGAATCTTACTGTGTCTCCCCTGTTGTTTGTGCAATAAATGTTACAGCAATTTGCTGCCATTTAAAGAGGGTATTCAGGATCCTAAATTATTACCTGTGTTTGCATTCACATCACTACTTAAACTTGACAAAGACTCTTCCAAAACAATAAAACTATAATCTTCAAGCAGGGATGAATGAGACTGTGTATGTGCCTGCTGCATTTTCAGAGCCCCACTCTTGCTCCACTGGTGGGTGGGTGAATGAAGATGCCTCCTGCCTCTCCCAATACCAATTTCACCCAAAGCACACACTTCACCTTGCAAGTGTGGGCCAGTGACAGAGTGGTCCCCAACAAGACTTCTCATCCCTCTTGCTTTCTGTGCACTTCTCTCTGAAACAGGGTCCTGCAGACAGAGCATCCCTGATCTGCTTCCTGCAGGCTGACCAGCTGTCACACTAACTCACTGCTGAAATTTTTAACCAGCTAGAGAGACCATGAGCAACACTGGAGCACTACTTCTTGGCTCACAAAGCTGGGTTTCCTGAAGGACAGTGAAATTCACCTGTAAATGCTTGGTGGGGTTCTTGGTTTCAGTTTTCAAGGGAAAGGGAAGTGTCCAGCAAAACACAATACTGTTCTCTACAGGCTATATTTTTTCTTAGTTTAAAAAATTAAGTAGGATTGCTTCTCTTTAATCTCATCACCATCAACAAAAACTTGCTTGCAGCAAAATTCCCTACAAATTGACATGTGTTTCTCTATTTACATTCTTCTTATTCAGCCACATGTAGTTCTTCCACCAAGACTTGTCTGGAGGTAAATTAGAAGCTTGTTTGCTTCTAAAACACTGGCTGAAGCCTCTATCCAGAACCCCACTTCAAAAGACAATTGACTTGCCAATCACTATTTTTTAAGAAGTACCACTAGCAGTGTAAATAAACAGAATGACATACAATATTTCCTTCTCAAACTATAATATTAATTTCACAACTCTTTCATGTCAATAGTTAAGTGATCCACCAACTTAATTATTCTTTTTCATAACCCCTCTTAAAATAACACTGTACTCATAGTTTTAGGTTGCTGAGTCTTGCAGGGTGGAGATGCTTGAAGTGGATGGCCACCAGTCTGGTGAGAGAAGACTCTTCAGCCCCAGGAGCCATTCCTGGTTCACCAGCAGCCTCTGCTCTGGCACCAAAAGCAGTACAGCCCTAAGGTATGGAGAAAATTCCTGAAGGGCCTCCATAACACAAGATCTCTGCAGAAAACCTCCTATCTCCAACTTCCTTAAGGTTCTAACTATTTTGTCCTGATAAAGGCTGCTACTGCTGTATGTTTAAATAACAACTGAGCTCACACACGTGAGCTCAGCTAGTCTAGACTTCACATGTTCACAGCTCCTCACTCTGTAGCTCACTGCTTTCAGCCAGGCAGAGCTGCTTCTCAAGCACAATAAAACAGCATACTTAAAATGTACATTGCCAGCCTGCCAGACACTCCCTGCCTCTACCCTTACCCCTTCTCCATCACATTCCTCAGACCATCTCCCACACAGGCTCCTCTTCCAGGGGGGGACCTGACAGAGGCAGTGTTGCACTTGCTTTTAGCCTGAATCATCAGGTTTGAACAGGGCTCTGAGACCTTGTACTCACTGCTTTCATCCTCTTCCTCCATGTGAAAGGAAGACAGCGTACAGCATGCTGTCCACATGGAGGGAGGCAGTAACAAACAGTCTCTGCAGTGAAGCTCACTAACAAAACTCTCACATCAGAGTAAGGAGCTGGAAGATGTCTTGTGTACAGGCTCTCACAAAACATCCTCCTACTAGGCAAGCCTAAAGCAACCTCCTACTTCACTCTCATATATGAAATGACAAGAGACTAATAATTCTGTTGTTGTTGCTGAGGTCAGTAATTTTGCCCGAGCTCTCTCCCTCTCATGGGATGCCTGCACAACTGTTGGAAGCCTTCTTACCATTGCCATGTCTGTCTCAGCAGAGGTTATCAGGAGAAATCATTGAACTGTTTATTTTGATGGAAATCCAGTTCGCTACTGCTTACATTTAACAGGTACCAAGATGTGCATTCCTATCAGATTGGAGTGACAATGAGTCAGAAATACACAAAAAAAGTCAAAGAATCAACACAGCCTTAATCTACATCCAAAAGGTCCTGAAGTGGAAATTAAAAACTTTTGTTCATATTACTACTCTTACACAATAGAATCTGCGTAGCTGATTCTCACTGGCCACAAATTAATTTATAATATATGTAAGTGAACTACTACATTATTTTTAGTTATTACAAATGCCACAGAAATTTTAATGGCAATAACTTTTTGGGGAAAATGTTGAGACAAATAGGATTTTTAATTTTTTAGGTATTATCCACAGCTGGAGAAAGAATATACCAAATGTTTTAACACATCTTTGCCAGTCAGTGAATAAGCTGTGACAAGGTAAGAGAACAGGCCACTTGAGTTGTTGGAATGCTTTTTCCTATGATCAAACCCAACTACATCTCTGACAGTGGCAATAGTTTTCCCCAGCAGCACCTGGAGGTGTTAATTATGTAATGTAATTTAATCCTGAGTCTCCCTTTCCCAGTAATTCCTCTTCAGTAACTTCCTAACAACTGTGCCCCTGTCTCATGTGCAGTACAAGCAGCAGGGAGCAAGGGCTGGACATTCACTGGGAGCACCCCTGCAAAGCCAGAGCTGAGGGAGAGCTCAGCCTGCTGCTGCCACGGCGTGCTTTGCCTCTGGTCAGGGAGATGTGGCCACAGGCACAAACCCAGTGAACTGCACGAGCACTGACTAATAGCAGGCTGAACTCAAGCTAGAAAATATTTCGCATGACTAAGTACTACTTCAGTAGGAAAATAAACCTTTATCCAGAACCACCCAAAAACACTTTTCTCCAGTATAATGTGGCTACTGTCTTCAGTACAAAGAGACAGAGGAGTATTATCCCCATTTGGGGATCCAGTCAAGCTGTCAGCACTTGACAAAGTCCTGTTTGCCAGTGAAGCTGTGTGCACTTGTCACACGTGAAAAATAAAAAATACATAAGGTCTGATCTTTTTAATTGAAGCTGATACTATTAACCTCATGCAAGTGTGAAATAAAAAGCCTGCACACACTTGGTTGGCAGATGGTAACCTCAGGAAGCAGCAGTTCAGCTGGAACTCTGAGCCAGCATTCAGGGAGATGAGCTACACAGAGACAGACCATTGGTCACATGGAAAATAGACAAGCAAGGAGTGTAACCAGCATAAATTTCTCACATCTTCAGTCATTATTCTAACTATATGGTCTCAGCTTCAGGTTTGAAGGCACCTTTTAAACAATTATGGCACTGGCAGTTTTTATTACATTGTTTATTACTCTGAGGGGTTTATGTTGCACATTTTACTGAATCAGTGTTTCCAATATTGTTCTTCTGGACAGCAACTGATGTTTTCATAATCAACAATAGCTCTCAAGGTCTTTTAAAAGCATAAGTATTTATTGATACATAAAGTTATAGTTACCTAGTATTTTTTTCTCTTTGATGATCCAAATATTCCACAAGCTTTTTCTTATTTGCTAAGATACAGAACGACAATATAAACATCAGATATATTTGTAGAATTTTGGGAATGAAGACCTTTTCATTACTTTTATGTTATCTAATTTCAGTGGATTTGTTTTACATTTAATCCTACTGTAAACATACATAATATGTACTTGTTCCCTGTAACAAATTATGTTTGGGACTTAGAACAGTCTAGCCCTGCAATCTCTGGCTAAACATTTGCCATTTTTTCACAAGCTCCACTCAAACTTCCTTTTATAAATTATCAACACCTGAAGGCAAAAAAGGTCATAAACTAGGGAAAAAGTATCCTGGATGATTTTCTGCCCTGAAACATTGAAGTGAACATAGCACAGAAAATATTCAGTGTGGCAAAACAAACCTCCCAGAGAAGGGTTAGAGACCCAGGTTCCAAACACTAAACCCATGGGCATTTATGTACGTGGACCAAAAAGACAGATTGATAAGAATTTGAGATGGACCATCTGGCTGTGTAAAACCTTACAACCCATACATGCAGAGATAACAACTTTCCACTCAGCAAACCTGCTCTGGCATTTTCATTGTTTGATGTCTTTCCCATTTAAGCTTTAACCCAGGCCCCTGGGTATTCAGCCCAATGATCTACCACAGGAGAAATTCCAACTTGCAAAAGGGTAAACAGGCATTTAAGATGGTACATGTCAGGCATTTTCAGAAATGCTCAAAATCACCCTGGATATATTTTTAACATTAAAGTCACTATGTAATCCCACACTGACATTCTCCTCTGTTATTTTTAGATCTGGAGCTTTTCAGGTGAAAACAGAGGTTGCATAAGGGCTGGAAAAAGAGACTTCTTGGCTCAGCTTAAACTGCAATGTAGATTTCTTTGCAAATGCCAAGATTATCTCTAACCTCTCACACTCTGCAGTTCTCTGATGTCATAACACTTGCTGCAATTTCTGCAGGTAACAATACATCAGAGGAGTAGTCAAAAGGCACATGCTGGTGTGTTCCAGACATACACATTGTCCCAAGTCTTGGGATCATTAAAGCAAATAGCTGAAGTTAGACACAAAAGAGGGCCAAAGACATGAAAGGGAGATCTAAGAATACTGCAGCCTTTTGCTGACACATGGGTGGTGCCAAGCAGAAAGATGTGGAGGGGGCAATACCAGGGCAGTGCCGTGTTCCCCTTGGCATGCCTTTTGTAGCTGCAGTGTCTCTGGAGCTCTGAGCTTTGTGGCTTTTTCAAGCCTAACCCTAAGAGGAGCAGTAAAAGTAGATTTTTGCTGAGGTGCCCAGCACATGGGTGGTGCCAAGAAAAAAGGTGTGGGGGCAGCAGCCTTTGGGCAGTGTGATGTTCTTTTGTTGCAGTGAAATGGACCAAACCTTACTAAATCCATCCTCATTGAAATCACAAGATTTCTTTTCCTTGCATGAAATGAAGAATTTCATGCAAGGAAAGGAAATAAAATCTCAGAGAACGAAGTGAAACAGTCTGGGGTTTCCACAATTAAGCACTTGTGTAATCCAAATACCAATGTGTTTGCATGATCTGTTCTAACAAAAGACATTAAGCACATGGAAAATACTGATTATTGAACTTAAACCATAGCTTCCACATGAGATGGGTTTATCCTACTGTCCTGGTCTCCAGGTTCATGTCTTCTCCATGGCCTGCCATTAAGTGAGGAAATACTGTCACCTCTCCTTGCAACCACTGCGCTTCCTCCCGAGGGGAAACTGAGGTACACGGGGAGGGATGGAGCTCCCCCGTGGCTGAGGCAGAAGGGATGGTGGGGATCAGGGAGGACAGATGCCCCAGCCACAAACCAACCCATCGTGATTGCAAACCCCTTCAGCTTTTATGGCTGATCAAACATGGGACAACCTGATCCACCATGGCACTGAAGGAAGTCCTGTTCAGAGTGACACTTTGGGCACTCATTAATGAAGTGAACACAGGGGTGTTCAACCCAAACTGTCTCCAGTTCGAGCTTACTTTTAATTAGGGTACAAGGACTTCAGTACCACAGTGGTTATGACTGCTAATGTTTTGTTCCAAAATCAGATCTTAACAAAGTTGTGAAACAAAGTTCCCTGAAAAAGAAGGAAACTAAAAAATTGTTAAAAGGTTAGAAAAATGCTTTGAAGAATTCCTTAAGGAAGGCTCAAAAAAGACTCAGGCACTGTAAAAAAAATCCTGCATCAAAGAACAAACTGCAAGGTGAATAACAACTATACTGTGTTCAGAAATTAAAGGTTGGATATCACTCTAGGGCTGTATTTGGAAGTTCAGGCAGAAAGCAAGTGCTGACAGCAAGGAGCTATAACTCGGATGAGATGGTTTCAAATGGGCCATCTGGCCAGCAAAGGAACAGAAGTGGCAATTGGAAAACCTGAAAAAACCTCATTATAGCACATCACAACTGAGACAATGACTCTGTTTCCAGCTCTCCTTGAGAAAGCTTGCCTAGACACACAGAACCCAGAAACAGCTTCCCTTGGCAGTTTGGGGAAAGTGAAGGAGGGAGGGAAAAGGGAAGGAACAAAAGGTTTCTGTTGTGGAGTCACGTAATAAACTATAATGTACTATACTTAATCACACAATATCTAAAAGAGTCTAGAGAAGTGAAATCAAATTGCTCCAAAACACCAAATCTTAAAGATGGAGATAAACTCCTTTTTGTTCAGTACTAAGAACCAATTTGCAGCACCTGCAGGAGGATGTTTCTAACACCATTTATTTCCCAAGTTTGATGAATGCATCAGATCTCTGCTCCCATCCTCACTGTAGTATAAATAAGCATTTTGAAAAAGGTAGGTAAGCAGGCATTTCAATAATTGCCACTCCTATGTCCTCTCACCTTGGGAATGAGCAAGGTGGGAAATCTGTTCCTGCTGGGATGTGGGGCAGACTGTAGCTCAGCCCTCCACAGCCTCTTCTCTGCCACAGCAGGCAATCTGGAGCCGAGGCCATCAGCACTCCCAGTCCTCCTCAGAAGCCATGGTATGAACCTTGCTGTTCACCAGCAACACTGAGGACTGGAATTACTGGAATTACCAAGACACTGGCCCTGTTTCTGGTTTCCTGCAAGCAGATGATTTAGCTTTTACTTGGTGTATTAACTTTAGGCAGTGGGAAATGTGTATCCTAAACATCTTTGAGCAATCTTGTGATGAAATTCCCAGTTGTTCTTTTTTGTAAAGTTTGCTTTGTCTCCACTGTTCTTTCTTTACATGATTTAATCTCCTTGAATGCTCTTCATAATTTATTTTTAAATTCCAGGCACTTTTATGCTTCCATCAATTTTTATTGTATGTAGGATTTACACTTTTTTTCTGTACAATTCAGATGCATAATGCATTACTTTGGTTGAAAACTTCTGCAAGTTCTCTAAGGCTGCACAGTGTTTAAAATAAAATGATTTCCCACACTAGTCAGACCAGCAAATTTAATGCCTGAAGCACTGTAATAACATGGTTTTAAATAGACTGCTGAAATATTAATCTTAGTGTTCATTTTTCTTTCATTCTGCCTCTATTGTTTGACTTTTCTTTCTGTCTATGTTTCAATATCCTCTGGATATCATCACATCCACAGGATGATTCAGATGTTGGGAGAGCTGTATGTTTCAAGCCACACTGAGTTCCACAGGAACACATTCCTTATTCTTCACATGGAGCCAGTTTTCTTTGAAACAGCTCACCTGCCTTTCAAACATTGCTTCTCCAAGTTTAAAGATCTATTTGTATTAAGTTTTTTAATACTGTAGCTACCTTAGGTGACCAAACTGTAAAATTACCTTTTTTCTTTGGGCTTGTTATTTCTCTAGTTGTTCTGCAAAGTCACAAAGAAAATGGAAATGAGTCCCCTAGCAATCCTCTTGGTGCAGGAAAGGCATCAGACTGAAGTGATGTTGTGAAATTGGGTAGCAAGAATAAGCAGCAATTTTGAACCAGTAGCATTAGAAATCAAGAAAGGTATTTAAAGAAAGACTCAGTTCAGGCAATCTTCTGAAAAAGTTTTATATTATATCTCAGGATGGACTGGCATTCAGACTGAGCTTAAATTGGTGTTTACTTTCAATATGCAATTATTCAGTGCATAGAATTTTTTAATATCAATAATACAAAGCATTTTTGTAGCTATGATTTTGTGTCATCTACCTGATTTAGTCACAGGATTATGAACTGCCCATGAATGTCTTAAGGCTGGAAATGGGAAGTCTTCAAATCACCCAAGGACACAGTTTTGGGAACAAAGCCACGGTTGCAGAAATGGGAGGAAAAATTTTCAGTAATTAAATTCCAGGCAAAGACACTTTGGCAAGAGGAATGGCAGTAGCCTCCACAGCAGGACCACAGGTCTGGTGAGCAGAAAAGCCCTCCTGTGCCTGCTTTTAGCCAGAATATGCTTAGTCCAGCAGAGACAGAAGCTGCAAGACAGTGTCCCTTTGGATGTGCTAAGTACCCATCAGGCACACAGGCCCTGCACTGTAGCAGAGACAAAGACTTCACTCCTGGGTGCTGCTGGCAAGTGTCCTTTGGCTCACTGGTTGAGCCTCCACCAATTCACCCAGCACAAGCCCTGTGCCCTGCTCCAGGCGTGTTTCCTGTGTGTAAGCACACTGTGGTCATCCCAGACTTCTATGGAGGACTGGATTTTATCCAAACTATGTGTGCAAGGCCTGACCTTGACCTGTAAATTTAATTCCTACGACAAAGGAGACATTTGGTGCTGTTTGCTTGGCTGTCTCTCCAGCTGCTTCTCCATTGCAACAAAGGCAGTTTGATGACTGCAACTGAAAAAACACTTTTGGCTACTGAAAGGGAACCTTAAGATTATACCATGCCTTGGTGAGACACATGAAAATATTTCCTTCTTTCCTTAGGGTTTATGCCCTAGGTAGGAGGGAGAAAGGAGGGAATTAACACAGAGATTAATGTAGTAGAATATCACTTTTTACTCAATTACTCTACACTGGAGTCAGATTCCTAGGAACAGAAAACAAAGATATTAACCCAGAGCCAAAAGTATCTTCTAAACTGAGCCACCCAACCTCTGGCATGGCCAGACCAAGTAGGGACAGAGAAGGACAAGAAACCAAAAATATTTTCTCTTACTTTTTCTTAGAGAAAAATAAACAAAGTGACTGCACTAGATTAATTTGGTCAAAGGGGTTCACATTCATATTCTCCTCAAAGTAATTTGATTACCTCTGCATACAGGTTTCATAACAACCAGCAGAGGAGAAAGGAAAGGCACCAGAAAAGTTCCAGGTCCAAAATAGTCACAGCTGGATAATATAAGGGCTCTTTACGTCATTTCATAGATTCTGCTAATGGGTGGAAGGAAAAAAAGTAAAAGACTCTTATTTAAAAAAAAAGAAAATAAATAAAAAATTAAAAATTGGAGATAGAAGGGTACACTTAAAATTTCCAGCCAAGAGCAGTCCAGTTCAGTTTTACTTTCAGTCTTCAATTACCTAAGACCTTATCTCATTTATATGGTAATAACTTGTCTCACGTTGGCTCAACAAGCAGAGAGAGCTCCGCCGGCTCCTCCAGCGCTCTGGCCGCAGCTCCCGGCGTGGGCGGCCGGTCCTGCGGGCTCACAGTGCCCACCAGCATCGCCAGCAGCCTGCACAGCCAGGGCTTCCTCCTCCCTGGGCACTCAGAAAACATTCTGAGAGGTAATTGTTTGCCCGAGGAAGAGGAGACTTGCTGCGGCAGTTTGGAATGAGCTGCGCCTCAATAAGGAGCGGCAAAACTCATGGCAAGGTTCAGAAATTATTCCTGGGTGATTATTACAGCCATAAAGCTGTGTTTTCTTTAAATTCTAATTAAATCTAGACAAAGTGAGGAAAAATAAGTCAAAACTAATCTAGACGTTAATGAGAGGTAAAGGCTTTGGTCTTTTGCAATTTCAAAGGTAATTACTAAGGGATGTCTTATCCCCTCACCACAGCTGAGGAGGAGCACGGAGACCTCTGGATTCCAACTAATCCTATGTTCTCAGATAAAATGAATGTTAGGCAGGTAGAAAACTAGCAAACATCAAGACAGAACAAGGAGCTTGAATAAAAGCAGTCCATATAGATAACAAGCCCCACCATGATTCTCCTTCCTGACAGTTCAGCTACTCTAACGAGGCCTTTCTCAAATAAATTTACTGTAGGCTTGCCCATTACTCATTTTGGGGCACAACAGAAAATTTCCTTTTAGCAAGTAATTTCCCATCACAAACTAGGCAGTGAGGTGTGGTGATTGTATGTGCTAGAACTCTGATCACGTCACAGTGGGTTGTGTTTTACCGACTGCAATCATCAAGTACAGACCTCCAGCCCACCCAGGACAGAAAAGGTTTGATTTAAGGTGAGGGGTTTCATCACAGTGTACCTTTAATGAAAACCAGGCAGCAGATGGTTTGCTGGCATTGCTTTTTAAAAGGGTTCTGTGCCTCTCACTAGAAAAAAAAGTGTATTTTGAAGGCAATTTAGGGACAAGAAGACAACTAATGTAATTTGTGAGAAAAGGAATCAGAAGGGAGGACCAGGCTTTGGCTTGTACCCCTGTAATATTACACATTATGCTGTTTGTTTCTCTTCCAGATGAGACAGGTGGACTTGAGAAGGATCAGGTCTCTGCCACTCTCATTCTCTGCAGGTTACAGGAAGGTGAAGCTTGCTCAGAGCACACTGTTGATGGACCACTGGGAGTTGCTGTTTTAGAAACACTGACTTAAAATGCTTTGCATTCAGAACAGTGAGTTTTATGTGGAATTTATGTACTGTATTTAAATGCAACAAGCAATTTGTACTGAATGCAATTATATACTTAGGATTGCAAATGCAAAACAGAGGATCAATGTGTCTGAGGTCTGTGTTATCCTTTTATACAGAGAATGTTTCACACAAATGCCTAAATCCCTACCACATCATGGTGACCCCTGAGCCCCATAGTCTGGAGTCTTTAAGATGACACTTAAGAGTTCCTGACCACCAGGAAGGGTTAGCTTTGCCCCACTTAAATCTCTAAAAGTGTCCCTTTAGCCACAGGTGCTTCAAATGCATGGTAAGAATATAAAATTAAGGTTAGCAGTTCAGCAAGGCTCTCGTTTCTCCAGAAGAGAAGCTCTGCCCACCATCACAGCAATAACAAAACCCATCTATTTCCACTCCAGCAAAACTAATCCTAACCCCTAATCTCAGTCATGAAGTGCTGGATCATGGACTGCTGAACTGGCACACAGAAAACCAAATGGCAGAGGCACAGGCAGAGAGGATGGAGATACTTCAGTGAAGCACTGGTATTAAGATGCAAGCCATCAAAAGAGAAGTCAGATCTGGACCATCAGAAGCAGCCTTGAGAGAAATATGTGAATAGCAGACTACATAAATTGTTTTTCCTTAGCTGATACAAGCAGAGCTGGGTTTGTAGGCACAGGTCAGGAGATTTGGCTGTTAACTCTAAACACAAAGGATTCAGTCTTCTGCCAGCTCAGGAGCCAGAGAAAGGTTTTTGATAGTGAGCAATTGCAAGCTATATCATCTTTTAAAAAGTAAAAATATAACATACAGAGGCATAAAACCTGTTATCAGCTGAGAACAACAGCATCAGTAATGAATTCTCACTATTAATAAATCCTGCCTCCAGAGCTTCTCCAGAAAGCTTATAAACATTTCACTGTGTTCTGTTCTGAGAAGTAATCCAAAAGAAGACTCTGAAAATCTTGAGGAAATGTAAAGGAGCTGTTTGAAGTGTAAGATTTTGAAATGCTAATAGCTTTAAAGAAGCATTAGCACTGTTTATCTCCGATTGCACCAGGAGCAGAATATCCAGGAGGGTGATTTAATGAGCAAGACATACAGTGTCTATTAAATGCTTCTCAAGCATAGTAGGATAATATTCCAAAGCCACTGAAACTGTGACAGGACAGCCTTAAAAAGAAGGAAAATTGGAATTTCCTCCCCCTTCAGTGGAATTCAATGGAATTCCCCCACCTTCCATCATCCAACATGGATAAATTCAAGCCTAAAATACCACACCCCATGTCTGCATAAGGTAATCTCATATCACAGATAACATCTGGCTTCTGATACCTGCAGCACAAAACAAAAAAACCACACACTCAGGGCAGAACAAAAATCCAAGACAGGCATTTGGGAAGTTAAAAAACAGTTAGAGGAAACCTCATTTGAAGTTGTAATGAACAACCTAGTCTCTAAAGGCTTTAAATGAATATCTTCAAACACACTAGTAAACATTTTAAATATGTATTCACAGTCCAGTTGGATTCTAATGCTCCTCTGACGAATAAAGCTGATTCTCCTTCTCAGTAAATAATTCAGTAGCAAAGAATTGCTTGGCCTGGAAAAGGGATGAACAATGGGCCAAGACTTAAGATCGTTGCTCTTTCCTGAGAGATTTTGGCCTCAATTTTGACTTTGTGCGTAGAGGTTGCTGCAGAAGAGGAAGTCACACAAATAGTGTTTGTATTCATAACTGCAGTTTAATATCCATTTTTTTTCTGACCTTTATTCTTTTAGTGGAAGAAGAAAGAGTTGATGGCATGAAAAGAGAACCAAGAAACATATTTTATATAAGCTCCTGCTACAGGAGAGTGATTTTCGTATTCAAGGACAAAGTGCAGTTCTGTTCTACCTGTTGTCAGGTACATTCATCTTGTGGTACAGTGTTGCTGGTATTAGAGACTTGGGAGTGCAGGGTACCCAGGAACTTCATCTAGAGCAGGATCCAGAAAGCAAATTACTATTATTCTGTGTTTCCAAGCGGGGTTTTATGTTTATTTAATGTTAGCACAAAGGTACAGCTAAGTACTGAAGAGCAATCTGATTAGGAGTGAGGGTAAGAGTAATAAAGCACTCCTAAAAACCAGGCAACTCCAGTTTCCTCCCTGCTAAAAGTAAGTCTTTTTAAACCAGAGACTTTAAAGGAGACTAAAACCTTTCCCAGGTTAATTCCATTAACTCTACATAGATCAAGAAAAGACTACAGTGAGTCTGAAGCAGTGACAAGGTAGAAACCTTTTGGTATGCACCTGAGCTTTCCTTTCCAAGCAGCAAAATTCCAACCCAACAAGCTTCTCTGAAAAATTGAGATATTCACAGGCGTTTGCAAATTATTAGCACAAGATCCTGCAAAGTACAAAAGCCACCCTGGGAGACCCACTGCTTAGATAAAAAATACAAAAAGAGGAGTTCTAACAGAAATGAGGTGTACAGAGGCATGTTTAAAGACTGGCAACTTTTAGCAGCCAATCTGGTGCTCTGCTTTAAATCTTCCCAAAAAAATGAAGCTTTGTGTACCTCTAAAGTTAGGAGGAATCCTAAAGACTAGATACACTAGTGCCTCACCTCATTCATCTGCCATTTCTTTCAAGTTTAGGTGTGTTTGGATCCAGCTTGTTTCTAGACAACTTCAGGAAAACCTTATTTCTATACATTATTTTCCACAAATAATTCTTTTTAAAAAAGAGCAAACAATAAAGTAATTTCTGTATTATTTCACAAAGACTCCTCCTCGTAAGTCAGAAAACTAGACATACACAAAACTACATATGTATAACTGACCTTTTCTGTTTTGAACTTTATCCATGAAAGTTTGTTTAGCTGCATGAACAAATCTTCATGGGCGACTCCCTTCGGACTGTGATCTTGGCACTAGAAACAAGGAGTGACAACACAACAAAATGTTTCAATCTGGAGATAATGCTAGCATCTTAAAGTATAAGACAGATCAGTTCACAAACTGCAAGTGCAAAATAAACTATAGGAAAAAAAAAGTAAATGAAAGCAGCAATCACTAGACAGTGTCTTTAAATGGACAGTTTTGCACAAAGACTGAGTGCAATTACTCACAGTTGCATTTTGTATATCCTCAGTTAAATCCCAGGAGAATCAGCCATCTGTAAAGCCCCCAACTGACAACTTCTGTCCCTAACATTTCCCCTTTATCCCAGCCCCACATCACACCAGCAGCAGGTGGGTTGTGCCTGTCTCTTAGGGACTAGAGTTTGCTCCAGACCAGAACCATCAAATTCTGCCCCACTCACTGCATTTGGGTGCATCCCCTCAGGTTTCCCCTGACACAAAGCAGAGTCACACAGCCCAGGCAATGCAGCACAGCTGCCTTGAGCCTGCAGAAGGGCTTCACACCAGCTGAACCTTCATCCTGGCTCCTCCTTGGCAGGCAGCAGCAACCTGCTTTCATGTTCTGGCCCTTGTCACTGCCAGGATGCTGTGAAGGGCTGCTCCTTCCTGCCCTAGGGTGGGCTAGTTTTGTCTCTTCTAGAGTGTTCCTACAGCCAGCATCTCCTGGGGAGCAGAACATGGACAGGTGGGCAAGGGCAGAGAGCAACACAAAGAAGGTGTCCCATGCTCAAAACACAAAATGGTTTCAGGCTTTTTCTTGCTTAACACTCTTATTAAATAATAGCTGTATAGCATCTCACACACACTTTTGGTTTAGTTTGAGTTTTTTGTTTTGGTTGTGGGGGTTTTTTGTTTTGTTTTTTTTCCATATTGTTTGATTTTGTATTTTACTTAGGCTGTGCCCCAAGAAATGCTGGCTGTTCAGCTGGACCTTCCTTGTGTGTTGGGGGGACAGAGTGACAGACATGGTGTTGGGATACCAAAGGCACATGTTCCTTTCCTATCTATTTTTATAAAGTACAGGCTCAGGAAGACTTTTTTTTTTTTTTCTTTTTTTTGAGGGGACAAACACTTCTGCAAAATTTCTTGCTGGAACTTCTTATACAAAACAGAGAAATCCCATCTGGATACTGCATGCAAGAGCTCACAACAAAAGAGAGGCACAGAGGGGCTTATGGAGGTGATCAGAGGAGCATTTTCTCATGACAGAAGGCTGGAAATCTTGTGCACAGTAAAACATTGACTGAAAGAGGAGACAATTGCAGTCTGTAAGGCATCCAAGAACTAACTACCATGACAGGAAAAGAACTATATAATTTAATAGAGATATTTAGATAAAGATATTGCATGAAAACCTGCCACAATCACATCTATCCTGTAAACTAGAAGAATTCCAGCTATTAGAAGGATGAAGCTGGGGAACTCTCTTCCCAAAAGCCATATTTTACAAAAGTAAAATAAGCCCCAAAAAATTAAGGCCTCAAATTCATACATAAGGTTTGTGTCAGAGAAGGGACTCAGATACTGCAGACTTAAATGCCAGGCCAGGTTCCCTAAAACAAAAACCAATATTCTGATCAGTGAGGGTCAAATGTGTGGAAAATAAGGTTTTCTGGGTCAAATTTTGCAATCCAGTGTATGTGAAGTGAGAAAATAAAACTAATGTGAGAAAATAGATTAGGTTTCTCTAATATAAATAAACTGTTAATAAATAATAAATAAATTGTTAGTGGTAAATCAGTGCCACTAATCTTTGGAATGATTAAAAAAATATTTTTCTTTGAGGAAAATATTTACATTTCTGACACAGCATTACCATAGGATGCTACAGAATTAATCAAGATGGTTTTAGGCAGTTTTTTTCCTCCTTTTGCATGACAAGGTAAACAATTTATTGATAACTCAGTGCATATGTTCTTCTGGGTTCATTTTTTTTTTCCTTTTAAATTTAATTTTTGGAATTATCAATACAGTCATGTCCTCAGGGACATGGGTTGGGATTTCTTTTCCTTTTAAATTTAATTTTTGGAATTACCAATACAGTCATGTCCTCAGGGAATAACATCCATGATTGTAAAGCTCAGTTATAAGCAAAAAGGCTTAGACACTTCTCTTTCTTCTGAACTCCTTTTGATTTGGGATTATCACCTGAGTGTAATCTATTTTTTTCCTCACATAGTGCTTGTCAATCTGTAGACCTTCATTTTTCATTCTCAGTGCCAGAAGAGATCAATGAGGATTTCTCTTGCAGGATTCCCAAGGGTGTTTCCCCTATCAGTTTCATTGCCAGAACTATTTTATGTCAAGCCCTATACACTGCTTGCTTCATCAGATTTCTCTAAACCCTAATTCCAATACCAAAATCCCACATTTATCCTTTCCCAGTTAATCCTCAGATGCTCAGTTTATGCAAACAGAGAGATCTTTTTGCTGTTCAGGAGTAGGAGTGGTGTTTGTTTGGCTGCTCAGGTCCCCATTGCCTCACCCCAGCCTGGGACCAGGGATGGTGTTCCTGCTATAAACATGTTGTCAGCAGGGAAATGGTGACACAGGGTCACACACTCTCCTCACTGTTCCCTCGTGCTCACGAGGATGTGTGTCCCCTGTCTTGGGAACCTGGATTCCCAAACAATATTAAAAATGCAGTCACAGCCTTCTTTTCCCCCTGGCTTACATGAGGCAGAATGTCTCACATTTTGGGTATCCCTCCTCAGTAAAATGTCACCATTCTTAGTTTCTGATCCACACTCCAGTTAGAAAGTCATCTTTGGTAACAGCAAGTGCTCTCATCTTGAACTCCTACAACTGGAACCAGAGTGCACTCAATTTACCCAATCAACAACATGCTGGACAGTACTTGAAGGAGAAGCAGGAGGACATGCAGGAATCTTTTACAGAAAAGGTTGGGCACAACCATGCTATTTACATTCCTGCTTCTCTGCAGGCATTTCTGTTCTCTGGCAATTACTTTCAGCAGCATTTCCTTCCTTCCACAGGAGCTTGGTCTGAATTATGCTATGTTACCACTTTTTCTCTTGTTTCAAGCAACAAAATCCTTCATTTTCCTTTTTTCCAGTAAAATTGAAAGATCAGTTTCTCACATAAAGTCAGTGAGATTGGAATGGAAATTCCCCAACACAATACAGTCTTAAAGATATGCAGGGATGAAGAGGTGAGGGTTATTCCTTTCTCAAGAGTTGATGTGTTCTCCTGTCTCCCTGGGGAGAGACTGTACAACTTCTCTCTCTCTCTGCTTGTCTATCAAAGTGCTGCCATTAACATCCAAATGTCTTGCCTCATCCCCTGTGAGCTCCAATGAGTTAATAACCAGAGCAGCTTTGCAGAGAAAAGCAGCTAAGAAGAAATACATCAGTAAAATTTAAGGGCTTATTTATTGGTGTGAGGCATGGAAACATTGCTGTATGATTTTCACAGCACCTCCCTGCATCACTGTAAACATATACACATGTATTTCTGCCTAAATATCTTCAGAGAGCTGGGGCAGAAAGGTCTGAGTATGTCTTGCAGTAAGTTCTTAGGTGATTTGGGGCATTTCCTGATATAACAATGCTGAACTTGGACTTTACAAATCAACATGGGGCACTCTCAGGAACCTTTGCACGCTGTACTGTTTGGTCCCAGCAGGTGACAGAAGCTACTGGGAAGTGCTTAGGGCCTCCTGTGCAGAATGTGGAGCATCTTCTGGAGAAACAGACTGCCCTGGGAGGTACAGGACTTGTGTGTGCATGTGATGGCAGGAGGGACAGCAGGAGCTTCTTGCCAAGGCACAAAGGTGAGGGAGAGCCCCACAGGCTCTGCCAGCCCCTGGGTCCCCCAGGCTGTGAGGGTGCTGTTCTCACAGGTGCACTGCGCAGGTGTGGAGGCAAATTTCACATCTCTGCCTGCAAAACCCGCTGTGATGCTGGTGCAGTGCCACAGAGGCAGAGCTCCACTGCTCAGCTTGGACTGAGAATTAAATGCTGTGCTGGGAGCTGCCACTGGGCACGCTGAGCTGTCACTCTTCACAGGGCTTGGTTGTGTAAGCGGAACAAGGGAATCACTAAACCACAGACAATGAAAACAATTTTAAATGAGAGACTAAATGAAAGGAAAAAAGTTGTCAAAATGTCAAGGTTAATGTTTTCATAAAACTAACCTGGGAATGGCTAGACAGTGTAAGTGTAAACTTTAATTAAAAGTTTTAAAGTGTGAATACAAAACTACCTTCAGTCTAGACAGTCAATAAATCTATCCTCCTTAAGGAAATACTGGTTCTTTTGGTATTTCTGGTCAATTTTCATCCTCATCCTTGCAACTATGTGTAACATTAATACTCAGATCCCTGTCTATCAAAAGCAGAGGAGCCCTGCAGAGCAGGACCACAGCCTTCTGCTTGGCTCCAGCTCTATGTGCCCCTGACCCCTGGCTGGGCCAGTGGTTCTGGCTACAGCTCTGGGATGGGCAGCAGCCTCTGGACACACACAGCAAGTTGGGGACTGATACATCTCTGCTCTCACCCCTTTGCTGGACCACGATGGTTTCTGCAGAGGATGTCAGAGGCAGTTTCCTCTGTCTGCAGAGTGCCTGGGATCTTGAAGCAGCCTGGAGGAAAAGCATTTCTATGTCTTACAGCCCGGCACAGCTATTTGGACAGCAGAGATGGCAGAAATGGAGTCTGCAGTGCCTCTGAAAAAGCCTGACCCCAACATGTCTCCAGCAGATTTTAAGAGATCATTCTGAAGAGCTCTGGGATCTTTTCTTGCATTTTGTTGCTATGTTTCTTGCATTATGTTGTATCGGCATCAACAAACAGAGTTCGAGTTTTCTATAAATTATCATTCAACGTTCTTGGAATAAAATTACATTTTAATTGTTTTTAAAAAATGAAAGAGAAATTGCAAAACTTTCCATGATCTCAAATTGTTTGGTTATTACTGGCTTAGTGTGTACCATATTTTATATACTGTGGTTCCAAGTGAATTTTACAAGGAATGTATGTGCTATCTGAAGGCACACAGAGCAATTGTTCTTTCTTCTTTCCTTTCAATTGTTGTTTATACTTACTTGTGGGCACAATCAGGGTTTGGTTAAATTAACAAGATTTTAGTGTAATCGCTACACTGTGCTTATAAACACTCAAACCTCTCTTAGCCAGAAAAATCTAAGAAAAATCTTAGATTTTTCTTCATCTTTCTATCCTTCATCAAGTTTATCATTGCTTTCCTTAAACAAAAATTCATATTTTGTGACCAACAGGTGCTCTTTTTTTAAAATACACTTTATTAAGACACAGTTTGCAGCCTGTGCTGCCAGTACACTGCAGGTTTCTCCAGGGCAGGATCTGGTCTTGCACTGTGATAAAAAACAACAAAGTTGGGGAAAAGGGGCAGAGGCAATCAGCACATTGATAACAAAGATGGAAATAGCTGTCTGTGCCATCTGCTCCAACTTATAGTCTTAAACTTGGACTGAAATCTGCCTTCATTTGTCTGACTCTACCACAGCATGAACTCCATGGCTGGACTCCTAGTAAGTCCATCAATATCATCTCAGCACATGAAAAACAGAATGTTAAACAAGCATTATGGCTCTGTAACAAAATAAGGATATTGTAATCTTACATCAAAGCAATTTTGTTAGGGGGCCATAATGTTACTTCAGCATTCTGTTATTCATAGTGCCGAAACAAGGCTGTTTCACGTTTCAATTGACAGGGAACAAACACAACCAGTACTTCAGCTGCCCAGGAGCAAATATGGTTCTGAATATTTAGTGAGAATAAGTATAGCAAGGAAGATGAGAGTTTTCTTCAGGAAGGTCACTAATCAAACAGATTAGATCAGAAGCTCCTGTCTTTTCTATACAGAAAAGACAATCTGAAGCTTAATTTCAGTAAGACAAAACAAGGAAGTTACCGTAGCATATAAAGCCATGAGCATATTGCAAACATTCTAACAGAAGAAAAGCATAAGCTAAGAGTCAGATACTCCAGATGAATGTCAAAATGTTTTGACTTATGTATAGATTGTAAATTGCCGAAACTATCCCAATTAAAACAATGTAAGATCTTTCTTCCCAAAGAGACTCAACGCAAGCCTCTTTTTTTTCCTCCAGTACATAAAGTAATGCACTTAATGTGAGTAAATCCTTTCTGCCTTTGTTCAGTTACTAGTGAGGAATCTCAGACATGAAACAATGTGTGACAGAAAAGCAGAGAAAAATAATAACCTAATTCTATAGGAGATATGTCCTGGCACAGTAAATCAGCACTGAATGGTGCCAGGGCTGCTGCCTGCATTCATGGTTTTCTTTTATCTTACAGTGTTTTGTTATGTTGAAACCTGATGATGCTTTGAAATGAAAGCCTTTTCTCAATAAGTTTTTCTTTTCCTCCTTGGTTTATGGAGTTGTTTTTGTTGGTGGTGGTGGTGTTGGTTTTTTGTTTGTTTTGTTTTGTTTTAATGAAGATAGCTATATGCATTTCCTGTTTCTGAAGGCAAATCTTTAAAATTTGCAAATAGAATCTGCCTGGGTCTACAGAGTTGAAAATTTTACCTCTGCCACTGAGGCAAATTTCTGAAGACAGAGGTCTGCAAATTCAGATGTGTCTGAATGTGAGTATTATGTCAGAAGGTGACATACTCTAATCCAAGTACACTGGTGCAGGCAAGAGCAGTCTCAGAACTACAGACATATCAGTAGTTCCTAGAAATTTTGGTCAGAAGGAAACAGGACGGAGAGCCCGTACTCCAGTGAGGGACAAGCAGCCAAATGGAAGTGAATGTTCAGCTTTGGGCAGGAGACAACCTGGAGGAACACAGTCACTGCTTAGCTGCCTTTGGCATGGGGTCAGCTCATCCCAGAGAGGAGATCCAAGCTCTGACAGGGAGATCACTGCCCCAGGCCTCGGGAGCACAGGAGATCCCCAGTGCCCGACAGTGCTATTGCAGTGAATGCTCCATCACCCCGTGCAGCAGGACAGATTTCAAGGCCCAAGGCTGTCACTTTAACAATGGGCTTGAGCCACTAAAAGCAGGGGCAGCTTCCTCAGAACCTGCTGCTGCAGCAACACCAGAAAGCAGCACTTTGGACCCAACATAGCTCAAGCTCGTCTCCCTTGCCAGGAGCAGTGACAGATCACTGACACTTGGGAGACTGGAAGCTCTTGACTCCTCATCATTGACATCCCCTGTCCCACAGGACCTGGACACAGAGGTGTCATCAGCCCAGCTTTTGGGAATCACACATACACAGAGCCATCTCCAGACCTTCCCTGGGGTGTGGGCAGGACCGTGTTCCCCTCCTGAGGCGGTGGCAGGCCAGCAAGTGAGAGAACGCTCACAAGAGATGCCCCAGCCCTTCTGTGCCTCCTGGCATGGCTGAGACAATCAGAGCTGTTTCACCACTTTCAGCTTCCTCCCATCCAAAAACTTCTGAGATGAGGCCCAGCCTGGGATACACGGCTGCTTGCTGGACAGAGTTTTGCATTTGGTTTTACTAAGAATCGCTTGGCTTGGGAGAATTTATGCTTGGGTATTAGAGAGACATAAACAGCCATAAAAATCCGAGCTCTGCTTGTACAAATGATCCACTGATGTGTGTTAAATGCACTCTATTGCTGCACTGAAGTCAATTTGCAATTGATCATATTGCATTTCTAGTGTCAGCAGATATGAAAACATGTCATTTACCGATGCTTAATGAACCTCTATGCTGACAAGACATAAATAACAATAAGCAGCTCTCCAGTTAAGGAGGTTAACCAGCAAAGTACTCAGTGAAAACATTAAAGAGGTAATCATCTGGCAATTGTTGTATATTTGGAGCAGCTGCCCTCAAGGATGACTAAACCTATGCAAAGGACCATTACCAGAAAAAAGGAGGGGAAAAAAAGAGCCAATTAACTCCAAGTTAGAAGCTGAAAAATTCTATCTGAATGAAAAAAAAAAAAAAAGTAATTGCTTTTGTGGATTGCATTTGTAGTCTTTTCCTCAAGTAGCTGAGGTAATCTGTTTAGTGGGGCTCTTGGACCATGTTCTTTGACCATCCTTTTCTTTGGAAAGGAAAAGGCAAAACAGCAAGTTGCTCCAGTGTTGTTCCTCTTAATTCCTCCTGGTAATGCTCCTCCTTTCTTCTCTCTTTTTTGAACCCTTGCATTTCTTCCATAGGTATTTTAATCCTGTTTTGTTTTATTTTATTTTGTTTTGTTTTGTTTTGTTTTTAATTGGGACAAAGTTTTCAGTTTTCTATAAAGTCAAAGGGACACAATATAAAGGAACATTACCAGTGCTTAGAAGCATTTTACGGAAGTAAACACAGCAGATTAAATTTTGCTTTATAGTTAATGGAGCAATTTAACAGTAGCTACATTCACCACTGGACAGAACAGAAATTTCAAGTTCAATTCAGATTTTAAGTAGATGTAAATGGTTTTTATATTTCATCTATGAAGTCCTGGGCAGCAAGAGTTTTCTGAGCAACCAAAGGAGTCCAAAAGAGTTTAACCTCTCATGGCTCAGATATACTCACTACTCACAGGGCAGAGTACAAACAAATAAAAAAGCAGTTATATATCGCTATTAAATGCAGCCCTGAAGGCTAACAGGATCCCCCATGCCAGAGGGGTTGGAGTTGGATGACCTCTAAGGTCCCTTCCAGCCCTACCCATTCTATGACCCTTGACAGCAGCAGGTCAGCTGGCTTTGGCAGTGCATCACTCTGAACCAGCACCTCACAACCTGCAGCTGATTTAGAAAACCACCCAGTGGGCACATTGTAAACAATTACCCCAGCCAAAATGAACACTCTAGTGAAGATGGAAGGAAGGGAATCTTCCCTATCTGCAGAGGAAACACAGAGATGTTCAGAGATAGCACATAGAGTAAGGAAAGGTGATGCCTTTTGCATTCAGTAACAACTGACTATTCTGGTGACAAAAATTCCCTGATATTTCAATGCTAATGTAATACTAGCTGTGCAAAATCACCACATGTATGAGACAGGAAAGGGGGGTTGTGCATCGTAGGAAAAGAGATTAGCAAGAAATTGCCTGTGTTCTTGTACGGCCTTTGCCACAAATGCTATCAGGTACCACATAAATCCTTCTCATTTCATGCATAGTCTCCAGCAAAAAACAGTCATCACACAGCCCCAATCCTCCTCTCTCTCCTCTATACATCCTGTCCTATTTCAATGCAAATACACTGTCCCTTGACCACAAGAATCACCCACTCTCGTACCACATTTGCCATCAGTAAATGTAAAAGTACAGGTCAGACCAACAGAGGTTAGTTCATTAACCCCATTTTGCAGCTTCAGAAAGTGGGGAATGGGAGATGTCCCTTCTGACATTTACACATTAGTACTCCCAAGTGTGCTCAAAGGAGCCTGTCAGGTTTTCCCTGTGGTTACTGACAGTGTCCACAAAAAGCTGCACTGATTTGCCTCTACTTGTACCTTTCAACATGCAGATGCCACTTTTTCATGCACAATTAAAGTGAAAAGTTTCAAAAATTAAGTAAAAACTCAAACCATTAGTGTGGCTTTTTTTAAACTTTCTCCTTTTTTTTTAAGCATTCTGATAGCTTCTTGATGGCCAACTTCCAAACTTCAAGTGCCAAACATAAGATGTTAAGGACAAGAAATAAGGGATTCCAACATCCCTATTACTGTATACATCAACTGTTGGTGATGAAATTTAGGAAGGGTAATTGCAGAAAGACTTCTCAAAGGGTGTCAAAATGTGCTGAAGAAGGCAGTATGCAATAAAACAAGATGTCACAGAAGCCTTGATTTCCACTGCCAACAGTTAAATAGAACCCAGCTGCTATTTGGCCAACTGCAATTTGAACCAAACATGAAGGAAAACGAAATTGCAATCGATAACACAATCTTAATACTAAATTAAATATATCCTTCACAACAAGCACAGTTGTACACAAATAACTCAGGAGCATTCCATGTCACACAGCAATACTTTAAAAATACATTTGCTTTCAGACGGGATTATGGATGGCCAAGCAGTTTCTTCATAACTCACACCTGAACTTAGAGGCTTTGCCCAGTACTGTAGGCTTTAATCAAATTAAAAATTTGCTCCCAGGTACGATTATATCTCAGCCTTATAGAGATATCTTATTATTCTTGCTGCTTTGTAGGGGGAGGAGGGGGGGGGGGAAAGCTTTATGTAACTTTGTGTTTGATTTTTCAGAAATTAAATAAAAGAGGAGGTTTCTTTTTCACTGAAGGATGAGATTTCCCTCTGGATTTGCTGCCCTCTAGATATCTTTCAGTATAAAACTGCTGTGTTTTTTGAACGGATTTTGCAATAATCTGCTTTAGCTGAGGATGCAATGGGCAGGGGGTGAAAGCACAAATGCAGGGAAGAGGCAGTGTTTGAAGAGTTTGTCCAGATGCTTTTTACAAAGATAAGGTGTCTCCAGATGATGCCAGCTGTGCAAAGGAAGGGGCAGTTACAAGTGTCTGTGGGGAAGGTCGATCAGTGCTGAAGTGCAGAGTGGTGGCTGTCACGGGACCATGTGCTCCATTCGCTCTGCAGAAGGAGCAGTGAGATGCTCACACACTGCTCCCACATACTGCTCCACCAATGAGTGTTAGTGCTGATGTGAGAAAACCGGTGTGGAGGTGGATTTCTTCCCCCAAACTCCCTCCCTGTGTGTCTCTTGGATAAAACAGCACTGTAAAGCTTTCCTCAGTGATGCCAAGCTCTGGGTTGGGAGTGCCACTTCACACATTCCAGATCTGTCTTATTTTCTCTGCAGCAGAGAATAAAAATATTTCAGAGACTTTAGGAGAACCTTTTTTGCTACATTCTCTGTTTCCAGGCCTGCAGTGGTTCTGATCGCTCTGTTAGGGATCTCAGTAGAGGGATATGCACAAGCAAAAAGGCACATAGTGCAGCAGGAGCCTAAGAAAAAAAATGTTATACAAAACAGGAGCAGTACTGTTGATTTGTTATCAGATAATACTAGTAAAATGAGGATTAGGTAAGCAGGGGAGCCTATTAGTAAAAGATTACCATAAATAAATTCTTCAGTTTGTTCAAGGTAATCAGAAAAAAGATGTTGTTCAGATTACCTAGGGCAGAAAGACTTCTAGAGGTCTCTCCAAATGAGATGAGACAAATAAATTGCCTCAATTATCTCTCTATGTCTTAACCAGGGTGTTTACTTTGGAAAAGGATTTTTTTTTTTTTTAAAACAGAAACACTTTATCATTAGATGAAGAGAAGAACCACCTAATTATTTGATGGAGAAAATAAAGCCTGACTTTTGGAGCCTCGAATCTTTGTTCAGGTATCCTACACAGATTTCAAGTAATTTAGCTATTACATAAATATTTGTATAGGCTTCCCTCAGGCCCTGTAGAAATAAAAAGTACTTATTTTTCTCAGCTTAGACAAATATTCTTATTGGTCCCAAAGAAAAAAACATTGCAGAAAGCATTGTTTGCATTTCAGTATCTGCAGCATCAGACCCTGTGATCTGACACCTTGACAAAATTATAAGTTGGCATGTAGAAAGCACCATTCATCAAGTGAAACTAAGGGAAAAAACAGTTATTAACTCTCAAGGTCAGTATGGGGTGATCAATATTATTAATTGCGTGTGGATAAGTTGAGACAGCAGTTCAGCACTTTAGCAATTATCTGAGATTCAATACAACTATTAAATACTATTCAATCTTGTATTCAATCATGGGTGGTTAAAAAAAGAAGCTCCCCATTCTGCTCACCTTTAGCAGGTAAAAACAGAGTTCCTGCAGGGTACAGTACAGCTGGACACCTCCAGCCCCGTGCTCAGACCAAGTGTGTATGGGAGTCACAAAAGTGTCATTTTGTCTGTCTTGTCTTTCTTCACACTGGAAACAGAATCCTCCAACTAGCCTAAACTGCCCTGCCTTGTTGCTATTTCTGACTTCACCGTAAGGTGAAAATTCCCAAGCCCACCCAGCCAGCCTGTTAGCAGGAGATTGCAGCATGACTTTATCTGTGTTGGAACAGGAATCAGCAGACTGGTATCAGATGATTTTGGGGAAGAGCGAGTGCAGTAAGCAGACGTGCTTGCTTACACAGCACACAATACCTCAGATGTTTCCACCCACGGTCCTACCAATTAGTCAGAAAAAAATCCCTGCTGAGTTACCTAATTTTATCACATACAAAATCCTAAATCCAGGTTTCACTTATCTGTTCAGTGTCATTTCTAAATCCTATTCAAGATGGCAAATAAACATAAATTCCTAATTTTTAAATTCATGAACATTTTAACTTCTACAATCTTACCATAACTAAAGTGTTAAATCCTATCCTATTGTCATGCCTTCCACTGATTTATCACTCCAATTTATCGTATTTGATCACTCTGTTCCCAGGCACTGACTTCTGTGGTTAAACACTTGTTATAGGCTCTCACTCACCCTGCAGTTTTGGGGAATGGGAAGGATCCTGAACCTGTTCCCTATACTTGGTTAATCTGGGCCAGCCGAGAGCAGACAAACTCCCAAACAAAAATAATTTGTATTGAAATTTGCAAGAATCCTCAAAAATATCACACATTTTTTAAAGTCACTGGCTGGAATGGCCAGGCCTTGGCTGCTCTCACTGAAACTGCTGGAAGAAGGAATAAGCACTACAAGGTTGTTAGTCATACCACTTGTTGCTTGCCTGAAAAGGCCTAATTTGCTATAGTGATAAGCAGAGATGAGGAACCTGAACAGAATAAAAGTCTTGCTCTTGCTTTGGACCAGAATCTCAGGTGGATATTAGTATTTATAAATTCAAAGACTGCCACTGGTTCAGAGCTAAATTTCAGGCATTCATCCAAATTAAACCCAAAGCTTAAACCTTTTGACATGAGCATTGCTCTCCACCAAGCATTTGTGTAATTAATATATCTTTTTTAAAAACCTTAAAAAAAAAACCCCAACAACCCACAATTCAAAACTGTATCAAATGAGCTGGAAAAGTACAGAGAAAAAGAGGCATTCAGTGAGAGCCCAGAAGCCATACCTCTGACTTACATAAGCAAAGGACAAGAAATGTCTTCTATATAGGAGAGTTTCTTTTCCTGTCATGATCCAAACTAATAGTGAAAGTGGGTTCACTTGTCAGATGAATTCCAAAAGAGGGACATTTTCTGCTGACAGCATTAGCCAACCCCAACGTGCATGGGACCATCATTTCCCTCCAATGCCACTGCCAGCATCAGCTCTTCTTCCCACCAGCCTAACCCAAGTGAAATCTCTCCTTCCAGCAAATAACACCCGCAGAGGCACCTGCTGCCCTGAGGCATGATGACTGACCGGTGAGGATGCCTAAGCTTTGTACTGACGTATTAAAGCTGTGACAGCATCATCTGGAGGAGCAAAGGGAGGGTAAAAATCAACTCAAACAATCACAAGAAGCAGTAGAAGTTGATGTGAAGGCAGAGGTCCTTGATTTCTGGTTACTTTATTCAATTTTTGCCGGCAAAAATTTGCAAGTAAGAGATATTTGTGCTGGTTCAAAGAAAGAAAGAAGTACAGAGAGCTGAGCTGAGGGAGGCACATGGATGGAGGAATTCACTTGAAGCATCACACTTTCAATTGCATTGCAAAACCTGCTTAAGTTATCTCCCACTTCAGGATGCCAGAAATGTTCCTGTCACCTTCCTCTGGGCACTTGCCTTCAGCAGCTTCTCTAGGATGCGACACCATCCCCAGCGTTTCCCCAAAAACCACTATGGATACTATTCATCCAGGAAAATAATCTGTGCTCTGTTCCAAGCTCCAGGTCATGACAATTAGAGACAGGGAACACAGCTGGGTCCATCACTAGGTATGGCTGACCACAGAGTGCCAGGGCCTCTCCCAAGAGCCCATGGCATCCAACAGAGGAGGATTCCCCAAATGAACGTGAGTGCAGCAGCTGGCTGGCCCCAGCCCAGTGGGGTTCACTTCTGGGCTCGTGCTGCAGTCGTGCCCTATCAGCCTGGCAGACCAAGCACTGCAGTTTGTTTGCACAGAGCAAACCTTGCTAACAGCTTCCTGCAGCACTCCTGACTGCAACAGCCAGCAGGTGTGAAGGGAAACCCGAGTGACCCGAGGTGACTTTCTATGGGAGCCTTGTCTTCATGGAGAGATGAGACCCAGGGACCTCAGCTCTTCCTGCTTTTGTCCTCTGCAAATCCCCTGCCCATGCTGGACTGCAGCAGCCTGGCACTGTTCCTGGCACCACATTTGTTTTGCCCTCTCTTCATAACACATTGTAAGGTCATTTAGGATCTTTATAAACAAGACACCACATGAAACACACATTAAATTGTCAGTGTCCTTTTGTTGCTTGATCTCTTTAGAAGTCCAAGCAAATACACATGCTCCTCTACAGGGATCTAAGCACAGAATAGTGATCATGAAGAAACTGCTCACTGCCAAGATCTGCTTAGTTCCTTCATCCCAATACCTCTACAGACTCCACATGATATATAAATGTGCATTTTTCCATATACATATATAAATATATATATATATATATGGAAATCAAGAATAAATGAGTGGACTCTGTGCAAAGTTTCAGTCATTCACACCACCTAGATACAGATAAAAAGCTGAATCTAATCAAAGCAGCTGCAAAATATGAGATCTTGGACAATTATAGAGGCAAAATAATATTGGTTAATGATACATCAAGTTGACACTATTACCTTCTCACCAGAGCCATCAACCCACACTGGCAAGTTAGATTCTCATTGATATAAGTAAAATTAATCCCACTGGAATTAACTTATACAACATCCATTCAAGACTTTCCTTTTACTTTTCGACAATTACTTCCACTTTCAAATGTCCCCAGGGTGATGAATTGTGGATTTATACAGACCCTATTGCACTTCTCAGACTTTCACTGTCGCTGCAGTTTTTTAGTTGTCCCAGTTTTTCCCCTCACATCACCTTTTAAAACTTTGACCATATAATTCATGAGATACCTCTCATAAAGAGCATCTGGGTCAGCCAGCCTTAATTTGAAAATGTCATTACTCCCACACTAAACTTCTCCAATCAATCCCACAGCAGCCATCACGGTTTGTATGCTTCCCAGAACAACCCAAGTGAAACTGTGGTCTTTTTACCTTTCAAAAAGAATGAAAATATGAGAAAGTGGTAAGAGAACACCACCCAGGTGGTGAAGACTCAAATTGTCCAGGGAAATAAAGTCAGAAATTATGCTAATTTCCACAGACCTTTTGGGCTGCAGAGGTACAAAGTATTATCTGAAGAAGGAAAAAACAAGTTTTTAGTTTGTGCATAGCTCAGTTACAGCTCAACTATCTTTAATAACATAATTTTGCAAAGTTCAGAAATATTCAAGATGCTCCTGAGGTTCAGAGTATCATTACCTTGTCTGCTGTATGGCCTTTCCTGCGGGTAACTGGACAAAACTGTTTCTGGGTCAGCGGAGTTAAGAGGATTACATCTCATCCAAAGGTGGGATGCTTTTCACTTTCTTAACCTGAAAGTTAAACAGCTACATGCCTAGTGTCCCTCTGCAGCCACTTTGATGAAAGGCATTTCCAGAAGGCACTCCTTTTGCTCCTAGAGTAGCTGTTAAAAACAGGCTGAATACCTTGCCCTATGGAGCTGCTTACCTACATATTTAACTCTAAATGTCTCCGGAAGCCAGAGGTGTATCTTCAGCCAAAAGGGGCTGGATGCAGCAGGAGGTGAAGGTGTTCAGGTGTCTGCTGTGTCAGATCACTGGGAGAGTTTGCTGGTACAGACCCCAGAGAGCATTTCAGCCTACCCTCAAGCAGACAGCTAGGTTTGACTGTGTGGAGGTGTCTGGGGTGGCCTGCAGCTTCCAGGACAGCAAAAGTCCTGTGCTGAATCTTCAACTCTCTGGGGATGTCCCACGTACTCCAGGGCATCTCAAATGGCACCAGGCACATAGGTTTAAGCAATAGAACTGAGCCCCTGATGCTTGGGCACCTCTCTGGACCACTCTGGCAGGACTGACTGACCACCACTGACTACAAACCAAGCACAGACAGCCATTTCACACATAGACAGCTCCATGCAGATGTCAGTGTTTTCCTCATTCATGTTAGAACCTACCCAGGTTTTGCACACTGGCTGGGACAGCAGCACCACAGCAAAATGCTTTTCAGCATGTATACTGCATTTTTCCCAAGGAGGAGACCTAGCCAGCACAAAAAAACCTAGTGTCTCTGGTCACTTGTCACTGGCACTGCAGAAACAGGCCCAAGGACAAACCCTGCTCTGTGGGTTAATTAGTGTTAGCTCATTGATTAAAAAATTTAGGTTAAGCCATTGATATGAGGGGAACAGAACCTGAATGCTAGAGGAGGCATCTCCAGCAGAGTCATTAACAAAGCTTAAAGAGTCTCACAGTTCCTG
This sequence comes from Cyanistes caeruleus, assembly GCF_971803275.1. Lineage (NCBI taxonomy): Eukaryota > Metazoa > Chordata > Aves > Passeriformes > Paridae > Cyanistes > Cyanistes caeruleus. The sequence goes on along the minus strand of NC_141706.1, from coordinate 54,497,550 downwards.
CTCTAGCATCATGACCCCTGCACAAACTGATGTAAGAGATGAGGGTCTGCTGTCTGCTCTGCCCTAATTACATGCAGAAGAGAAATGTAAATGCCTCTTTGGATTTCATCAGAAAGCATACAGACTTGTGTTATCATGGTAATAAAGGTAATACACATTTGCTGAGCTTCAGTGGGGCATATCAACAAAAGCAGCATGTTTGGAACAGAGTATTTTCTTAGAGCTACACCAGACTGGATGCTCTGAGCTGTGCTTCTATGTGGCAAAGAAAATAAGTACTTTGGGTTCAAACTTAGTATAATTCAGCTGGCTGTTTATAAAGAAATTGTAGGAGATGTTTAAAATATGAGTGCAAGGACAGGCTCTTCAATCTCAGGAACCAATCTAGAGTTAAGTGAGTGAATTACTCAACTGCTCTGTGAACTAATAAGACGAGAAAATCAACTCTGAGAAACCAATTACAGTCCAACACCACCATCCTCCAGGATGTGATCTCAAAGTCAAGTAAGTCTCCAGAAATCAATCTCTGGCACTTGCTGGGAAACTTCTGAATGCCCGAATAGACTAAATTTGTTTTCAGAAGCTTCAAATGGACACATCCAAACCAAAAAAGCAAGATGGCAACATAGCATGGTCAACTAGAAGCAGACATATAAAAGCCAGGAGTTAAAATTACAGTGGTCAGATGAGATTTAGCATTTGAAATTCCAGTCAAAGCAGGACAGTGAACAGAATTAAGTATTAACCCCACTACACTACAGTGAAATATGGATTTGGTTACCTAATGAACCTCAAGGTTTATTTATGAGAGGTTCCTGTCATATTCTCAGGATACCAGCTCCCAGTACTCTTTAGAAAATATGTTGAAGGGTTTCATCTTGCACTCTTTATGATCTCCACAAGAAAAAAATTATATTGTCAGATAATAATCTAGAGGCGACTCAGATGCAGTGTCCTATTTGGGACTGCATCACTTTGTGCTGAACTTGGAGTCTGCACTCCCTAGTGGAATACCTCAAAGCAGAAAGGACTTTAAACAGCAAGGGTTCAGTACTCATAGTCCCTGAAGTCCTTGAAGTAAGAAGGTCCCTCGGAAAGAGAGAGGCTCTATTTCATCCTCTGTGCCAGAGTTACTATGTAAACCACCATGGCCCTTTGCCTGGATCTGGAAGCCCCAGGCTTGATTTTCAAAGAGACCAAGCACCTAAAGTTCCGGCTGTACTCAGCAGTTTGGGAAAACAAACTCATAACAGCTGACCAGACAAAATGATATCCTTCTTCTGAAAAAAATTTGATTCAATTTTCTTTTAACTTTGGCTTCTCAAAACAGAAAACTACATACACAGTTCTCCTCAACATGGGATTTGAAACCTCACTCTCCTATTACAGCTCTTTTGTGAGGTAAAAAATTAAAAATAACTTTTCCACCAAACTAAAGACTCTTTAGCCTTGAAGGAAGGGGACAGGAAGAAAAAAAATAACCACAAACTGTATAGTTCCAATTTGCCTTATGCTGGCAGGATGATCAGAGAACATATATGTATTTTTCTGCTAGGCAGAGCCCAGATGGACAGTTACAACTTGGGCATCTTAGAGGAGTTCACAAGACATTAGCAATAATTAACACAAAGTTTCCCCACGACTGTATCTATAATCTGTATTTCCTACTCTATAGTCCTGCGACAATTTTCTTTGTCTTAATGATGAATAAAGTGGTTTTGAGAACTGCTCTGGGCAACCATCACTGAGATCTTATTGTTTTATCTAGCCCAAAGTAGTTTTGGGTAAGGGAAGAAATGTCAGAGCTGTCTGCTGTTCTGCTGATGTAGAAATAACAAGATCACTGCATGTTGGTCTGAGTCTGAGACATGAAAACCAGCTCAAAGAAGCATTTGCTGATGGCATTGATGTGCAAGTGGCTCAGGTTTTTTTGTAGGGTCTTAGTTCTCTTGAGCTTTGACAGTTATGGGTGTTTTCATAAATGGAAAGGAAGGACCCAAACCTACTGACCCTGAAGCATTTGCCATTCAACTCTATTGTGGATCCTGCATCTGGAAAAGCCCACAAGCCTGTATATCAGCAAACTGTCACATCAAGCAGCTGAATTACTGTGTGATGACATGAGCCACAGCATCCCATGGCATCAGAGAGGGGAGACTTTTCTTGCAGAAAAGAGCATTGAAAAAGCTGAGCAGTGGGACCCTCGGGACTGTTGGGGAGCTGAGTGAATCAGCCGTGCTGCTCTGCTCCATGCTGCCGTGGCAAAACTGACTTTGCATCTAAATTAGCTAATTTAAAAGTGTCCTGGGCACCTCTGCACCATCCTTTCCTCTCTTATGTGACTGCATAAGAAAATTTAAAGGAAAAGGCAAAACACAGTCTTTCTGCAGCCTAGTTTATCATCGATAAATACGGCTCTTCTCCAGGCATTTCCTGGCTGATGCTGTTCCCCAGCAAATCCTAGAAGTGCTGTATACTAGAGGTTATTAATACAAAAATAATTGCACAGAACAGAGCAAAGAGAAAAACAGCAGGGTTATTCCAGAAGCCTTTAATTTTTTATTTATTTATTTTTTAATTTTTTGTTATAATTTTGGTACTATAAATCAGTATTTCCTAAAGAGCCGAGCACACTGCGATGGTGAGCTGTACACATCTCAAGAATGAGGCACAGCATCTCGGGCCTTCTAATTAGCTCTGCTGGCATAATTGACTCTGGCTGGGCACCAGAGTTGGTACAGCTGTGAGCTGACAAGGCTGTGAGGAGGCAGGAGGAGACAAAAGAAGATGAGCAATAGTAGCACCACACACCTGTGAGAGGGAGGCAAGGAAGGAAAGACCCTAGGACTGAGGGGAGAATACACAGAAGAGATCAGAAGAAATAGAGAAGGACTGACAGGCAAAAACAAATGAGAAAGAAGGAGGTAGTAGTTCTGTTTTCTGCCTAAAAGAGCAAAGAACCTTTGGTTGAAGCTGATGAAAACTGTACATTTGTATTAACAAAGATTCTGAACATGAAATACTTGTTAAAGATTTGGTGGTTGGTTAAAACCTTAAAAATAGGTTTTTTAAGCTATTGCACAAAATCCTACTGATTTTTTTTTTTTTTCCTGGTGACATGGTCAGTTTGTCAACCTTCACTGACAGAATAGAAGCAGGGAAATACCTTTGAAGCAGGATATGAGAACAAAGAACACAATAAGCAGTCCATAAATGGTCCCAATTTGCATTGAATTAAGATAGGAAAAAAACTACATACATCCAAGGCATGGATTATTATGGATTCTCTTGAAGGGAAAAGGTATGCATTTTCCTCTTAGTGCAAAATATTCACTATAAATGTACAGGGATGTTGTCAATGTTGACACTGATGTTGTATCTAATTAATTCATGCATAGCATTGGGAGGGAAAATTAATACATTCCCTCTTATTTCTTCTTCTGAAATTAGACGTTTTGTCATATTCATTTGCTATTTTGCTATAACCAAATTCCTTCTTCAATTTCTTTTTTTTTTAATAGTACTAGACCTGCTTCTAGTGAGTGACAGTAGTAAAAAGCATTCTGCCAGCCAGCCCCTGCCTTTATCTAACAATCTGGGGGGAGGGTGGGAGAGGGTGTCTTAAATTTTTTGTTCATATTTTTCTTCCCCCATGAATGCCTTCACCACCAGATGCTGCTCACAGGAAGAACTTCCCACCACAGCTGCCACTGATGCTCCCAGTTTCTGGCCTCCTGCAGTTCCCCACAGCAACCTCTTCATCCTCTGTAGAACTTAAAATTTAATAGCAGTGTGTAAGCTTTCTCAACAATGCTCGCCTTTTCAGACTCACGAGCCTGACAGACACACAGAAACAACTTCTGCTCAGCTTTCTCAGAGGCTGGAAATGGGTCACTCATCCCCTCATTGGTTCCTCACCTCCCAGGACAGCTGAAAGCAGGGCTTGGCAGCCCATGGGTGGGATAACACCACTACAGAGCAGGAACAAGTCAGAGCTCTGATGTGCTGGGGACTCCTTTGGACATGCAGCCCGGCACAGACTCATCAGACAAGAGATATGCAGCAAGCTCCCTTCTCTTTGTTTCACAATATCCTGCCGAGGCCAAAGGTCCTTTGAGGTTTATATAAATTACAGTGGTTCCCTCTTATTTGCCCATTATGAGCGTGTCCCAGTTGGAATTCAAACAGATTAGTGATGAGGCATGAGTTTCCTGCAGAAACTTTGCTCTTTAGATACCATCATCTTTTTTTTCTTTTTTTCCTACTTGATATTCTGTCTTCAACCAGCTTATAAAACAGAAGTGTGTATCTGGGAGAGTATGTGCTTCCTCAAATTATCTCAATCCTGTTTTCAACTCTGGGTACAACTGTTACCTTCCACTTCTTCAGCAAAATAGCTGTTTTTAATTAAGAAAGGCATATTTTTGTTGCAGATCAGCTATTTCATACTAAGCTCCTTCTAAACTTTTCAATGCACCATCTGGAGCTGATGATTTGCTGCTTTTTAAATTATCGATTTGTTCCAGCTCTTCCTTCTGACACATCTTGATTACCAGAAAGGAGAAAGTCCCAGTAGGTACCACTCTGATATTCTCTGCTGAAGAGTGCTGCAAACAAATCATTTAGATTCTCAGCAATGTCTTTGTCTTCTTTAATTTCTGCCTTTGATCTTTGGTGATCCAGTTCCTGAACTACCAGTTAATTATTCCAACTCTTCTGACTGACAAACCTGAAGCATTCTTATTTTATAACTTCAGTATTTTGCAGTCTACCATACTTCCTTTTTATTTCCCTTTCATCTAGTCTTTACACTAATTAATAAACCAATGTATTGGTAAAATAAGGTTAGATTTTCAGATTTGGAAGGGTTCCCTGACACTCAGCTGTACTGATTTCCTCTTTGTTTGCCCAGTGTTACTGTTGTTGGCAACATACATGCCCTCCAGACTCTATTATTGTTCTTAAGTGGAATTCATGGCATCTTCCTCTTCTCTTCCCTCAGGAGCTTTTGTGACAAATCCTCTCAACACAACCAAAGCCCAGATGCTCTGAAATTTCAGTCACTTTTTGTACTTTATTTCCCACTAAGTTACAGGACTGTATTACATTAATATGTCTGCTAGCAGCTACAGATGCAATCTCGTCTTGAATTCCTTCCTGCATATTGATTAAGAACCAAAAAAACAGGATATCAAGACACAGGCACCTAAAAATGGTGGCATTTTGATCTGAAATTTCATACTGACCTATGGCTCTGGCCCAAGCTTGGAAAAAAGGCACCTAGCCCTTTTTTAATACTTTCCAAAGGCAGCAATTGGACAGTATCTGGCAAACCTGGGGTGAGTGAGTAATCCATACCAGTAGCAACGAGGCATTGGAAACTGCATGTCTGCAGTAGTGCAGTGATTTCTTCCTGACATGGAAGGGCTGAGTGGGAGCGAGGCCAAGCCTCGGGAACCAGGTTGGAAGAGGGCACACCCTTCCACTCGTTGGGAGCCAGAGTTCCTGGCTCAGAAAGAACTGCAAAGCTTCTGGGGGGAAGGAGGCCTGACACTATAGCTTGGTGGCTTGGGGTCTCAGAGCAGACAGGTCTGCTAGGTTTGAGTCAGTGTGCTGATCCTAAGCACTTTATTTTCTCCATGAGCTCAGTGCAAAATGGTCCCTAAAGCAAAGTGTGTAACTTACTGTCTGGTGCCTGCTGAGACTCCTCTTCAATATGTAGGAAGAGCTTATCTTTCTGAGACAGATGTGTGGGATGATGCTAAAGCTGTGGCCTGAGCCCTGAGCCATCTCCTGCTCAGAGCACTCTCCCACTCCTCAGGCACAAGGGACGTCCAGTTCCTGCCTGAAAACTTGACAGTTGTTTGACAGAGTGAGCTGAACTGTACCTCAAGTTCACACAAAAAGCAAAGGAATTTGAATAGGCTTGCTTTGGGCTTGTTATACTCCTTCCTGAATTACTGTTCTTTAGTATTTTCTTCTGGTTTCCTTCTGCTGACACACCTAAACATGGCTGGACAGCAGAGTTTCACAATTGCTTCCCTAACCCAGCTCATGCCAAATCATTACTCATGTTGCAAAAGCCCCCACAAAATGTCAGCTGAGCTTTAAATCATTTCTTGTTAAGAAAAAAATAATAATTAAAAAAAATTAGAATCCAACCACTGGCCATTGAATTGATGTTAATGATTTAACAAGAGAGGACTACAAATGCAGAACAACAGACACAATCCTCAAATCCTTACACCACTGGCCTCCACAGTGGCTCTACTCCAGAAGAGGTTAGGCCATCCTCTGTCTGATGGCTCTTCCCCCACCAGCCACTTCACCTCCACCACTGGCCAGGCTCACTTCAGCCAGAGAGAAATGGGTGCAACAAACTCAAAATGGCTCACTCATAGCACAACAGTGGCTGCAATGAGGGAGGCCTTGCAACCCACCCGGATACCTGCAGCAGGTTGGTTTTTGGCATCTCTGCCTGAATGCAGAAAGATCTTTTGGTTATACCCATGCAGATAGAGAAGACCTCAGGCTGAAGAATTGGGGAAATAGATTTATGTCACATATAAAACCCTGGTCACTGCACACACACTCGGAGACAGAAGCCCTCCTGCAACTGGGGAAAGGCCTTTGATATTCCCTTCCATTAAATATTCTTCAGGTACCCGGTCTGGTGACTTCACGTTGCTACAGTCACTCCCAGGGCATCCACCAACCTGTTCCAGTTCCTGCTGCTCTTTTCTGGCCAGATTTGAAGCCTCTGAACCAAATGAGATGCGAGGATGCTAATAAAACAGCAAATCGACCGAAAACGTCACCACAACCCTCTGACCTCTCGCTCTGCTGAGACACTCTGGACCGAAAGAACCCCAAATTCCCCTTTGCCAGCTCAAAGCTTTCCCCCCTGCAGCGCCCGCAGACCTTGGCACCCGCGGGTGCCGGGGGTGCCTCGTGTGCCGAGCGGCGGGGAGGCAGCCCCGGCGCTTACCTTGGCCGGGCACGTGTGTGCGGGACGGGCCCGGGGCGGCGCAGGGCGGCCGGCGGGGGAGCCGGGGGCGGCTCCGGGAGCCCCCGCCGCGGCCTGCGGGACCCGGCTGGGGCACAGCGCTGCTCAGGCGCCGGCTCCGCTGAGGGCACTGAGCTGTGAAGCTGCTCCCCGCCTCGGCGTTACCATCTCGCCAGCCACGCAGTCCCGGCCAAAAACATCGCCTTCAAGCGCTGCCGTCATCTCCGCCCGGGGCGCGGGGCTGGCTGGCCGGGAGCGGCATCGCGCCCCGGAGCTCAACACCCACACCTTCTCCTGCCGAAAGAAAACCAGGAGCCCACAGAGCAACGTGTAACACAGATGGAAAACGGGGAGGACCGCATTGAAAGATGCTTCTGGGTCAGGGCTGTGCCGCTTCCCCGGTCCAACAGCACCATCTCCTGGGTGGCCTCGGCCGCTCGCCCGGCTGCCGGCGGCTCGCCCCCCAGCATCTTCCCGGGAACAGCCTCCACAGCTTCCCTCTGCCATCAACCCGTCTCCTCTCTTTGTTTTCCTTTCAGGCGCTATCAGTATTTTTGCAAATGTTTCCTTTCACGTCCTATTGCTCGTCTCTCATGGAGTATCACAGATGGATGAGTAAATAGATGAAATGCTGAAGGATTCTAAGATCTGTGTATTTTTTTTTAAATCAGCATTAAGAAAAGCATACAAGACAATAAAGCATACAACACATTTTTGAATACCAGCCCTAAATCTGCTCTCTTCCTGAGCTGTGAAGGTATAAATATGTACCCAGTCTTCATGGAACACATCCTCTTTGAAGTAATCAAAAAGTGCTGCTTCTCAAAGAATACCTGTATTATCTTCAAGAAAAAAAAAAATCTACTTGAAGATCTGTTTAGAGTTTAGACAAGTGAAATGATGGAAAAGAGCAGAAATGGTAGATTTCATAGTATTACCATCCAATGGGGAAATCCTGCCTGACAGTAGTAGTATTTCAAAGATACTTGTAGTGTGCATTTGAAAACTCTAAAAAGCTTGCTGAGATACACCCTGTAAAAGTGTGTGGCTTTCACTCACTAGATCATATATTTAAGACTAAATGCTCCAAAACGTTATTCTCTCTATAGCTATTACCATACAAGTAACAAATCACTTCTGTATTTCAGTTTTCATTAGTCTGCAAAGTGAAGATTTGTTTCACTCTTTTGACGCTAAACTGTACATAAAATCCTTCATGCTTTGAAGCCTGTGCTTATATAATAAGCAAAAAAAGTTAACATCAGTGATTTTTTTCTAATTCAATGTTCATCCAAAGCCCCTTTAAACTTAATTTAAATGCCTGGCAAAATTTTACAGAAGCACTTCTTTAAAAAATGCTAAGTAGGTCCCTCGTGCAAGCTTTAAATTAGGAGGGACAACACACAACTTTAAATACAGACACACATGCCTACACCTGTGCAGTCTCCTGCAGACTGCAGGAGCAGTCTCATGGATTTTTGTGTAAAATTGCTGCAACAATGAAAAGAAAAAAAGTATTTTCCCTGTTGTTTGCTAAATTAACATCTTTTAGTGGCAAAGTTGTTTCAAAATTCATATTGAACTTGGCCTTTGGAGTCTTCTTAGATAATTATAAACCATCACCACCTGCATTAAGGTACTTAAGGTAAACAAGGTCCTTTGGAGATTACACGTATTTCTACAGCTAGAAAAAACATTTCTAGTGACTCCCTCCATCTTTAAAGATGTTTATTTATTTACTCTGATTCTAAAGGTCTTAAAACATTAATGTCATTTGAGAATAAATGTCACCCTTAAAGGGTTTTGTTTCTTCTTGAAAGGGGAGTATAAGCCAGCAGCCTGCTGTCTTGCCAGCATTTCTATGATCCAATTAAGATGTGATTCTCCAAACTGGGAAGATACAAATGCTTGTTGATTACATACATCACTGTGCATTCATCTCAGCTACACCCTATGACCACCACGGATTTTATGGACTACAATGGTCTTTGTAACCAAAACTCTTTGCTCCTGGCCTACTTCCTCACTTCCAGAGAATCAAGGCATAACAAGAAGCTGGATGATTGAAAATTGTTGAAAAGAAAACCTGAATCCAGTTAGCCATTTTAGTCCTATTTTCTGTGTAACTGGAACCTGATTTCCCTGGGGGATTCCAGGAAAGCAGTTAAATCATTGAGGGCTTTCTATAGCCATGATCAGGTCACATCAGAAACAGCACTGCTTTGACAGAGGTATTGAATGGAACAACCAGCATCCCGAAGAAAAAAACCAAAACCAGATAATGAACCACAGCCCTTTACAGAGCAGTGTGTTCATCTCAACTCTTTCAGCCAAAAAGCAAGCTTGACCTACCACCAGCACCATTAACAATCCAAACCCTTTCCACTCTCTTTGCTCTTTCTTACTGTCTTTCCACCTTTGCTCACAGATTACTTAATTTAGAGAAGACTCATATCTTGTAAGTAATCAGTGGGTTTTTTCTTCCACTGTCCTGTAATATGGATATTGAACAACCCCGTGTAAGATCTGGTTTTGCAGAAGGGATGTGCAAATCAGATTAGACAGGGATATATTGATCAGGCTGCCAGCTCTGCTTTTCAATACTGCCTTTCTTAAATGCAGGCACTGCCAGGGTCTTACTGGGATTCTTGGTGACATCTCAGGAGAGATTTTCCTTGGTACAATTCTTTGATTTCATGTTCTCAAGCTTGGTTGCTTTCCATGCACTTTGTTAGTATCGACAGATTCCCAGAAAAGTCCTGCCAAAGATTTCGAGCCTAATTTTTTAAGAGAACCAGAGAACTCAGTGAGAACAGGAAAATAAGCCTACATGTTTGTCAGACCTAAAATAAAGGCATTTAAGTATTTCAGGGCATTTAGATGGTATAAAGTTATTTTTTCAGAGCAGACGAGCAATGAAGAATATTGACCATGTCCAAACATTTGCTAGCAAAATTAAGGCAAGTCATTAGGGCTGAGAAACACACTCACAGTGTAATCTGTTAATATTCCCTAAGCTGTTAACAGCTGTTTTCTCAGGAAAACAACTTTTGTGTTAATTGATTTTAATGTTCCCAACACAAAATTAGCAGCACAGTAGCAAGTGTTTGCAACCTGCTTCCTTCTGCTCCCCACCAGGACCTGCTTTGGTGAAGGTATAAGACAGTAGATCAGCTTCGGAATATGAAATGAACAATCTCATTTGCTTAAACCAGAGCATCTTGTTTCATATCTAAGAGGTGTGAACTGCTAGCAAATACAAAAGATTATCTTAATTTATGATCTGGCAGATAGGTTGGTCCGCTCAGTTCAGCCTTTCAGCACAGCAACAACACCAAGGGCATCCTCAGAATAAAATGTAAATAATTAATGGTTTCCAGTTTGGCAAACGCTCATACTACAACCCTGTAACAGAATAACAATCCCCCATAAATTTACATGCATTCAGAAATATCTCACCCTAAGCTCTCAGCAGGGCAAGCCAGCCAAGATGGATCCAGCAGCACCTCACCAGAGGAGCAGCCAGCTGGAATTCCTGCCTGACACAACACACAAGAACACAAAGAGCAGGAATGGGACTGCAGCTCTGCACACCCAACCTGGATCCATAGAAGCCCTGCAGCTGGCAACGCTCCTGCCCAGCCCTGCCGCCTGCCCTATCCTTACCACAGCAGACCAGGCCATTTTGCCTCTCTCTTCACCAAAGATGGCAAGGGCAGGTCCCCATTTTTGATCTTGGCTGTCCTCAGCAACTTCAGTCGGCTCACCAAGACACACTCTTGACCACTATTACCTCTTCATTTTAAGGCAGTTACTCAGGAAGAACAAGCAGCTGTAGCAGCTTCCCCCATCCTCTCCCTCACTGCCTGTGACAAACTGCTCCTCCTGGGGAGAAAAAAAACCTCACCCTTTCCTCTGCAGAACCTGTCACATCCTCCTGACCAAGGATTCCTCATGGATCCTTCCAGCTGGCACTGCCCCCCCAGTACTAGCTCAGCACAGTCACCCCATACTCCAGTATTATCAGCTGCCTTCACCCACTGCCTAAGAGCATGAGAAAAGCAGGTGCAAATCTCTCCTTAAGAGAAGGATAGTTTTTTTTCTTAAAAAAAATCAGATTATCTGTGTCATCCCTTTGGGACTGGAAACACATGGTCCCCCTTTTGCCTCTAGTTTGAGGGACAGCAGAGAATGATGAGCAGAGTGCACAATACTGTCCATCTTCTAAAATGATCCCCTAGAACTAATTTCTTAGGGAAAATACTCTCAATCAACAACAAAATAAAGCTTTTTGCAAACATACAAAGTTTACAATTTCAGTAGATGGTCATTTTTTTATTGCAGCTGGTTCAACATGATCCTTTTTATAAACATAGAGCAACTGCTCATGCACACATTGGCTGGAAATGCACGGCTTGTACAGGAATGCAGGCAGAAGTCCCAACTTCATTCCCCACTGTGGCTTGGTAACATACACTTTATGGAATCACTGTTGCTTTTACTTGCTCAATAACGTGTTCCAGTCAGGTAGAGATTGATATAAACAGTACTATGTATGTTATGCAAAGGTTTAATCAAGTAATTAAAATCTAAAGAGGGGAAGAAAGTAGAGAAAGAAAAACTTCTATGGTTTTTAAAAGCAGGAACTCATGCTGGGAGAAAAATTTGCTGCACAGAGGATAAAGACTATCTGACAATGCTAAAGTTCCCTTTATGTAAAATTGCTGGCAGATATTACTGAAAAATTTCTGCACAGCTTGTGCAGAAAACTAGAGAACTATGAAACAGCAAATTTGGGGGATTCTTTTTCAATAGATTTATTTAGTAGTCAGACTAAGAGTTAACTATTGAAGCAGAAAATAATTAAATTTTCTTCATTACCTTTTTGTTTATATTCATTTCAATATTTGAATTACAACACAAATAACCAAAGACTTCTGAAATTTACTTCTTTTTCCAAACATTGTTTTATATTCAGAATGGCAAAAGCTACTTGTGATTAGCCATAAGGAAGTTCATTTAATCTGAATTCAAATGCTCAGAACAAGCCTTCATCGATACCTTAAGCTTTGCATGATGTGATGTGGCACATGAACAGAGAAAATCTTGCACTCACACCTCCATGCCTTACAGCCACAAGTGACTGCCCCAAGTGGAACTTCCTCCTCCACAGTGGTCACACAGAGACCTCCAGAGAGCTGCTGTGGTGACCAAGTGAATACACACAACATACACACTGTATAAAATCCTGCTGACCCTGACTGCATTACAGCTATGCAGTAAGCTTACTGTTAGCAGTTTGGTAAATCCTCTGCAGAATGTTCTGGTCTGGTTTCTCCACTGCTGGCTTAAGTGGGCAGGAGAGATTTAGAACCAGAACTTGCATCAAATCTCTCCTGTCTATAGGTTCCAGTCCTGTTCCTGTCTTTCACTGACCATTTATAATTTCTTCTTTCTCCAGAACACATTTCATATCCTATGCAGTGGAAAACATCTTAGGCTTCAAAGCAAAAGTAGTGTAAGTTTCATTAGACATTTAAAATAATGAGCAACTACTGCAGACAATCAACATAAAACACAGTTTATTTCCAACCATTTGTCTAATTCACATGCAGACTTGGTTTATATTAATTAAACTGCATTTAAAAATAGCTTGGTTAGCTTTTAACCTTAGCAGTATTGCTATAGAGCTGAAGCTACACTGGTTAATATAATTTATAGTTTTCATTTAGAGAAATGTGGTTAGGTAGGTACTGAACACTTCAGAGACTTTCCACAAAGAAATATTTATCTATTCAGCAACCTCTCTGCTGCACTCATCTTACCCACACGAACATTTAATCTGTAAATCCCACATTTGAAGACTATGTTCTCCTGAGCACATCAGTCAGGAGAAAACACTTGGAAACACAACAAATACAAAAAGATAATAAGCAAATAATACAAGATTACAGTAATAACTGAAGTATTCTCCTGTACTATTTCAAGCTAGAATACTGAAGCCATACACAATTCCCACATTTTAGCAGACACAGAACTGCCATACACAAAGTATATGAGCAGGGGAAAAAGCTGTTTTGCAAGAGGTAGAAAAGGTTTTATAAAATATTTAGGCACAGTTCTCAGCAGTTTTAAAAGCCATCAGAAAATTACAAAGTAGTAATGACCACTATACATGTACTTGTACAAGTTCTGTTTATTTTTACCCTTTGGAATAAAAGTATATTTCATGCATTTTCTTATAATCTTTTTTCTCCTATATCATTGAAAAACTGTTTTTCTCCTATACTGTATGTTATTACACAGGTTTTACAGGCTCTCAGGAAGTCTTATCACCAGGAGTTGAACAGAAGAACAGATGCACTATTACTTAATGTTTTTTTCATGAGAAGCAAGGGAATGCAAATGCTGTTTGTATAGGTTCATGTATCAAAGAACAGAGAATCACACACGTAAAACCCATAAAAATATTATTAGTTCTTTTGGTTTACTCCCACCTCAAAGAAGAAAAGCGCTTTTAGAAATGAACTCTTTTAAAACACAAATTTTCACAAACCTTTGCTTTACAGTGCAGTGGTTATACTCGAATTTTCACAATACACATAAATCAAAATACCAAGATCACTACATTTACCATGAGCTAAGAGACATTCACTTAGTGTCAGTTCACACAGATGCCTTCCTCGACCTAAAGAATGTAAGGCTTTATGGGCAACAAGTTCTTATCAAAGATTTACTTTATTCCTGTCACAGCATTTTTTATTGTTTTTTCTCATTTTACTTTTTCTCTTGGTCTTTTTCTGCATCCAGAAGTGCTGAACGGATTCCTAGTTTCTTCAGCTCTTCTACAAGATCTCCATTCTGATGCATCTGGAGGAGTATATCACAGCCACCAACAAATTCACCATTGAGGTACACCTGTGGGATGGTAGGCCAGTTGGAGTAGTTTTTTATTCCTGAATAAGAAAAAAAAAAAAATATTAGAGGTTTCCCCCCCTCTCCTAATAGAATGGTACTTTAAAAGGAATGCATTGCTCCCACCTGACTCTACCACTAATATTCTAATTTCTTTCCCATAAAGGCAAAAATATATGTAACAGGAGCACTATCAGAAAAAAAACCCCTTATGTTAGAATTAAGTTTGTTTCTCACCCCAACTCAAAGATGTGGGTTGAAAGATATGGAGTCAGCTCCTACACTGACTTCAGGCAGGAACTGGAAAAACACCGCATCTCTTACTCCCAACAAGAAAACTTGACTCTTTCAATCAATTACAGAAATGAGAAGTATTGAAAAATATTGAGAACTGTTTACTTTCTATTATGTTTCCCAGAGGGAGTTTAAAATACTTTATGTTCTTTCTGTACTCATACAGTTACACTTATTCCTGCAATTTCAACTGCAAGATACATTTGCCCCTGTAGAGGCCTTACGAATTTCAAATTGCTTTATCTTTCAACGCCAGACCTTACAGCACATGGGAGGGGCACACAGGCTGAAGTCTCTTTAAAAGTACTCATTTAACAAAACACAGCTCAAGTCACAATTATGAAGTACAGAATGAAAGCTTTAAACTATACATCAGAGAAGGAAATGTAAGACCACCCAAAAATATAAACTGATCTGATGATACACACTGAAACTAGCTTGTACTTAGGCATCACACAAAAAATTACATAGAAAAATCTTTGTATCTAATTTGCCAATTTTTAAATGACCCTTCAAACAAAGCCATTATTTCTGTGGCAGAGAAAACAGCTAAAACCTACTGCTGCTTATTTTTAGAACACAACCATAAGCATTTGATTAGGTGACAAGTTTTGAATTCAACATTTTTATGTATTTCCAACATGCAGTGCCTGGAATTTTTCTGCCAAAGGCAGAAAAAAAACCCATATAGCAAACTTAAGCCTACAGAAGTACCTTTTCAGAACATCAGAGTCCACTCAACTTGTAAGCCAACCCCTCACCAACAAATATTACAAGAGATATTTATACAAGATAAAAACAAGAGAACTTGTTTTTCCCCTTAGAAAACATTTTAGTCTCTAGAGACTAAAAAGGCAAAGCCCAAAATATTCAAGGTAAAAAAGTAACCATGTAAGGAAAGTATGCTTGCTTTATTGGAACTTAAACCACTTTCTTTTTTAATAAATATGTGTAAGTGCAAAAAGATACAACGGGATTACTTTAATATATAAAAGATGCAATATAGCTAATAATTCTCCTTAGCAAAATGCAACATGCTTAAAAAATCCAGTAGCCTAAAAAGATTTAAAAAGATAACAGTAGCCTAGACAAAAAAAGATTGTTGTGACTAATTGTTCCAAACAACTACATACGTCAGCTAAGAGATTTTATACTGACTTCAGATTTTGTGCATGGACAACCAATGTTTCATAAACCCAAAATAGGAATTTTAGCATATAAATCAAGGCCAAAGGGAACCCATAACCATCTAACCTCCATCATTATCACTTGTAACTCCTTCCTTAGCTTGCAGAATTTTTAAGATTTGATGTCAACTTGCACTTACTTTTCTTAAATGCTCTTTGGCCTTTGAATACTCAAAACAGCTTAAACTGTCCTAAATATCTTTTAAGCTATCCAAATTTCAATGAAAAACTGTGCTCCATGATTAAGATATGCCAAGGATGACCCTGGTCAAAGAGCCACTGCAGATATGAAATAGGGCTCATTTTTCTTCAGATACCACCATGCTAAACACGAACTGAGAACCAAGGGCTATGCATAATAAATCTACTGCTAATGGGCATTCCAAGATAGCATTTCCACCAATAATTCTTTCTCAGAAATATTTTCTTCAAGGACCCAACTGCACACATATACAAGCACTGATAGTACTTTCAAGGACCTATCCAGCTTCAGATAAAAGTCAGAATACATCAAGCTCATTTGCTCTGTGTGCTGTGTTTCACGTGCTGGACAAGCTGCTTTAAATGCCTCTGTGCTGGGGCTCTCCCAGGTCACAAACTGAATGCTCCCTCCACTGGCCCCCCAAGCCTCACCTCAGTGCAGCAGTTACTGACACTGCTGCAGTGATGTTAAAGTTAGCTTGGGCTACGCTTGCTGCACTCGGGATGCACGTTTGTGGTGATTCTTTTGGACATCCCAAGGGATCTCCAACCTCTCTGCAGACTGGTTCTTTGCTGTACTTCAGAAGCTGCAGCTTCTGCTCTGAAATGCTGTTTACTTTGGAAAAACACTCCACAGGTCAGGGGTTCAGTCTGACACCTGTGGTAGCACAATGAAAATAACTGAGAAACCAAGATCAGTGCAAAGAGCTACTGAAACAGGTATCCAGCACACCCCCACCCCTCTCCCCAGTTCCAATTATCAATTGTCAGCCTCTCTTGGCAGCATTAGCACTAATGAAGGATGGGCCACATCAAAGAACTGAATCAAGCAACACTGATTCCTACCACACTTGCTCCAGAAAAGGAGCACATTTCATGGACATCACAGAATCATTAAGGTTGGAAAAGACCTCTAAGATCACAGAATCCAACTGTTAACTCAGCACCATCATTTACTTACCAGTAGACCATATCCCAAGTATCAAATCCACATGCCTTTTAAAGACTTCCAGGGACAGGGATTCCAACACTGCTCTGTGCAGCCGATTCCAAAGCCTGAGAACCATTAGCACTGATACACTGATACTTACTGAGGGAAGGCTAGCCAAGAGTGGGAGGAAGGATCAAGAACACCTGCTTGGCAGCATCCCATGCTTAGATAATGAAGAGACAATAATGAAAATAATCTGAGGGTGAACTACTCCAACAGTTTATGCTGTCCATCAGTTGAGAACTGACTTAGAGAAACCTGAATTGCCATGGAGCCCAAGAGGGTGCCAAGGTCTCTTAAACCAGCTTTGATATGGAAGGATTTGTGTATCAGGGAAGTGTATCTTCAGCTACAGTTCAGATAGATCACATGAAGTACCAATAACTTTAGTTTCACAGATCTGAGTTTTTAGGTAAAGAAGCAAGTAGGGGAGTTGCTCTAGGTTTACAGCTTGCCATATTTTAGCACAGGGTACGCTTCACCAATGGAACTATAAGTAGCTAAAAATAAGGTGTTTCAATAGATACAGGAAAGAAACCAACAGGCAATCCAGACATGCCTGAACTACCCTTCCTCCAAGAGCCTACTACAAATGTATAAGCACACATATATTCAGACATTGATGTTAGGTTCAGGTGAACACAAAGCTGGTGGCCAGCTCTCATACAGCAATCTCCTTGCAGATCAGTCTTTTGTTGATGTACTTGATACTTTCACAGCTAAAAGTTCCACACCCCCTCACTATGCATGCATGCATGCAGTGCAGTGCAGAGCAGAGCAGACTACCTTCACAGAGAGAGCCTAGAAAGGCTCACATGCTGCATATATAACTGTCTGGCACTTGAGGCCAGATCCTGGCCTTCAGACAGTCACTGCTGAAAGACAGCTGGCAACTTAGAGAACTATAGCTTTGAGCAGCCCTGTCTTCTCCTGGCTTTAGGGTGCAGTAGGTAATACACCTGAAGCAGTACAAGAATTCTGCTGCCCTTGAAAATGGCTGTGTTATTCCCCCAAATCTTCAAAGCTCAGTTCTTTGTGCTAGCTGTGGCACTCAGCTCACAGTCCAAACTGCTACTTCAACTTGCAGGCCCAGTGATCCAGATAATAAATTGAGCTGGCCCTCTACACAGTTGGACAGGTACCAAAGTTGGTGCATGGAAAGTAACAGAACAACTTCTTTAAGCACCTGAGAACCAGCAGGATATTGTGCAAGGGTACACTCCGTAACTGCATTCTATGTAGCTTAGACACTGGAGGGCTGGATCAAGACACTAATTACAATTTAAAAGCCAGTAGGATAATAACCTTTCTCATTACCTAGCACAAGCCCAAGTTCATGTGAAAGAAAAATTTAAATTACACAGAAAGAAAATACTATCTATTCACATGGTCAAGTGCTCAGAGACTATAACTTATAAATTCATTGCCCATTCAGAGGCTCACAAAAGCCCCCTTAACCAAAAGTTAAATGTTGATGGTTTTATTTCAGTGGTTTTTTTCCCCTCCTTTTTAGTTTATGAGTTGTGGGAAGAGGTTAAGAGTTTGTTCTAGTTAACAGTACAATTAATAAATTCAGATATGTAAACAAAGTATAGAAAATTACCACGATTTGTTCACATGCAAAGGCAGAGGAAGATTTACTTGAACAAAACCAGCCTTCATGAAAAAAAGATGTAATTACACAGAAATTCCAGTATCTAAGCTTTTAGACCATAACAACTATTATAGTTGTGAATTGAAAAGTGAACAAAGACTGGAGAAATCAGCCATTTAGCTAAGAACTAATAAAAAACTGAGTTAGTCAGATGACACCAAAAACAAAGGAGAACAAAGTCACCTGATACAAGCCAGCACGTGGCTTTAAAGCACATTTTAGTGTATTCTGGGCAAGAACTGTTAATGCCACAGACCTACAAGCCTAATTACTATATACTTGTATATACTTCTTTTGTTTTAAAACTTTCTCAAATAACCACATAGAATTTCAACAGTCAGCTATGCACATTGAAGAGGGAAAGATGAAAAGCATTACCAGAACAGATTACTAGCTTTCCACATCTGGCAAAAAAACCCGTATATAGAATAGCTACTACCACTTGTGCAGTAATGGTTAAACGATTACTAAATATTTCTTGTGCAAATGATTAGCATAAATTTGTACTTTATCAAGAGAATCCCAGCAGGCAGTACCAGCTGGGAATCAAGTAGTACAAGTCCAAGCCATACATGAAATTTCCCTATACTGTTCACAGGAAAGACAAAACCTGGTAACAAAGTATTTCAGGAGTCTTTAATGCAGCTCTCTATCTCTGAACCAGGCAAGGCAGCGTGGCAGAAAGAGCCCGATCTCCAAGCGTCACCCTGCACACACAACTGCGTGCTGCTGATAACTGAGACCTCTTGAACACGGGGAGGGTCACAAAAACCAAACCAGGGCGTTTGGGCAGCAACCTCAATGGCACATCTCTGCAATACACTTCTAGTTCTACTAACACCCAAATAGAATCACACAATTAATTACGTTAGAAAAGACCTCCGAGATGATTGAATCCAATCCGTGACTGAATACTATCTTGTCAACTGGACCATGGCACTACGTGCCCCATCTAGGCTTTCCTTAAACACTTCCAGGGGTGGTGACTCCAACACCTCTCTGGGCAGGCCATCCCAATGCCTAGTAACCCCTTTCTGGAAAGAAATTCCTCTTAGTATCTAACCTATAGCCCCCCTGGCACAACTTACGACTGTCCTCTCGTCCTGTCGCTTGTTGCCTGGGAGAAGAGGCCGATTCCCACATGGCTACAACCTCCTTTAATGTAATAGTAGAGAGTAATAAGGTCACCCGTGCAGACACCATGGCACTCGTCCAGGTTAAACACCACCAAACTCCCTCAGCCGCTCCTCACAGGACATGCACTCCAGACCCTTCCCCAGCTCCGCTGCCCTTCTCCCCATGATGCTGGCCTCGTGAAAAAAGAACAGAGCCCAAGCCAGCCCACCCAACAAAGCAAGAGTCAAGTTACGGGTGGGACAAGCGGACAGGGGCCGCTCCCACAGTGCCCGAAGTCAGGGGAGTTAACACAAGTCCGACCTCCCGGCAGCTCCCGAGGGCCCTTTCCACAGGGAACCGGCCCCGGCTCTGTCCCCACCAGGAGCCGGCTTGGGCTGCACAGGCCCCGGGGAGGCGGCACCCAGAGGTGAGCCCGGCCCGGCCCGGCGCTGACCTTGGCGGAGGTCGGGGTCCTGCAGCACGTCGTGGGCGCGGTAATCCTCCACGCCGTGCAGCCGCAGGATCTGCACCACGGCGTTGCTGAAGCCGCAGAGCGGCTGCGCCGGGCTGCCCTTCATGAACACCACCACCGGGTGCTCCCGCACCAGCCGCTCCACCGCCTCCCGCGACCCCGAGCCGCCGCCGCCCTCAGCCCCGCCGCCCTCCTCGGCCGCCTGGCTGAGCGGGCGCCCGGTCCGGCCCCGCAAAGCGGCGGCGGCCCCGATCCGCCACCCCGTCCGCACCGCCGCTCTCATCGCCCCGCCGCCGGCACCGCCGCACCGCACCCGCACCGCCCGCCCATTGGCGCACGGCCGCCGGGCCGTCGGAGAGCTTCCCCCACATAGGTGCAGGCACCCGCCAATCAGCACCCACAGCCAATAGCGCTGAGACTCAGCGGGACTTGTCCCGCCCAGCAACCCTAAGGCGGCTTCGCTTTCCTAGTGGAGAGAACAGAAGCGCTGCGGCTGCATTGGGAGGGAGACCTGTCAATCTAACTTGGATTGGTTAATCCCGCCCCCTCCGCGGACGCGATTGGTCAGGCTGCCCGAGGGCGGGGCTTTTCCCTGGACGCTCGGGTGGGCGGTGGGCGATTGGTGTGAGGCTCCTTCCGCTTCCGGGTGGTGTCCGCACGCGTGGGTGCTGCTGCTCCTGTTCGGGCCTGCGACATCCCCGGCATGGACCGGCCGCGCTTCCCCTCCCGCGCCAGCACCGGCGGCTCCGCTGGGCCGCGGGGAGGGCTGAGCAGCGCGGCGGGGAGGCCTTGCCGGGCGGCCGCTGTTGTGCTCAGTCTCTCCCTGGGGGCCCTCGAGGGTCCTCCGGGCTGTGCCGGCGTCGCCGGCCTTCGGGTGGGGTCTGGGGTTTAACCCGCCGGCTCTTCGGTGGTGCAGGCGGTGGTGGAGATCCCTCGGGCTGGGGCTGTGTTTGGGTCAAGGGAAATCCGGGGAGAAGGGGCTGATGGAGCCGGGCTGCGCGGGAGTAGCCGCGGTGCTAAAGCGTGCTGGGGTGCGCCGGTGGCAGCGGGGAGCCGCTCCCCCGTTCAGTCGGCACCTTCTGTCCCCGCAGGCGGCGGAGGCTGTGGGCAGCTGGCAAAGCATGGCTCTGTCTCCTTCCTGGCTTTGGCCGTGTCGGGGACCGATTTGACTGCGTTCAGTTGCCCGGGTTTGGTTGATTTTTGATGGGCTGAATGAGGAGGTTTGTCCCTCAGAAGGTAGCGGCGCTTTGCACGTTCGGATTCGGTGCTGAGAGCGGAGGCCCGAGTAGTTCTGCACAGCTTGTGCTGTCACCCGAGCAGCTGGCAGGGCTGGCAGCGGCATGGAAAAATGGGAGCAAGACGGCTTGGCTGCCTGCGCTAAAGGATGGTTCAGTGAGTGCCGGAGCAAGGGCAGGGCTGCCGAATGTCAGCCAGAGAAGTGCTGCATTTGGAACGTGTCCTGCAGACGGCCGCCTGTGCAGCCAGCTTTGCTTGCTCTCCTGGGCACATGCCGTATTGTTTCCAAGAACTTGGCGCAGAGCGTGGCGGTCTCCGAAAGCAGCAGGGCCTATCCTGTAAGTAGAAGAAAATGTTAAAGAGTTTTCCTCTGTGCTAGAATACGGTCTCTCACAAGTAACAAGTTACAGTGTATTTTGAGTGCTAATTTACATTGCATCTGGACTTTTGGTATATTAGTGATCATTTGTCTTATTTACATTTGTATGGAAAATAACTTCTACCATCCAGTTCTGTTCTTGTGAGAGCTTTGCAAACAAGACCAGCTTGTTTTCAGCGTTCAGAAGAGTGCTTGCCTAATTCTTGTATTTTGTGGAATCCAGCTGATGCGTGACTGGCAACTTTGTTTTAATTTTTTTTAAGCCACCCTCAGGATCACTTCTCTTTCATTTTATTTAAATTTATTAAGAACAGATTGCAAAGGGAATTGTTGCAAACTTGCTCTTTGTCATCTCATGTGACTAGGTCATGAATAAATACAGTGTTGCAGTATCTAAACGTAGATGTATTTTTGAGGAAATGCTTTCTATGTTTAATCTGAAGACAAAGTTCATACATTATGTTGATGATGAACACCATGTAATTTGTGAATTGGTATGTTTTGCTTTCAAGAAAATCACAAGCCAGGCTCAGCCGTGCTGATCAAGACAGAGAGGAGTGTTTGCTTTCTGTGATTAATTGTGATTAACATGGTGAAGGTTGTGCAGTATTGAAAAAAAAAAGTCTTGTTCATGGTAGATGGAACTGCAGTAACTTATGCAGAGTAAAAGTATGTTTTCCTATCTGTTGGACTGTTTCAGTATAGAAAGACATAACAAGTGTTAAATATAATATCATTAAATGATAAAAGAGGTGGCCTCTTTTGTCATTTTAATCAAGTATAAAGACTCCTGCCGCTTTTACATCCTGGGGAGTCAAAGTGGAATTAAATAAAAATTGATGGACAAGAAAGGTATCTTTTTATTCTTAAAGACAACTAAGTGTTTTCTTTCAATGAAATATTGGGCTATGAACAGAATACTGTGCTATTTGCCTTCCTGAATTTTGTCCTAGCTATTTCTACAAAGGGATGGTTCATTAAAAATAAGTAACATAAAGACATCAGGCTCAAGTGTAATAAACCCTGTGAGTATATATTCTTTCAGAAATCATATAACCACAGCTGTAGGTTAATCCTCTGTAGTCTAAGAGGTGCCCTTGGTTGTTGGTACCCTGGGCATACCAGGCTTGCAGAGAGAGCAGCAGCATGAGGAAGCCGAGGCATGACTGTCAGAGCGCAGCAGCAACATGCGCAATATTCCTCCAACAGTTGCCACTCTGTTGCCACGGAGATAATGACTTTTCCCGTGTCATTATTGATCTATCAACAGTAAGAGCAATTTTGCAGTCTGATATTGTTTAGCAAATAGAGAAACATCTGCTGAACACTGAAAAAACTGCTATAAAATGCTGGAAAGCTTCTCAGAAGTCTTGTGTACTAGGTTAAATAGTTGAATTTGTAGTTACTGTAGTTTTATGAGATTGGCCTATAAGATATTAAGCTTAACTGAATGCTTTTTAATAAAATACTTAGTATGGTCAGATGCTTTTGGATTATGCAATATGCAGCACTCAGAGGATAAACACTTACCTGCTGATAAAACTTACAACAATTTGTCCATTACACTCTAGAAACAGATAATTATGTCACCATCTATTAGTCTAAGTGAAACTTCTTGTGTTTTCCAGATAGTGGTTTAAATCATCTGTTCAGAAGAAATATTAATGGAATTCCCATAAGACTCCTGACATTTTGCTGATGTTCCTGTTAGAAGACCTATCACCTCATTTTTGAAAACTCTCATAAAAGCTCCAGTATTCAAACTGCAAGGATTAAATGCTCAGTCAGTCATAAACTGGGTTTACTTCAGACATTCTGCTGCAGAACAGAATTATGATTTATTGATTTGTGGTTTGTTCTCACATGGTGCACAAGGAGGTGGACATCCAAGAATGATGCTGTCAGCAAAAAGGTTTTTATTTATTTTTAAAAAGGGGAGGGCTAAATTAGCTAGTGAGAAAGAAAAGTCTCATTTCAGCTTATCAGAACAGGACACGTCTTTATGTTCAAGTCCGATATATGTGTCATTCTTAATCGTGATAGTGACTGAAAATGAAGTCCCTTGTTATGCCCCAACAATTGAGCTCCATTTAGGTGGGGTTTTTTTTGGTTGTTTATTGAAGTTTTTAAGTGGGATAGCTTGAGCTCCAGCTGTTTTACATGCCAGGTAAATAATCTCAGTGTACCATCACAGTAACATCTGGCAGGAGCAACATATCCTCAGTTTTGAGAGAAGTATGAATACTTAAAATGTACTTACAATTCTGGGCTGCCTAACTTGTGAACACTGAAAACACATCTGTGAAAAGTTCCTGGCTGTTTTGGAAATGTGCTGGTTTTAAAAGGTTGTGCAACAAACAGCAGAAACAAAGAAATGCTGTGGGTGTTTTACAGGGAAATAGACATTTTGGAACCTGAACTGTACCTGACTTCCTGTTTTGGATCTAACCTGGAGATCTATACATAAGTTTGTTTCTGAACTGGATAGGTAATAAAATAATATCCATGGATTCATGGCATATTCCTAAGAGGATATTTGTGTTTGCCTTAAAATACAGTAGTCCATTTCATAAATGAGAGAGGTAAAGAATATTTACAAAATTACCTGTATCAATTTAACTAATGGGGATATAAACATGACCTAAGGTAGTATTTTGATTTAAACCATGTAAAGATAGCTTTGGCAGAGAGGGATCATGGTGAACATCTGAGGAGAAATGTCTGAGCCCCACATTTAACAAACAGAATGGAAGGTCATGTTCAGGCTTGAATGTGGACCTTTAAATGAGGCACTCCTCAGACTTAATTTAGTTCTTAATGACACTGTTATCACTGTCCACTTCTTTTCACTTTGTGAGGTTTTTTTCAGCTTTGTGAGTTGTGACACTGTCCCAAAGCAAGGACAAGTACTGTGACCTCTGTAATAGAGGAGCAGGTTTATTCTTTGGGATAAGTAAGCTGCTTGCAACTGTTCTGGCATATGAAAATCTGCTAAATCCTTGTTTCTGAATTTGCAGGTGGTAATGGTTCTTGAGTCTTTCAGTATTACGGAGGAAGAATAATTTTATATGCATCTATTTCCATGCAGAACTGAGAAATACTGCCTCTAATGAGAGCACCTCTGGCCTCTTTTCATCCATAAGTTAGGAGTGCTAAAATCTTTGATGGGCCTTAGAAAAAGACTGGGCAAGCTCAAGAAAAAAATTTATCTCCTAATTATAAAGACACCATTGTGGTATCAAGTCCTGAGCTATAGAAGGCTATGGAGTGGAGTTATGGTATTGTAACCAAATACATGTCCTGATCTTTGCTTCCTGTGCACTCTCATCCACAGAAACAGGGTCTTGGTCTCTGGTATGGTAATTTGTACAGCTCTAATTTACTTGAAGTGCTGGAAGTGTCTCAGCTTCTAGTAAGGCTGGGAAAACCCCAGGTACTCGCTGCCTGTAAGGTTCTTGTGCCCTAGTTAAGGTCTGCCAGCACACTGTCACGGCAGTGATGACAGGGGTGCTCTCACTGGCTCTGTTTATTTGAAAAGCATGCAGGTGCAGTGAGGTGCTCAATAATAATAATCTGCAATTATCGTGTATGTCATGACCACGAGGGGGCCCTGGGAGCTTCGGTCTGGGTGAGGCCAGAGTTAGGCGCTGTGGTACAAGGGCAGGGCTGATTGTTTGGTACCTCAGTGGTTACATCCCTTCTTGTTCAGCACTTCTGAATTACCTTACCTCTCCTATATACTTTTGGTTTTAATTAAAGTATTTTGGTATGTAATTTTGAGAAATGCATCTCATTACAAAAACTCAACTTGGCTTTAATAAATAGCACTGGCCATTTGATCTTCTCTGTGGCAGAAGACAGATAGTACCAAGCACGTCATCACATGTGAGTTTCATCTGTATGACCTATTTCCCCAAGTAAAAATTCAAGAGTTCTGCACACAATACTGTATTTGTAAAGTAGAAGGAATTGGTATGAAGAATCTTAATGATGAGGTTTTTTTGTATATCTTAAGAGCTTTTAAGCTTGGTACTACAATATATTAATAAAGATTCTTTCTGTGCACACCCTTTAGTCTTTCATTTTTTCTAGGAATGTGTGTTTGTGAAATCAGCAGGTGCTTTGAACTTGGTGTACTTTAAATCTCTGCCTGCTGACCACAGATATTGATGTCATGTGTATGTTAAAAGTGTCCATGAGTACAGTAGGACTATATCACGTGGTCTGCAGAGTTTTTATGTGATGTGAAGAAATTCAGATGCAAACACGTAGCAGAAACTTAAAATCGGAGAGGAGGAGTGGGTGTGTTGGGCATACTTGCATTTGTAATGTGTGGACTCAAAGATGAAGAACAGAGTCAAAGTATCTCTTGTGGGAGGTAAAAATGCAGATTCTTAAAGGGGATCTCAGAAACTTGAATTTTTAGATTACTGCAGTTAATTAAAAAGAAAAACTTGTAAAATCAGAAATAATATGTAGACGAGGGAGGTTTGGGGAATTTTGATGTTCTAATATGTTTTTACTTTCTGTTTTTGAAAAATGTGTATGATTTGAAAATCTGACTTTTCAAAGAGTACTTATAAATGCTCCATATAGATAGAGTGATATTCATTACTCTCACTGTGCACATGCTGTGGCTTTATTGCTCATAGCTGCATCAGACAAATTTTTGGGGGGATAATTATTAACTATGCGCTTTAGAGGACAAGCAGTTCTTTCATGGAACAGGCAGCTTCTCCACAAATGCAAGCATATGTATCTTTTGTAATTTCCTTTAAAATAATTGCATCCTTTCTAATGCTTCCCTTTAACTTAATTTCTTGTAATTTGGTGATTGAAGTTTTCATCCTGCAGTACTTCGAGTGTTTCCTCTTAAGTTCACAGTAGCCTTCTTCCCTTGCTAATATCCATGGCATCTGAGATTGCTTCCCCAGCCTCAACATAGCTAGCAACTTGCAGGATAAAGATCTTGGCCCTGAAAGTTGTGTGTCATTTAATTGTAGCAGTTCTTGGTCTTGTATAAAAGCCTGCTTTATAATCGGCTTGACTTCATTTTAAACAGACAAACAAAAGCATTTTCAGCCTGGCAGAAAGCTCTGAGTTTCAGAACAATCACTTTCCTTGTCATAGTGATGCTCAGATCACTCTGAATCATCCTTGGACTCCCTTTCTTATCAGTAGCCCTTTTGCTCTTTGTTCACATCCTACTTTTTCATCCTTGCTAGTCCTGGGAGACAGAAGGAGACAAATGTGTACCCTTGCAGCTGCTTTCTGTCACTGTACTCTAGTTTGAAACAATCAGAGTGCTCTGTTTTATCATGCTTGACTACCACGGTGAATGATTTAAGGTCTGTGTGCCATGAAGGAAGAAAGTAAAACTAAACACTTCCAAGATTGACAATCTTTTAAACACTGGCATACAACAGGTGTTTGGTGCAGCATGTGTTTCCCAACCTTTAAAAGACTGGATCTAAACAAATTGTTCTGCAAACCTGTCATGTCTAGGAAAAGGGAGACTATTAAAGGTGAAAGTGTAGCTCTGAACCTACCAAGTCTCAGGGAAATTGGTATAACAAAACTGTATTTGTGGTGGGAAGGGAAGCAAGGAATAATTTTAATGATGGAATGTCATATAACAACAGTTGTCTTTGCTCTCTATTCAGAGAACTTCAGAGAATATTTTCTTAAACTGGTTGTTGGCAACTTATATAATTGAAAAAAAAAAATGCAGAGAGTAGTAAGGAAGAAAACCTAATGCAGTGGAATTGTTACACAGGAGATTTGCCTTCAAATCCTGATTTTCTTGGCTTTCCCTGGCTCCTTTGCTGAGTGCCAATGGGGGCATTGCTGTTAGTTACAAAAATTAGCACTTCCTCCTCCTAAACCTACAGCCTTCCATTTTGCTGCTGCTTCCTTCACACTTTCAAAGCATATCAGAGATCCCCTTTAGGGTCTGGAAGGTGCTATGAGTTCTCCCTGGAGTCTTCTGATATGATCTTGTCTGTGTATTGCTCAGTAAACTACAGTATGTTGCACCTGGCTGTGGGAGTAATCAGGATTGGACTTCTAGGCCAGCCTTGAGAGTTCATTGGATGTGACCAGACTTAGAGTGTATCACACCATTTGTGAATTTGAAAATGCAGTAGTTCTTATTGAACATAATTGGAATTACAGTGTCCCATTTGCCCTGAATTTCTGTTCATTAGTGTTGAATTGCCTATCACTCAGAATAATCCCAGTTTTCCCCAGCCCCTCTTGATATCTGAGGCCAGTTGGGATGAAAGGGGTATTATTTTTCTGCCAATCTTAATTCAACAAAAACTTTGGCCATAAAGTGACAGGGTGTCAGAACTGATCCAGTAACACAAAGTCTCACTTCCCTGTGGAGGTAGTCAGTCTGTGCTCAGGTGTGGAGCCAAATTAGACAAAAGGTAGAGTCTAGCAAGTGCAGCAGGGAGAATGTGAAATGCAGGGTTTAAGTCCATGTGGTCTCTGGATGAATAAGAGAGACAGGAACTTAGCTTGGTTTACCAGTGTGGTCCTTGGCCTAGTGCTCCTGAGGATTTGTTTCTTTGGCATCAGCATTTAGAGTTTACAGTTCTTGATTCCTCACTAACTGAGGAGAGGGTTCTTGTGTAGCAACTCCCCCCACCACCCACAAAAGCTTTTTGTCAAGCCAATGTGCAATGTCTCGTAGCTATAAAACAACACACAAAAAACACTGAAAAGCTCCAATATTGAAACCTCTCATGCTAAGGACATGTCACTGGTATGCTTCACAGAACTGTTACTCTGCCAACAAATGCTGTCCCTTCCACCCCAACTGCCATGTGACTCATTATTTGTATAACAATTTTGTGTTGCTGTACCCAAGAAAACATAAAGGAAAACATCCTAATACCTTGTAATACTAGTTTGTCATCAGTTATGAGCATGAATAAGTGGGTGTGTTACACTAATGAGAGAGAGCAGCTACCCTGCAGCATTTTAAGTGGTTCTCTGATACCCTACAGCTGTCATGCAGGCCCTCCTGTGCAGTAAGCCATGCCAAAACCATTGTTACATTTGCAGTATTTGGTGCTTTCCACCCAGTCTCTTGGGCATTCTGCTCATCACAGGAAATGCCTGAAAATGGTATATATTCACTGACTAAACAGTTGTGGTTTGGTTTATAGGCTGGGCTAACTGCTTCTAAAAATATATTCCTTACTTCCAAAGAAAGAGAGCTAGAGCTGCTGTTCTTTCCTTTTCAGAAGCCCTCCACCCTTCCGCACTGCTTGCAGTCATTCTAACCTCTCCTTTGTCATTTACGTGTGGTTTGTGGGCAGCTTTTTATTGTTTGGGTAATGCACTGAATGCTCATTTACTTAATGCCTGCTGTTTGCCTGTGTGTAGGGATTTTTGTAACTCAGCATGTACAAGCTGTTTGAGGGAGTAAAATCAGAGCCATGAAAGCCTCCACATGGGAAAATGCAGAAGAGGAGCTTCATTCAAGCAATTTTTAGATACAGTGATGTATTGTCCCCCACCAGCAAGCTTTCTGAATACAGGGGTTTGAAAGGTCTAGGTATGCAAAGTAACTTCCTAGGGGGTGGTTTCCTAAGGAATTAATCACTTTCAGTAACCGTATTTCATCTACTCACCAAGATAACTGATCCTGCTTTCTTAAGGCAAATTCACAAGTAAGATTTTATATTCTCTGTCATCTACCTATTCTAGATGCATTCCTTTGGAACACAACCCATTTGGATTGTATCCATTTCCTCACACTATTCCAAAGGTCATTGAGAGATATTCAGCTCTGAATTATCATGGGCAAGGGCAGTTGCATAGGCATAGATTCAATTTTACACAGTCTTTATGAACTTACTCCAAGTAAATAGCCTGTCAAAGCCAAACTAGCAAATAAATTATTTTCCAAATTAGATTAAAGGTTTGCAAAACAAAGAGTAAACAAGGAATTTACAACATTCAGTTCCCCTCTCAGTGGAAATTTCAAACATAGTCACCCCAAATTGTACTACTACAGTATGCCCTGTGGGCAGTGGAAGCTTCAAGGTCAGAGCCGACTGTGAAAGTACATTCATTACCATAAAGTTTTGACAGAATTTCCTATAACCTTTTCCACTGCTGGTGAGGGATAGGGATTCCTGATGCTTTGGGAGCAATATAAATACAGAGCTACTAGAGATAAGAGTGTGTTGGCACATGGATGACAGATCACCTTGCTGGTGTGGGCAGCACATACATAACTATGTATCTCGAGGCTCTTGGCCACAGAGCTGTTGTGTGTAATCAGAGATTTTTATCGCAAATAGCCGTTTTTCTGCTCGTTAGGCAGATGAACCGCCCAACTTCCCAGCAGCAGAGGGCAGCAATATAACCCCTGCCAAAGAGGATGGGTTAGTTCTTTATGAAATGCAAGCTTTTCACATGCTCATTAAGTTTGTTTACATTATATTACTGTTCAAATATGAAGAAGCTGTTCGTTCTTTCCTCCTTCCCTCCCAGTGGCTCAGCACACAGGCTCTCATATGATTACAACTTTCTGATGCTGCCGATGGAGCACAAGATGTTAATGACTCTGGCTTCTCTCGTTGGGCTGCAGAACCGACGCTGTGGTTGGCAATGCACCTCCACTGCTGCTCCTTTTGCTTCTGATTTTTTTTCCATAATTGAGCACACGCAGTAGACTTTGTGCCTGAATCAGCACTACAGTGGAAACAGGGTGGTTTTTTTACTAAGTTTTCGTTGGTGTTTTTTCCCCCCAAAATACCACCTAACGTATCCGGATGAATTCCTGTTGGCACTGCCGGTGGTGAGCTGGGGTTGTTTGATGCACGTGTAAGCGCTGAGATGCAGGCTGCCTGCCCGCCTGCTTGCTGACCATTCAGAAGAAGCACCAAGAGACTTCCCCACGTGTTGGCACGGATCGCCGGAGCTACCGGCACGGGCAAGGATCGCCCGGGGCTTGTCGCTCGGTGTTCGGTGACTCCCGGAGCTCCGAGTCCCCCAGAACACGATACTGTGAGAAACTCGGCTTCTCCTCTTCTGCTGCATTTTACTCCGCTAAAAATAGCCGAGCGCTCACCTGGCGCCCACGGCCACCGGCCCGCCGCCGCGGCCAGCCCTGCCCCGCTGCCCTCAGCGGGGGCTCCGCGGCCGGCGGCGCTGGCAGGGCGGGCCGGCCCGGCTTACATAACACCGCCCGCCGGGCCGGGCCGCGGCGGGAGGGCGGGCCCTCCGCGCAGCCCCCGGAGCGGCGGGGCCGGTGCCGGGCGGCCCCGCCGAGGCTGAGGGAGAGCCCGAGCGGCCGCGGCGCGGCGGGGGAGCGGCAGCGCGGCCTGGGGCTGCCCGCGGGGGAAGCGGCGGCGGCGGTGCCGCGGCGGTGAGTGCGACGGGCCCTGCCGCGCTGCTCGGGGCCTGTTGCCGGTGCTGGGGGGGCTGCGGGAGGGAGAAGCGAGGAGGCGGCGGCGCCTGGGACTGCAGCGTCCCGTGCCGTGCCGTGCCGTGGCGGCTCGGAGGGGCTCGCTGTCAGCTCCAGAGCCGCCTCCTGTTGCTCGGCGCGCCGGGGCAGAGCGCCGCCGGGCCAGCCCGCTCGGCTAAGGCGGGCAGCGGGCACCGCCGCGGCCGCAGAGAGCCATCGCCGGCAGGGCTTGTCCTTGCCGGGACAGCTCCCTGGGTACTACGAGGACTCCCCGGCTACTCCTGGTACACGTAATATCGTAGCTGCAGTAACTGCAGCATATCTCCCCAAGTAATATACGCTAAACGGGTGAAGCCTTTTATTTAGCTTCCTTCAGAAAATCGCATCTGCGAACGAGTGCCAGCCTGGTTCAGCACTTAGCTGCATTCTGCAACTTTTCTTCCTCAGATAGATGTCAGGCTCTTGCCAAAGCCGGTTGCTCAGCGTTACTGTCACATTTCTTCATCTGTAGGTCCCCACTGCCAGGACTCTACTGCGGTTTGCGAGGTCCCTGTTCCTCTTCTCCCTTTCCACTTCTCTCCCCTTCAAACCTCTTGGATACATCCTAGCTTGGCTCTGATTCCCCTTAAGGGGTCTTGACCTTGTCTCACATTTTCTTCCTAAACAGTTAGAAAGTTTCCCAGTTTTTGTGTTATAAGAGCAACTAACATTCTGTGTAACTTCTGTATGTAAAGTTCCCCCACACCCCAAGGTATAATAAGGCTTTGGTTTCTCATACATTTTTTTCTGCCATCTCTTTTATTCGCACATCCTTATTGGCTTGGCCTTGTGTGAGTTTAAATCTTTGTCCAGGAAAATTTTATTCATAGAAATAGATCTACTCAAATAGGTTAACAGACCAAAATCTGCAGGAATTATGCATGTATATGATGACTAATTTTGAGAATTATGGTTGCAAGACACTGCTTTTTTTTGCAAGTTCATCAGAGCAAGAATGCCTGTCTTCTTTGCCTCAAATCTAAGCCTGTCTGTCTTGAATCATTAATGAAAAATAAAATCACTATGCTACTCTTGCCACTTCCTTGCTGCTAGTTTTGGTTGTTACTTTTCAGCCCTTGGCATGGTGCACATCATCTGAAAATCTTTGTACACAGTGCTTGTTTTCTGGGGAAAGAATTTAAAAAATGCCACAGAACTTTAAAAGCTGATTGGTTGCCTCCAAGTGTTTTCCTTCTTTTCCTGAAAGTGTCTCAAATCTGCAGTTGTTGAGATGTACATCAGCTTGGCAGAGTCTCTGTGGCTGCCAAGTGTGTGAGCCAGTTGGATCTCAAGGAAATGTAACTTACTGCAATCAGTCCTTTGGCGACTTTTTGTTCCACAAGAAACAAACATCTTTTGGTGAGTCACAGTAACATTGTTCGCTACAAACTTGTTGTCAGGAAATGGAGTCTGACAATGCAGAGGGTCCCTCTATAAAAGCAGCTTTCCCCTACACCCAATGCTGTTTCCATGTTGTTTGTGAATCATCAGATCCGGAGTCCCCTCAAATTCGCAGGGAAGCCAGAATTAACTACCATTCAGGGTGTGGTATTGTGGTGCTTGCCTCTCTTGTTGTATTTATTTTGATAGTTCCAGTTCTTCCCTTCAGCTATATTTGACTGCTCCTTTCCCTCTCATCTTCGTCAGGACTTGTACCATGCCTCCAAGTCTCTTCCTGGCACATATGTCCTCTGTGGCCTTTGTGCACGCACCTCACAGCAAAGAATGTCTAGTTTTTCTTCAGGAAAAAGCAATTTTTTGTGCTCTTCCACTTACCTGTGGCTTACAAATCATCCTCAAATCTGTTGTATGCACTTGTGGATGCTTGGCCTCAGAATGTGGCTGTACCTGCATGCACATGACTTTGGAGAGCAATTCCACTGCCTGAGGGAATGCTCCACACCTGCATTGTGGCTTCAGAAAGATAACTGGCATCTGTTAGAAACAAGGTTTTTTGCTATCAGTTTATATATATATATATATATATACAGATACACACAGGTCTTGGTATGTGTCCCTTATGTAATATTTCTTTGCCATTTCCCAGTTTCAGCCAAGTATGACATAAGGAGAACAGCTCCAAAGTAATTAAGTTCCTGCAAATTTTGTAGAAACAGGCCAACAGGGAAAAGCAAGTCTAAAATCAGACACTTGCTAGTTTTCCCAAGTTTTTAGCTCAGTGACTGAGTGATACATTCATATTTGACAGCCTCCATTTGGCAATAATATGTTTGGTGCAAATGAAGTTGTAAAGAGAAAGGGAGAAGGATTTTCTGAGTAAATGCCCCTGAAAACTTCAAAGAATACAAGTAGCACTGATATGATATGTTGCATTTTGAATATGTGAACAGAACCTTGGTACAGTTCAGTGTATACTTTTAATTTACTTTACTTTAACACAGTTCTGTAGATCTGATTTCCTGAGTTGGCCTGGTCACAGAGTGCTTTGTTTTTACATCCCTGCATCTCCAGGGCACAAGTCCTGTCTTTGTTCTACCAGGCACACATTTGCACAAGCACAGAAGCTCTATGATCTCTGCTAGTGTCTTTATTTTATTTTGACAAAATTTCAAAGTTTAAAGACTGCCATCATATAAGCATAATTCCCATGAAGCCAAGCAAAAGCAGTGATCATACATCTTGACTCAAAATAATGTGTTCTGGCAGGACAGATCCCAGATCATTTGTAGCAATGACAAGATACTGGATTTCTGTTTTGATTTGGGTTTTCTTAACTGTTAGTCCTTGTCAGCTGCAGATAGGGTTTTGTGGCACATCTTTGATGTGTCCTCTCAGACTTGTTCTACCATATAGACAGGTGCAATGGTGTCCTTAGAAAAGGTCCCCTTATAACTGGATTGTGTATGTCCACATAAGGACTGAGGGCCAAGTGTGAATCCTGGTGATTCAGGCATGTGGAAGGAAAAAAACATTGTCCAGGAAAAACTCTTGAGCTCCAGGAATGTTAACAGAGGGTGTAACTGGCAAAAGAGTTTTTTGCTTGGCACATTTTTTATATGAAGACAAAGGTATCAGGCACCTGACATCAGTCAGAATAAATACCAGGTCCTTCAATACTGCTTTGAGTCTGGCTGAAAACCTTCTCACTGTCTTTGGAGTGCAGTAACTGGAATTCTCTTACTCTTGAAGGAAAGTATCTTTTAGGGTAGTGTTTACTGATGGTCAGTAATGTCTCAGCTTCTTCAGGCTGCAATTCCATGAAATTAAAACATGCAAAAGAGGTGGTCAGGATCCCTTTTGATCATGCAAGTCTGCTCTGCAAACAACTGAATGTTAGGAATTTAGTGCCTTTAGCTAATATTGGTTAAAGCAGTCTGAAATTACATGAGAAAAACTGAAAAGTGTCATTGTGTCATTAGTTGCCATCACATGCAGTGTTTAAAGTTCAAAATAGCCTGACACTGATTAGTTATAGGGCCCAAATGTTGCAGCTTTATATTTTCCTTACATTTTGGTCTGAAATGCAATTTTATTTCCTGAGGCTGATATTGACATATGCAGACTTCTCTTGTAATACTTCCAATGATTAGCTGCAGTGCTGTCAGCATCAACTTAAACACAGTCTTGTTCCTTTGTTTGAAAGTTTACTCTCCTTGTTTGTTTTCCAGTGTTTGTTGAGGGCATTACAGTTGAAGTATCAAGGAAATGGAGTCTTTTAAACTGAAAGTGGAGATCCTTACATGAGGAATGCTCCTTACACACTCTTCTGCAGAGCTGGAGCTTCCACATGGACCAATGACTCTACAACATGCTGTTAGACATTGCTGTGGATTCACTGCTTCGTAGACTTAGAGTGAATTGCTGCTTATCATATGTATTGCTGAGAAATTGTATCACAGGATGGTAGTGTCTTAATTACAGAAAAACTATTCAGACAGTAGAGCCCTGGGGTATTTAACTTCAGGTATCTGAAGTGGCCCCACCTCAGTGCTGAGGAAAGAAGTTCTGACAGGAGCGGCGCTTCTCACTGACACCCCATATCAGGTTTATAAGCAATCTTTGACATCTTTCTGTGCACACAGCTTAAAGTGTATTTCAAGGAAAGTGCATTGATTTCAAGGGGGTGTGTGGAAACATTTCTTTCCCTTAGACAGAACTGACTTTTAATGTCTCTGCTGTTATAAGCTTCTTTTCTATGTTACACTTAAACAAAAGACATGGGCTTGATATGAAGTCCTTCATATCAAGGTATTTCAAGGGAATTTCTGCTTTGACTATAATAGACTGAGGATTACAGGGCAGTCTCAGCCTTGGGCTATCACTTAACAGGTGCATAAAAAAGCATACTGGAAGAAATTAAGAGATAGCAGGAAACCAGGAGAACCAGGAGATTGTAATTTGATTGGAATCCAGGTATCAAGCTGTGGATTGTTTGTTTTGTTCTTGATTGGTGTTTATTTAGTGGTGTTGGAAGGTGAAATAGCTGCTGTTATAGTTGTGCTATGCAGAAAGCCTTTTGAGAAACGTGACAGTAAAACATGAGAGCCCCACGAGGGATAGCTTGGGCAACTTACTGTTACAGCAGCAGATAGAGTGCCTGTCACCAGGGAATCCTAGACACACTTTACATAAGGCTGCACGCTGCTCCTCTTGATTATGATTATAATGAGAATAGAAGGAACCTACAACAATCACCTGGTGAAACTGTCTTGACTTAGAGGCTGAGCAAAAATTGAAGCATATTATTAAGGGCATAGAATGCCTCAGACAGCGACAGGCTTGGGGCATTGACAGCCTCTCTAGGAGGCTTATTGCAGTGTTTGACCAGCCTGCTAGGCAGGAAGTACTTCCTAATGTCCAGACTAAATCTTCCTTAATGCAGCTTTGCCTGCCACAAGTTTGTTCTGTGATCTTGAAGGAGCATGTACAGTCAGAGGTTTAAAATGGGACCAGTGATGTTGGATGCTTTGTGTGTTGTTGGGTCTGTCAAAGGCTGCATTTGAATGATAGATGCTGCTGAGTGCACCAGTGCCTTCATCTGTGAAGTGAGACAGTAACATCTTATCCCACAGAGTACACTTGATGTGTGTGGCAGCTGTATTGTAGGTACCAGGCAGGAGGGTGTCACAGGTGTGACAGAGTAAACCACCCACAGTGGATCTGGGTACTTGGTTTTATTTAAAAACCAAGATTGGAGTTTTCACCCTAAAAGATT
This sequence comes from Cyanistes caeruleus, assembly GCF_971803275.1. Classification (NCBI taxonomy): domain Eukaryota; kingdom Metazoa; phylum Chordata; class Aves; order Passeriformes; family Paridae; genus Cyanistes; species Cyanistes caeruleus. The sequence continues at coordinate 54,461,457 of NC_141706.1, read as the reverse complement.
ATCTCACACACTGACTCGCCTACTCACTCATCTGGACTGACACAACAGCAGTAATAAATTAAACAGTGAAAAAAGTGTAGGGGTTACTTTTGGCTGTGTTTTATCTCCATCTCACATAGAAGTGATGTGTGATTTAAAGCATTACATGCTTGTGTTATTTTCCTACCATTATAATGAGGCAATTGTATCATAAAAACATGTGTTGTTTCTGACTGAGGAGCAGTTTGAGATGTAACAGCTGGTCTTTATCCAGGCTCTGTACCCTGTTGTCAGTGCAGCCTGAAGGAGTTCAGGGAAGCTGAAGGAGGAAAGTGTACTGATGTACTCACTGCATTTTCAATCAGCTACATGCAAAGACAGGGTCATGTGAGAAAATATCCTCCTGCCTTAAAGTTTATGTAACTAAGTAAAATAAATCATTTCTGTCAGTTCTGAAGCTGTCAGTTCTTCCCCAGGCTGTGCATTTCCTTTAGCTTAGATGACTGATTTTTCTTAATGCAAGAGTCTTTGCATGAGCACTCGAGTCTTCGGTAGTGGTTATATGAATGGCAGATGTCAGCATTGGGCAAATGTAGGTGATGTTTCTTATGTAAGTCAGCAGAATTGGTGTATTGGTGCAGCAAGTTAAGCACAGGCTTTGTGTGAAGTATTAAGACTTTAACGCTGGCTAATAACACTGGATCAGTAAACACCACAGACGCGCGTTAATTTAGATCTCCAGATTAAGAAAGCACCCAAGGAAAAATTGACTTGTTACCTTTCTTTTAAGTCCACAGGAGTCAGGGTAGAAATCTTGGCTCTGTGACAGTATTGCCCTTAGCTTTACCAGAGCCTGGGATTTTCCCTTGTCTTCTCAGATTATAAACCTGCCAACTCCATTAGTTGTGCTGTTGGTGTGAAATGCCAATCTACAGAAAATGTCTGCAGCCTAACAAAAAGAAAAATATTTCAAGCATCTTTGGGTTGGATTTTTTTGGGGGGTTTTGGGGTTTTTTGTTTGTTTGGGGGTTTTCATTGTTGTTTTTTGGTTGGTTGGTTTTTTGGGGCGGGGGGGTTCTATTGGTTGGTTGGTTTGGTTTTGTTTGATTTTTTTCTACAAGAGAAATTCCTGTTTGGGATGGATCTACTAGCAACCCTAAAGGTATTTTTGCCTTCAGCATTACTTTATTTCTCCCCTCAGGTCTTTGTTTCTCCAGCTATTGTATATTTTGATAATATAGGTTGCCTAGAAAGGTTGCAGAGTCTCCTCTGGATAGACTCAAAAGTAATCTGGACACAATCCTGAGTAACATTCTTTACGAGGGTACCCAGACTGACAGGGAGGCTGGATTAGATGAGCTCCAGTGCTCCATTCCAAGCTCAGCCATTCTGTGATTCTGTGAATACCTCATGATGCAGTAGAGCTGGTGCTGTCACTCTGGTCTGCAGAGTGAGGTACTATTTGCTGTCTGATGAAAGAGCTGAAGGTGTTTATAAAAGCCATTTTTATAAGTAATTATGTCGACAGTTTTAATCCCAATACTTAAAATGTCACAGCCCCATTTTTTTTTTTTTTAATTCTTTTATTGTTGAATAGCTGTTGTTAGTCAGTGCTGAGGAATCTACCTGGATGTGCTTCAGTGCTCTGCAGGTAATTGTTTTCTATAGTGCCCTTCCTATGTCAGCTATCACTGGTATTTGTGAAGTGCTGTTATTGCTGCTACTAGCAGGTTACACCTTAGTTTGGGGATTTGCAAAGAGATGTTTTTCTCAGTTAAGCAACTATATCAGCAGCTAACCCACTTTTTGGTTCTTTTAGTCTTGCTCAGGTCAGATCTGACATTTTTCAGAGTTTGATTTGGTGTGTGGGTTGAGTTTTTTTGTTTGTTTCTTTTAATGCTAGCTGGTAAATCAAAATACTCTTTTGTTTGTTTGTTTGGTTTGGTTTCTGTTTTTTCTTGCTGAATGGAACAGAGCATAATGATGAGCCAGACCTTTAAGATGCTCAGCTTGCCAGGTGGGACACATGAATCATTAGGCTGTGCATAATGATGAGGTTCTTCATAGCAATTCACTATTTACACAGAGTGAAACCGTGTAAAAAGAGAGATCAAGAGCTTGACACCTGTTGTGCTATCCCTGCCAGTGCCTCCGAGCCCAGTACTTAGGACAACCTGATTGCTTGATGTGTTTCTTTTCTGAGAAGTCCTTTCACAGCAATTCCAAACCAGATTCTCTGGTGAGAAGTACTTGCACTGACAGTCCCTTTATATCAATGTTATTCTAATTCACACTAAAATATAGTTAGAAAATATGATCTGCAGAGTAGTAAGAATATATAACACAGTTGCTATGGTTGAAGAAAAATTTCCATACTGCTGCTCTGTTTCCTATCTGAGGGGTTTCACAGCTCTTTGTCAGAGCTCAAACAACACTTTATAATTTATAACCCTTGCAACCCTGCTGGGGTGACAACGTCTGTCTCCTGAACAGTTAGAGGACAAATCATCACTGCCTGCTTGAAGATGAAGACTGTTAGTGGGCAATGTGGCCATTCTGCCCAGAGTATCACTTACAGTAGGTTAATCAGAGGGGCAGTGTAGTCATTTAACTGCATGGGCTGCACTGCATTTGCAGAAATGTTTTCCTTTGCAGTGCCCGTGGGCTGCCGGGTAATCTAAGATCATCCAACAGATGTGTTACAAGAGTTACAGCTACAGCAGATGTTACCACAGTTACAGATGTAACTGAATCCTGAATCCATGTTTGAACTTAGACATGTCAGACCTAAGAAGGGGCTGTTCAAATGCTTTCCACTCCCGTAACAAAAATGACAGCTGGCCAGAAGAGTGGGAAAAACAGTTTCATCCCTTGCTGAAACTGAAAATGGACTTCTTTGTACTGGAAAGAAGAGAATGGCAGGTCACATGTTGTGGGGACATTAGGAACATTTTGCTGAACCTGGTTTCCTTTAAAAATATGGAAAAATATAAAATCAAGTTTGCTCTAAAGGGAATTATGCTCAAATGGTAATGTGGTATTTATATATATTTTACATATGTTGTGATATTAACTTACAGAAAGTTTTGTGGGGAATGCTGCATTTTTCAGTGTTAGTTTGAGCCTCTCATTTTTGCCTCTAGCTTGTGGCTGTCTGTACTCACCAGAGGAGCTCCTTTGCCTTCTAGATTAGTCATCCAAAGAGACTGATTCTTACCTTATTTTAGAAGCTGCTATGCACAGCTGATGTTAGCCATGAATGCTTTGTTTCCTCAGTACTATTTAGTTTCAGTGTGTTTTTTTAATTTTTTTATTTTTTTTTTTAATCAGGACTGTGGCAAATTTGCAGTGTCTATGGAAATACTACAGGAGAGAGAGAACAAGGGAAAAGTGATAAAGGGGTTCACTTATAGGCATTTAAAACCTCCCCTCCAAACAACCTAATTCTAAAACAACCATGATTTGACTTTCAGACGTGGACCAATCTCCAGTTTACATCCCCTAGGCATCGTATAGTTTAGTCTGCATGCCTATGTGTTTTGAGATGTTCTTATCCTGATGTGTTATGGGATATTAATATAGTTCTAAGGATTATTCATGTTAGCAAAAGGTTAACAAGACAATTGGAAAATAGCTGGTATATCATTTCGCTCCCTAGAGGTACAATCAGCACAGCATTGCTAACTCTTAAGATGTATCTATCTCCTCTTCTGTCCCTTGGGTTTTTTTTCACCAAAATTCTGTTTGGTTGCCTGCTGAGGTCACCACTGCACATAGGGGCCACAGCTTGTCTGAGGCTGCTGGTCTTCAGTTATTTCTCTGTATTAGCAACTTCACAGGCCTAGCTTGATAAACATTTTCTGTTCCACTTTTGTTCTTCCACCTAGGTTTTCATCCATCTTTGTCCCTCTCTTAAGTTTTTCCCCATGCTCTTCCTTTGTGCTGATTCTAAAAAGGTGGAGAGACTCTAAGTCTTATCCCTGTTTTTACATGTAGCTTCTAATTTGGAGGTAGAATTCAAGCCAGCTTTTCCCCCCATGTTTTGCTTTCATTGATTTCTCCACCTCTCTTCCATATTAGTTGTAATTCTAGAAATACTTCTCAGTGTAGTATAAAGTATGACACACAGCAACTAAAAATGTTGAGAGATTGTTTGCCTTATGGACTTGCTTTGGATTTACACTAACTTGAGTAAGTGGCATCTGTTTTGGTCCTGGAGTGTATTAGATCTTCACCATTGGATCTAGATGCACCAGTAGTGGGTTTTATTGAATGTCTAAAAGCAGGATCTTAATTAATCAAGGGAGAGTGCTGCTTTATATTTTCCAATAGTTTTGGGGAATTAGGAAAGGAGAATTCATCCTCCATCTGCTCCATCATGAGGGACAGCTAATGCCTACAAAGTACATTCCATTCAGCCAAATTGTGCAGCAGAGGTATTTCCTGAAAATATCAGCTGACCTCCTTTTTGTCTTGCATGATTGTAACTGAGAGCAGAATCTAGAATAGTGTGTCAGTATGTGAAGGGAATTTCCAGCTAGGACCTTGAGAGTAAAAAAAGAAGTGGAAGAAGTGGAAAATTACTATTATGTTAGAGCATGAGTTAATGATTTCTAAAATCTCAGCTCTGATGTACCTGTTTGCACTTTTACTTCTCACTGGTCTTCATCCTGTGTATTCTTGAGTAGTTCCCATTCAGCAAACATCTGTCAGACGTAATAATTTCAAGCATTAATCCTTACAGGAATTAACCAGCTTGTTAGTTGATGACCTGAACTAGATAGTTTCTGGGGATTATTGCTATTTAAATCTCACCTACGTTTTAAACAGTGGCTGCATGCCCTGCTCTGGGCTTCTTTTCTTTCTTTTTTTTTTTTTTTGTTTTGTTTCTGCACTGATATATCTTTGGATTGCCATCTCCTCTTTCACTCCCACAGCACGGGAGGAGGCAGAGAGGAAGTCCTGTGCTTCCTCCTGTGCTAGTAAGGAGGAAGCCACTGGTTTCTCTTCGTGCCAGACTTGCTGGTGCTGCCAGCTGTGCCAAATTGCTGTTCTAACGCTCAGTGGAGGCCAGGCTGGATTGCGCTTGCCATGCTGGGAGCCCATCAGGAAACTTTGATGGAATCACCACAGACTTTTACCTACTCTTTTTACCAGATTTCCCAGGATTTTGGTAAGGTTTTTACAAGGTTACTTTTATTTCATAATGTAGTGAGACAGTTGTGGCAGGCAGTGTGTCTGTGTCTTTTGGCTCCTAACAACTTTTGCACTCGTTTTCTGCTTTACATTAAATTTGCCAGAGACGTGGAAGTGTTAAAGATATCGAGTGTCTTGAAATCTCAAGGATTTGAATTCTAGTGAAAGGGGAAATAGAAGTCACTGTCCTGCTGCAGGAGAGCCATGAGTGAGGGTTGTGGCAATACCTGGCTAGTGAAGGCGCCAGGATCGCCCATTGGCGCGCTTCTCTCCAGAGCGAGCCCATGGCTCCCCTCCTGCCTGGTGCCAGGGGAAAGGGTGGGAGGGCCCAAGGCTGAGGGCCCACTGCAATGAAATGAGGCCTGATAAATTGTTTTGTAAGCAGCAGGCCAGGATGGGGAGCTCCTTGATGTAAGGCAGGAGAAAGGAAGCCAAAATATCCCTAGTGTGGTGTGCACCAGAAGGGCTGGAGATAAGGGACAGTCGGTGAAGTTAATAGAGTCTGTTAGGAGCTGGGAGTGTGGCTGGTGCTCAAGACATGATATCAGCTTTTACAGCCCCAAAATGTTTGCTGAACTGGGACTGCTGAGATCCCTTCCCTGAAGTGTGGTTTAAGGTCGCATATATAACTGTTGAAACGTGACCTGGGGGTATGCAACAGGTGAAAAAACGGAGACTAAAGAAATTCAGATTTATTTTTTAACTAGGGAGCATAGTTTGCACAAACAGTGCGGCTTGTGCTGTGCTCATTGAACCCAAACAAGGTCATTGGAGGTTCTGCTCTGTGGTGCTTCAGCAATTGTCCTCATCAGAGCTGCACATATTTTCCTTCAGGAAGATGATAACTGTTTTCTCCTGTTTTATGAATCAACCTTTTGCAAGGTACCTGCTGAGGCCTGAGCTGTAAATTGAAAGGGAAATAGTGGAGAAAAATTTCAGTGATATGAAATGCCTTTAAAATACAGCAGGTATTTGCGTTATCTTTAGAAGATAGCTTTGGAGACTAGTGGGAAGATATTTTTATTTCTTTTAGACCAAAGCTGAGTTTGTGTCATGATGTCTATTACTCCTTCTAGAATAATTACTCGGGTTAAACACATCTATAGCTTTATACCTTTTCCTTCTTCCAAGCATTTGAGAGTAGGTAGTGCTGCGTGTGCCCGTGTGTGTGTGCAAACCCTCGCTGTTGCTGTCTCTGTGTCAGCTCAGCCCCAGGGGTACGGCCTGTCATATTTAGGGTGGAATTTCCAAACTGGCTGAGCAGCAGCACGCCCTGAGGCCCCCTTGGGCCCGGATGGAGCCGAGCTGCCTGCCTCCTCTCTTCAAACCTCGCAGTACTCCGTTTCTAAAAGGCAGTTGCTAGTGGACGATAGGAGTGAAAAGAAAAGCACTGGCTTTACTTGTGCAGCTCAGCACGGTGTTTATCTGCGATCACAGCTTTAAACACTCTCTGTCCCTCTGGCTGGGGGATGGCTGCTGGCAAACGCGCTCACTGCTGGGCCCTGCTGCCGCTTCGCTCTTTGCTCCGCTTTGATGAATCTCAGTAGGAGCAGGTTCAGATCCCCTCTGGGTTTATAGACTGCAGGACCGCAGTCCCCGATCAGGCTTAGAAGGCTGCTAAAAGCGTTCTTCCTGCACAGAGGGGTCTGTGCAGCCAGACCAGACGTGGCCCTGCTCCTCAGCCCACAGCGCCTGGCCAGCTCACACGGAGGCAGGGTGACAAAGACGTGGAAACTGCAGTGGTTCAGGCAAAAATGAGTCACGAGAAAGCAGCCTGTTAATTCAATTCCAAAAATGTTCTCAACCACCCGAAATTAATTTATAAGCACCGTTTTTTCAGTGGTCTACTTTGTTTCTGAGCTTGGGAATGAGGTTGCTGGTGGTTCCAGTAGTGTGTTTTGTTTGGGACAGGCAGGCCGTGTTTGCCTGTGGGTTTCTCTGAACACAAACCATTGATGTTTTGCAATATAAAGCTTGGCATTATCAGATTAATGCAAATAGTACTTTTAATTATGTACAGAGTGCTGAATGTTTAGGTATAGCTGTTTACTGTTTAGGTGTAGCCTCCTGTATGTTCTTGACAGCATTTCAAGTGTTCATCTCTTTCAGGGGTTGTTTTTCTTTCTCTTTATATAAACAGATCTTTCTGTTCCATGCAAATTAAAATCTGCTATTTTTTCCATAGCCATATGCTATGATCCCAAGAAAATAACTCTTAATCAACAGCTTTAGTATCTAAAATTAGTATTGTCCTACTTGCTACTTTTTTTTTTTTCAATTCCATAAGTCTCACTTTCGCTGTATAAATGTATCATTAATGTAACTGAATTGATAATGTTTTGAGAGAGATATCTGAAAAATCTTGTCTTGGGGAGTTAGTCCTTCAGCTGTTTTAAATGGGGCGAAAAAACCTGTGCTCTTAAAACATACTTTCAAAGTACTTGCAATTGGCTTTGTTTCTAAGAAATATTTCCGGTATATACTTGACTCTAAAGATTTATTAGCTTAAAAGCTGTGTGCTTGGTGCTCCAAGTTACACACTCAGAGGTGCAATAGTCAAATGATAGTAAAAAGAAGATTTTAACACTGATCTTGTAAGGGGAAAAAACTGCATGTGTGAAAACACCCCAGATCCAGATGTGGAAACAGTGATGCAGAATAGGAAAGAATACAGACTTGCAGACAGATGGACATCCTGTAGCCCTGAGCATATTACATCTGTGGACCACTTCAGAACACTGAATTCCTGAAGAAGGTGAATTATCTCACCTCTGGTACGGTTCCTTGCCTGGAAGTGTCCCTCTCTCACACTGACACCCTGTGGAATTGCAGGGCTGCTACCCCAGGGTGTCCCACCACAGCCTGTGGTTCAGTGCAGTGAATCCCTTTCCTGGTGTGAGATCCAGCCCATGCTGAGGCCACATGCTCCAGCTGGGCTTAGGGTCTCTGAGTATCTCTGGTTCCAAGGGCATGGGTGGTGGAAGCACTGCAGCTTGCACAGAGCAGTGGCAATGCAGCTGAAAGCTCTGACAGCCCTTTCTTCCCTCCATCACTCCATGTCCCTAAGTACACACTGATACTTTGCTTTCATTGCCAGACCCCTTCCAACTTGTCCTCTGTAATCTGTTTGGGACAGAGGTATTGTCCTTGTAACTGTAGGGCACATCTGCTCACCGAGGATGCTGTGACAGCACGCTCATCGTATGTGACTTAACACTCTGGAGTCCTGATTGTGACACTGGCCCTTGGGAGCTGCCATGTGACAAACTGCACACAAACAAGGAGAGATGTTCCCAGCTAGCAGGGAAGATGGGAAATTTCTCATTAGGATTGTGATGCCAAACCAAAGCTAAGCAGCACAGCTGGGGTATTAAGGATTGCCAGGAAGAGTTACTTGGGAACAGTCTGCAGAGCAAAACTAATTTGCAAAGTATATTTGGCAAATAGGGATAACCACACCTTTGAGAAAATGAAGTTGTCTGTACACAAGAACATGACCAGCAAAAGAGGAATGATTTATCAGATATATTATTCACTCTGAATTGTTCACTGATCTCTAGCCAAGGGGCAGATACCACAGAGGTTTACTAGTCAGGTATATCAGTGCTGTGACTGGCACCCAGTACTGAGGGATCTTACAGTCTGTGGAGAGCAAGTGGGAGATAATTGAATACATAAATTCTAGTCTCAGAGACTGTGAAACAAATGCTGTTGGATTGCAGGGCTTTTTTGCTGGCTGACTGATGGCAAAACTCAGGGAGGTGACAAAAGTTGAAACCAAATCTACTTGGGAACTTGTCCCCAGCTGCTCAAGATGTAGATTGCTGGTAAACCCACAGATATCTTTTGGGTAATTTACCCATCAGATTCCCTGGACCTGAAGAATCTCTGCTGAACTTATAGAGCAGAGGTGTTTAACTTGTGATTTCCCAGACTAAAGTGTCTGTGAATGGTAACTAGGAAAATGAAGGCTCTTGTCATTAAGTTTGAAGTCACTAAAAAGATATCTACATCTCAGCAGAGACACTTGAAATGGTACAGATTAGAAAAGGCTGAAAATCACCCTCTGCAGCATTTATTAACAGAATCTTCGACTTTGTTCTTGTCCTTTCAAGTATTTCCTTATTGCTTAGAGGCAAGAAACAAAGTGCCTTTGAACCCAAATTGTTATCTATAAAAGGGATAGGATAGTCTTACTTCCCAGGAGGGCTGACTGAATAAATGCTCTAAAGATTGTTTTTACCTCAATAATGTGGGGATAGAAAAGCAAAATCTAAACCAGGCAGTTATCTAATACAGATACTCTGTCTCCTTGATGGTAAAAAAAAGTTGCAGACCAGAGCTAAACCCTGCATTTTACTTATCTAATGGAATCATGATAGACCAACCCATCTCCTAGTGACCTGGAAATGCAGAAGTTTGGGTGTGGAGAGTATGGAATGGGGAGAGATTTGTAATTAAAAGTCCTCACTTACTCTTTTTACTTCCAGATGGCTTGAAGATTGAAATAAAAAATAAAAACACTGTGATCAGATCCATTGATTATCACTCCCTAGAAGGGAAGATGGCCCCAGGACCCAATTCTACCTTACTTATATGCTATGATTCCATTTGGGTATAAAACTATTTTTAAATTTCAAACCCTTTTTTTAAGGAAATGGCTTTTTAGATCTGTTCCCCAGCAGTCTTAGGAAACAAAAAGATATCCCGCTTGTACTGGCTCTCACCAAAGTCTGAAATTAGTTTTTAAACAAATGGCTGGAAAAAAAATCAGGCATTTTTTTGATAATTCGCCTGCAAAGAACATGTCTCTGCTTTTCAGTTTTTGGTAGCAAAGAGAATATTGTCAGGTGTGATCATGTTGTGGCAGATGTCTTGCTTTAGCTATTGATTCCCTGTGGTTTGTTTTGTAAGGGAGAGGAAGAGGCTATGATATGGATGAGTGCTGTATGTACTCAGAACGTTGCATTCCTTGGTTGAAGGGGACGCTTGTAATGAGGATATGGATGTGTTTATTCCAAAAAACCCTATTCATAGTCTAGCTTGTTAATTAGGACAAACAATTGCTGACTGTCATAAACATTCACTGCCAATGACACAGGAGAGGGCTGTGTTGGAAGATGGCCAAGGTGATAGGATTGTGTTTTGAGCCGATGGAAATATCTACACCTTTTATTTGAAACCTTGAGAGCTTCTGCACCTACTCGGGCAGTTTAACTGGGCTCTGCATGGGTGCACTGCTGTCCTGGAGGCTTTCAGGAAGGCTGGTAAGACTGGCTGCTTCCAAAATTCACAGTAGCTCCTCCTGGAGGAGACCAAGAACATTCAGCTTTAGAAAGGCAAGGGTCAGAGCTCTGTGGTCTGTGCCAACTCCTGACCTCTGCTCCAATCTGAAGCTGACAGACAGAGCTCCCAGCTCTGTGCCTCTTCAGAGCTCTCTTTATAGTCTAAATTATCCCAGATACAATTCCCAGAACCAAAATTGCTTCCACACTCATACATTTGTCTAAAATTTGATACAGTTCAGTGAGCTTTTTTCTTTTTTTTTTTTTCACGTTCAATCCCAGAACCAAATGAAAAGGGTTATGAAGAGTTTGAAGTATTTCAGTAATTTGAAAATAGTCTCCCTAATGGTGAGTGGTTTAAATTTTCCTGGAGCATTTTTGTACTTCTATTTTTGTAAGAACTGTGTTCTGGAAACTAGTCAAGTAGTACGTGAACATAAGAATCCAAGACATATTGAAACCATTCAAAAGCCTGTGTTCTATAAATGTAGGGTTTAAAAGAATGTGTAAAATGGGAGTGGTTGTAAGAACTGTTTTAAGAGATTTAAATTTTTAAAAAAATAACAAACACGAACCAAAAACTTGAACCCCTGTATGACTGGCAGAAAGAAAATAGTACATTAGTAAACATTTCAAAATAATAGGATAATCCTAAGAAAAAGAAACTGCGCTTGCAAAATAATTTTAAAAGCTCTCAGTAGTGTATTACAAATATCGAATAAGTAAACCTTGCAATGTCCCAGAAGAGTTATTAGATGCACAAGCATGGCTCCTGCAGTGTCTGTACTCAGGGAAGAACTGCTCAGAGAAATTTGGGGCAGCGAGTGCCACGTGGGTCACACGAGGGGTGATCTCTGTCTGTGTCTGTGTCAGGGTCTGCAGGGGAAACCCAGACATGTCCATGGCTCCCAGAGCTATAATGCAGAGCAGAGACAATTCATTTATATGAAGATGGCTCCAAGACCACAGCTGAAACAAAGCTGCCTCTGCATCTCTTCAGCCCAACACAATTGAAGCAGATTTCAAAAGCAAAACCCAGCTTGCTGTCGCTTTGGATCTCATTAATTTGTGGGGTATTCAGCCTGTGGGTGAGCTGGGGTACAGCGTGTGTGTCCCCCAGCATCCTTCCAGCTGCCCCTTCTCCAGGATTTTGGGAAGAGGTGGTAGGCTGCAGTACTCTGACTTCCCTCCTTGCTGAATGGTTTTGTGCTTGGACAAGAGAGCAGGAGAGGAGTGATGCTGACTTGAGACAAGTGTGTGCTGTGTCAGGTGTTCTCCTTTCCCTCTCCCAAAGGTGCAGATATCCCCTGTATGTGACTGAGCCTCAGACAAACCAGTGCAAACCAGTGCTGTGGGTGTGCAGGGGTCTGGCAGAGCTGGGCAGGGGCTGAGGCATCATCCCTCTACATGTGTGCCTACCCAGACACTGCCAAGCCGTGTTCTGGGGGTCATGGAGGGAGATTCAGAGGAGGTAGGAAGAGTTCTGTTGTGGGAGAAGTTCAGCTACAGGTTTCTGCAGGTAATCTGTCTTACATTTTCCTGTTCCTAAAATGTGTTTTTTGTAACCTGTGGATATACTACAGGAGCTTCTCCTGAGTTAGTTCTGTTTAGCAGCCTGAAATACGCTTCTTTGTTACCTCTACCAAGAAGCTGTTACTGCATCTGGACAAATAAAACTTGGTTTTGCTCAGCATCTCATTATCTGTGCCAGAATTTCTTATGCATAGTTATTGCCCTCATTTAGTAACATGTATAGAGATGCCAGGTGATTTCTACAATGTGAATGCGCTTTCCACAGTATGAATTAAGACACTGACTCAAGTCATTAAATGGAAAGCAGTTTTGAACAGCTGGATGCGTTTGAAAATAACTGTGAGAAAAACAATTTTGTACAAATGTCTGAGAGGATGTCACTGGTGATTAAGGGAAGACATTCCATGACAGTGGGTCCCAGAGACCGAGCCTGGGATAGGGGCTGTTGCACTGCTGTACAGGTGTGTGTGAATGATGGCTTTGCACAGCTCTACAGCTCAGGTCTTTTCCAGGAACCACTGTGCCTCCTTTGTCCTTTTTGTACTGATCAGGGTCCAGAAGTATTGCACAATTTCACGTCCAGAAGCATTGCTCAATCTTTTAGTTCCAGTGATGCAACAGAAATGGGCTGAATGCTGTTGAACTTTCATCCACTAATCATTAGTCCCAGCTTTAGAAGAATTTGCAAAGGAGTTACAGATCTTGCCATATCTCAAATAGACAACAGTTGTTCTTCCTCCCAAGCAGACAGTAAGTCAGAAATCATACTTTTACCTTGCAGGTATAAATCATGCTGTTAGTGCTTGGGAAGGGTTCCAGAACAAAAGTCTGGTGCTCTAGCTGATTGCTTCAGCCAGCATCTGGCTGCCCTGCATAGAGGGAGGACAGGAGGGCTCAAAAGGCAGCCCAAAATCATATCAGATATTGAAGGTTGTATCTACTATGAAATCCACCTGGGCATTGAGTCCATGCTAAATGTAATCATCTTTGTGGTACTAGATACAGGAATTGCTTGGTCAAAATCAGTCAGTGATGTTTTATGCCTTTACTTAGAGTAGCAAAGTGTTTCTCTTCCTTTGCAAGCTGGTGATCTTAATATTGAAATAACTTTTTTTGTGGTTTCCTGTGTTGACTGCTTACATGGACTGACTGTGTGTGGGTTGGGGGGGGTTGTTACTGTGAGGTTTTGGCAGAAATTCCTTGTGCTCAGACAGCAGCAGCATGAGGGCAGAGTGTGAGGGGGGTTTTCTTCCTGTTGGAGGACTGTAGGTTTTCCACTGCTTAACCATGTTAGATTGCCCTCAACTTTTTGTAAAAAATAGGACTAGTATAACATCATGTTCTCTGTTGGCTACTCCATGACTGGAGTACTGAAGCCAATTTTAAATATGATATGGATGTTTCCAGGAATAGAAACCTCTCCTAGGAAATTAATGCCACTTCTTGTCAGGGTCTATCCAGCAAATGCACTGTGAGTTTTTGTTTCACAATGGCATAACTTGGAATCACCACAGCTCATCCTTGAGTATTCAGAAACTGCCTAGAAATGTATATATGTATGTAACAAGGGGAGTTTTAGGGGACAGTCCCTCTACAACTGCCAGATATAGTGAGAAATGTTAATGTGAAATTGAGTTGGTTTTCAGCTGTAATGAGATTTCTGCTCCTTTCCAAGAACTGGGTTATTGTAGTTCAGAAATGTCAGTTCTGAACCAGTTATAGTTGGAGAAGGATGAAGCTATCTAGCAATTCACTGAGAATAACATTACTCCATTAGCTGGCTTCTTCTTTAAGACTCTTGTGATGTAAGTCAATGATTTTGGCTTTAATTATATATCCTGTCATTTTTTATATTTGAGAGAGGGAGGGAATAGCTGCCCCATGCTACACCACCCTGGCTAAATCCAGTACATCCGGTTTTATTTTTTTAAAACTTTTCAAGGTGAGGTCACTCTTTTTAAAGCTACTCTCAAGTTCTGAGAGCTCCAGCCTTAGGTTCTGTCCTGTCTGACAGGTCTCACTTAGAGAGGAACTCCCTCTTTCATGCAAATGCAGCTCTGCTGGTCTGCACAGGGAGACCTGATCCCATCCTCTGCTCCAGCTGTCCCCATGGTGGTGCAGTAGCTGCTCTCCAGGTGCAGTTCTTTCATTCTGTTCTGGCACCTGTTGAGTATAAAGCCTGCTGACAGCTGGGAAGCAACAATTCAGCCTGTTGTGAATGCTGACATTTTATTTCCTCTGGTCTAATGTTGAAGAAAACTCACTGGGAGCTGCAGGGAAGGTCCTCTGATATTGCATGAATCCTTTTATGTGGTGAAAAGGAACACTGGCAGCATGGTGGGGAGCTTTCTGCTTGTGAGCAGAAGGATGACTCCCCTTGTAAAGACTGAGCTGCTGAGAGCTGTGGTGGTTGCAAGGCACCATTGGTCCAGCCTCACCAGGGGCCATGCACTGCCTCTCACTCTGAGCACTTTCTTCCACGTGAATCATTTCATGGAAACTGAGGGGCTCTGTGGAGCTGAATTCTGCACAACAAACTTGGGTTAATTAAGTCTTAAACTTTGTGCTGAAAAAATCTTTCAGTGATGAATAACAAAGGGGAAGAGTATTTTACTTTCCACAAAACACTGGCTGCTTGGCTGGCAGTAGTTGTAGGATGTGATCCAAACCCACTGAATGTCAGTGGCTCTCATTCTGTTCACTTCAGTGAAGCTGACCTACAGGGTGCTTTGTTATGGCTCATCCTTATTAGTCAAGTTTAGTCCAGCAGTCCTAGGGGTGAGCCTGGGATGGCTTTGCTCTTTTGTACAGCCACAAAGGAGGCTGTCTGGGCAGTGAGGAGCTTGTGCTCTGAACAGAGACATCAACAGAGCAAACAAGCACCATATGTTCCTGCTGATTGGGAATGGGCAACAGGAGAGGGGGAGAGGAAAATTAAAAGCTTGGAGCTTGGTATGGAGTAAAAGAGATGGCAAAAGATGACATCCACTGGTGTTGATAATCCCCTGGGAAGGCTTGTTTGTGGCTTGTCTTGGAAGTTGCTGGCCAATTCCTGTTGTCTGTGTATTGCAGACTCACTGCATGTGCATTCTGGTAACCTCTGCATGGTCTTAGCAGAAGTTAGCTGAGTGTCTGAGCATCTGATCCTCTTTCAGCAGCTTTAACACCTCTACAACAGCAGTTTATACACCTCTTAAGTTAAGTGTGTGCCAAAGTACTTCGTTTGGTGTCAGGGCTCAGTACATGAGCCTAGAAGGGCATTGGGAGAGCTTTACACTGACGTGACTGGGAAGAAACAGAAAGTGTTTGTGTTTGGTGTAGCTAATCTGGAATACACCACAAACACCAAATTAATCTCATTTAAAAGCTTTGAATTAAGTCTGTTTACTGTAATGGAGCCTCCCACAGTTCTCCACCTTCTTTTTGTTTCCTGGTATATTTTCATTTGGGAAAGCTGCAGTGTGAATATGTTCTCTGTGCTCAACTGAACAGCTAAACTGCTGCAGGTTTTGGTATTACTGTTCAAAATGAAAGCCACATCATCAGCTTTTCTCCCTTGCTCCTTTGGATTGCCTTTCATTCCTGTTCAGGTCTTACCCAAAACCTGCTTACCTCCCTATTTCCTATCCTTTCAGCTCCCTCAAATGCGATGACTCAGCAGCTACAGGATGAATTTGACAGTAGCGTGGAGAATGCAGAAGCTTGGATGAAGGCCATCCAGGAGAGGCTGAGGATCAATGACAACACCAAAGGACCTCGATCTGCCCTAGAAGCCAGACTGAGAGAGACTGAGGTAAGGGAAGAGCGGTGGAATTCCGAGAGGGCTCTCACTGCTGCCCTTGTTACAGCAGTTATTGCTGTGAGCTCAGGAGTTCTCCATTAGGAAACTGTCAGCTGCCCCTGCTTGTTGGAGCACTGGACCTGTGTGGATGGGTTCACATCAATATTATTTTTAAATTTTCTGTTTGCAAATTGTTTATGCATGTAGAAGAAGAGAATGGCAATTTCTTATCACAGGCTTCAAACTTTTCAGATTGATTTGGAACACTAGCAGCAGGTTTGGCTGGTTAAAATATTTACACTCACCTCAGGCCTGGAACAATTTGGTTGCTGCTTGCAATTTCCATAGTAATTTGCAGACGACCAGCATATAGTATAAGAGAATCAGATCACGTTAGTGTTCCATCCCCTCCAGGACTCTGGCACTGATAGAAAAAGATTCCAGTGTCCTGCTAATGGGCTGTTTCAGAGTAATTCCTTTGTTCTTTTCCATAGCCCTGATGATAACAGGGTTTACAGATCCCCTTTATGATCTGTTTAATGAAAAGGTAAAGGTTCTCATTTTTCCTGGTTTTACTTAATCTGTTGTATAACTCTTCTCGCAGAGATGCTGCTGCAGATTGTGCCTGCTCTCTTACAGTGATTTCACATCCATTAACTTCAGTTTCATTAGATGTTATCTAGGTCTTGTAATCTCAGAGAAGGAAACACTCCTGTTTGTCCCATTTGTACCATTCGTGATTGGAGGGAGTGGTGATATTTCTATGACTAACACTGAAACTATTTTTATATTTTTATTACCTTTAATTCCAAGTAATTTGTTCTTTAATTTAAATGGCAAGATCTTTCCCATGTTATTTACCCCCAAAGCCTCCCTGTTGTGTGTTTACTTATATTTGGCCTGCCTCTTGTGAAGTTTAACAAAAAAAGTTTCAAGCTTACAGGATAGATGATGAGGTGGTTTACAGTGATGTCTTCAGCCTTTTTCCTTTGCTGTGGTTTATTGGAGGATGGATCCTGCCTCTGGCATAATATAGAGACTGTTCATGGAGTGATGGATGGTGGCTAGACTTGCATGTCAGTCATAAAAATCTGAAGCATCTTATCTTGGTCTGTAATTTCGTTTTTCTGACTTTAAATTATTTTCACCCTTTTGTCTGGGAAACTATGATCTGTACAGTCTCAAGAAACACTCAAGAGACACAGGAACTCAAGTAAAAGAGTGGTAGTTTGGCAAAGGGGGAACATTCATGGCAGAGATAACAAGTTGTAAGGTCCAGAGATTTATGATGATGTGATATGGCCTGAATTGCTGAAACCTGTTTACTTCTGTGGGCTTTAGAGGAGGTCTGTAACATGCAAAAAGTCATGTTAAGAGATTCTTTCACCTCAGACTTTGGAGATTCATCATTCTAAAGATTAACAAGTTCTTTCTTCCTGTGTGTACCTTAACTCCTGCTCCTTCATCCTACCTCCTTTCTGGGCCTGGCTTCTGTCTCCAACTCAGATGTCCTCATGATGTGCTCACTGCTTTACCTATTGGCTGTTTTAAAATCCAGTGATCAGTTTTCAGTTCCTTTCTTGCACCTGGCTTGCCAGTTTTTTTCATGCTTCCTTCCTGTGGTTTATTTCCTGTTAATTTGTTAATGAAAATGTCAGCCAATGAGACAAACCATGTAAAAAAACAGATTTGAAAAAGAAAAATTATTGTACAGCCACTGCTTTCTCTCCAGCTGTTGTTTGCTTCTAGTTGCTGGAAAAATATCAGGCTTAGAATGCAACTTTACTCTTACACTGTACCTGTTGGATGATAGCTGGGCTTGTATTTTCTTGTTTTGACCTGTGTCCCTGTTAATCACACCTTTCTTAGTAAATACCTTTTCCAAACAACTGTTTATACATCACATGCAGGTGTGCTGCCTACATGCCAAAAGAACAGGCTTTGCTTTTCCCAGAATGTGTGACTGGAGATCCAAAGGCCTTTTACTTGTCTCACCTTTGATCATGTGAGATCAATGATCAAATTGATCATTTGACATGATCAAATCCCATAGGCCTAATTTGACCAAAAGTAATCGCTGATTTTGAAAATCTTTCATTATAGAAGCCTTATTCGTCAAATTAGAAAGGCTGCAGTTTGCCAGAAGATTATGGAAGAGCAGCAAGAAAAGCTAATTTGATAGTGTCAGAAGTTTGGATAGAGAAATGTTGGATAGAGAAATGTTGAAATCTGACATCCGAATTGGTGGATAATTAATCTCTTAAATTGTACAGAACTTGTGCTGATTTTTCCATCTCTGGACACTTAAAATTAGATGACTCCACTTTCAGTTCCTGGCATTCCTATTTGCTTTAGACACACATTTTCACCAATTTATAACTTAGCAATTTAGGGTCGAAGTAAAATTTGGTAGCAGGCAGAAAATTCCACTAGTTAATTTCTCTTGGCTTCTTTTCTAAGCCAGCTTTTATTTGCACTAGGAAGCTTTTTTAATATGCTTCATGATTTCTTATAATATAGCTTAAAATTGAGAGGTTGCAGTGTAGCCTGTGGAGGTTGCCTCTGTGCTTTGGCAGGTGGGGGAGAGCAGCTGGCAACACAGTGCTGTAACCTTATAACAGCAATGGAAACACAGCCACAGGCATTTCATAGAGGATGGTCTGGTTTTTTGTAGCTAACTAAAATGTTTTTCAACTGCTGTGTGGTTTTCAATTAAATTCAGTCCTTTAGGATGTTTAAGAATAAACATGTCTGAAAAAACATTCATATTTTCCTTCCAGGAGAAACTGCAGCACTTAGGTGGGAAGGGTTAATTGTCTGTGTTGTATATAAACATTTCCATCCCGTGGTAGTGTCATGTTAACAACTGGACCCTCTGATCATGAGGGTCTTTTCCAACCTATGTGATTCTATGAGTTCATGATTCCTAGGTAAAAACAAAGTTTACATGTCATCAATTGTGCTTGTTTTCTTCCCATGCTTTCAGTATAATTTTTTTTTCTCATAGAAAATACGTGCACTGGAACCAGAAGGCAGCTTGAAAATGGACTTGATTCTTGTGAAGGCAGATGCTGCTCTTCGCAGCATCAGTGAGGATAAGAAGCATGAGGTACTCTCCAAACTAAAAGACATTAAAGCCCTGTGGGAAGAGACAGCCATATACATTACTCATTGTCACAGGTAAGACAAACATACTCCTGGGTGTGTTGAGGCAGCTGTTTCCTCCCGTGCTTTCATTAAGTGCTTCCTGCTTCTCTCTGCTGCCTGGATTGTAGATAGCAATTCCCTGCTAATCCCAGTCCCATGAGCATTTTGGGGACTGTGTGGGGAGAGAGGATCAATGAGACCTCAGTGCTCTGCCTTCACACCCACCCCCCTCATGGAATGATGAGTTTGGTCAGGCACAGGCACCTTTTACAGAATATTTCCTCCCCAAAGCAGAGAGGACCTGGGAAGTTAATCCGAGCCCTGTGAAATCAGAGCAAGTTAAAATTGCTGAGAACCTTGTGCACTGCTTTAAGGCCTATTGAGATTGTTGGTCTCCACTGCTGCCATGATCATTTCATCTAACTCCTCTCTCTTGCTCTCCCCACCAGCCGCATTGAGTGGGTCTGGCTGCACTGGAGCGAGTACCTGAAAGCCCAAGACGAGTTTTACACATGGATTCACAACATGAGGGTAACCTTGGAGCCTGACATTGAGTTGCAGCTTGGCTTAAAGGAGAAGCAGTGGCAGCTGAGCCACGCTCAGGTTTTGCAGAATGATGTCCTAAATCAGTCAGTCCTGCTGGAAAGGCTGCTGGAGGAAGCCACTTCATTGTTCAGCAGGATAGGTGACCCCAGTGTTGATGAGGATGCTCAGAAGAAAATGAGGGTGGAATATGAAGGAATCAAGCAAGAAGCTCAGGTACACTTACAAAGAGTGGGATGTGTTCAAATTCCTCCAATCTATGGTGTTTGCTACTTGCTCCTTGAGTGATGGGGCTTAGCTGGTAGGACTGCTAAAGGAAACAGGGCTGGGGAGCCCTGTTCTTTCAGTCAGTGGACTGTTTGAAGCAATTGTCAAGTCCCAAGATGAGCTGTTGTCCTGGGGTGATGTTAATTGGGATGCTCTTACATGGTGCTTTATAGTGTGTTGCTGTAAAGTAACTGCAGGCTACTTGCTGTGACCTAGTGGATATTGCTTTAGGTCATCTCTGTATAAGGTTTGAATTGTTCCTTACTTTCAGCACATTAGTGGTTCATGTATAACCAGAGGCAGAGTACCCATTCCAGGAGCCAGGGAATATGACATGGACACTAGCATTAGTTGAGACCCAGAGCTCCCTCCCTGCCTGCAGAACTGGGAAACACGGCGGTGGTAGTCAGCTCTGGCCCAACACTTTGCTCAGTGGCCAGTTCCACTATCTGAAAGATTCTCATGCACACAGATACTAATTCTTGCCCAATACTAATGTTCCAGCTTGAACAGTTGTTAGATAGGCTGGTGTAAGACATCCTGCTTCATCTTTCAGTGCCAGTGATCTCCTTTCACCCTATTTCTGAGTAAAGATTTCAGAAAATGTTTGTACTTTCCACTTCTAAAACTCAAATAAAGACAGGATTAGACCATGTGGTATGGCCAAGGGGCAGACATCTGTGGATGGGCAGAAGAATTCAATTTCTTACTAACCAAATCAATAGAAAAACTCAAAGGGATATTTTAAATATATATATATAGAGACATTTATACCAAACATATAGAAATTGAAACCTAGTTTTTGCTCATAGTGACTTTCAGGAATTTCATAGGCTAGAATTACCTGGTGCAAATAGAATTTATTTTCATTACATTGATTCTGCTGTCTACCTCTGTTATAATGGTGCCTTCTGTTAATTCCCACACCTACACACCAGTCTAGAACTGGAGTCTGACAGTGATGGATGCTTTCCCTCCCGTTGTACAAAGTTAACTTCAGATCACACTTAAAGAACAACAACATTGGGATGCTTGCTCCATTTCCCTGCTTGCTCCATATTTTCTCTTTTGAAATGAAATACCCCAAGCCCCAAAAGGGACAGAAAACCCCCTAAGCTGGCATCTTTTGTGAGCATGTAGTTCAGATACTTTTCTAGCCATAAATATGCAATTACTGCTAATGTCTCTCCAAAATGTAGAGTATATTTGGAAATTCTGTAGCTGCAGATGCCCCAGAGAAGCCACCAGCAGACTTGGGCCTCAACACTGATTATTTATTTTTAAAGGTTGTTAGCTTGATTACAAGGCATCTGGATATACAAATAAGAAGGTTTCTGGGACTTCAGGTGTTGTCTATCTAGATTGCCATTTAAAATTACCATTCATTCCCTCCTCACCAAAATTGTCTTTGGTTTTGAAGCCAGAGACAGTCATTAGTTATTTTAATAAAGCTGTTCTTTCAAACAAGTAATTTGAATACTCAAAGCCAGAATGTGACCTCTCTGAGACTGGTATTACATAGTGTGATTTCTCTAACCAACTTGGATATGTGCTGGTGTAAATGAGATCAGGAAGTGGCTCATATTAGTTAGACAAAATATGTCTTTATGTTTCCAGCCAACTGAGACACTAGAAAAAGCTTTTCTTTGGCATTGGTTATAAATACTACATTTCATAGAAAGATGGAGTGAGAGAATCCAGCTAAGAAATCCCTCTTTCAGGAGGTATGGAACAAAGAAGGGAGTTGGAAAGCCTTGGATTTTGCAACTGAAGTAAACGAGGAGTTTATAATCTAATGCCAAGGTTACAGGCACCTTGGGAATTGCGTTGGAAAGTGTAACTCTTGTTAGAGAAACCCTGCCACCTCTTCCAGCGGGCAGGAGGAATGAAAGAGACAGGAATTGTAAGGGGATTGCTCTGGCCCCTCACATGATGGGAGGCCAGACTCAATGTGACTTGCAGATGCCAGCTGAATGCCTGAGCAGAGGAGGCTCGCTGGTGTTCGTAGATTACACTGGTGTTTGAAGAGCATTTTTAGACCTTGTGCAGTTGTCCAGCTCTATCAGAAGGCAGGCTCTTGGACAGTGTTTCTTAAATGGTTTGCCTGTGATATTGCTTCTCTGCTATGAGCAAATGGTGGGAAGGCTTTTTTTTTTCCTTAGTGCTAGCATGCGTCTTTAACATTCCCAAATTTTAAAAGCATATCATTTAATTGTGTCGACAGGAATATTTTTAGATGTGGCAGCCATTTCCTACATGCTTTGCCTTGCCCAGGAAATTAAAAATACACAGAGGTGAATGGTTGTTTGTTTTAGCATAAATGAGGATTGAAGATATACATGATATACAGGATTTTGATATTTAGGAAATATATTAAATACTGAGCACATCAAATTCATTTCAGTCCATGTTGTCTCTGTTAACTGAAACCTAGATACTTAGAGTGGTTTACTAAGGTACCCCAAGGGTAAGACTAAAAGCACCATGAAGGGATACAGGAGCTTTCTGTACTCTCCTTGAGATTCTACAGAGGGATTTAAAGTAGGAACTTCCTTTATGTGCTCTAGTCTGCCTTTCAGAAGAGGCTCATTTGCTTTCACTGACTTTGAAGGGAGCTTAGGGGAGAAGGCTTCCTAAGCCTCTGCCCACCTTCCCTGAGTAGCCAGGGCTGGACATATTCTACCCAGACACATCCCTTTCTCTGCAGCCCATGGCAAACCTGTTCTTTTCCTGTCTGTGCTCCTATTCTTTGCAGAGCTATGTCCTTGCTTCATGTCTCCTCACATTAGCCAAGTGAATGCGGATGTTGAATTTCACACTGTGATGCTTTCCAAACATCTAACCTAACAGGAGCAAGTGATACCTTATTTTTCATTTTTGGAAAGTTTTCCTGCTTAACCTCTCATGTGGGGAGGGCTCAGCCATCCCTTTGTAAGACTTTTGTCTGACAGCTGGCACAATCTGTCCGGATCCATGGCATCTATTTCTTGACCTCACAGGCCAGTAGTACGCCCAAACTGCTTAATCCTTTTTTTTAGCTGGCTAAGGGTAAGTTGTTTTGACTTCCTTTTGAATCCCTTGTATATCAGCCTAAGTTTTTTGAGCTTAATAACATCTCTGCTTTGTTACTCTGATTTATGGCTTTTAGAGCTTCTGCCAGTAAAACAAATTAATCTAATTCCCTGGAGTCCATAAGCTTGGCCTGACTTGGTTCACTTTGATGTGCGGCCCTTTTACACTGCTGTAGGGAGTGTCTTCTTCAGGTCCTTAAGCTGAGGTGGAAGCATGAATTGTTTAACCTCTGCAGATCTGAGAATTGACACACGGGGACATAGTAAGTGAGGTGTTCTGCTGGATACATCTTGGCCACAGAAGTCTGCAGTCATAATTCTACCTTTTGGTTTCATCCAATCCTGTGTATGGCTGGTGCTATGAAAGGTTATGCTCTAATAAATGGGCAGCATTTCATCCTCCATGGGAAGCAACTGTCCCTTAGCTGTCCCCCTTCTGTCCCACTGCAAGTCAGCTAACTTGAGGGGAGTCACTCTGGATTTGCAAAAGTCAGCAGAGACTGAGGTGGCAGTGTGAAAAACAGACTGATGGTGTTCCACTCGCAGGGTGGTGGCTCTGAGGTGCACCATGGGCATTCCCTGTCCCAAAGGTGAAGGGCAAAGTCCCTGAGTGCCTGCCAGCCCCAGCACAGGGATCCTGTTGGCCTGGCTGGGGAGCAGGCTGAGAGGATGGGCATGGCTCACTGCCACCTCAGGCAGGTTGGCAGGTGTGGGGGCCTGTCCAGAGCCTGACAGGGACAAGGGAAGTGCAAAGGGGACTCTTCAGCTCTACCCACCATTGCAGCTGTCACTCCACTTGCCATGGAGGGCAGCTGCTCAGAGGCCACTGATGTGTCCTGTGTTACACAAAATGAAATGTGGCCCACTGTCTGTGAGAGCAAAGGGTGCTTTCAAGGGTGCTGCAAGCACTAAATGGATTGCACAAGGAATGATTTAATTTTTTTGAATCTAATGTAACCACACTGCACCTCAATTGGCACCTCCCCATGCCAACTGGAGAAGGGCAAGAAAAAATCAGTCTGGTTTTGCAGAAAACAACATTTACATTGAATATTGTATGAGTGAAACAACAGGGCAGGTGATTTGTGTCGAACTCAAAAAGGCCTGAACTTGGGCTGGCAAGCAAGGCTAGTCTGAGCAAATGTAACTCTGACTTTTAAGGAGTGCCAGACTGGATCAGCAGGCAGCAACTCATGATGTGCAGGCCCTTGTAAATTCAGGATTGTTGGTTATAGGGTGCACAGGCAGTAAATTGAAAAAGGAAGCCTGCTTTCCATTGGCTTGAATTTGCTTCCAGTCTGTGATACCACCACAGAATAGTTTGTGACCTGCTAAGTAAGTACAAAAGGGCCTGGGCTACATAGTTGAAGGTGATGGTCATTTCCCATGAAGTCTGTTTAAATAATGAACAATTTAAAACAATTTTCACACCTCTAGTGCATTGTCTTTTATTTTCATTTTGAGAGATAAGGCAGATGTGCCCGTCTTTATTTTTAACCTTGTCTCTCAAAGTGAAAACCAGAATCAAACTTCTGTCTCTTTTTTTTCTAAGAAAGAGAGTAGGAAGGTTTGTAAAACCAGAAATTCATCTAACAGGGCCTTGCAGTTTGTGTTCCTGGAGACTTAGACATTGAGAGCCTGCAGCAAAATCCAGACAGGAACAAGCCTTTGTGTAATTTTGTGTTCTGTTTCTCAGGGTAAACTTTGAATTCCTGTGGAGGCCAAGTGTTATTTGGGCTCCTGAAAAGGGAATCTTGTTTATAAATTACAAATACATTGTAATTTATAAATTTATAAATTACAATGTAAAGGGAAAACAGCCAGATAAGCACAGTCCTCACCACTTCTGATGTCTCTTTTTACAGAACAGAGTGAAACTTCTTGAAATGATAACCAAGGAACATGAGCAGTACAGCGCCAATGTCAACCAGTTTCAGTCGTGGCTGAATGGTGTCACAGAGAGATTAAACTGCTGCATTGGAGGAGCAACCAAGTCTTCATCAGAGGACAAGCTAAAGACACTGAAGGTCCTTGAACAATATAGCTCTAACAGGGAGTTAGGATTGTGTGTTTTTCATGCCCGTATGTGTTGCTCAAACTATACCAGGGTGTCCTTGAGAAAAGAATTGCACATACAAAATAGATGGTGATTTTAGCATGGTCTAGGGCAGATGAGGTCCTGAAACTGTTTGTATGTATGGCTCTTCCAGTATGAGTCACAGACTGGTCTGGTTGGTTTTTCTTAAAGCCTGATCTCCAATGGTTATGTGATTCCTTGAGAATCATGTTTAAATAAATCAGATTTGGTAAACATGATCCAGATAGACCCTGAAGGTTTACAGTTTTTGAGAGTTTAGAGCTGGTGATGAAAATACCAGTTTTGAGAACAATATCCTTTGTTTTGGTGCCAATGTTTTTAATGTTTAGCTTAAAATCTCTGAGATCCAACTATTAATATATGTCTAGTGCCTGCAGCTGCTGTTCTCTTTGTCAGGGATCTCAGGTGATAAGCATTAATGAAAACCAGTATTTTCAGCATCAATGACAATTAGTATTACTCAGAAGGCAGTCAGATGACTAACCCTGGCTTCTGGTCACTTGAAAAAAGACATATTTTGAAATAAGAAGTGAAAACCAAAATACATACAACCAGGAGAGGTGATCTTTTCTCCTACTGATTTCAGCTTTTTCCCCAGCTTCCCATTCCTAAAGATAATCTTTAATAAACTTTTCTTTTTTTTTTTTTTTTTTTTCAGGAAATTGCCAAAGACATTAGGAGTGGTGGAAAGAAATGGAAGCACCTTGAAAGTCAGTGTGCAGAAGTGATTCAGAATACCTCTCCACTTGGATCTGCAAGACTAAAGGATGAGCTTGAAGAGCTAAGAAAAGCCTTGGAGAAGTTGAAACTTCTGAGTAGTGAGGAGGAGGAGAGAGTGCTCAAAATCCAACAGTCTGAAAGTGCCTATGAGTCCCAAGCCAGACAATTAGAAGCAGACATCCAGAAGCTGAGAAAAGATCTGCAGAGACTAGAAAATGACCTGGACCCTGGGGAAGGGGAAAAGACTGAAGATGAATTTGTAGCTCTGTGGAGAAAATGCAATGTAAGTTGTTATCCTTTGTGTGGAGGATCAAGTGCAGCCGTAGACTGAGCGTGCAGAGTCACATCCCACAGATGCCTGTCCCATTGGTTAGACATGATAAGGAAGGAGTGTGAGAGTGTGTGAAACACACTGAGGAAAATGTGACTGCCAACAATGGAATCCACTGTCCCAGCCTTCATCTTACACTGCACAGAAGGAGCAGGGTTGGAGGATGTGCTGGAGTTTGTGCCTAGAGTTCAAAGGGATCATATGCAAAAGGCACAATACAGAGCAAGCAACACAATTTGCTCCACTTAAAAAGAAGCAGGAAATTAATGCCTCACTGTATATATAAATACACAGACACAAGTGCATTTACATGTATTTCTGAGGTATTTGGTATTTGATACATTGCTGTATCATATCCTTCATCTCTGTAAGATGGGTATCTCTCTTTCCTAGCAGACACATCATCAATACTAAGAAGTCTCAAGATTGTAACAATCCAGTATTTACACCAAAACCAATCTGCTGCAAAAATGAGTGCAAAAAATCTACTTAATCACACATGAAGTAGATAAGAATCTTTACTACTCGTTTCCTCTCGAGGGCTGGTTTTGCATTTATTATCTGTTCTCAAAATGCCTTTCATTGCTGTTTGCATGTCTAGAGCTATGCAGGACTAACTGGGAAAAGTGTATGCAAAAAGGATCCAAAAAATGTAGACTGGTTCAATCCATCTACATTTGCATGGGTTTTAGTTGTTTTTGTTTCCCTGAGTCACCCTGGAATTAACATTCTCTATATGTGAGTCTCTGAGAAGGATCTGTTCAGGGAAACAGATGCTGTTAAGACTGCTCCAAAAATGCAGCTCATGTTATATACTTCAATCAGTGAACTGAAACCAGGCCTGTTTGTGATTCACTCTGTTCAAACAGTGAACCCTGCAGATCAGATGCAGAGGCTGGGCACTGTGAGGGAAGGAGAGAGAGCCTGCTGGAAAAAAAAAAAACTGTTGCTGAAAATGTTTTCTGTCTTAGCAAACATCATATTCCTTGTAACCAGGAAAAAAGCCACTGAAGGGGAATTTGTGCATACCCTGAGACACAGCCTTACTTCTTCATTTCATATACCAGACACTACATAAGGTGTGATCTGTTCATTATTTTTATAATTAAGGCAACAAGAGCAGCTCTGGCTGCAGAAGAGTCAAAGATTGAGAGGCTGAAGGCTCAGCTTAAAGAACTGCTACGGTTTTCCCAAGATGTGCAGCCACATGCTGAGAGTGTTGTCTCTGCAATACACCAGTATCAAAGGTACTGGGAGGTCTGATTATGGTGGGCAGGTGGGGGAAATCTTCTCTGAGAGATTGTCAGGGGCCTAAGAAAAAAATGATATGCCATCCAATTGTAGGTGATAGGCAGAAAGAAAAGCTTTTGCTAATTACATCTGCCTCCATGCTTCAGTAAAGCTGTAATTTCAGCTATTTGCTAGGAGCTGGAGGCTCCTGGTCATTTTCAAGCAATGATCTTACATCATTAATGTTGTGTATGGTTTGAAGAAAATTAGATTGTTGGCAGCTAATTTGATCTAATTAGCATTTCATAATAGTAATTTATGTATTTTGCTTGCCTTTCATGCCAGCAACTAGAAAATCAGGACAGGAGCCGTGGTAGTAAACGGTTCAGAAGAATTATGGCCCTCCCTTGCTGAGTTCGTTGTGGTGACTCACCAGCCTTAGCAATTATTTGGCAGAGTTTATTCCCCTTCTTCTGGCAGCTTATATGCATGTTCCTGTTTTCAACTTGCCTTGGGTTGGAAACTCTGAAAGTTTAGCCTCTCCCAGACTTCAGTGTTTCCGTTTCCAGGCTGCCTGGAATCAGGAAGTAAGAAGCTGCAGCAAATTTTGCAAACTAGAAGAAAGGATCATTTTTTTAAGGGAAAAAAGAAGGTCAGTTCTTTTCCTGTTATCCCAGCTTATTTCCCTCTGCACAGTATGCTGTCCTGCTGGAAGGGTTATAGCTCATTGTGGGAAAGGACTTCAGTTTAAAAACTAGCAAATAAACAATGTTGAAAGAGGAGCAAAGAAGGCAGGGGACTTGCCTATGAGTAGAAAATGGCAGCTGCTTCTTTGCCAGCTTCTCTCTAAAGCTTCTTTGGGAAGTCTGGCAGCTTCCCACTGAGCCTGGCAGGGGCAGCAGAGCAAATGGCAGAGGACGTGTTAAGTCAGAACTTTCTGTTTGCAGAGCTTTTGGGCCTCTGCAAACTTGCCTTTGTTTAGCCCCGTCACGGCCCAGTGACACAGGTAAGATTGCTTGTGTTTTTATAGAAAGGCAGGATTGATCCTGATTGGCATTGCTCTCACCTGCCTGTCTTGTGAGTTTGCAAGATACTGTTCCCCTATGAGCATAAAGCTTGGGCTGCATTTTGCCATGTCAGGCAGGATTCTGCAAACTGTGAGTCTGAGAAAAACAGGAGGCAGCTGCATGGGGTGTGTCACTGCTGGGCCTTGTCGCTTGGCTGGGTTTGGGATAAGCCTTTTTAAGAGAAGCCTGGATATTCATCGAAGGTTTGCAGATTAATGGTTTTTTTTTTCCAATAATAGAGCTGTGTATGTATGTGGATACATATACATAAATACAAAGCTTTTATCAGAATCACCTTTGTGTACTAATATAAATTCAAGTGGTTCTGCAAAATTAAAAATAATTGTATTTGATATAAAAATGTATTTTTCAGTTTTTGTGTTACTATCGAAGACTTTTTAATGCATTTTTTTTAAGAAATAAAACCTTATTTTTTGCAGGCAGCTGCAGTTATGTTCTAGACACTCTTGATTTGTTCCTCCCATCAGTCAGTGAGATAATAATTTGTTAAATCCCACTGGTGACAGCAGCCAAGAAAGATCACGTACAAGGAGAGGCTGCTGGCTACTAGAAAAGCAAAGTAATTCTTGATACACAGTTGCACAAAGGACAACTGTGTCCTACAGCATCTAAATAAAGTTTTGTCAGATGTCTCTGACTGACAGAGCAGCTGTTGGTATGCAACACCAGGCAGAGGCAGTAGAGCAGACTGAGGCTTTTGTGTTGTATATGGTTTACACCCCAGTATTGTGTTAATTCATGCCTTGAAGAATAGAATGTTTGGGTTTGGATTTCTTCATAATCCTTCTCTTGGTTGTCACTTTATCCTTACAGGGTTAGAGGCAAGACTTCTAAAATGAGCACTGATACAGAAACCCAACTGAGGAGACTCATCCAAAATCCCCTGCAAAGTTTTGAACAGTGGAAGCCATCAGTCCAGATGCTCCTGGAGACTCCAGAGCCAGAACTGGCTCACATCGAGGTAGCAAAGCTGTTGCTAAGTTCAGACATGTGGGTTTCACCTAGCCTGCATACAGCTGCCAGGCAGCAGCAGCTGAAGGTCCTGCCAGTGTGGCAGGAAAACCCACAGCAGGGATGGAGGTCTTAGGTCCAGCAGAAGCACATTGTTTTATTTTCTGCCCTCCATTTGGTTAATTGGAGTTGTCATCTGAGTAGGCTGCATAAAGTGCTAGATATCTTTAACAATTATGATCATATTGTTTAGCATTAGCCCAGATCTCCCTGGATGGGAAGTTTGTGGACTCTGTTAACGAAGAATTATTTGGTGATAAAGACATGGAATTAAAATGCACGATTTGTGGTGTGCCCAGCAAGGTGTGTTTGTTACTTTGTCATCCCTGTGATCTCCTGAATAAATGTGTCTGTGAACAGGGATGGAATTTATTCTCAGGATGAGTATTCAAGCTGCCCTTCCTGTTGGTTTTTTAGGCCTCTCCTCTGCACAGACAACTCTTTCCATAGTACAGCTTACCTCTCTTCCTGTTCACAAAATGGATGCAGCCCTGGTGCCTCTAACATTATCAGGAAATTTTTTCCTTTAACTGGGCACTGTCCAGGTACCTTCTGTTACCCCTTGTTGGCCCAGCATACTGTTTTTACCTGACTTTGTCACTGCTTTGGTTGTGTGACTTGTGTAAGAATAATATGGTTATATGATTATTATTTTGGTATGATTTCACTGGAAGAACTTTTTCTCCTTCAGGCTGCTCTAGCTGAAAGCTCCCAGTTCAAGGAGAAGTTGATGACATTACAGCTAAAGAAAGATTTGCTGAACAATGTCCTTGGTGAGGAAAAAGCAGCATCTTTCCTTCAAGAAGTAGCTGAAGCTTCAAAAGAGAGAGAAATTCTACACAAAAGTCTGCTGCAAAGCAAGAGCAAACTCCAGGTGAACTACAAAACCCATTTATTGTCTTTGCCTGTGATAAAGACAAAGATGAAGTCTTTACTAAGCCAGTTTTATACATATAAATTTAGTACTAATCCCTTTTCCTAGATTGATCAAATATTCAAATAAATTTGTAGTCTGTTGCATAGCCTAGCTCAGTGTTTGTTCTGAATACGAAGCAGATATTGACAAAAGATAGTGGCAAGGGGTGTAAGTTGAATGCTGGACCTGTTTTCTTATTTCTCCTTCTAGAATTTGATATTGCAACACAAGAACTTTGATGCTGGTTTTGCACCATTGCAGAAGAAATTATCTGCCATCAAAGCCAAATTAGATCTGGAGAAGGAACCACGGCCTGACCTCTTGGGTAAAAAGACTCAACTCCAGAGACTCCAGGTACATTACAGTATATTACAGGAGGAAGCAGCTGGAAGCTGTTGGTGGTACACCTTCTTGGGCTAGTTCAATTGCTAAAGAAAATGTATCCTGACACTTCCCACTGGTAGTGAAACTGCACAAGATAGATTGGTTCAGGTTAACTTCCTCAAAAGAGTTTCCAGTGGTCCACTTCCTTTTGTATCCTCCTCTTTCTGCTCTTTACCTTGTCACTTAGCTGTGACACATGCTGGATTTTCTCCACAGGCTGATTCAGCTGTACAAGATAAAAAAAAAACAACAAAAAACCAAAAAAACAACAACAAAAAAAAACCTATCAGAAAAAGATAATTTTTTTAGTTAGTGTTTTGAACTACTACAGCAAAGGGTCCAACGTGCAGTAGAGCCTGTTTGAGGCATACAGTGGGATTACATACCTGGGAGAGAGGAGAGAAGAGTGGGAGGAGAAGGGAGAGGGGATGTGACTCTGCCAAGGTGAGCTAGGACAGTTCAGCTGTACGGTGGCACTTCATCCTTGGTGACCACAGGGGTGTTATCACCATAGCTCTTTGCTGGTTATGCTCTGGCTCCTTTGGCACTTCTCAGCAACTTATCTTCCCTGTTATCTCACAGTAATATGTAAAGGACATCCAACTAATTCTTTCAGAAACATTTACTCCTAGGCCTTGAAACAATTAATTTTCTTAATGACAGTGGTTGTTGCTGCGTTTTTTTTGTCCTCACGCTGTCAAATGAAGCTGCCTTTGGTGTATGTTTTATGAAAGTCCATGCCATACCTAACGCACTACACGTACAGAATCTGTCTTTCCCTCTGCAGATGATCCAAGATGACTTGGCCGAGCTTGCAATTCACATGGAGGAGATAGAGAAGCTCGTTCAGTCAAATGCCACACACAGGCATGAAATGAACCAACTCTCATCTGACTCTCAGGCCCTGAAGAGATCACTAGAGGTAACATATGAAAGTTTTTAGTCCCCTGGGGAGTTGTCAGTTGCCTCTATTTAGAAATATTTTAAAAAAATCTTTGAGCATATGACATTACATGCTTTGAGTGACAGATATTTTCTTTTCAGGGGAAGAAGACATTGAATTCTTACGACTTTGATAACTATTCCAGTATTTTCTGATTGTCTCTAATGTGATTTCCCTTGGGGATAGGATGCCATTCACACAGATTTTATATCTGTATAAACTATTTCTGGTGTGAGCCTGAGGTTTCTGACCAAAAGAGCTCAATAGTTATATTATCATGATGGTGTTTGCACTTCACAGATTATGGGAGAGGGAGTTTGTATCAAAGTGCTTGGGGGTTTTATGGCTTTGTTACCTAAAAGTTAATGAGAGAAAAGTGCTGCAGTTGTATAAATACTTACAAAATCCTGAGGCATTTTGTAGCTTGCAAACATACCTATAAAATGACCTCCAGAGCAATCTCAGAAGAAGAGCTCATTAAGTTACCTTAGCTATGTAGTTCGCTATAAAATTGCATGTGTTACCTGAACATGCACTGTAGAATTCTAGTTTCAGTCTCACTCTTCCCATTTATCACTGAACTGAACTTTTTCCAAGTGAGTCTGTACAGTCATTTCTGATTGAGGGAGTGCAAGATGTATTTGCTATTGACTGGGATATAAAACCCCCAGACATGTGTATTCTTTATTCCCTTTCAGCTGAGAAGGAAAGGAGCTATTCTAGTTCTTAATACCCCCTCGTGTGGCTGAATTCAGGCCTGCAGGAGCTTGGAGGTGTTTTCCACACCACTGATGCTAAAAGGACAGGTTTTTTTGTCTCTTGTTAATAGCTGCTTTTTTTCTTTTTGCCCATGAGGTTCTGTGCCCATCATAGTGTTAGAGCCGGTAAAGATAGTGCTTTTCGTCTGTCTTTATCTGACATATTTTTATCATTTGTAGATGATGATACAGCAGAGTGAAGACCGCGTTCAGAAGCATTGGGCATATAATGACAAACTGTCTGACCTCCAGCAGTGGATCTCAGTAACCAGGGAGAAGATTGAGTCCTGCCAGGATGCTGAGGAAGAGCAGAACACCGAGGGCAGGCTGGAAGACCTGGAGGTGAGAAAAGCATCTTAGTTTAAGATGTTCATTACTCACCTTGCAGCATTCAAGTTGCAACATTAAGAGTGGGGGGTTCTAGTGAGGATTTCCTGGTTCTTTACTTCTTTACTTCCTGGAGAGTAATGATGTGTGTTTCTCCTTCAGTATCTGTTGGTTGCTGTTGCCTCTCTGCTTTGCCCTGTGTTGTGGGATGTGGGGCCATGTAACAGACAAGAGCAATGAAAATGAGTAAGAAGTGTTGAGATGGATAAAGTATTATCCAAGGACAGGTGGTCTGTTCCTGTCAGGGTCATCTCTCTGAACAACACCTGCCTTTGCCTGTGTGTACTCATCAATACATTCCTGCCATTTTAGCTGGCCTTCTACTTGTTGAACTCAGCTGTTCTAAAGCTTGCAGCTTTTCCTTGGGTAGCAGTACTTTGCATGCTGAATTCACTCCAGTAGGTTACTTCAGCTGGCAGCTGTTGCCTTCATATGGGAGACCAAAATCTTTCATGGGAAGGCTACAGAAGGAGGGGCATTGACAGCTTGCACTCTCAAACTTTTCCCATCAGCTCTTTGACCTATGTTGGCATTTTGGAAGCATCCATGGCATGTTTTTTCCTGCTAGCTATGTTCTAGCTAGTGCCAACAAAAGCAGCATAGTCCTGAACTGAACATGGCCTTCAGTCTGACATAACCTCTGCTCTACCCAGGATACCTAGGAGTAATTGTCAGGGCTTTGCCTTTCAGAGATTGCTAGCTGAATTTCCAGAAAAGGAGATCCTGCTGCACCTTGTGGAAGCTCATGGCCAGTTGCTCATGGAGAATTCTTCTCCAGAGGAGATTGTCCATATCCAGGCAGAGCTGGATCAGCTGAAGGAGTCATGGAAATCACTGAAGGAGATGGCAACTGGGTAAGTGCTCATGTAGGTCTTCCTTATGTCCCTTCAATGGGGTTCTCTTTACTGCAGTAAAAACAGACACACTTGAGGCTTTATGCTCTGTGCTGTGAATGGCCATACCACAGCACTAGAAGCAAGATGGGATTTTATTTAATTGTTTATAAACTGAAAATAGTTACTTTTAAGAAAATATTTTTAAGACTCTGTGAACCACAATGTCTGTGAATCTTCCTTTACTTCGTGTCGGAGTAGGCAGAGTCTTATGACCTGGCTCACTCTTGTACTGCCAGTCTGTGTCAGAGGAAATTTGGCTTAGACTGGGTGACTTGTGCTGTCCTGTCTCATCTTCCTGTTCTCCTTGGAGATGCCTTCAAGGAAGGTGTATCTGCAATGGGATTCGTGCCTTTTGCAAACCTACAGAAGTATAAACAGAGCTAAAAATTTTCTCTTTAGCTGGGAAATGAAAACTTAATTTATTTTGCCTCTACTGTGTAGTGTCAAAATGCTGCTCATATTTGCCAATCTATATTAATGTTTAATGATGTGCTGCATGTATGATTGTATTCATACATGCTGTCAGAACAGGCACAAAAATTAAATTACAAAATTGAGGAATTGATTGTACTGCCTTGTGTAACCAGAAAGAAAGCTATATTGCTAAGGTAATATTTTTAGTCCCCTAAATAAAAGAAAACAAACACTTGGAAATTTTAGAACTAGAGTCCTGGTGCAGCTGTGAGACACTCCAGTTGGGAATATCTTCAATAGTAATAGTGTTATTAGTATTAATAATGATATAATAACAATAGTGCTGTTTCTCCAGAGTTGTCTCCCATAGCCCCAGTCAAAATGTGGATGTCCACTGCACTGATATCTCTGGTTTTGTGTTTTCAAGTCTCCTCAAAAAGTGGCAGTTAGACAGACCAGTGGCTGACAAGAAGAAAAGAGCATTTGTGGACAGCAGATGGATGTCTAGACCTGCTTTCCACCTTTTTGATGTCGATCCCAACCATAAGCAGGTGAGATGGGGACTCTGTGTTTGCCATCATACCAGCTTCACAAGAACAATTTCATTGCCTTCATCTGATATTGTGGGTTACAAAGTTGGAGGTTAAGATTTCCCAATCAGGCCTTCAGAGGAAAAGCCTGACACAACAGTAAGGGCTTTTTTTTCCTGTTGTTCTGTATCCTAGGAGAAAATGGGAGAATGGCAAAGTACAAGCAGCCACTTAAAGCTCCTACATGACTTTGAAGAGTGGCTACGAGGAGAAAACACCAAACTGACCAAAATTCTTGCTGGGACTCCATCTTCTGCAGAGGAAATCAAGGCACACCAGCATAAACTTGAGGTGAGTTTTCAGGGGGTGAATGGAGAAAAATATTGCAGTAAGTGTGAATTCTTTCAGAATAAAAAAAAACCCAAACAACAAAACCCAAAACCACTCCACCTACCAACCAAAAACCCACCACTCCCCCAGAAAACCCCAAAAAGTCCTCAAGAACAAATAGACAAAAAATTCAAACACTAGGCTCTCTGCTTTATGAGACTCTACAGTAGATGAAGATCAGGAATTCAGGACCAATTTCATGTTTCTACTAAGAAAGTTCTGCCAGAGTAGAACCAGAGTAGAAGGGAAGGGAGTACCTGGCATTTAGCTGTTGGGTTGGACATTTCCAGTGTGGTATGGCAAAGGTGTTTTTCAAAGAGGGTGATTAAAATCAGTGCCAAATCAGTATTTGGTCTCACTCTTCCTGATGAGTATAGCCAAATGCCATGGCAATTTGTTAGATTTGTTGGATTGTTAGAAACTAAACACAGAAATATCCAAGGCTACAGGAGTCCTGCAGGTAAATTTAATATCATTGCAGGCCCAAAAGGCAATAACAAAAACAAATGTACTGTTGCATAGCCACTGTTTTTTCAAGTGCTAATTTAAAAAGTGGGGCCTTCCTGAATCCTGAATTGCTGCTGACCCTTGTCTTTGCTTTTAGGAGCTGCAGTCTCGTGTGCCTCATGGTCAGCATCTCTTTGAGGACCTCCTCCATCTTCACCCTGTCTTT
The DNA here is from genome assembly GCF_971803275.1 of Cyanistes caeruleus. Lineage (NCBI taxonomy): Eukaryota > Metazoa > Chordata > Aves > Passeriformes > Paridae > Cyanistes > Cyanistes caeruleus. The sequence goes on along the minus strand of NC_141706.1, from coordinate 54,425,886 downwards.
GGAAATTCTGAAGACCTGGAGGACCTGCGTTACCGATGGATGCTCTACAAATCTAAGCTGAGAGAGTCCATGAGCTCGCCGGTAGGTGACAATACACAGCCCAAGCTGCTGAGCTCTGCCATTGCTCTTTCAGGTTGCTTCACATTGCTAGTCTTACTTCAACAGTATGCACGTGTGTCTGCTTAATTAACAGTTGTGCGCTTTTTCCCTTTGTAAGCTGCGCTCAAAATATTTCTTGAGATGGAAGTTTCAGACCAGAATAATAAAAGGCAAAGAGGAATGCAGCTGGGGACTGAGAGGTGTCTGTGTGTGTGAACATTTTGGATATGTGCCGGGTTCTGGGCACATGGATTTCTATTTTTTGTCCTTTCTCCAGAGAGTTATTTTTTGACAGTTCCTGCAATAAGAATATATTCACTGTTCATTATTTGTGTCTCCTGCTGTGAGACAGAATAGCCACTGACTGAACTGATTCAAAGTAACTGTGCACAGAAGGACCTAAGCCCTTTTGAAACTCTATAGCCTAATGATATATAATGAGATAAAGAGGAGGCATTTTAATGCAAAAACCAAATTATTAAAGAAGTTACTGAGTTTTTATATATAAGACATGCTAAGAATGGCAGGATTCATCATCATATGTAAGATATTCCAGGGCATGCTGAAGATATTCCCATGCTCTTAGCATAAACATACATAATTATTGATTAATATTTTTCTAGCTTAACTACTCACATTATCTGAGCAGCTTCAAGATACCATAATCAAAGGATTAGAATTTATAGGTTTGCATTTGATATTTTCTGTATACCAGTTCTTTCAAAGGTATCTGAATTTGAACACCTAAAATTTGAGGCACTTTAAAATTTTCTGCCTTAGAACACCATGTCTTGAAATCCAAAGCCTGTTTAGAACATGAATCCTTTAAAATGCATGGAAAGTAAGCATGACTTTTATTAATTAAGAGCATATTTCTGTGTTTGCCCTCAATTGTAATGACTCATGCTGTGTTTACCAAAACCTTCTGTAAGCATTAACATAGTCAGTAGGTGTCAGTAAAGTCAAAGCTATTGCTGGGACAACTGTTCATCTGCTTCAAGTAGTCAAGAACCTAAAACCATGCCACCTTTCTGCCTAATGGTGTTAAAAGGCCCATTAAAAAAAATCTCCTGCTGGTACACTCTGTCCAGGTGACCATGCATTTGAAAGAAACATCCCCTGTGTAGTGAATATTCATTTACAGGCTCCACTGGGATCTTAAATTTATGCTTCTTTTTTTCTTCTCTTCTTTTTTTTTTCTTTTAAACAGAGTGCTGGACATTTGGAGGAACCAGACAGATTCAGAAAGGCAAGACAGTTTCTTATTATTAAGCTAAAAAAAGTTTGAACAGAATTTTTTGCATAAAATTATTTTAAATTTTTCTAGAGATTTGTGAAACTAATTTGCTTATTAAGAGCCACTCTTAAATGAATTTATTTTTTTCTCCAGATTTTTAAATGGAAAAATATTACAGAGTTTTTACACTTGAACTAGGCTTACTGTATCTCTAGAAGCTAAATATCTATCTCCTGGATGGATATTTAGAAGAGGGAAACTCACTTTTTATATATATCTACATGCTATATGAATTTAATTCATTTTTCAAAAGAGACTAAGGAAGAGCCAAAATATCTCTCTAAAGGATTTAGCAGTTAAGTGCCTAAAATAATTTTGAAAATGAAGCTTCTAATTCTTTAGACAATTCTGAAAAAAATATGCTTTGGATCAATCAGCCCACCTTCTTTCTAGTGCAGAAAGCCAGAGAAAGCCCAGAGATTTGTCTAATGCTATTAGATTAAATCCTTATTCTAAGCAGCATAATTCCTCCTGTGATGGATTTTCTTTTTGAAGTGATGACATAAGAAACAGAAGCATTACAGGGGATGATAAGGAGAAGCTAAAAGAAAACAAAATGCTGCCAGTTTCTTATTAAATCAAGCAGCACTTCTGATCCCATTTTCATAAAGTCAGCAAATTTTTCTGTCACAATTTGCTTTTTTTATAGATGCTGCTCTACTTTGTACTGTCATCTCACTTTCCATTTGTTTTTAGAAGGAATAGAATAAGGCTATTTTTCTCAACACAAAGAAGATTGAATGAATAAAGTGTTGCAGGATGATAATCAAATAGTAGGTAAATCAAACCTTTGATTTCTCCTGTTGAAACTCCTCTGTAGAAGAGACCAATATTTAAAGGGTGCAGTACAGTGCATTTCAAGCATCGCCAGAAATCAAGACTTTCCTCATTCTGATGAGATATTCCTCTAATACTCAAATGTGGAGTAGCAGCTCCAATACTTTTACCCAACAGAGTACTGACCAATTTTAAGGCAGTTTTCACACTTTCCTCAATAGTTTTGGCTGCAGTTCAGCCTTCCTGAAGACCCCCAAAGACTTTCTGTTCTTGCCTGTCTGGCTCAGCATTAATTATTTCATCCAGTAAGGTCACCAGAATTTTTCAGGCTGGAAAAACAGTATGACATTTTGATACTTGGTGTAGAGGCAGCCAAACATTTAGTAGTGCTTCTTTTCTCTAGAAGAGGCTCACAGGGATCTTCCAGAAGACTGACCAAGGAATTCTCTGATTTCATGTTGTCACATTGTTTGTAGGGGAAAACAAAACAAAAGCTTTAGGCATAAGCATGTCTCCTCTACAGTTAGATGCCATTTTTAATTCATGTGCCTCACCTGCCTTGGGGTACATGGTATTTATTCACCCTTAAATTCTCTGGATTAGACTAAAGGCTTCACATAATGGCAGGCAGCAAACATTTGTCAATTAGGCCTACAGCAAGAGCCCAAAAAAAACCCCACTCTGTGAGTTTTTAATAGCTACTGAACACAAAGAGAAACAGCTCAGGGTGGAAAGGACTGAAGAACTGAAATACCTCATAAGCATGAGGGAAATGGCTCCCATTGCACTAACAATTGATTTGCAGTTTCCCTTCAGCCAGTACAGATGTTGCTGTAACTTACACCCTGCTCACTTCAGTGAGATTTCCCTGACCTCAGGGCTTTCATTTTCCATTTAAACAGTATCACTACAACAAGAATCCAACTGCTGCAAGCAGAAGTGTCTTTTTTTTTTTTTTCATTAATTCCATTATTACCTTAATTTCATTAAGGTTTTATCAGGATGTGAGATGGTGTTGCCATAAGATTTTTGAGCACCACTTAAGAGAGACAGAAAATAATGTTGATCTCTTTTGGGTGTATCACTGTTTGGCCTAAGAAGAAAACCAGGCCAACTGCAGAATTCTAGGCTATGCAGTTTACTTTAAATTCAGATTTAACACCTAAAATGTGGCTAGAAAAAAAGATTAAGAAAAATATTTTTGCATGCATGAATATCTTTTCAAACCTATGGTAAAGGAAGCCAACTACCTTGAAGGGAATGGCTGATCTCAGGAGTTGGTGTCTGCAGGAGGTGCAGATGGCTGTGCTTGCAACAACCAGTGAGTTTGCATAAAATAGGATCAGGTTATCTCTAATTTGTCAGCCCCCTCATGCTCTTAAGTCACACAAAATCAGCAAAAGTGGCAGAAGTTGAGGTATTTTTGGACTGATCTCTGCTTTTTGCAGCAGTAACTCTTTCTGAATCAGCAGTGAATATTTTGCAGCAGCAGTAGATGAACATGGAGATGGGGAAGACCCAGCTGTAACCATTGTCATTTGATTGCCTTCTGATTTTATTCCATTTCTAGCCTACATGGCCAAATGTTGGATATATACAAGGAGCCTGCTCCATGTATAGTAATGTGCTTTTTTTCCTGATCATTCATCCATTGCCGAGGACATGCCCCTGCCACTGGTGCCCTTAGGAGCAGAACAGCCTAATGATTGTGATGTGAGTGACTTCTTGTTGATTAACAAAAAACAGTTGCAGGAAATTGCACTGGCTGCAGTGAATTTTTAGCAGGTGCCAGTGACAGCCAATGTAGATGGATATTTCTGCAAGGTACCTAGCACACTCAAGAACGTAATCAAGCAAGTGCTCAATAATAACCATGATAAATGTTAGTTTGGCTCCCAGCTACCTAAAAATATTCCATGAGCATTCTTAGCATAAATAGGAAGTCAAATGCTCATTATTTACTAGGTCTAGGTAGTGCTGTTTGATTTATTTTCTCAAGTGCTCAGAGTAATTACACTTCCTTGCTAAACAAACAATCTGGCTTTATTGTTTGTACAAACAAAATAATTAGAATTCATTACATCAGTGGTCAGCTAATTGCTTCCTTTGAGATTCTGCTAAGAGTAATCTCCTGTAACATATAGACAGAAGGAACATGTAATTTAATCTTCTTTGGAGACACCATTGATCTGGAGTCAATCAAATTAATGCAGTCATTCAGGAAACTGCAGAGCAAGAGCTGCCACAGCTTGCCAGGAAGAAAACAGTTCTGTGGTCTGCTCTGCCCAAGTGCAGATATGATGGAGGTTCCTCATGGCATAAAAGTACAGCATTCTGTGTTAGTGCCTGTGGCAGTGCTGCCTCACAAGTCCTGCTAGGTAATCCCACTCGAAATCTTCTGTACAAATTCTTAGTAAAATGTAAAACACTTTTTAAAAGGTATATTTTCTTCAGTTTTTAATACCTCTTTTATAGATAAAGATCTCTCCATTTTTGTTGGGTTTTTTTTCATTACTCTGCCTTTTTGCCTGTGCTTACCTGTTTTAGGAATTTTACCATGACCCAAACACAGGCTGAAGGGCATCTTAGCATTAAAAATTAGCAGATAGACTTTTCTCCTTACAGTGACGTTTGCTCAGAAAGGAAACTTAGTCAAAAAAACCCCCAAAAACCCCACCTCCAGAAAAATCCTGACTGCCCATTTCTAACTCAGACCCACTGTTAAGTATGCTGAACCAGGCAGCAGCACCCCCTTTCTTTTCCAGCAGGCTCACAGGCTTCCCTTCACATTACCTCACCTGTGAGACTCTGCCTGTGTGCTCTTATTTCTGTAGGTTTCCTGCCGTTTTCCAATCTACATTTCAGTGTCCTCAGATGTCAGATATCTGGGGCTCATTGTGGTTTATGTGATCCTGCCTCCCAGGATGGTTCTCGTGTGGTGTTAGTTAGGCATGTGGTTGGTGCTCCTTGCTTCATGTGAAACGATGTGTCCTTTAGCTGCCTGCCACGTTGTGAAGTACTTGCAGATTTTCACCAAGGAGATAGCTTAGAATGATTTTTTCAGCAGATATAATTTTATGTCCTAACTGAAAGGTAAAGAGAGAGATTTGTTGAACAATAGCAGAATGCAACCAATTTTCAGTATATACCTGAAAATACGTTTTTAACACAACTGTAAAAGGTACTGCAAGAAAAACTCTTTTAATCATTACCTCTAATTTTTATACTTATTATTTATTTAAAAGTAAGAAATCGCATTTTAAAGTATTTCAATAAAATGCAAATATATTCAAATTATGTATAGTGACTGTAGAATTTTAAGAAAAGTTTGATCTTTCCTTGAGAGAAGTCACTGGCAAAGCAGCTGGAAACATACATTATTGACACAATAAACCAGCTTTTGATGTCAGTAACATCTACAAGTTCCAGAACATTTTGTCTTTCTTTCAGTTTTTATTCTTTCTCTGCTTATTTTAATTAGTTTATTTCAACTTGCAAGGATGAGTGGAAGTTGGAAATTGGGAAAAGTTGTTTTACTTGCCTGCCTGCCTGAATATAGAAGACTGAGATCTTTTTCTGCTTGCTTAGGTCTGGAGAATTATAGAAATCAGTGCTGCTTTTACAGATCAGGCTGTAGCTCCTGTCCTGTGATGTTTCTCCTGGAAAGATGACATGCTGTATATGCACACAGAAGTTAACCTTTATAAATTAGTTTGTGTCACAGTAGCAGATGGCACAGTGCTTAGTTATAAGTGACTTTGAGGCAGAAATTCTGAAATATCCACCATATGTGGCTGCTGAAACCTCAGATACAAACTGCTGGCTCTTCCTTGTTTTCTGTTTCTTTTAAATTAAGCCTTCATCAAAGATTCTGGATTGTCCCTCAGCCATGTTGAGGAGGTACTCCAGAATCTTCAGTAAGGAAGAAAACAGTCCTTAATTTGCCTGTATACCTACCTATTTACATGCATGTGCTTATGCACTTCAGAATTGAAAGGAACATTAAGGTTGCAAAGTCAAGCAACCTGAAGATGGAAAACAACAGAGTTAAAATTGCTTGTATGGCTGCAGTTAACCTCTCTTCAGCATTCTGGTTCATTCTGGTAGTTCTTTATGCAAAGCAGAATGATAAGCACAGAAATCAGTGGGGTACCCGGTCCCCTTACTCATTCCTCGCTGCTGGTTGCCTCACTGCCTACCCTGGGCAGTGTTTGCTTTTAGGAAAGTACAGACCTGAACTCAGTGTCTCACTGTCCTTTTGCAGAGGCCACAGAACCTCTAATCAACAGAGACTGATCTTAGTTCCTGCTGTGGTTTATGGGATTATGCTTTGCCCAAGAGCATATTGGATGCTCAGTTCTGTGGTGACAGTAGTATCCAACTCCCCTAAATGATTTCCCTCTTGAAAAGGCCAGCTGTGATTTGCAATATGTTGTTTATCTTGGAGTGGGACACTCATGATAAATGAGTGTACCGGCTCTGAGTTGAGAACTGATGAGAATTGCAACTCCAAACTATCTCACACTGAGGTAAAAAACCAATTAGCTTTGGTTTGAGAGAGCAGCCTGTGATCCCTGTGGAGCTGATCTCTTCTTGTTGTCAATAACCTGGCTCTGTGAGTGACAGCTGAGTAAGATCTCAAGTGGCAGAAACACAGGGCCTCTCAGAGGCAAAATGCTGCTGATAAGGCAGTTGCTTCACCAAAACAAGTGGTGGTGCTTAATACTCCTGTCCAGGCATACTCCTGTCCAGGATGAAAGGAATGTATGGCAAGCTGTTGTTTCAGCCTTCCTGGCAGCTCTGTTTATTCTCAGAGGAGTAACAAAGTGGTAGGATCCTTACCTATGTAGGTGATCCTTTCCAAGGCCTATCTATTCTTCCTGTTAAGTTCTTCCTCTTTTCCTATTGCTGTAGTTTAATACGTTGTGACCTTCCCACTTTGGAGGTGGGCCTGGATTCATCCTGCCTAGACATCTAACTTAGGGTTTCACATCATCATGAATTGTGCTGAGGGTGTGGATGATGGTTGACTCTTCATGGCTTCTTGTAGAATGTGCTAGGAGTGAGGTTCAAAGCTAACACAAAGGATATGTTCTTCATGCCAGCTGGAACTCCTTGCTAAAGAATATTGAGGCCTCTGTACAGTTTGTGTAGGTTTAAGGGGAAACTGGACAAGTGTCTGGAAGACAGATTCCCTGAATGTTAAACAGATGAACAAGCCCTATCAGGATCAGGAAACTGCCTGAACTGAAAGTAGCTGGAGGCTGAGAATATTAAGGAGAAATTATTTATGCTTGCCTTACTACCTATGCATCTGTGCCAACTGCTGTAGAATGGAGGATGCTTGGGCTGGGTACAGCCCTGGCACAATGTGGAATAGCTGCTGGTGTCTGTGTGTAGTGTCTGTAGGACACGAGGGCATTGGACTCTTTATCCCTGGCTAGTGCAGGAGTTTTCAGACAGCAGTGCGTTTCTCAGGAAATACTCTGAGGTAAGAGGAATAAATCCAGACTAAATATTTTTTCTCTGTTGGATCAGTGACTCAGTGGTGCAGGTATGATTCTTGTCAGGCATGCTGGTGACATACAAGCAGCAGCAAAACCCCGCTAATGAGGCTGGTATAAGATGCTATATTGCTCTGCTCTCTAAAATAGCTAGATTAACTGTGTGTTTTCTTATATCCTGGAATGTGGGCAATAGCAAACCAGGGGGGGCACTGATTTTTAGTGAAACACTTCAGCAACTTACACAGGAATATTATGTAGCAAGTTCTAAAGTGCTTTTCTGCTGTTTCCCGTCCAAGTGATTTTTCACGGTGCGTTTGGTAAGGAGTTATTAACTGCAAACAGATTTAAGTTCTGAGGACTCCCCAGATCTAAACTGATGCTTGTCATTCAAACGCCCCAGCATGAATCACGTACAAATGTCAGTGTTCACAGCCAGTGCAGTTCATCTGGAACAAGCATGCATTTAGCATTACACAAAACACAGCCGTTCACCCCCTGACAGTCCTTGCTTGTCCTGGTATTTTGAGGGAGGAGGACATTTATTCTTGATGGTGAACTTTAGAAGTATATTTTCTTTTTAAATGCCAACCTATTCCTTTTCCATGTGTGTTTCAAAAATGTCTCTGACACTTTGGCTCAATACCCAGGTATTCCAGCTGTTATTCTAAGATGGTGGAAATTAAAATTCTGTTGACTTCACTGGAGCTTTGCCAGTTTTTCTCAGAGGAAGATTTGGTTTCAGAATATTTAGTGGAGCCTATATCTGACACATGCACTGCAGGCACTGTGGGTGCTGGGTGGTAGCTGTACTGATGCCAGTAGCTGGAGTGATTGGGAAAGGGAAATTCCACTGCGTAACAAGGGTTGTGGTTCCAACCTTCTCATCTTTCTCATCAACCTTCCATCTCATATGGAAATGATATATCCAAACTGTCTCTTGCAAAGGTGGAACTGTGTTAGGCTGTCCTTTGCTAATCCTGAGTGATGTGTAAAGGGCTGGAAGTGTGTCCTGACTCTAGGACCCTGATCACTCTGAGTCCAGTAGAACAGAGATTTGAACCTTGGCCTCCTGAATTTCCTGTTGGTGCCATGGTCTCAGGTCACCACAGCCTGAAAGCATTTCTTTTTCACATCACAGATCTAAAAAAATATCTTGACTTAGTAAAATTTAAGTGCTATTTTTTTCATACGCTGAAAGGGAGTCAGTGCCTCAAATTTTCCATGCTTTTTCCAACTGTATCATCTTTTCTATTAAAATTTGCTGTGTCTCCTTCAAATTTTTTATCCTTTAACACCTGTCATAGTACTACCACAAAAAAAAAAAAAAGGAAAAAAAAAAAAAAGAAGAAAAAAAAAGAAAAAATCACCAATTGTTCCAGCAATCACAAAGCAATGGAACTAATGTAGGTTTCATGTCACAACAACTTCGGTATATAACTAATGAATCCATTTGTAAGATACCTGCTGACCTCCACAGACTAGTAGTTCCTGATCCTGACTTTATTTAGTTGTTCCTGTGCATAATCCCGCTGCAGACACTGAAATTAATGATAACTCTTCTGTGGATTTCAGTGTTTGCAGGTTGAGGCCCTCATTTATTAAGGGTTTATCATTGCAAATTTGCTGAAAACACCAAACCCTCACAGCTCCTGTGGGCCTCATTTTCAGTCCTGCAGAGGCATCTGTAATACCATGTTTGCTATAGCTGAGTCATTCCCATGACAACAGATGGAGTCTAAAATACAAGATTCTGACCTTGCTGTGTGATCAAACAAAACAGAGAAGCTGGGCATTGAAGACAAAAAAAAAGTTCATTGAACACAAATGCCTATAAACCCAGCAAGCAAGTGTGAGAGAAGCAGCAGATAAAAACTAAATATTTCTCCTTCTCTGAAGTTCTGCTCCAAGGTAACTGCCCCTCCACAGATTTTCCTAATCTTAGGATGTGCTATGAGTATCCTCCTCTGCAGAAAGCTCCAGGGAGAGCAAATGAGAGCTTGTTAATAAATCCATTTTGCATTAATTCTTTCTGGAGGATGAGCTGTGAAAAGCAATACTATTTTACAGCTTCTTCCAGTGTATCTAAAAGCAAGGCACTTTGAGAAATGGGACAAGATTGAAATGTTACTTGAGTTGCGTTAATAGTCCTTGCAATAGAAATCAAGGCAGAGTCAGTGAACTGCTCTGAATCAAATGCTGGATTGGTAGAAGAATCAGGTAGGAAAAACCTAATTAGTGGCCAGCTGGCAGTGTGGTCATCACAGGAAACCAGTGACAGGCCTGAGTGACCATAAGATGTCTTCTTCCTGAGCAGGAACAGAGACAAGGCACAACTGCAAAGGCTCACATTTCCCACCAGTTCATAGGCTGAAAGTCATAACAGGGAAGAGATGTGCTGCAGCTGGCCTGGCAATCAACTAATAATTTCAGACTGAAGTAGCTTTTAAAAACAATTCTAAAGGATTGACAGCAGTAAAACAAAACTTTTAGGTGTTGTTAGGAAGACTGGTGGTCCTCACAACTGTGTCAGTGAGAGGTGGATTTCTAACACCCAGTTTGAGTTTGTGAGAACATTTTTGAGGATTCCAGTTGTAAAGAAGTATTGAACAGTCACTCTCAGGATCCTACCCTGTAACAACATCAGCACTAAGACTTACTGTGCCTTAGTGGTAGGACAAAGAGCATGGTTTGAATTGCCCCAGTGCAGAATTAACTCGGATTGGATCTTCCACTGACAGAACTACACCTGTTAACATCTGCAAACAAACTTGCTCATGGATTCTGGAACCTGGCAAGGGTCTTTTCCCTTACAGATAGGGCACTCTGATAAATATATTTGTCATATTGGTGCATATTATGGATGCAATGAAGAATTAAGAATGAGAAATCTGTGTCAGTGAAAACGAAGATGTGAATGACAGTGCACTGATTTACACTGAACACACCCAGAATTACAGAGACAGGCCCAGAGAGCTCTGACCAAGCCTTGTGGCTGCTGCTCTTGTGCATAATGGATTTAGTGTTGACTGCAAGCACAGAAGACCCTCCAGGTTTTGTTCAGCCTATAGGCAGATGATATCCAGCGGGAGAGAAGGATTTCAGGTCTGGACTGGAGAAGGGAAAGTCACATTAGTACAGCTTCTTACACCTTGTACTTTGAGAACAGGTCACAGTAGGAGCAGATGACATCTGCAAGGCAGACAGGTTGGTGAAGCTTTGATTTCATGGGTAAATAGTCACTGTACCCAGGGAACTTGCCCAGTGGTGCTCAAAGTCAGTCCCACTCATGCCCTGGCATGTACACTTTATCCACTGACAGTTCCAGTGTCCAGGGATCTGAGTTTTGCTTGGCCTCAGTGAACAAATTACAGTCCAGATACTGTGGGCCAGAAATGATAGAGCAAGCAGCTGTTGCTCTGCTGCCTCTACATCTGCCTGACACAATAATTAAATCTCATCAGCCATTCAATATAATGGAAGCAAACCAACTACAACAGAAGGATTTTGCAGTATAACTGTCCTGTGATGTATAACTGCAGCTGTATATTTACCTTTGTAATTAATTCTGTAAGCATTTGTATGGAGTTACAAGGGGCTGAGTAATTTAGAAAGCAGTGGAAGAGATCGTTAAAAATAGCGAAAGGCATAATTACTTTCTTCAACCATCAATCTCCTCCATATCTTCTCTGCTGATGTTTCCCATGGACAATTTATGTTCATTATATTACCTTCTTACTAAAATTATCTCAGATTTCATTTCCAGGTTTGGAAAAAGGCAACAGTGCTAGAGTGGGACAAAGGCATTGCCTGTTAAACACCCCGTAGTGGGCAGAAGCCCTAATTTTGCTGCAGGACTGACATTGCCTGTGACTTGAACATAATAAATTAATTTCCTTTTGTGGAAAACGTGGGTCCCACTTCAGTGGATGTTCTGTGCTGACATTTATGATGTAGGCTGGTACCTAATGTAGCTGATTAAGCACTGCATTTATGCTCATTGTATAAATCCTTGTTTGATGAAATAAGTGGGTTATTGAGCCCTTTTTATCAGATTTCTTTTCAAGAGAGTTGATTTTTTATTTATTTTTTTTTTTGAAACTCACACAGTTCAACTTTTTGGCAGGAGTACCCAGGAATCTTGCCAGTGGAAATCTTCCTTCTTAATTAATCTTTTCTGAATTTTGTAGCCATAGATATATTCTCTCCTGGTCATCCTATACCAGATCAAATGTATGAGGTTAACTGACCTACTCTAGGTTTGCACCAGCATAAAGAAATGGGACTCCTTTGTGTGTGTGTCCCCCAAGGCTGCACAGAAATAGATGTCTCCTTCACTATCAGTGTTGTGTTTGTCTCATTCTTTCACATCACATAAAGTTTTCAGCTGGGCCTGGTAAAGTATAAGGTATACTGAGGCAGGCTGCACTGTGGGGCCTTTTTTGTGACCTCCAGTCTTGCAGACCCCAAAGCCAAAGCATGCTGATGCAGGGCACATGACCAGGAGCTGGATGAGCTGCAAGTGAAGTTCCTTTGTGCTGATGGAGAGCAGAAGCTGTTCCTCTTTTCCAGGCACCATTACTCTCATTTTACTGACTGGAGAGTAGGAAAACCAGGCCATCAGTGCCCTGTGCTGGCTGTGAGGGAACAGTTGGCAACTTGGGCATGAGCATGTGTAACCAAGCTTTGTGACTGGAAAATGAGCTGAGAAGCAATCATTTTCTTCTAGAAAGTCAGCAGTGTTTTCTTTCTATAAGCAGCAGTTGCCAGCAGGGAATTCTTGAAAATAGTGAAATATTCTCCTAAAAGACATAATTTAACTTCAGTCAGCTTCAGTGTGCCCAGCACCCAGGCTGGATCCTAGGCCAAGGACAACAGGGGCTGTTCTGACCTTCTCCCTGCCATTATTTGGAACAAACCTCCCCAGTAATTTGTTTTTCTGAGCTGCTCTTTGTTTTGTGTTTTCCAGAAGCGCTCCGGAGGCGTGTGCTCGTACCTGCACCGCGTGTGCCGGGCGGCACTTCCATTGCAACTGCTGCTCCTGCTCCTCCTGCTCCTGGCCTTCCTCCTGCCCCTGGCAGAAGAGACCCACAGCTGCACACTGGCCAACAACTTCGCTCGCTCCTTCAAGCTCATGCTGAGATACGAGGGCCCACCTCCAACATAACTTCTTGGTGTGGCGCGAGGTGACTGGCAGAATGCAGATTCTTTATTTCTAGTTGCTTCTGTTGTAGATTTTAGGGCTTCTAACATGGCCATCATGTCAACTGGATAGATCACATAATTGCAACATAAGATTAATCCATTTTAATCAGGTATTTGAGCAAAATTAATATTTTTACAAATTTTTTATTATTGTATTTATAATATGTATATAGAGATTGTGTATGTGTATGTATGTACATATATATATATATAAATGCATATCTGTGGTCAAACCAGCAACCACCATCTACTCATCCACTGTTTAAGGATAATTCTGCAATGTTTCTGCCATCTTTCTGCAAGCAATACTGAAGGATGGTGTTGTGGGATTTTCTGGGTGATTTTTAACATCAGATTCTTGTTTACAAAGACTGAAGTCAGAGCAAGTATGAGAACATTTGGCATGCACCAGAGTGTAAACTGGAGAGCACAGTAGAATCATGTTTGAATAGAGTGGTTGATATTCAGCCCAAGGAAGATTTGGACTATTCTCTTTGAAAACTTGAGCTGGTTTTACAGTATCTGGATACTGCAGGGATTGCAGAAGCTAATAGAAGTGTTTCTACTGACTTCAGTAGGAGTGGGGGTGGACCTCCTCTTGTTCTTATTTTTTACCAGATTTCTTTTCCAGCTACTGTATTCTCCAGCCCACCTGAATCAGGAGAGGTGGAATACAGTGGGAAGAAAGCAAGGGGAAAAAAAAAAAAAAAATATATATTTTTTTAGCATCTCTCTAGCAGGAGAACTTTTAAAATCAGGTCATAATTTTCTGAACAAATTTGTGAGCGCTGAACAAAACCTTGTATCACCAATCTTGTCTATAAAAAAGAGTGGGTTTTTTGTTAGTTTTTTGTGTTTGTGGGGTTTAGTGATTTGGTTTTGTTGGGTTTTTTACTTTATAAAGAGGCATTTGGTAACAGATCATAAAGCTTGAACAGTGAGATGCAGCCTGGCTCAGTGTCAGTAAAGCAAAAATTGGAAGTACTTTAATAATACCACCCTGGAAACAAGATTCCTACCTAGAATTCTTTTGTGTTAATGGTTTATTGAAATTGTGTAAACTGATTATATCAAAGACAGACATGCATAGATTTCTGTGTAATCTAAACTCTACAATTATGGCAACTTGTTATTTATTTACCTAACCCTATGCCTGACTATCGAATTTTTGAATTTTAACATTTTAACATTGCCTTTTAATGTAAAAGCAATTCTCACTTCAGAGCGATGAAGCCATTCTTAGTGGTGTTTTATCTAATTGATAAGACATTCGCTTTAGGAAGAGAAGGAAAACCTGTGATTTCTTTCATGAAAGACCCAGGGGGAGAGGAGCTATAATTTGCTATAGAATGGGACATATTAATTCCTTCTTTGCAACTTTCTGGTTCTTTCTGGTGGCAGAGGACATACCTCCTCCTGCTCTCCTGATTAGCTGTGCAAGTGTCATGCACATTCCTCTAAAAAATTACTGCCAGCCCTGGGGGGAGAAACCCCTGTGGCTGCCCAGCAAGGAGTTAATCATCACACACATCTCCATGTCATATTAAATCTTCCTTTAGAAAAGAAGTGTGGGGGAAGAGGGGCAGTAATGAAACCTGTCCTGTGTGGTTGTGGATGTCTGTAGGTGTGCACACACCTTTCTTTGACATAGCTACATTGCAGTTCTCTGCGTTTTGCTGAGCTGTTCCAGGTGATGAAAGTAAAATACCAGTGAGAAAGTAAAAGTAATGAGGAATAATAAAGCTGCAATTGGAAATCAGTAGGGAGATAGAAAAGTTTTTTCTATGAAAGCACAAAATCTCACATCAGATTTCTTTCTGCTGAGCCTTTCTGATCTGGGTGATTTGTGTGGGTTCACAAATGCATTTGACACCATGGGAGTGTGTAACAGGGAGAAAAAATTTCTGCACAGAGGATCTTACGAGAACAACTGCATCATCACCTTGATGTTTCAGTGCTCTAGCAGATTTTTTAAAAAAAGAACCAAAGAACTAAATTAGAAACACATTTTTGCTGCTGGGTTTGCAATCAGTTTATTCTGCAAGTCCCCTGTCTGTAATCTTGGAAAGTTTTGCTTTAAATCTCAGTCAATCCATTCTCATTAACTTAAATAATCTGAATATCTCACGGAAGTGGTGAATATATCTACTTCTTTGCAATGAAAACTATCCAAAGCACAGGACTTTAATGTTCATATCACTGAAAACAATTTAAGTCTTCCATGTCATTCACCTCACCTGTCCAAGGCAGGTGTGAGATTTTTCTGGCAAAGAAAGAAAGAAAGAAAAAAATCACAAAAGTAAACTTGAGATGTAAATGTGAAATTTACTTTCTTTTTTATTCTCTTGTGTTTTTAGTTTTTTTTCTGAAAAGCTTGTGATACCTATTCCTGGTAGTGTGTGTAAATATTAATCAAGTCAGTAATTGGAATAACCGAAACAAACTGCACAGCCCAGCTTCCAGGAAACTGTATAAAGCTCAGATTCCTCAAACACAACCTAAATCATACTGCTTCCAAACCAGTCCTTAAAATCTTGAGCACAGTTCCTCATCTTTGCTCACAGATGATTTGGTGGTTATATGCTCACTTTTGTGCCTATAAAATCCCCAGCTCATACATCTCTGACATCCAGATGTAACTGAGATGTGTTATAGCTCAGGTTCAGACTGGGGCCACAGCCTTAAGCCTTCCCTTGCCAAAACATGGGATGTACAGAACCCTGGATGTGGTGTGCAGCCGAGGGCTTTCAGTGTTTTGCCCCAATCCAGATGCAGCCACAAAGGCTGCTAAACCCTCTCTGACACATGGAAGGGGTTTGAGGCTGTGTGTGCACCTGGCCTGTACTCCATGCAGACACGAGCTCTGCCCGAGCTCCTGCCTGCACTGTTGGACCCAGGAGCTGCTTGGCCACATTAATGACCCTGCAGTGCTGAAGGCAAAATCCTGCACTCTATTGCCCATGCATCACAGTCAGACATTACCCCAAGGCACACTTCAAATCCAACCTCTGGCATGAAAACAAGCCTCATTTGTAAACTGTAATTGATTTTGAAGCCTGATGCTTTCAAGAGAATTTTCCATGGCAGCAATACATTGAGGTAGAAAATTGCTATTGTGCCCTATGTCTATTAACAGCCCTTTCTTTGATTCCAGGCAACAATTTAAATGGTATTAAATATTATTTATATATGCCCTCTCCATAAATCTCTGTATGAAACACATCTTCAGTTCTAAGCACATACATTAAAAATGTTGTATTCCTCTGCTAGCACTCAATCTCCAGAGCAGTCATGATTCCTACCAAGTGCTACTTTATTTGTACTGACCAAGAACTTCAAAAACTCAAACATTTGTGGCTGTAAATTAAGATACTAAGCTAACGAATAAAATCACCTAGTGGTCACTGAATAATTTGGACAGCTTTTAGAATGGCTTTATGTTTATTCTCCTTAATCCCTTTTGTTGGACTATTTGTAGATGTCAGAGAGAAGAAACATCTCAAAAAAATGGCCATTCCTAGATAGACAGATGGTGATCTCTACACATCAGAAAAAGTAGTATTTTCTCTAGTTGCTCTAGAGCTCAGGAGTTTGCTACACCAGATCTCCTTTTCAGTATTAAATAGGGAATGTTTTACTTTGATGTGTGTGCAGACACATCTCATTAGCACTAAAGAGATTTAAAGAGTGAGTTCATGTACAATAATTCTTTTAACTTGTGTCAACATGAGAGTCCTCTTAATTTGAGAAAAAAACCAACCAGAACTGCTGTGTGACAGAGATTCCCAGACCAAACAAAGCCTTTTGGAATAACTAAAGATTACAGACTGAAACTAAATGATCCACCATAGGAAACTGGAAAAATAGTTTTGCCTTTCAAGAAATGCTGGTATAAAACCCCCAATAAACATGTCTTTGCCAGGCAGTATAGATGTCTTTCAAGTCATAGGTTATGTGCCCAGCTGGCTGTAAGAGCTGCTTCTGGAGACTTTACTACCCCTTGGACAGGATCATTTGCTGGGCTGCAGCTGAAAACACGTTTGTCCAGAGAACCTATACCAGCTTCTGCCAGAATTGCTGGGGGCTGTTGAGGATATTCTTAGCAGTTCCCAGATCATTGACCTGCTCTGAGCCATTACAAGTTTATTGCATTAATTTATCTGTCAGCCGTTGGCAGCTCTCAGAAAACAGTTTATTAAAATACTAAAGATAATATTTCTGGTGCAGGCAACATGATTCAGTGAGAAATCAATCTTACTACTTTTGCCATATTTAAAAAAGATATCTGTTGGTTATACTGGAGTATAAACAGGTCAGTTGTAGGTGTTGGATAACTGCAGGATGTTTTAGGCACAAGGCATTTTGACTCTTACATGTCCATTTAAGAACTGTGGGATCATGTTACATTTGTTAAATGGTAAAACAAAACAAAGATTCTTGAATTAAAAGAGAAAAAACAAAAAATCCCCAAAACAAAACCAGAGAAGGATGGAATAATCTGTCACACATTTTTTTTTTTTTTTTTATTATCACTTTTCTATCCAATTTGAAATATGAATATGTGTCTACCAGAGAGTTATCAGTAGATCTGGAAAATGAGGAATATATATCAGGAATATACCAGTTCAAACTGTAGCCTAAATGGCAACTCTGTTCCTTCACCTGCTTCAGGAAATGCCAGATTTTGCCTCACTGTACCTGTGAGCTAAAAACCCTCCTCCTAGTAAAGTGTGGGTAAGGTGAAACTTCACAGCTTAAGGTGCAGCATCCCAGTGGAAGCAGCAGGAGACATTAGTTCTTGCAAAGGTAGCCTGATATCCCCAGTGCAAGAGGGGAACACGTAGGGCTGGCATAATGAGAGCAGTCCAGCACTAATGACACAGGAACAAGGGCTTGCCATCCTGCTCTGCCTGACAGAATTTTGACAGTGGCAGTCAGCACAGTTCAGTTTCGTGTCCCTGGCTGTGGAAGGAGGCTCCCCTCAGGGTGATTCACTCGAGCTGAGATTTGAGCCCTGGAAGTGTTTTTCACTTTTCATTAAACAGAGAAGAAATTGCTAAATTAAAACCCCTCAGTGACAGGTTAATGGTAGGTGGTGGGTGTTGATGTTCCAGGAAAAGATACAGGAAACGCTATTATAGATAGAAAGCTAGTCATGGTGGTCTCTGTTCAATCCTCAGGAGGCAAAAATGTATTGTAGAACTGAAGTGGGAGTTTTTCTGTTCCTTTTCAAGTAAATGTCAGGTGTTGTCTTTAGTCTCCTGGATTCTGGAGGCAAGCCTATTCAGTGCCTTACTGAATGCTAGTGGCTTTCTGGCTCCAGAGCCACTTACATCAGCGAGTTACACATTATTCCAAGTTGTGTGAAAAAGGTATTCCCCTGAACTGGTTTTGGATCAGAAACTTTTTCTTTGGGGAGTGGGGATGGTTTGCTTTTCCTTCTTTTGGCCACTTAGTGTTAAATTCTAGGCAGCAGGAAGACCAGCACTACACTTTCCAGGCCGTGTTCTCTTTCCTTCTTTTGTGAGAGCAGAGGAGATTTGGCTTTGCTTCCTTTCCAAAGTAAATTATTTCAGTATTTTATTCTTCTTTTCCTGTTGCAGTTCTTCCACAGCCTAGGTCATTCCTATCACCTTAAGTGTTTCCAGTGGCTGTTCTTACTCAATACTTAGAGCAAAAATCTGGTCCGGTTTCAGTAAGTTTAAAATCCAGTCATTTTTTCCCCCATTGCAGCTCCTCCTGCAGATGCTCTGTCTGTTTCTGCTGTCCCCTGTGTCAAACCAGCCTTCATCACCATCTGAGGGGACTCTAGTCCTGGTCAGCAATCTCTTCCAAGTCTCCTGGCCATGTCCTGCCCTCATCTGCCTTCAATTTTGGCTCAGGGACTGCTGTTAATAGTCACATCTGCAGACACGATGTGAGGGTGTCACTTAACAAACAATCATTAATAATGAAAGCCTTGCTATTAGCATTGTTCATAGCCTGCCCAGAGCCTTTTTCTCTTCTCCTCTCTAAGCAGGTTTTGATGTATAATCCAATTACTGTGTGCAGAAAATTGCCCCTCAGTCAGCACAGAGGGCTGGTGGTTCAGCTGGGGCTCTGCAACCCTCACATTGTCACTGTTGGGGTAAGAGCTCCCAGGTGCTGCTCAGCCAGGGTCTGTGCCCTTGAGCTGCCAGGAGTGTTCCATTCTCGTTGTTATACACCCTAAATAAGCCAAAATCCCTTTTTTTCTGACCTGGGGAAAGTAAAAAAGAAAACTAAAATGATGGCTTTTCACAAACTGATTTCACAACTCATTTATCATTCCCAATAGCAAGCCATTTATTTTAGCTCCTTTTTGCTCCATAAAAAGCCATGTGTTAAGAGGGAGAGGTGGGTTTGGAGAGCAGTGCCACCACCCTCAGAAGCACTTTGCTGGGAGGCCTCCTGCTGGAACCCAGGGGCAGGAGCTGTTATTTCTCCTGAAGTGATTCCCACCTTCAAAACCAAATTATTTCTTTTGTCAAGTCTAATAAGCACTGAACACCACAGACTTTGTTTCACTACAGATATGAATGAATGCCTCTGTACAGTCTTTTCTGTTGCCATGAAATATATATATATATATGTATGTGTATATATACATATATATATGCAATGGGGAGTATAATTATTGTTCTACTTAAATGTGACATTCCACTTCACTGTAACTTTTAAGTGCAGCTTTTAAGGGAAACTATCTTAAAGGGAAGCTGGAAGAGGTACTTGTTTTAATGAGCTTTGATGAGATTTAATAAGCTTTGAGTCTGGGTTTCAGTCTTTGGGGTGAAAAGCACCCAAGATGATTTTTCCATCACATTTCCAGATCAAACCCTGTAAGAATTTAACCTGGGAGGCATTGCTTGAACACTGGCTGTTCCTGAAGGTGTCTGGATGTTGCTATGTGTTTATGTCTGTCCTCAGACTTCCATTTTGTACATGGGCTTGACTGGAAGGCAAAAGACACATGTTTGTCTTGCTCCAAGACCCTGATGGTAATTTTTGCCTCAGTAAATGTTTTCCCTTGGATCAGTGTGACTCCTTCAACTTTTTTTCCCTTTTAATTTGTGTTAACTGAGTTTGTCAGGTGATTCCAGGAGGGCACACTCCATCTGCCCAGCCTCAGAGCTTCCCTTTCAGCAGCATACCTTCTTCTCTTTTGTTTACTTGACTGTACTGGACCACTGTGAAGCAATTACACGAGCAATAATGCAGGTGTTGCATTTTTCTGTCATTGCCTTTCTTAAGACAAAACTCTCCACTGACACTGATAAGTGGTAGGAGAGCCAGGAGCTGTTGTTTACTGGCAATATAACCCACGTCCAGTGTTCCTACAGGGGTCCTCACTCCTCAGAGCAGTGGGCTGTCTCAGGCCCAATTTAATTTGTAAGCCTGGATTTTAAACAGTTTTGGATCCCTTCACCAACACTCCATCAATCTTGCTTCCATCAGTTTTTGTGCTTTTGTTTAATTTCAAGCTAGAAGAAAGTTGAAAGAAATGTGCTAAGACTCCCATATAGAGTGAGTGAATATCCCACATATTTCATAAAAATTGCAACAAAATGAAGGGATTTGCTCTCACATTGAACAGAATTAATAAGTTATAACTGATAAATTAAATAGTTATTAAGAACAGCCTGGAGCAACATTTCTGCAATCAAACTGTTCTCTGCTTTTAACTTAAAAGTCAGCAGATACTGAGGTACATTTTGCCACCTTCTTTAAGAAATGACCTGAAACTAAAACTTGGATTCTCCTTAACAGTAAGTTTATTGATGTGATTCTAAATTTCATCAGCATGTCCTGTATTAGATCACCCCGCCTGTGGGCACAGGAAAAACCAAAGGCTGTTCACAAGAGAAACTCATAAATGGTTTTAAAATTCTTCAGAGCTCCTATCCACTTCCAAATGTCAGTAATGGGGAGGATACAAAACCTTCCTGTGAACCCTGTCATTTTGCATGTTGAAATCCTGGCTTGAATTCAGGTCTCCACCTCAGCTTTTGTAAATGTTAATATTCAAGTAGAACAAAAACCTTAGAGGCAATTACAGCATGAACATCTCTTCTTGTTTATGTATGGTAGCTGATAGCAAAGTCTGCAATAATAATCTGTGTTTATACATGTGCTGTACAATGTAACAGTTGGGTACAAAATACTTTTTAACTGTCACAAGAGAATAACTGGATTGATGTCACTTTTTGCTTGTACGAATATAATTATTTGCCTTGCGGGGACCAGTTCCACTTTTGTCATGTTATTTATGATTTTTTAATACAATTGTGATAAATTAGGCTCATTTCTAAGGTAAACAATACTGGAGCCAAGCAGCTGTCTCTGTACCATGTGCATGTTATCACAGCTGATATCAAGTCCAAGTCAGACTCCTTTCTTTGCTTGGACCTTTCTTTAACCTTTCAGGCATATTCAGGGAAATGTGGACCACTCTATTTTCTTATTAAAAATATGGCTTTGTGAAAAGCTGAGCTTATTTTTAAAATATTTTCTTTTCTGGTTCAGAAAGACTGTAACAATCATATTTTTCTAAACTGCCTATTGCTTGTGTTGGGAAATTATATAGAGATATATATTTTGCTCTACAGATTTCCATGTACTTTTGGAATTCTTTGTTTTCATAGATAAATCCTCCTATTTGCTAGAATTTGCTCAAAAAGCTGTAAGCTTCTGTATACTGATTGACTCTGTGAAATTCTATAAAAACGCAGCTGCATCAAAAGACTGACTTTATGTTTTATGTAAATTGTTAGAGCTAAGTCATCCTTAGTGTTATGCCATGCAAGATGTACAAAAAGAAATCAGGTCATTGTTTTGAAAGGCTGGACACAAAGCCTAGAAAGTCCCAGATGAAAGTCAGGAGAGTTTATGCTAGAAATGGTACCATTTGGGGCCCTGAGTCTGTAGTCTTTTTGCACTGTTTAGAACCTTATTTCAAAATTAGTCCCATGAAACTTCATGGGAAATATTAAAAATACGAGCCTGTGGTGTGTGAATAGCTCTGATAGAGTAAGGACCTTTTCTAATGAAGAACAGGACCTTTTAAACAGTTAAGAGGATATGTTTTGAGTATTTCAGGACAACTTTTTGTCCTGTTCAGCTTTTCTGAACTGTGGACTCCTCCTGTGTATTGTGGATTTATTCCATAGCTGAAATGCCAGATTAAATGATTGAAGCCCCATGAGCAGATGAACATAATAGAAAGCTGCAGTGAAATATTGCAGAAAATGGCCTGATTTCATTCTTCAGAGCAATAGTTAAAGTAACTCACAGCCTTGGCTTCTTTGCACCTGTGAAGCAGAGGCCCTTGTTTTGTACCTCAGCTGTGGTATAACACGGAAGGATTTCTGCTCTATGCTTGGAAAATACTGTCTATTCCTCATTCTTGTCAAAGCATAATATTTCCCAAGTAAAAAAATCTGATTCTTCAAGACTCGTAAGTCTTAGGGGACTTAATAAGGGGAGTTAAGGGGCAGCTGGAACCTTCTGTGATCCAGCCACATTACTCCAAAAGTTTATCCCTCGATGAAAAATAAAATATGATGTGATTTTGCTGTTTGCAAGTAGGATCAAGAGACTGGAAATCACCATCCCAAGCCCTTGCCTGTTCTGTGATGCTCCACTGTTACCAATGAACTGTGTTGAATTGGATTATGAAATCAGAATATTTTATTGCATGTGTCCTTTTATGAAATGAAAAGATAGTTGTATTTAATGTTGCAGTTATAGTGCAGTAAATAAACACATGTGCATTTCTTTTTAAGGACTTCTGGATTATTTTGGTTGCTGGTTACACATGTTTGCTGTGCTTGTTTCATACCATCAGAGTATTTGTGCTGACCTAGAAACAACCAGAACAAGTAAAGCAAGATTTGCTTTGATAGGATGTAAGATAAGATTTGCTGCTGCCTGCCTCTCAGGTATCACTGGAAGATGGCTGTGCTAAATGTAGCTACTTCATTCCAGTCCTTTGAGATTTAACAGAAAATGTCAGCTTTTCTGTAAGCTATTTAGATAGAATTCTACTGGACCTGAAGAAAATGTGAATTTGCTAAATCATACTATGGTTCAGTATGATTTCTTGTGGCCCCTGACACTGTCTGTGGGGTTCTCCTCAACCCCAAACCTGGTAAGACAAAGGGGAGATTTTTTGTGAGCCTGGGGTTTGAAGTTAACACCAATCACATGTGGTGAGCTAGCAGCTGATTCCTGTAACCACTGCTGATCTCTGAAGAGCAGTCACTGCAGCATGTGTGGATGGATGCACAAGTCTCATTAGCATCCAGGTAATTGCTGGTTTCTTCCCTTAGTCTTTATGAGACAAAGTCTGCCAGTACCCTGATATCAAAGGGTTCCACAGGCAGTTATTTCTGGACAAGTAGAAAACTACTGCAATTTTTTGGTGGACCTGTGGGTTAGGTTCCCTGTTGCTTTTATGAACACATAGGGCTTTATGCAGTTTTTTGACTTCTCTCAGGCATTTGAACCATGTGATCTTGTGCCTTCCTATGAGCTGTCTCCTGCTAAACCCCCAAAAGTACAAACACAGACACTTCAGCTGATCATAGCTGTGTCAAGGTTAGAGCAGCAGCCTGAATTCCTCCCAGGAGAGAAGGGGATAAAGCCCAGGGCTGTAGGAACAGCAGACTGTTATGGTGGGACAGTCACATTCCCATTAGGGCTACAATTGGTGCACAAAAGGAATTTCTGGTTTTACAGGGTTTTGTTTTTCCTTTGCAAAGCATTTTTTCATCTTGAAGTTTGTTTTTTGTGGAGCCAGAAAGTAGCCTGCTTTGTGTATATTGGGCTTGTTCTTCTGAGACCAGCAAAAAAACTTTGGGCTTCATTTTGTCCCAGACAGAGAGCAGGAAAGACCTTTGTCCATCAGGGAGGAAAAGTGCCTATGAATAGATAAAGCAGCTTGTGCTTGTATGGGGAATGAATATTTGTTGATCAGGTTCAGCCTGCAAACAGCCCTACAGCTGATTGGTGGGAATTGGGACAGTCAACAAGAATTATTATAAACACTTTTAGAGGACAATGAAATGCTCCAGGTAGTTATAAATCTCTTAAGTCATATATTATTGCAGAAACACCTGCTTTAGATAGCAACCCTGCTGCTAGAGGATGGAAGTTTAGGTTGTAGCAGCAAAAGGTGGCAAGTTCAATAAATAAGAATAATAGGTTAAGAACCTCAAGTGGAGTAAATAAGTGTAGCTTCATTGAAGCTGTTGGAACTAAGTCAATTTACAGCAGAAAGAATCTGGCTTGTAGTCAACAGGGATTTTACAGAATGTTTAAAAACTCTCCATTTAGAGAGTTCTCTGCCTTATGTCTGTGCACTAAATCGTATCTGCACAAAGTCCTTGCTGGATAATGAGGTCATTTCGGATGTAAGCGTTCATTATATGCTTAGGTAAATTAAGGGGAAAAAAACACATCATTAGGAAAGTCTTAAATAAAGGATGGAGCAAGGTTAGCGAGTGAGAACTATTTAAATAGAATCAATCTCAGCCCTGGAGAGTTAATGGGGAGTGGCTTTCTATGGAAAAAGGCTGATGGTGTGTTGATGCTGCACATAGAAGCTGAGCAATACAGCCATGAGAGATTAAAAGCAGGGACAGAAGTTTTTTCTAGGCTAATATTTCAAGCTTTCTAAACTTCATTCTGTGACATACCATGAATGCAGCCCAGGTTTCCAACTTCAGAAAAATGCTCAGATAAACACATATTGCTGGAGCAAATGAAACTGAAGGCTCATCCGGTTTTACTGCAGCACTCGTAGTATTAAGAGGGATTGTAATATAATCCTCTTCAATGAATAACCCTAACAGATGTTATCAGGGTTGCTCTGTACGAGCTGTGGACCTCTTGCTAGAACTCCCTCTGTGGAAGTCCAGTTCATAAATTGTCCTAATGGGCTGCCTGCCTCGTCCTGCTGCTGCCACGGCATGAAAAGGAGGTGGTTACCAGCGGCCTTGAAAGCCAGCATTATTCCCATCTGCTTTTCATTACAATACTGCTAAATATTTCATGCCTTTTGTTTTACAAACAAATAAGAGCAGAACTAATCTTTTTGTTTAATGTTCGTTGATTGACATTTCAGGGAGGAAAAAAAGTTTTGGGTTTGTTTTGATTTTTTTCTTTACTTCAGATCTCTGCAAAAGCTTTTAATGGAAGATAGACCAGATTTCCGTCGACTTTTCTGGTGGGCTTTTTATGGCACCATTGATACAGGAAAAGATATGGGGGAAGTCCAGATGATGAATGTGCTGTTCAATCAGCTGGGAATTCTTTGCTTGCAAGGAGATAACTCGATGAAGTGCAAACAGAGACAGGGAGCAGACGTTGACTGCTTGTCAGCCATATACAGAGCTATCTCTGGCTGGGGCTGCTGGAAAACACAGCAGTTATTAGTCCCCCTTTGCCCTTTCACAGCGCCCTGTCAGAGGGTCCCCAGGCACTGCAGCCAGAGCCATCCATTAAACCTCAGGGCAACAAGTCTGTTAAATTGCTGCTGCTTTGCAAGGAGGGGGATGGCAGCCCTGGGAGGATTCAGCTGACATTTTAACCCCCTGGTTCCCTAAACTCCCACTGAAGTGGATGAGTGAAGGCACTCCTGTGGGCACTCCACATCTCCAGCAGCAGGTGCTTTCTCTGTCCTAGAGGGATGGATGTAGGTGACCCAGGTCCACACAGAGACCTTCATCCCCAGGGCAGAGGTGGGGAGGGGGTCAGGAGTCCCCCTGGGAGATGTGCAGTCTCCCTTCAGGCCTGTGGACATGCTGGAGGAAGGTTTAGAATGGTTTCTTTTCAACCCATGCATCGCCAGGCACGGAGTGAGGCCTCTTGGCTGATGCTGTTCCACTCGAGTGGTGGTGTTGGCTGGTTTATCTGGCATTTGGACAAATTTCTTCATTAGAGCACCCAGTGGACTGTGTCAGCTGTGAGGCCTAATTGCAGGGTGAGATGAAAGTATGAAATGTCCCTCAGAAAGAGCTAAATACTCACAGAATCATAGGATGGTTTGGGTTGGAAGGGACTTTTAAAGATCATCTCGATCCAACTCTGCTCCTGCCATAAGCAGGCATACCTTCCATTAGACCAGATTGCTCAAAACTCCATGTGGCCTGGCCTTGAATACTTTCAGGGATGAGGCATCCACAACTTCTCTGGGAAACCTGTTCCAGTGCCTCACTACCCTCAGAGTAAAGAATTTCTTCCTACTATCTGATCTACCCTCATTCAGTTTAAAAACATTACCTTTTATGCTATTGCTATCTATCCATATAAAAAGTCCCTTTCCCTTATTTTATAACCCCCCTTTAGGTATTGGAAAGTGCCAAAAGGTCTCTCTGGAGCTTTCTGTTCTCCAGGCTGAACAACCCCAGCTCTGTCAGCCTGTTTTCATGGTGGGGGGATGCTCCAGCCCTCAGACC
The DNA here is from genome assembly GCF_971803275.1 of Cyanistes caeruleus. Lineage (NCBI taxonomy): Eukaryota > Metazoa > Chordata > Aves > Passeriformes > Paridae > Cyanistes > Cyanistes caeruleus. The sequence continues at coordinate 54,399,529 of NC_141706.1, read as the reverse complement.
ATCTTTGTGTCCCTCCTCTAGACTCACTCCAGAAGGTCTGTGTCCTGGGGCCCCAGAGCTGGACACAGGACTCCAGCTGGGGTATCAAGAAAAGATAAATGGTCCCTTCTTTCAGCCTGTTGCAGCCTGACCCTGCAATGGAGTGGCGATGTGTCAGTGCAGATGGTTAAATCACCAGGCTACATTTGACCACATAGTAGTATTTTTATGTCATTGCACAAACAGAAATGAGTTGGTCTGATCCACTCTTGAGGCAAATTCTTTGCATTTATTGCAGGATTAATTTTTCCCTGATGGCTGATGCATCAACCACCCTTTCTCCCATAATCACTGGCCTGAATTCAGAGAAAGAAGTGAGTCTTGGGGCCTGACCCTAACGCTTGCCTGCAAATAGGCTTTATGACTTACACTGAACAAGACACCCAAGCAGTAACATTATATATTGGTTTCTGTATTGTATGTTTCTTATTCTTCTAGCATTTTCCTTATGAGGATCTCAAGCCCCACTGCAAGGTTTGACTAATTCTTGACAGTCATCTGTGCATTAAGTTCTTTTTGCTGAAATATTATTGCCAGAGCTGAAGATTGCTGTTCTTGAGCATCTCTCTACAATAGCATACAATATTTTCACTCAGGACTGTAAAAATTAATTGTAACAGCCACAGTTCCTTGTGTTTTATCATTTTCATTGAGAATTTCAACATTTGTCTTAGAAAATTTCAAATCCAGGAATAGTAAATGCCGAGTCAGAAAAGCTTAGGAAATGGGTCAAATCCAGAGTGCAAGGCAGCATTACAGTGTCTGATCTGCTGTCTCTGATAATACCCTCATAAGACAAGGTTCACTTTTTTTTTCCTCCATTCCTGAATAAATGAATTGCAGCATGTATGAAATCTCCAGAGGCCATCTGTGACTGTAATTCATTTACCTAACTGTATTATGGAACAGATTTTCCACTGAGTTCAAAACTCGGGAAAGGGGGGAAGGGAATAGTTTGATGAGAAGGATCTGTGATCCATATCTAAAAGTAAAAATATTATTCAATTGTCATATTTGATGGATAAAGTGTCTGACACACAAGGCAAAGCCATAGCAACTAGATAAATATGTTTAAAGCATTTAATTTCGATACATTAAGAATGAGTTGGAGCAGGGGCTTATCGACACTGAAATTAAGCAGACATTTCTAAGTTACTAAAAGCCTCTGATTTTGTTTAGTTTGGAAGAAAATTTTCTGTAGATAACTTGGAAGTGTAAGGGGAAGTTGGACTTGGTGCACAAAGGAGCAGCTCTGACAGGTCAGGACTAGCAATTACCTTTCTTCTTCATCTGTTATTTTCCAAGTGCCAGCAGCCCCTACTTCATTTGTGTTAGACCACAAGAGGCCTCTCGGCAAACTTATAGACCCTTGGCTTCTGCTTTTAAATTGAAATTAGCACATTCATTTACGACTTTAGCTGCTACAAAAATATTTTTATATATAGGGCACTCCCAATGTTTCTGTACTCTGCCGTTAACATTCGGTAATTGTAATTAGTAACACATCCTCATGAGCAGCCATTTGGTTATGTGGCTGTAAGAATCAGATTTCCTCCCTGAGTAATTCCAAGGATGTCACTGAAGCTGCAGCAGGAATGAATTTGGTCCATGCAGCTGGCAGGGTTTGTGTTTACTCTGCAGGCCATGCTGGTGCCCATTGAAGGGTTTTCATTCTGCACCAGGTCGTGTGTTTCTTCATAAAGTGAAACTGTGCAGAAGAGGAAAGTGCTGCAAACACTGCAAAAAAACCAGAAAATTGTTTTCTGTAGACATCTGATGGACAGTTCTGGAAGAGGGAGGAAAACATTCTCCTCCATGCAGTAATTCGGGGGCTCTGTTGGAGCAGAGAGAAGTGAAAAGAAGGCAAGAGCAGGAGCAAGGCTCCAGAGGAGAAGCTTACCTTGCCATCAGTCTGAAATCAATGGAATGTGCTGCACCAAGCCCTTCACCTGCAGCCCCAGCACTTGTAGGAACTTTTTCCTCCTAGTGCATCAGGCCCTCAAATATTTTTCTTCTGAGCCAGTGCAGAAGTGAAAAAGACACACACAACTGCTTTCTTTTCCTTCTTCTTCAAAGGCTGGCAAAAGCACTCACCTTGCCTGACTCATTTGGTCCCTGTGGGGCATGAGCTGAGCAAGGGCTGGGGAAGAGCTGAGCATTAACAGGGCAGCTTCCAGCCTTGGAGAAGGAGTCACAGCCCCCCAGTTGTGCAGAGCAAGCCAAGAGTGCTTGCCTGGGGACTGAGTGAGCCAAATACTGCCAGTACAGCTGCACTACTGCTTTCAACTTGACCATCACAGCTCACTAGTGATGAAGTAAATGGCAATTATATTTCTTTTTCGCTCACACCTTCTCATCTATAGCAGCTAAAATATTTTGCAGAGTGCCCACAATGCTGAGTGTAATATTTTTTTATACAATACTGGCAAAACGTTCAATGACAGGACTTGGTACACACCAGCAGAACTGTATCTTTTCAACAATTCATTTTTCCAGTGGAGAACTAAGATGTTGGCAGAAATGTGCTTTTATTAGTGCAATTATGCCCATGCAACAGGCTTTTTTTTCATACCTGCTTCTGTCTATCTGTCTGTCTGTCTATTTCTCTATATCTTGATACCCATGATCAGCAAAATTTCAGCTCCTCTTGGTGAATGAAGACTGTAGTCAAGAGGTTAGTAAGTAAAACCAGTGTAGGCTCTTTTCTGTCTCAGTCCTTCTTGATATTCTTCAGATGAGATGATGGTGAGAAATGTGACTGATTGCTTTGGCATTATTACTTAATTTACACAGGGTGGCAATTTGGTCCCAGAAAACTAAAATCAAATTCAACAAAAACCAAAAATCATTCAAAATCCAAATTTCCAAGGCTAAATGAGAAAATGGAAATAAAGGAAAGATGCAGCAGTAAGGTTAAAAGCAAAGAATAATATAATTTATATATGGAAAACAAAAAACCATAAATGACAAATGAAGTGGCAGTTTTCTAAAAAAGAGAAGAGGAAAGTGGGGTGAGCTGCAGATGAAAATGATGTTACAGGAGGAAGAGGAGGGACCTGGCAGGCAGTGGGAGTGAGAGTGGGGAGTGGGATTGGGCAGGAAGGATAGGGCTGCACATGACTCTGAGTATGGGGCTGGTCCAGTGGGAGGGTGACACTGAGGTGACAGCCTAAAGACACAACATGCCTTTTGTGTAGGCACCAAATGGGACTGGGATTCCTGTTCTGCTTCTAGCTGGGTCTTGGGTGTCTCCTGGTCACAGGGAGAACCAGGGGAAAATCCTACTCTCCCCAGGAAATCGCTGCCAGAACTCCCTTTGGCTTTCCTTCATTTCACAGTGCAATGGCAATTTTGCACTATGGGAATCTGGCTTGAAATAAGTGGAGAGGAACTGGGGAAACTTGATGTTTCCCATGGCCAGCTGTGGGTACTTGGCTTGCAGGAGACCCATGAGAGGCAGGGCTGCAGTCAGGGCACAGTCTCAGGCACAACCATGTAACCCACTGGATGTGGGAGCTGCATCCTGGTGCTGCTGATGCCAACTCCCATCCATCCTGTACAGCTGAACTGAGACCTCCAGGAGCTGGTCTGCAAAAAGGGGATAAGCAGTCAGACCTGCCTATGGATCTTACTAAATTCATGCCACAGCTCCATGCCCCGAAGCCATGCTGGGTTTCCCAAGGGCAGAGGAGGCAGCAAGGCAGCATCTCAGGCAGTGAGGATCCAGTCTGGGCACAGCCATCAGCCTGGACGGGCACAGCCACACCAGGGATCTGCTGCCAACACCTCTCCTTATTTCCTCAGTGCTGACCAGAAAAGCTAAATGCCTTCTGCTAATAATCACTTCTAGAGATACTTTTTAATAACACTTCCAATCAAGAGTCATATTGCTTATAGTAAGAAATTCCAAATCTTCATCTTCTTGAATGTTGTCACTCTTGCTGTGCTTGGCTCTCCAGCTCTCTTAGAGCAGCTGGTGGGGAAAAAGTGCTTGTGGCATAAGGGAATGCCCAATCCTCTGCAGAGGAGCCAGAGGCAGCACAGCAGCTGGCCCCAGCCCTGTGTGCAGGGGGGCTGGCAGGGAGCCTGTGGCTATGGTCTGCATCAGATGTTTGGCAGAATTAACTCCTACCTAGGGATCCTTATAACCAGCAGTTACACTCATTTTCCCTCCAAAACCACCTTGACAGTGTTGTACTGAAGGCAGAAACCAACCAAAACCGGCTCCTGGCCATGCCCATCGTCACAGGGCACCCCCACGCTGTGTCTCTGCCTCCTGGGCTGTCTCCAGCCACCTTGGACAGTGCTGGGCAACACAGCTGCCTGCCAGCAGCACAGTCCTCTCCAGAGGGCACCTGGAAAAGCTTCAGGAAAGCTAGAGGGAAGGGTTTGATGGACAGTAAGGGTAAATTTCTGTATGAAAGTAGCTAACCACTGCTAGTGCCTGCCTGCTGTGCTGGAAGGGCAGCTGGGGAATCTGGGTATCTCCTTTCAGAGAGATACCCTAGCAATTCAGAGCAGTCCCAAAACACAAGGTTTTATCCCAGAATGAGCAATCTTGGCCACAGCTGTCTTCCTGGGGCCAGATTTTGAGGAGAGCTATCCATGCTCTGGTGCGCAGTGCCCTTTCAGACAGTGACAAACAGTTTGTATTTGTCCTTGATAAAAGCCACACCTTGTCTGGGTTATTTTTACAGCATTTTAACCACTAGTCAATCACCTTAGTTTTGCTGTGGGAAGAGCTAAATGCAGCAACTGGAAAGAACCAGACCCAGTGTGGCAATATTTAGTGGTGTGTTTGGTACTCCCCTCCCATGGCAGAGTGCATGACCCTGTGAGCTGGCAGATGGGTCCTGCAGCAGGGGAATGGCTAATGAGTGCACTGCAGGGTGATTCCTCCAGGACAGCAAAAAGGCTGTCATTTGTTATGACAGAAACAGGGTCGAGAGGAAGGAGAAATTTAAGCATTTTCTTCTGTACCACTTTCCCAGCCTTGGAAAACGGAAGTCAGCATGCTGGAGAGCCGTGTTGGATCAAGCTGGTAAATCAAGGTAGCTACCATGAATACAGGTGTCATGTTATTGCTGTCTGGATGTCACATTGCCCTGGATTTCTTTGCCTATGTTGAGGAAAAACTTGGGTTCCATAAAAATGGACGCTGGTTGTGTTAGAGCACAGACAGCTCTTGCATTTGTGCAAATTTATTGATACTTGAGAGAGAAGAAAGCCAGAACTTACCCACTGGCACCTAAAACATCTCTAAAATCTAACAAAAATCACAGCCAGACATGCATGCCGTGCTGCTCACTCCCTGCTCAGATGAGTGCAGGTAGGAGTGCCAGCAGCTGGCAGAAAAAGGATCACTTCTGGTTTTAAACCCATTTGTGCCACATCTCACCCGTGAGGAGCCTGGTGGGCAGGCAGCAGTGAGAAAAGCCAGGCAGTTTCACAAGCAGAGAAGTCCCTGAGGTCTGTGTACCCGCCTGGGAGCCCAGATCCCTCCCAGAGAGGTGTAATCCCAGAGTGCTGGGCATTCACTCAATAAAAGGCTGCCAAGTGAGGGCAGCTGGGAATGATCTGTAGAATAAGAGATGATCTGACCTTTGAAGGATTTCTATTTGGGGGACTTGTCTGATAGGACTCTCCATGTGCTAACCTTGGATGCAGTTGAGTTCCTAGTTTGTATCTCTAATTTGCACTGTTGCTATGGGAAACTCTTTTGGGGCACATGTGTGGGCATGCACACAAGGCTGTGCATGCTTCCCAAGGGAAGGTGGCAGACTCCATTTCCTGTGCCCCTTTTATACCACAGCCTGAAACATTTGTGTTTAAATTCCATTACATGGTGAAAAACCTCTTCTGTTTCAACCAGCCAAAACCAGCTGCTATTTCTTCCTTTGTTTGAAATAGCGAAGCAAAACAGTGTTTACTTTAATTCTTGAGAGTGTCACAGATGATCTGTGGGATGGAGTCCTCATTTTCCATGCACTCCAAAACCATGGAGTGTCACGCACAGCTGTCAGTAGTACAAAAAATGAAATCAAGTTGCTTAGCTCAGACAAAAGCAGATAAAAGTTCTCTGTGTATTGCTCTGTAAGAAAAAAAGGTGGAAGGGATGAGGAGAAGAATCTTAATATAAAAGAAATGTGAGGATGTTAGGCACTCACAAGAGGATAAAAGAATCTGAAATCTGCCAGTAAAGAGGGATCTGTTGCCTTCCTGAAGCATGGGGATCTAATTACTCTTTTCTTCCCCCTCTTCGTTATAAAGCAACTATTGCAGAACATAAATGACCTTGTAGACTCATGAGATATTCCTGCCAAAAAGCGTGTCCATTATCAAGTAATACATTTTCTGCTTGTGTAGTTCCAGTGTGCTCTTTTGAAAAGCAGTAAGTTCTCTTCTGTCTCCCTTATCACATTTCAGGATGCCTTTAGTCATAGGACTCTGCTTATTCAGTAGTTCATGTCAAATTTACTTCAGTAAGCAAAACTTAGAGTTCTTTCAGAATTGGTTTCCTGTTCCTCAGTGAGAGAAGTGTTAGCCTTGCTCCTTCTCTCACTAAAATATATTTGAGGTTTACTGTTGATTTCATGGAGGCCATGAAGGCATGAGACAATAGTTTTTGAGCCTAAGTCTCTCCAGAGTTATCCTAATTCACACCATCTGAAGTGTCTTTTTGCAAGAAGTCAATAGTGAAAAGAAAATAAGCTTTTGGGACAAGCACTTCAAAAGAATTAGAAACTAATTTAAAAGTTCATCATAGCTCAAGTTCTCCTGGCCTGCTGTAGTGTAGAGCATGAAACCTGGGTCTTTGACAGGGAATAATTTTCAGCTGAAATCAGACAACAATAAGCCCTGATAAACAGTAACCCCCAAATGCTAGAAGCATTCTGAAATGGGGAGGCTGCACCCCAGTGCCTTTGGGGACAGTTGTGACCAGTCCTCCCTCTAGCCCAGCTACAAGATGCTGGATGGCATCAGCTACAGCCAGGCCATGGGCCATCCCAGTGGGTTTCCCACATGACCGTGCAGTGGGAATGGTCACTGCAAAAAGTAGTACCATAAATGCATCTCAGAATCCCAAATTCAGGTAAGTATGTTGGCCTCTGATGTCAAAACCTGGATTTGAGGGCTTTGCTTCATGATACATTTAGTGATACAATAGTAGAAGATTATTGTTTTGTTAAGAGTGAGCAAGTATCTACTATTTTGGCTAAGAGAGTGAGCCTTTTGTTTGCACAAAATAACTCATAAATTGGAGTTGTGCCCTTAATAATACAGCAACTTGTTTTCATTTAAGAAAAAATTAAAATTGCTACTGTTATTGTGTCCCAGATTTTATTCAGTCATAGTGGTACCCAAGTTTTTATTGTTGCTGTAAAACATTCAGGCATTTCAGTCCCATGAATGGAACACCAACCATCCATGTGTGGTTCATTTTCTATAAGACAATTGCAGGTTTGCAACAAAAGAAAATCTAAAAAAAGAAACAGAGTTTGCAATAAAAGAGTCCAAAAAATGCAGGGAAATGTTCTGATTTTTAAATGAGATGTTTCTTGCTGGGAACTGTGAGTTACAATCACCTCTCCAGCGTGATGAAATACTGAGTGCCCCATATTCACACCAGGGTCATTAATGGCTGTCCCACAAGCACCATGAGAAAGTCATGTTATCCACGGTCATTTTGTGGTTTCCCCAAATTCTGGCACAAAGAAAGCTGAACTTTTGCATGTACTCACATTAGATGTTTCAGGCTTTTGTTAGCCTAAGAAGTCCAGTGTCATCACCAGGCTGGAGTTCATGGCTCTTCCCAGCTCCAGCCCCAACTCCCACCCATCCTTTAGAGACGTGGAAAGCTCACAAAATCTGGGCATGTTTTAGTACAAGTCAAGGCTGTTGATTTGTCCAACACGCTGGACACATGAAGCTGGTTGTGGACAAACAGGAGTCTTCAGCAGCAAACAATTTGGCTTTGGCATGATAAAGGCTGCTTTTAACTTCTTATTGCAGATGGGGCCAGAAAGTTCTTTTGCAGAACCTGGAGTGACCCAAGCCTAGCTCCTTATGTTCCTGGGAATAATCATGAATACTTGAGAGAAGAGCCCCTTCAAGGATTGTGTCACTGTCCCCCCTTACAGAAGGACAAGGAGAAGCTCTGGGCTGCCTTGCAGAAGGTTACCTGGCAGTTCAAGGACCTCAGAATGACAAGCTCCTTCACAAGAAACGGGTCCTTCACAAGAAGTGCAGTTTTTGGCATGGCAGATCTTTTCCTGAGCCCAGCATCCCTTGCTGCCCCAGGGAGATGGGCAGTTTGTGCTCTAGGGAGATGCCTGATATGGCACCTGGATGCCAAATCCTCCTGCCCCCTGTGCTGCACTGCAGCCTGTGTCTCCCCCAGCCATGGACAAAACACACCTGGTTTCTGACTCTCTTGAAGGAGTTAAAAAGCAATCCCCATGGCTTCTGCAGGAGCAGGGTTTCTGGCAAATCATTGAGGAACCACTGATTTATTGGGCCAAGCAAGTCTCCAACAGCGCATCACAAAGTTCTCTCTGTCCATCTGAATACAGTGGATAAGAATTTACAGTTTCTGTTTTCGTTTATTTTGTTCAGTTCAAGTTTTACTTCTTGTGTCCAAAATAGGCAAATAAACTGAATTTTTAAAACAGCTTCTTCCCTACTAGTAATGTCCCATAGCTTTGTCTGTGGGGATGTGACTCCCAGTGAATTTACAGTCTCGCTGCTGACCTGGGAATGGTTCAGTCAGATCACCTGTAGACTGCAGACAAGCCAAGGGTATCAGTCTCACTGTGTCCCAATTTTCCTTTTCTGAGTTAAAATATAGTGTAGCATTAGATAGTTCCACCTTTCTCTATGCCTGGAAAACAGCTTCATGCTGAAGGAGAAACTGTGCTCCATGGTAAGACAGTGGACTTGTTTGATATGGACTGTCTTCATTTCTTTGCCATCAATGTCTTATTGTTCTGAGACAAATCCTCTGGTCCCAAAATACAAATACTCCCTCTTAAAAATATAGCTATTAATGTGTGTGTCACATTAAATGGAAAATATCTATTGATATTTTCTAGAGTTTTGATAAAATAAATGCCCCGGAACAGGTTTATAACTACCTCTAAGAAAATATCTATGTCTATCTGTATCAAAAGGAGCAGACACTGGTTTCAAATGAATTTGCATCTTGTAGTTGATTCTTTTTTTAAAACTGCATTGGGCTAAATCTGCAGCATGTATTTGTGAGAGAAGACTTTATGAATGTCCATAGCACCAGAAAAGCTAAGCCAGAATTACCTTTTACTACACACAGGATATGGTCTTCATCCGGGAAAGACAACTTGAATTATTGGTGGATTTTTATGTCTAATAAAGCATTAACTGTGATCTAAACTTTTCCTGTAGTTAAAGTATTTAGAATGGTTCTTTCCTGTGTGGATTCTCTGATATTCTCTCCTCTACCCAGCTGTTTATTTTAGACAGAAATTGCAAAAGCATCCTATCTTGGTGATTTCTCCTTCTCAGTCAAATCTGGTTGAAACTGGTCCATAAATTCTAAAGTTACTATGGGAAGAGCAGTTAGAGATGCACAAACACACATGTATACATTGGCCACATAGGCCTTTTCACCCAAGTTAAAAATAGAAAACCAATCCAATGCACAAAAACCACTATAAAAGATGAAGGCTTAGGCTTAGGCTGGAGAGCAGCTTTTTTTTCCCCTCTCTAGTATTACCCATCAGTGTTTTGCTGTCTGGGCTCAGCAGGCTGATGGGGTGCAGGGTAACCCAGCAGCTCTGGCAGTGGTTTCTCTGTGGGGTTGTACCACAACCCCATTTCCAAAAGGACTAGGAGAGGGGTGCAGCTGTTGCCTTTGGGGAGGAAAAGCCGCCAGTCCTGCCCCTGTATCTAGGCTACCACATCATCCTTTCCACAGACTCTTTCCAGGGAATGCCACTTCCCCCTAAGTTATAGATACTGATAACACAAATAGCCATGGAAATAGGACTAAACCAAGACAGAGAACTTCTGTGAAAATTTGGACCAAAATCCTCATGGCAGGGCCCACTGAGAGCCTCCAGCTTTAGGACTTTGGTGACGTGCCTGCAAGGGTTTGTTAGTCTCACAGGACCTTCCCCAGAACAACAAACCCACCATCCTGCAAGGCACCAAATCCATCTCTCTTGGTGAACACAATGCACCCTGATGTAGCTCACTGAAGCACGGATTACCCAAGCAAAAACCATCGGGTCAATTTAGCAAACAGCAGCTTTTTGCAGGAATGTGACCTGCTTGTCTGAGAAATCCTAGGATTTCTCAGCTTTGCAGAGAACTGTTTTCATTCCACCTGCTGCCTGTCACAAAGGTGTAGTTGTGCTGCCAGGTAAAATGGAGACAGCTGCAGAAAAGCACCCAGACTGCATCAACAAAAGTTCTTAAACCTGAGGGAAACACAAAAAAAAAAAAAAAAAAAAGAAAAAAAAAAGAAAAAAAAAAGAAAAAGCAGGACATGTAGCTCAGCCAATGCAAACATGTAAGAAACTCTGCAAGGGCTCAGAAGAGAAACCAGATTGCTGTTGAAATAGCTGGTTAACATTTTGTCTGGAAGCACAGCTTCAATAAAAATAGGTAAGGAAACCAGCTAAGGACCCCCAATGGCAAGCATATTTATTGAGAATCCAATAAAAGTCTCAGAACAAATAGCCTGAAGGACCTGTAGACACAGCCTCTGCTGTAATAAAAATGCAATACAAGGCATCAGGGAAATGGTAAGGAAAAAGGGCTGCTCCATGAGAAAACCAAACAAGAATCCCAGAGCATGAGGCCTGGAGACACAGGCTGGGATGTAATAAAATAACTGCCATTGGGGAAAAAGAAAGAAAAACAAAACATCTAACAAAGGCACAAAGAAGCCCCAGATACTCCAGCTAGTCTAGAAAATCACCACAAGTTGCCGTAAAAACACATGGGAAAATAGGAAAAGGGTAATGGCTGCAAAGCGATCAACTCCTGCAGGTACCATGGGGCAGTGCGTAGGCGAAAGTCCACAGGAAGCCGTGTCAGCTGCAGTAAACTCTGAGGGTGCCTAGGAGACAGAGCTGTAAAAGGTGACAAAACAGCAGCCTCAGAGGGGCTAAATCTCTGCATGGGAGAAAGATTTACTTTAAATCCAAACCCCACATTGCACGGAGCTGAGGTTTTTGTTTTATTTATCTTGGTGAGCAAAGCTTTTTGGTAAGTACAAAAAATGCTAGAGAATTTCTATCATAAGTGAGCAGGAAAAAATTGTTTTCAGAGATATCTGCTAGCTCAAAGGTTTGATCCATGCTCACTTATTGTGAATTTTCATGTACCACAGAAGCAGCCAGAAAAATGGGCAATTACCATCAAAGTCATTGTCATGTAAAGTACTGTTAGTGAAAATTATATAAAAGAAGGGTTCATAGGAACAAGCACAATTTTTTAAGTCAAGTGAGTAAACAGAGGAAAGGTGATTTTCATTTCCTGGCTTAAGTCACAGGCTGCAGGTCACAGCCATAAAAGAGCAGTTGCTGTCAAAAGGTGAAGGAAGATCTGTGATTTCGGGCTGTGCCACAGCTGCACCGCTGCCTGGGGAGCACAGGGGACAGGACAGAGTGGGACAGGACAGAATAGGACAGGGCAGGACAGAATGGGACAGGACAGAATAGGACAGGGCAGGACAGAGTGGGACAGGACAGAATAGGACAGGGCAGGACAGAATTGGACAGGACAGCACAGGACAGGACAGCACAGGACAGGACAGGACAGACAGGACAGCACAGCACAGGACAGAATGGAACAGGACAGGACAGGACAGGACAGGACAGACAGGACAGACAGGACAGGACAGGACAGGACAGGACAGGACAGGACAGGACAGGACAGGACAGACAGGGCCAGGCTGACCTCTCAGCTGCTGACAAGCCAGCACACACTGCTGCAGAGGGGCAGGTCTGCACACAGGCTTTGCTGCACTGCCCCACGTTCTACCATCAGTGGGCAAGGGCAGCATTTCACAGTTCTGCTTGGGCTCTGCAGGGATGCCCTCAGACCCACCCACCTCAACTGAGGATACACCTCAACACAAGGTGCAGACTTTACCTGGTTTTCTCCAGGTAAGTGCCAGCCTCAGAGGAGCTGTGGCACACATAATAACACAGGTCTGCAGCAGAGATTTATGTGTCTCTTCAGAAATTTATTCAATCCACATTTAGGGGTTTTGCTTCTTAAACATATATATATATATATATATATATATATATACGTAAGTACATATACACATATTTCTTCTGGAACAGCTGCAGAATGAATTTGCTTAGATATGTGCTGGAAGTTGGCAGTAACAAAGTATTTTTTTACAAGCCTCTGAATTAGGACACCTAAAGCTGAAAGTGCTTTGGATCTACTTGTCCAGTTTACTTTTCATTGCTGACAAAGAATTATGTGCTTTTTCAACAACACTTCTTCTACCTGCTTGTCAGCTCTGCCCCTTGCAGCAACCACTTTAAATCACCCACACTTTTGAAACTGTCCTTCCTGAGCTGGTCTGCCTGGGCTGCACAGTCCTAGGGTTTCCTGGGCACAGGGTTTAATGGTAGAGGATGTGGGATTAAAGTTTATGAATGAATCCCCAGCCAAGCATGTAGTATGAGCTGTTCCTCACAGCTTTAATGTCTCCAGTTCGCATTGATACTTTGGGGTAAAATTTGCCCTTTTTGTGTAAATTACAGTGTTGCTCCTTTTCAAGGACACTTCAAGTTATAGACACTCCTTCCAGCCCACCTGAGGCGGATTTATCCATCATATCCATGCAGCTTCCATCTGCTGCAATGCCACAAAGTGCCCCAAGGACACAGCAGTGTCTGCAGTTCTCCAAGCCACACGTGCAGGGGTGCTCTCATCACGTACAGGTCTGCAAGGAAGGAAGCCCAAAAAGACCAGTTACAGCAGAAAGGTTGAGCTCAGAAAGGTTAAGCTGTTATGTCTGTGGTCCAAAAGAACAGCGAGCTGAGCTCATTCCACCAAGCCTCTTGCTAATCTGTTGCTCTCATGGGTGTGAAATATTATCAGCTGTTAGAGTTATTAACCAGTGTTAACCAGGTAGTGCGTGCACTGAGCTATGTTTAAGGTTAACTGTGCCATTAAGGGCTTACAAACTCAATTAGAGATTTTAGTGCTCAACAGCTAATGGTTAATTTCTGCAGATGTCCTGTTTCCAATTACTATTCATATATAGTGTAAGCAGCATGGCATCACACTTCAACTCAGACAGACTAATTTTTTTAATATATATTTTAGACCAGCAGAAGGTTTCACTTAATTGTGTAATACCAATATTTAGTATTCCTGGAGTGTTTTCAAAATCCTTTTTAAATATCAACTATTTTCACCTTTCTTTTTCTAGTATTATCACTCTTCCCCACATCACTTGTGCTCATCTGACCCCACAAGGTTACAGAGATGTTCTCTGCATTGCTGGGCAGACCCCAGTGCCCAACAGGAAAAAGGACTGCTGCAAAGTGCTCCTTTGGTTCACAGTCACAGGGAGAGGTTTTCTTTTTTATCTCTCATTGGAGATGACGTGGGAAGCTCACAGCCCCCAAAGTGTATGGAGGAGCTCAAATGCAGATTTAAAAGCCTACATTTGATCCTGCTGAGTTTGGAAAATTTTAAGCTACAAAAGCCCTCTTGTAAGACCAACTCTGATAAGAGAGAGTTTGACTAAATCTGCAGAGGGAGTTAAGTAGAAAGTTCTGAGTCCTGGAGTTACATCCAGGTGGAAGGAAACTTGCTGCTGTCAGTAAAGAAAAAGAGTGAATAAATCAGCCCTCAACTAATGAGCCAAATAAATTCATAACTGGAATCACCCATTAGGAAAAATCAATTACTTTCCATACACGCAGTTGTGATATTCCTCCTGAGAAGGACATGAACGCATACCTAGCTCTGCACATACAAGTAAATCTATGCTTATCATTAAATCTAAGCTATGAGTACAATTAAATTGAAATTAAATATGAAATGCCTTGGGAACTACTCTTGAGCTTGAAATTCAGTCATTTAACTGCAATGTTGAACTGGGGCCTCTGGGAGAAAAGGACCCCAGGGAGATACACACCACACTAGGCTTGCAAAACCCTATGAGATGGTTTCACAAGCCTTTCCAGCCTTCTAATGACTGCACTGTTATTAAAAAGGCATGTCCCACCTCTTCTCCCTGCCATGCTTCCCCAGAAGAGCAACCAACCACATTGTTTGACCAACTGCATCAGCAAACTGATCTAGAGAAAAAACAATCCTCCGAAAAGCCCAGTAATTTTCAGATGGGTGTGTTCCTTGGCTCATATGACTGCAGGTGTTGTCCCACAAAGTGGAGGTGTGGGAGGACAGGGTGATCCCACCTCTTTTGGTGGCTGCAGAGCTGTCAGCTGGTCAAACTGGTGATGAAACTTTGTGTGCTCTGAGGGCCTGTTACAAAGTTCGTGTCATTTGGAAAGTATTTGCAGTCGTTTCTGACCTGTTTCATTGTGTATGAAACCGTGGCTGTTTGAGTCCTTCTTTCAGGTACAAGAGCTTTTTGGATGGTATCTAAGGAGATGTTGTTCTCTGACGTTTATAGAGGTGCAGTGTCAGTGCCTCTTATGGATATTCGTGTTAGTGTTAGTCTACAGAAAAGGCGTGAGCCACCCAATCATAGAGATCTGTTTTTTTTCTTTAAGAACCACCAACAGGAGTAATTAAATCCAGTAGTGTAAGTGGATTTGGGACTCAAATCTGGGAAAGATTTGAGCAAGAGATTAACAGAAGGGAGCTACAACTTCAGCTATTAAATACAAAAGAGGCAGTGCTAAGTTCATATAATGGAATATCAAGAAATTACCATGGATGGGAATAACAGATGGTTGGGGCACAGAATTTGTCTAGATGTCTCAGAAGTTTTGGAGTGACATCCATCTTTCTCAGGTGTGCAGGGAATTTACACTGTGCATAAAACTACTCTGGGCAAGGATCTCCACTCTGCTGGCTGTTCAGAACCTGTGGGAGGAACTCCAGCAAGATGTTAGACCCATCCTGCTCAGTGCTTCTTGTTCCATGACTCCCACAAAATACAGACTATTGAGCACCTCTAAATGCCCCCCACCAAGTCCCCAAGGGGAAAGGCTCGCCCACACAAGCCTGTAAATGGAAGGCAAGAGAGAGGAGGAATAAGGCATGCATGACAGATCCTCATCACATTCTTCAAAGCATCACTGGATGAGGTTCACATGGCTTGTGCGAGTATGAGCGGTAGGGAACACATCCAAAACCAAAGTATTTATCTATTAAAAGACAACGTGTGACTGACTTTTTCTTTCATTTAGATTAGTGGAAATGAAGGAACAGACAATCCTGCTTAAGGAGTGATTTTCACTTAGCACTTTCACCTTGATGAAGATATTTATTTATATCAGGCATTTACTTTAGAATGGCAGTGGCACCTCTAACTAAGACCAGGCCACCAGAGCAAAAAATAACCCCAGATCTCTACAAAGAGACAAAATCAGAAGTTGAAAGGGCTTCTCAGATCTCATAGGATTTTTCCTTTCTTTTTTTTTCTTCTCTCAGTAGAAACTCAGAAAAGTACTCGAGTGAATGGCAACGTGTCTTACAAATATCTTGAATAATTTGGCAACCACAATGTTCCACATCTAATTTCATTACAGCACACTGAATGTTTTGGGGGTTTTTACAATGGTTTTTGCACCTTTAACAACACGTTGATTATTGCATTTTGAAATAACTCACTTCTTTAGGAATAACTTAAGTGAAAATTTCATTTAGAGTTGCAACACCTGGAGAAAATCAACATCATGTGACTTGTAGGCACTTCTAAACAGGAAATACTCCATTTATTTTTTTAGCTGTGTTTGTGTAATAAAGTCTAGTATCCAAGTGTGAGCAACACATTTTCTCGTTTTATTAAACAGCATGAAAGGATTTATTACTTCTCCACTGAATGCACTTCTGGCACCAAATGGAGCTGGACAATAATTGTCAGGCACTGAGTTCAACATTACGAGAAAACACCTTTGGTGGAGTTCAGAGTTTATTGTATAATGAAAAATACACCTATGTGGCGAGGCTTCCTTTGAGAATTTGTTTGGTGAGTATAATCTCAGGTACTGCTGCTAATAAATTGGATTTTTTGAAACAGAAATTAAAGTACTGAAATAATATCTAAGACAGTAATTTTTCTTTTCCTCCTCCAGCTATGCAAAGTTCCCTGAGAAGGAAAATAAAATAGAGGGAATGGGGAACTTTTCTTTTACCACTCAGCAAGTTAGGGCTGTGAGGTGCTTGCAAGAGCCATGTACCACATTTGAAATTTTTCTCCCTTTCTCCTCTGATCTTTCTTGAATGCTCAGATTGTTCCTCCTCCTGTGATTCCACCCCTGGCCAGAGAAAGGCTTGGAGGACTTTCCTCTCTCTCTCTGTTTTATTTCCTGTATTGCAAGGAAAAGTTGCCCCAGCCAGGGCAGGAACCTTGAACATGGGCTTGGCTGGAGAGAAAGTCAATGAGTGTTTTGCAGGTGTGCGGCATTCTTGTACCCTCAGGGGTTCCCCAGGAATGGAGACAGATGAGAAAAGGGAGAGATGTGGTAAAAAATATGTGGTAGAAGCTGAAGTCCTGCACCTCAGAGGATGAGCAGCAGGGACCGATCTGCAGCGCCCCGCTCTGAGTTCCCTGCATCTCGTACAGGCAAAGGAGCCTATGCTAAGTGCCTGGGAAATGTGGCAATTTTATGCTCTCTTGGCTCGGTCACAAATGACTGCTCGAAGTTGAAATAATGAAAAGGCCCCGTGTATCTCTAGGGTCCAGGGCTGACAAATTCTCCCCGAGGTCTCTGTGGAGCACTGCAACACTCAGCATTCGATTTGTTTTCCACTGAGACGGGCAGCGCATGTGTCAGAGGTTTCAGGTTAACTACAGGAATGGGAATAAGCTTTACACAATCCCCAAATTAGGGGCTCTAACTAATGAAAAGCTCTCCCATTTACTGCCTTCCTCGGTGCAGGACAGCAGGCTGCAGGCACCCCGGCGCGTCCCGAAGGAGGTGTGGAGGGGAGCAGGGGTGGGGCTGGTCCCTAGGGCAGGGGAGCACTGAAACCATCTTTATTGCCACAGTCTTTCACAGCCGCGTGTAGCCAGCTGCGAGCCGGGCTGTGTCCCGGAAAGCCGGTTCTGTTCGGTTCGGTTCGGTTCTGTGCTGTTCTGTTCTGTTCTGTTCGGTTCGGTTCGGTTCTGTTCGGTTCGGTTCTGTTCGGTTCGGTTCTGTTCTGTTCGGTTCCGTTCTGTTCGGTTCGGTTCGGTTCTGTTCGGTTCGGTTCGGTTCTGTTCGGTTCGGTTCGGTTCTGTTCTGTTCGGATCTGTTCGGTTCTGTTCGGTTCTGTTCTGTTCGGTTCTGTTCTGTTCTGTTCTGTTCGGTTCGGTTCGGTTCGGTTCGGTTCTGTTCTGTTCGGTTCTGTTCGGTTCGGTTCTGTTCTGTGCTGTTCTGTTCGGTTCGGTTCTGTTCGGTTCTGTTCGGTTCTGTTCGGTTCTGTTCGGTTCGGTTCTGTTCGGTTCGGTTCGGTTCTGTTCGGTTCTGTTCGGTTCGGTTCCGTTCTGTTCGGTTCGGTTCGGTTCTGTTCTGTTCGGATCTGTTCGGTTCTGTTCGGTTCTGTTCTGTTCGGTTCTGTTCTGTTCTGTTCTGTTCGGTTCGGTTCGGTTCGGTTCTGTTCGGTTCGGTTCTGTTCGGTTCTGTTCTGTTTTGTTCTGTTCGGTTCTGTTCGGTTCTGTTCTGTTCTGTTCGGTTCGGTTCGGTTCGGTTCGGTTCGGTTCTGTTCGGTTCGGTTCGGTTCGGTTCGGTTCTGTTCTGTTCGGTTCTGTTCGGTTCGGTTCTGTTCTGTGCTGTTCTGTTCGGTTCGGTTCTGTTCGGTTCTGTTCGGTTCTGTTCGGTTCTGTTCGGTTCTGTTCGGTTCGGTTCTGTTCGGTTCGGTTCTGTTCGGTTCGGTTCGGTTCTGTTCGGTTCGGTTCTGTTCGGTTCTGTTCGGTTCGGTTCTGTTCGGTTCTGTTCGGTTCGGTTCGGTTCGGTTCTGTTCGGTTCTGTTCGGTTCTGTTCGGTTCTGTTCTGTTCTGTTCGGTTCGGTTCTGTTCTGTTCTGTTCTGTTCTGTTCGGTTCGGTTCGGTTCGGTTCGGTTCGGTTCGGTTCTGTTCTGTTCTGTTCTGTTCTGTTCTGTTCTGTTCGGTTCGGTTCGGTTCGGTTCTGTTCGGTTCGGTTCGGTTCTGTTCGGTTCGGTTCGGTTCGGTTCTGTTCGGTTCGGTTCGGTTCGGTTCTGTTCGGTTCTGTTCGGTTCGGTTCGGTTCGGTTCGGTTCTGTTCGGTTCGGTTCTGTTCTGTTCGGTTCTGTTCGGTTCGGTTCGGTTCGGTTCGGTTCTGTTCTGCACGGGGGCCCAGCGGTGCGGGTGTCGCTCCCGGCCCGGCCCGGCCGGTGCCGCGATGGAGGCGCCAGGAGAGGGCAGCGGTGCCCGGGGCTCCGGCTCCGCACGGCCCCGAGCCGCGGAGGGCACGGAGGGAGCGGCGCTTCCTCCATCAGCCCCCGACCCACATGTGCTGCCCGTGATGCACATGGGCCAGCAGACACACAGGCGTTCGTCCTCCGACGGCAGCGCAAGCCATTGCTGTACGGCACGCAGGCTTTAAGGCCAGAAAGGGCCTTTATGGTGAGGCACAAAATGTTTAGTAGGACAAGGAGTAGTGGTTTCAAGCTAAAAGAAGGTAGATTTAGACTAGTTATAAGGAAGAAATTTTTTTCCAATGATGTGAGGTTTCCCAGTGAGGTGGGTGGATGCCCTGTTCCCAAAAACATTCGAGGATAAATCGGACTAGACACTGAGCAACCTGATCTAGTTGAAGTTGTCCCTGCTCATTGCAGAGAGTTTGGACTAGGTGACCTTCAAAGGTCACTTCCAAACCAAATTATTCTAAATAGCTCTTACCTGGTTACTTTCAGTTGCTTCTTCTGAGTTTAAATGATCCTTTTCATTTGTGTGTACTGCAAATCTCATTGGCAATGCACGAGAACCACAGGTGAAGCAAACTGGCAACAAAAGAAGGAATACAGTAAACACATTTTTACATTTAAAAGTAAGATCATTCTGGAAAATTATTTGTCCTTTTACACATTAATGTCTCGATGCAGAAAACAGTAATGCATATAATTGATGTTACCACCCATCGTGGTACATTAGCTGTAGGTATTTGCATTTTTATAGAAAGCCACAATAAGAAACCACAATAAGGTCTTTCAGTTCTACCTTAGTTAGGCAAACTGCAGGATTTTATGTCCTTATGAACATGTGGATAAATGACATTTTGAATAAAACTATTATAATTAATAGATATTATAGGATCTAGACCTGGTTATAAATAACAAGGTCATTGCTAAAATGGGGACATTTTCCAACCAGTTTTAAACTTTGTCTAGCAGAAATAGGTCAGGCCATACTAAATGGCGTTTCAGGCAGTTCTGAAATCAGTTTGGAGGAATTGATTTAGAACTTATATGAGATGTATCATGAAATTTTACAGCTTCAGGGAGCTCAGATCACTTTTCTGATTCTGTCCTGAACGTGAAACTTTGGTTTTAAAAAGCAGAATAATAAGTGAACCTCAGAAATCAAATGCAATAAAGAGGTGTCAGAAAATGTCCTGAAAACAGTCTTTTTTTTAATGGGATGGGTATGTATGGCATGAACGAATGGCAAACTTCTGAGGCAGATCTTATGAGCTTGTTAATTACCTTCATAATCCTGACTCCTCACAGATCATAGATGTCTCCTTGGCAATCAGACCCTGGAGTCACTGATAAAGGCTTCATTTGGCTGGGAAATGACTCCTGAGTATTGCAGTTGCACACACAAAGGTACATACTGTATGAAGGCCTGTTCCTATGGAAAAGTGCTGCTGGGATTCGAGCCATGGCTTATATTTGGACTTGGTCTGTTTTTTCATGAAGTCTATCCGGTGTGATACCAATGATAATTCTTGCCTGACTAGACAGCTCTGTGCCTGGACACTGTTCCCAGAGACAGAAAAACCTAGCCTGATAACTCATAGTGGGGAGACTGAAGTGTGATAGGAGTAAAAATAATAACAAGTATTTTTAAATATGTGTCTACTTCCAAGTTTCTACACAGAAATCTAGAGCTGGCACTCCTATAACATTTTTACAGAATGGACATTGTTCCTGTCTGATGATTTCAGCAAAGCAGCTGAGCATATGTTTAGATATGAGGGATGGCGGGAATGAGGGGAGAGAGAAAAACATCATCAAATGTGGCTATTCTTCCTAGGTGAGCCTGGACCCTGGAGATATTTGGGATGAGGAGGTGGTCCTTAGAAATCAGGTAGTTTAACATTAGGGTTAGCCAGAAGAATGTCACCTCTCAAGAAAAGAGGGAATTGGAAAGAACCTTGTACTGGCAAGATGTATAACAATACATATATAAATTCATAGCCAGCCTCCGAGTCAAGTCCTCTCCAGGATCATCCCCATGGAATGCTTGCACATGTCAATAATTCCATCAGGTCAGTGTCTGATACTTGTGCAGGAAGAGGTTAATTCCACCTCAGCCTTTACAAAGTAAAAGCTCTTGTTATTTTTGTTTTGGTTTGTTTTTTTTAAACTGTGTGAAGAAAGAGGCAGGCTTTAAATATTTGTGTAGGCTGCTTGGCAACAGATTGCACACGATCTTTACGAAAACAATGAGCTCTCATAGAATTTGCATTGTTTGAACTGGGTGCTAGTGGCTCCTGACCAGTGCTCAATGGCTGGTCTGTGGGAAGAAACAGGGAGAGAGGTGTTATATTGTGCATTGTGTGCTGCTGCTCCAGCTTCCCGAGAAAGAGGCGCTGGTGGAGGTTGAGGAGCAGGGCAGGAATAAAGCCGTGGCTTTTACAGCACAGAAAATGCATGAGGTGGAGCTGACACTGGCTGTGGCTGTGCACTCAAGGCTGCTGTTGTGAGGTTAAGTCTGCACACACCATGGTGCACCCAGATACAACAGATGGCTGAGGGCATGTCTCCTTTGGTGTCAGTGTTCCCAATACTTTTCCTACTGAAATGACGTCTACTTGTCTGCAGCAACAGCACTATTAAGCAGATTGCAATCCTTTCCCTATCAGCTGGGAACTGATTTAAAACTGATATATCATCTGTTCAGCTGTTCAGGAAAGGTACAGCATCCCTGTGGCTGCAGCTGTTCAAAAATAACTGAAATCAGCACAGAAATTATGAGGTGTCTCAAAGCAATGAGCAGTACTTTGTTTGTTTGTTTGTTTGATTGGCCTTTTCACCTCTAGGATACAACAAACACGTTTTCTTAGGTTTCTTCCAATACTGTTGGAGCAAAACCATACTTCATCTCTCCCCCAAATTTTCTTCCTGGCAAGGAAAGCGACTTTTAAGCAACAATCTTTTGCAACAGCAGTGAGAAGAAATCTGAGAATTTCTGGTCCTGGGTTTGTAACCCTTTCCACAATCTGGGGAAGATTACACCACTTCCCTGCACTGAGAGCCTTCGGTTAAGAACTTTGGAACCATTCCTGGTGATCATAGAGGGGTTAAGCACATGCAGTAGCAACTGAGATACTCGAGGACACAAAAGAGAACTGAACATGGGCATATCTGACACCCTACTTTAAAAAAATTGCACAAATAAAAACTCTGATTACTGTTGCTTCATTTTTACCAGCCAAAATATAGGGATTGTTTTCTGTTTATAGAGGTAATAATGAAACCACATAGCTTTACTGAAACTACCTCCACATGAAGACCCATGAGTGTAGCAGCTCACAAGAGCTGCAAGAAGTAGGCCACAGTAAACCAAGAGCATTCAGTCCTATAAGTAATATGAATTCAGAGAAATTAAGTGACTTGCATATGATCATGTATTCCCTAAGCCACAACCAAAGTCAAACTAATATCCAGACTTTTCAAATTCAGGTGCTCTGAACTGAGTGAATGATGCTGATACTGATAATGTTCTGTAGGTGTGTCGCTATTTGTGTTTTAAGTCTCAGAACATACCTGAATGGGGAAGATGAGCTCTTGACAAGTAACACCTGGTAACTGACTCCCTTAGCCTCTCTTTGCAGATACCATATCAATGTTATGAGTCCTTATGAAGTTACATAAGAGGAGCAGGAGGCAGCAGCTTCTCGTGCACAGATGTGTATGACTCGCAGAAATAATGCTGAACAAACCAAACATGCACATGCTCATGTTCCACCACCAACACTCTTCTGTTTATTCCCACATTTATTAATTCTATACATGCGTATACAAGTATATACATGATAATTTTATACACACCTTTGGCAGAGAGGCCATTCAGGTTAGGTATACACATCGGTCTGAACTGTGCTAAAACAACCATCTAACAACATGTATTTTCAGATGTTGTGGCACTGACTATAAATTCAGGATAAAGTCGCAAAAATGGACTGTTTGATTTAGTGACTGTCTTGCTGAATTGATAGAAGAGGATTAAATTATGGCTATCAAACCATTCACCTTTGTCAGTGGATCTAATCGCAATCTGTTTGATAGTGACAAAAAGGACGCCGTCTGACGGCAGCTTTGTGGCTTTGTGAATGAGTGAATTAGTTCCCACTGGCTGAGCACTAACTGCAAACTGTTATCACTTCACAGTTGCTGTTATGACTTTTGCTTTGCTCAATGGCTTCATTTTCCAAGGTAGAAATCTGTAAGGAATGGAATTAAAATGCTTTGTCCTAGTCTGTGCAAGAGCTGGAAAAACAAAAAAGAAAAGCAATACTCTTTTTAGATAAACCTCACAAAACTAAAGGCAAAGGACCATTAGGCAGATCCTCTGATATGGCTTTTATTTTACAAGTCATTATACTCCACACAATTAACCCACTTTTGAATAAACTGTACTGTTAGTACGGCACATCTTGTAGAAAGGCACGCTCTCTCTCTGGAGACACTAAGAGCTGGCAAATCGTCATTTCTCTGGATGACTGACTCACTATTAAAATCTCCTCATTTGGATTCATCTTGGCTTCAGCTTCTGGCCATTGGTTTTTGTCTTTCTTGTCCCCAGTGCATTTTAAAACCCCTTAAGGCCTGGTGTTTTCTTCATAAGAAGGAAATTAACTGTGTGTGTGAAGAGCCCTGAACAGTTTGCCTCTTCATCAAACACTTCAGGGATGTTTCTCACCAATGATCATAAGAAAGAGCTCCTGGACATACACATATTTTAAAATCAGTTGTGCAATAAAAGGCAACAAGATTTGTAAATGCTGGTAAAAATCACTGAATACAAAAGGGAGAGCTCTCCAGCATGCCTATATGTGGTCACACTTTCACTTCATCTTGGAATCTCAAAATGCTCCCATAAAATTTCTTTTGGATCAAATGGAATAAGCCATTGACTTGTATAAAAACACAAGAAATATAATCTTTGATTTTTGCGTTTTGCACCTTTTGGCAGTGTTGCTAGAACTTCAACAAAATTGGGAAATTTGTCAAGATTTTTATCTCAACAGTTCTGCAGTACTGGAGATAAATATTGTTGTTGGGACTTCCATTCAAACCCATCACTTGCAACGGTACGGGTTTTGAGAGGTAGGAGACTGCACCAAGTGCCTTTTCTGGTCTCTTTGAAGGTGAGAACTAAGGGTATTTTCAATCTCCAGAACTTCTTCTCAAATTAGACCAGCTGGATTTTGTACTGTGGTATCATCTGCCAGTTCAAGTCAAGGGAGCTGCAACATAAATAGATGTATATGTAAGCCTCTCTCAGAAGCAAAGTACAGACATTTCCATCAAAGCTGACTTAAGTGAGGATGCCTCATACTTTTGCCTTCCTTGTTAACTGTTGTTCATTTTTGCAAAGAATTTATTATGATAGGGGAAACAACATATGAAGACATAGAAATCAATCCCTTTTTTATCCCCTCAACCCAACTCTCTGATACAGAAGGGACTGTGTGATGCAGAGGGAGGCTGGATATAGGGAAAGGCAACATTAATTAAATCCCTGTAACTGAACCATGGGCAAGTTGTCATTTCATCCTGAATTTCTATGCTCATGCACACACCAACACCTACAAACTGAGCACAGAAAGTTCTTTTTGGTACTCCATACCCACAAGATATTGCTGTTGTTTTCTCTCAATTCCAGATTTTTCT
Organism: Cyanistes caeruleus; assembly: GCF_971803275.1. Lineage (NCBI taxonomy): Eukaryota > Metazoa > Chordata > Aves > Passeriformes > Paridae > Cyanistes > Cyanistes caeruleus. The sequence continues at coordinate 54,375,215 of NC_141706.1, read as the reverse complement.
GTTTAAAGGATGGGTTTGAAATTCAGAGCTTGATTTGGAAAATGCACTTGGAAAAGAGGAAAATAATAGATCAGAAGGAAGCAGGCAGCCACCTCTCACTAGAAACAATTCCTGACTGGGGTGCTGCTCCCCAAACCAACACTGGGGGCCCTGCTGACCACAGCAAAACAAGGACATCAAAACCTGCATAAGTAAAGGCTTCACTGTGTGATCTCTAACATGACTTTTAAGGTGATTAGTCTTTAAGGGCATACTGGTCAGAGGACGACAAACCCTGACAGACGCTTGCATTTAACTGTGCTCAGGTGAAACACCACCAGCCATGACTTCTAAACTGCCTCTTACAGGCACCACGAGGACATTCCTGGCACTCCTCAAGGTCATACTTTGAAACATGATAAAGAGAAGCTTTCTAAATCATCAACTTCCTTCTGCTGAGGAATGACTGATGGGTTTTAATTCTCCTTATTTTCAGAGGCTTCTGGCAGAACTGTGACATTAAATATTCAGTGAAATATAAGTAAGGTTTGAAAATGCCTGCTCCGAAAGAGCTTGGAATCATTAGTGAGTGCATCTCATACTGCAAAAGCCTCTGTCTGGCAGGTTATGCATCAGAGTCACCCATTTCTTACCTCAAAAAATTATCAGTTTATTTATCAGCTACAGGGTACAGCCCCTCCATTTGAAGCATTTATATATTTCTGTTACTTTCCAAGCTAATAGTGTTTGGGAAGGTCAGGGAAGGAAGTTCTTCTCACATCTCTTTCACAATCAAACTGACTTGACATTAGATGTAAAATTGAAACCTCTTCTTCAAACAGAAACAAACAAATAGGAAAAGGTTGAATTGCTTCAGAAGGGTGCTGCATTGACAGGCAGTTTAGCTGAATGTTGCATTTGAAAAATATTTGACATCTCCAGTGCTGTGAAAGAGGTCAGGCAGTTCAAAAGAAGCCTCCTTGCTTGCTGGCTTCTAAGACACCAATTCATTTTGTTACTATGGTGAAGTACGCAGAGTAGATCACACATAAGTCATTCCTCCACAAACATTTTATTGCAAAAATATACTGGTTGTTATCTGTAATACCAAATATTATTTCAGGGCTTGTAGAGTTTGCTTCAGACAGGTTATGCCAGGAAATTACAGAAAATTGTAATATACAAGAGATTAGAAATTTGCAGATGGAAAGCTGTGTATAAAAGTCAGCAATATTAGCATAGTTTATACAGTAACTGCAGTGCTTGAACACTAATAATTACTTGCTGCCCTGTTTCCAATCCTAATATTCATGGGGTAAAAACCAGACCAGGCAATCTCCATTTTCACTTGAAGCATACACTTCTGGTCGGTGTTGGAGAAGGCTGATTTATAATTTACAGCATATTAAATATTTGTAGTTATGTCCAGAAATAGTCTTTGCCAGAGAGTATTATTGCAGAGGCCTTGACTTGAATCCCTGGGGTACACAGTGATTGTACCACAATTTTCTCTAACCAAGATAATTCAAGCAGAAGAAGGTAACCAGGCTAGCCAGGGTGACTCAAAGCTGAACATTGTGCAGGGATGGCCACCCCTGAGCAGCATTCAGCTGCATTGCTTCTTCCTGCACAACTTCACCAGCTTACACCGCTCTGCAGGACCCTACTGCCACCATCATCATCTGCAGAGACATCCACACACCATGCCACTGTGTGCTGTCCTTCTCTCCTTCCATGCAGTAAGCCCTGACACAGAATTGCCCTCTCTGTTTCCTGGGTTATTGGTTAAGGCACTGCTTGCATCAGGCTGGCATCTCTACCTTTGCATGGAGACCAGACAGAATGAAACCACGAAACTCATGTTATGGGAGCAGGTTCTCCCATAGAGAGATGGAAGGTTCATCCCAAGAGATGGAAACTCCTAAGAGATGCTCAGGTGCTCTGAAAGTGAAAGCTTTGCTTCTTTGGTCTTCTCCTTGGCCTTTAGAGTGCTACACAGCATCTAGAGCTGGAAAAATGATCCCTTTACTGGTAAACATTGCAACCTTTGTTCAGTATCTACTGGGGAAACAAATCTTCATAGTGTCCTGGAGCACACAGAAGGGAATCTGAAGGTCCTGAATTCAGCTGGTCACAGTTGAGTGAGAGCAAGTCAGGCTCAAAGGGGCAGAATTACACAATACTGTCACATGGATGAGACAACTGCATCCCGCATCCATCAGAAACAGAAGGAAAATAGAAGCAGAATAAGGGGAAAAAAATAACAAACAAGTTTCCAAAAGACAGATGGAACTTTTTCTGTGTCAAGTCCTCTCTGAATCAAGGAAGGGTTTTGCCCTAGTAAGGGGAGGTTTTGAATGAAAGGCTCATGGCAACAGAAAGAAATCAGCTCCACAAGTACATAATATTCAAATGAGTTTTACATAACTACTCTCCTTTTCTTCCAACTTTCATCTGCATGAAAGAACGGCAGAAAACCAAACTGAATGTAAAAAAAACAGCCTGAAGGCCGGAGAACAGCCTTTCCCACAACCTCTGTCAAATAAAGCACACATGTTCTCAATAAATCATACCTTAAAATAAACCACACTTACCAAAGAAAATGAAAAACCAATGGAGGGAGGACTAAGAGTGACCCACACAAGCCTGCTCCCACCACACCAGCTGTCCTGATGAAGGATCAGAAGGAACTCACCTCTACAACTCTAGCACCTGAAAGCTGTCCCTGTGATCCCACCCCATCACCTCAAAAGACTGAGACTTAAAAATACCCAAGTGCATTTTGTTACTAAGTTGGTCCAAACAAAATTTACCTTGGTAGCAAGTAAATAAAACAAACTCACCTTCCAAGCTAGAAACCACTGTAACTCCTGGCATTATTCATGGACTGTGTGATGAAACTTATACATAGCCCATAAAGACCTTCCAGCAATTTCCATAGTCTATTTATTGTCAGTATGTGGCAACAGTTGTTGTGAATCACTGTGGTTCATCAGTGTGACCTACGTGGTGGATTTCTGGGGTCAAGGAAGGAGGAGACACAGCAGAGGGAGGCTGCTCAACATCCAGAGTTTGTCAATATGCTCAGTGGTACACTGAGGCAGGGCCAAGAGTCATCACCCCTCTTCTACTATCTGAAAGGGACTAAGAGGAAGATGGGTCTAGTAAGGGTACAACACTCATATTTCTAAGCAGTATTCATTTTATTGATTATATACATTTTCTAAATTAATTCATTGCTACTTATCACATTTTTGGTTGGACAAGTAGACCACACATTTTAGTGTACATTCCCTTTCCTCTAAAGAAGTCATAGAGATATATTTCATATATTACTTGGGTTTTTTGAACATGACCTTACCTCCTTCAGTTGCTTAATCCTCCTATTACATTTTTCTCAGTGTCTCCTCTTGGTTGAATTTGACTGCCTTTTTCTTTCCTGACTCTTTTTTTGTGTTTTGCTTTGAAAATCTGTTTTACATGGTACCCCTCCCATTGTTTACATGTGTGTGGGCAGAGGAGCCAGACTATGGGGTGGCTGCTGTCAGACAGGGTAATAAAAAATAAATCTTCACTTACCTATTCATCTGGGAGAGCTAATGAGTCTTTTCTCTGGGCTGGCCCTCCTTGGTATTTCAGATATGAGCTAAGCAAGCTCATATAAAATATATATAAAATGTTGATAAAAATATAAAATGCTGGTAAGATCTACAATGGCATGATTATTGCCTTAAAATGGAATGACCACTCAAGTTGGGTTGTAATGTATTTATAAAATACAAGAGTTAAATAGGAATGTGAATTACTTTCCTGCGTTACAGACTTTAACTTTCCTCCTTTTTTCTCATTCAGCTATAGGGTAAGGCAGTATTCATTTTCAGTCCTCCTCCTGTAAGACTTCAGAAAAAGGGTTAAAAATTGAGTGAGACCCTCACATACTCTGCAACCCCTTTAAACAAGCCATAAACATGTGCAAAGACAGAAGGACTATGCCAGTAGTGCAGGGGCAGGACCCAAATGCCCTCCACCTTGCCCAAAACACTGTTAGTCATGGGCAGAGAAACACCTCGCAGACCTGTGGCATTCAACAAAGATGTTTTGGGAATGCAGGCAGAGGGAGGTCTAGAAAGGATCAGTGGAAAGTTGTTTTTGTAGCTTTGGTCAGAGCAGCCACGGATGGCTCAGGCATGGCTGGATAGGAACTCCACCCAAACTCTGAGGTTTGGGTTGAAATGTAAGATATTTTCACCTATTGCAAGGTAGACAACACCTATTCTGGTCACCAAAGGCCTGGAACTATTTTAAACAAAAGCAGGAAAAAATCCATTCCTAAATGACAGAGTTCATATGGAGAACTTTGCTTATAAAGGCAAAGCAAATTAGCTACAATGGCATAAATATCTTCCTTATTTTAAGAAATAGCTTCCTTTGTGTTGGATACTTTCCCTTGCCATTTTAGCAGGAATCACAAGGTACCCTCCATCTGGACAGGCACAAAGCTGAGCTGTAGAACCTGATGGCTGTGTCTCTACTATTACACAACCTTCAAGTGTAAATTTTCTTCTCAAACTGAGAATTCAACTCATTAAATCACTCACTGGTAAGACAGGCAAAGGATGGGAAATGAAAAGCTTTTTAACATCTTTATTCTGCATACACACACACAAAAAGATAAAGGCTATGCAGAAGAGTGGTAGGTTCCCCATGAACTTCCTATCAGACTCCCTGCCTTCTCATATGTGACCAAACTCTTTTTTTAATAAACCTGCTATTATAGTTTAGAGTCTGCCAAGTGTTTACAGCATTGCCCTAAGTAACAAGTCTGAGCCAAGGGACTTAATTAAATCTAACCTGCTTTTTCAGTCATAGAATAGTCCTTTAACATCAAAAGGCAAGTGGACTTTGTTAATAAAATCTAAAATCACTTTTTGTTTAAGAGAAGTTCTCTACTCCTCACTGCATACAATCAGTTACTTCTTAGAAGGCATATAATATTTTCACAGATAATTTACACAAGCCTTTACAGAGTTTACAACTAACATAACATTTGGTGTCCTAGCTTTATATGAGAATCTCAGATTTCATACTTTCTTGCTGAGCTGATCCACTGACCCCAGGTTGCAGGGAAGAACTTAAAGAAAAATGTTTATACAGGATGCCCTGTTGATCTTACAATTTTTAAATGTCCTTACAATTTTAGAGGCTTACCTTTCCATTTTGGAGCACTTTGGTTGTGCATATATTGCAATGGTTTTTACAGTTATCTCAAACGAGGTCCTGCATATGAGGGCTTCTGCTAACCACAAAGCTGATTTGGGAAAGGTGCTGGAGAGCCATCTGAAAGTCTCAGATGGACAAATGCAGGTGACGTGGCTGCTGCCTCCCCGCACACAGCTGCACACCTGCTAAATGAAACTGGATTAGGGTTTTCATTCACAGCACCTCATGGCTCACGGTCTTAATGTAAGATGAGGTTGATGCGGCTTATATTGGTGTGCTGGGCTAGAAACTGGAGCGATCAGACCTGGCAGATGGGCTGAACCCCAGGCTGAAGTCCTGCCTGACTTGCTGGCAAGAGAAGGGCAGGCTACTATGCTGATGGTTTTGCCTCCACTGGCACAGGAGAGCTGGCAGCCCCAGCCTGTGCTGCTGCTTGACCACACCAGCCTCTGCTATTGCACCTTCAGAGTACAGGGCAACACACAGCAGGTGCTTTCCCAGGTAAGAACCGTTTAATGCCTTTCTCCTCTCTCTAAGAGGAAGTTTTAACTTCCCTGTGCCCACAATGTTAATCATTTACACCTTAAACCCAGCCTGACTCTGAGACCCAGACTGTGCAGGTCAAGTGCAGCTACCTGGCAGGCCTGGAGATGCCAGTGACATGGGCTGCACCCACGAGAGTGGAGTTGGGCAGCTCTTGCATGAGGACAAGGAGGAGGGTGAAGGCAGTAATTATCTCTAGAGAAAATCTGCAAGAACAATGAATCACAGCTGTAACATCACAGGTCAGGTGGGGCCGGCAGCGAGGAGCTACAGCAGAAAAAGGGTGGCCAGCAGGACCAGAGCAGTGACTGTCCTCCTGTACTTGCACTGGTGCAGCTGCACTTTGAATACTTTTCGGTTTGGGGGCCTTCATTGCAAGGAAGACATTGAGGTGATTGTAGCACATCCACACAAGGGCAAAGAAGAAGGTTTGAAGCACAAGTCTTGTGAGGAGCTGCTGAGGGAGCTGCGAGGGTTAGCCTGGAGAAAAGGGGGCCCAGGAAGGCTCTTACTGCTCTCTACAACCACCTGAAAGGAGATTGTAGCCAGGTGAGGGTCGTTCTCACAAGTAACAGGTGATAGGACAAGAGGACATAGTCTGAAGTTGTGCTAGGGGAGATTTAGATTGGATATTAGGAAACTTTTTTCACTGAAAGAATTGCTGAGTGTTGGAAAGGGCTGCCCAGGGAAATGGTGGAATGGCCATTCCTGGAGGTATTTAACAGACTTGTAGATGTGCCACTTAGGGACATGTCTTCATGGTGGCCCTGACAATGTTTGATTGTTGAGCTTGATGCCCTTAAAGGTCTTTTCCATCCCAAACAATTCCAAATCTGTGAGTCTGTGATTCTGTTGCTGAAGGTTGCAGGTTGGTTTGCTTATCCTCATTCATTTGCCTGCATTTCACACTGCCTCCCTTTGTCCAGCTGGTGTGCTGACCACACAAGTGGCCACTCTGAGGTCTCACAGGTAGGCCAGTGCAGAATGGAAAAGGCTCTTTAGAGAGCTCATGATACCCCAGCTCCTGGAGGATGCTCACACACAATGGGACAAAGCTTCAGCTGTCCCCATCTGGTATTGGGAGTAGTTCTGCTTCAAGCTGCAGCGTGGATTAGGGATCTCCAGCCACCTCTGGCAGGCAGTATTTTAACTGGTGCTGAGAAGTCATTCACCTATTTTTCCCACAGCCACACTTGTTCAGTTTCCAGCTCCACCTGTAAATGTGGTACTGATGCATTCAGCCCACTTGGATAGTACCTGGAAAAAAAAACAAAAACAGGTCCTCCCAGTGTCAAATGAAGGCAAAGCCCAGCATTGTGATTTGTGCAAATCTGTCTGAGTTCAGACACTGTTTCTTTTCCACAAGCTGTTTCTTCTGCTCCTTACATTCAGGTTTATGAACTCTTTGTCACGGCATTCATGTGTCCTTACACCTGTGCAAAACTTTCCAATCTTGATGTGTAAACAGCTGAAGACTGCCCCAGACTCTAGAAGACTTAATTTTGGGATAGCTGACTGCTGCATGTTATAGTGGTGACGAATCCTTACTAGATGCTGAAAGGATGACTTTGCCTCCTTACCATCTCCATCTGATTTTTAGGTCGTAATGGCAAAATCACCAGAGGAGGCTGTGGGAAGAGCGCTGCATTCCTGAGCTGGGTGAAACAACTGGTTGTGCGGAGTGTTTGCTTGGGATCACATAAACACTTCAGACTTGAAAGAGCCACGATTTTTAGATCCCAGTTTGTTTATGTTTAACTTTGTAGATTTTTGCTTATATGTTTTGCTAGTCTAAGTCTTGATGCTATACTGGTCTGACTCGATCATGTTAAAATTTGTTGTTTACCGGCTGGAAGATACAAATAGTGGTATATTGCAATGAAACGCCTTGCATGCAAATGAAATGCTCGCGCTGTTCATCAGGTTTGTAGAGATCTCAGTGACACCCAAGGGCCTTGGTAACAATTACTGTCCAAACTGGATGAAAAGCGGTGTACATGAAGACAGTCAATGTGAGAATTCACCTCAAAGGAAATCTGAGCGCCTGAAGACTAGCAAGAGCAAGTTAAATCAGTATGCAACTCTTAGTGTTTTTAACGCGTAGTGGCACTGATTTCACCCCCACGAGGAAAACCCCTCTACTGCTCATACTTTTGTTCTTCCATTGCTGCCGTGGGTGCATGACATTTGTTCTAGGGACGATCCTCCTCCGGTCCCCAGCTACGGCAGGAGGGCGCGGGCACACGCTCGGCGCTGCCCCGGCAATAAAGGCGTTTTCACGGGGAGCTCACAGCGGCCGCTGCGGCGGGACGGACGCGGGGTCCCCGCAGCACCGGGGCCGGCCCCGCCTGCGCCCGAGGGGGCGGCCGGAGCGGGCCCTGCCGAGCGCCGCGGGGCCGGAGCGGGGCCTGGCCGCCGCCGCTGAGGGGAGGAAAGGGCGGCGGGCGCGGCGCTGCCCGCGGCGGGGGCACGGCCGGACCCCAGCCCGCTCCGCCCCGCGCCAGGGCCCCGCCGCCCCCGGTCGGGCGGGCTGAGGGAAGGAGGCGGCGAGCGGGAACGGCGGGAGGGAGGGACGCGGGGCGGGGCGCAGCCGGCGCGGAGAGGGGCCGCCCCCCCCGCCCGCTCCGCTCCGCGCCCGCCGTCGGTGCCGGTGAAGGCGGCGGTGGCGGTGCCGCCGGCTCCCGCCGTCCCCCTGGCCCCGGCCCCGCGTCCCTATGGCCGGGCAGGAGTGGGACTGGTTCCAGCGCGAGGAGCTCATCGGGCACATCAGCGACATCCGAGTGCAGAACCTCCAAGGTAAACCAACACCCCCGCAGAAACCCCTCCCTCCGCCCCCGCGCCGCCCCGCTCCCCTGCCCCTGCTGCTGCCCGCGCCGCTCCTTCCTCCCCGCCCGCCCCTCGGGCCGCCGTGCGCGGGCTCCCGCAGCTCCGCGGAGCGGGGGCGGCGCGGCTGCGGGGCCGGGGGAGGAGGTCGGCGGGGCCAAAGTTTCCCCCGAGCGCGGTGCCGGCCCGTCCGGCCGCGGAGAGCCCCTGCTTTGGGGCATGGACGGAGCGCGGGGGCTCCGCGGCTCTGGGGATGCTGCGGGGATGGCACCGTCGTGTTCCCCCGGGCGGTGCTGCCACCCACGGCCTCCCCCGAGGACCGTCGGGGCGGGGGTTGCGGGCTCCGGCTGGGCTCGGGGGAGATCTGTGTGGCCGGGCGGCGCCGGGGCTCTCGCTGCCGTGGGCTCCCCGCGGGGCCTGGCCGGGACGCCCCAGCCGGGGCAGAGCCCGCCCGCCGCTCCCCGCGGACACCTGGGGTCACTCGGCCCCGGGCAGGGCACGGCTCCGGGACCGGAGCACCGCGGCTTAAGCGGAGCCGATGACTATCAGAGGACTCGATTTAATGTATCTTCTAATAAGCTACTGTTGAATAAACATGGACGGGGCTTTTGGATAAATCATCTACGAGATGCTCTCCTATTCTGCCACAGGCTGTGCAGGCGGAAGGGATGCAAATACCTGGCTCTGAATGTAGATCGGTATCAATTTAGTAGTAGTAGTAGTAGTTGTAGTTCCTCCAAAGTTATGTTTGCCCCTCACCAGGTAACTCCTCGTCATTGGAAAGGACAGCAAGATTCGAATGAAGAGGAAAAAACCATCAGTAGTTTATGGGAGAACAACTTGTTTAATGTAACATACTGATCTTAATCAATAGCTCACATAGTACTGCGATGTATCTTCATGTTCCATAAAAATAATAGACTTTAATCAGAGGTCATTATCTCTTCCTGTCTATGCATAATTATATTAAGGCACTGTCTACTGGCAGAGCAGTGCAATTGCTGGAAATTGGTTTAAATTGATTATAGAAGATACATAATTTATCAGAAAAGAGAGTCAAATTAGCCATTCTTTCAGCTCTGGTGTATTAATGCGGTTAGCTGCTGATGGGGTCACTCCATGTCATTTTGAGTTGCATCATCCTGACCTCTGAAATTCAGATTTTGGGTAGGGTCAGGGCCATGGATTCCAGTTTGCGTTCCCCTTGGGTTTTGACAGTCTCTCATTACATTGAAGTTCTATGCTTCTGGCTTCTGTCTCAGTTCTTTTCAATTCTCTGTGCTAGCATGGCTGGCCTGCCTCTGATCTCTTGTTGCTCAAAACTGTAGTAATTAAACCAAGTTTAATCATGGGCCTTTTTGAAAAGGAATACAGAAGTAATCTGTTCTTAGAAAGAGTAATATGCTTTTGGCTTTGCCTGTCAGTCATTTGTGAGAGAATGGTTAATTTCCCTTTCTGGAACTTAAAATGCATGTATACAGATGCACACAGCCTTATCTAAAATTCCTGTAGTGTAGGACAATGTCATCCTACAGAGCAAATTCCTTAGAATGACATTATGTTCATGAAAAAAACCTCCTGTTCTCTTCTTACCATCCAAGAAATATTTTGAAACATATATTGATTATCACCTTGCTTGCACTCCTAAATAGGTTTTTAAGAAGTTTCATGCCTCACATGAGCTCTTATAGGGCAGAAAAAAACATTTGTTCTAAGGTGCTGCTCCAAAACAAGTGATAATAGCTGTCAAAAAATACATGATTTGTAACACATAATTCTCACACTATCTTCTAGAGATGAAAAACATTTTACAGATGGCGAGTCTGATACTCACGAGAGTGTGATTTTTGTCGCTTGGGAGCTTGATGGCAGAGCATGGTGCTTCTCTTCAGAACAGTTTCTTGTAAAATGGCAGCATATGCTCTATGCTCATATGTAGTAATTAAACTTGCTTCTGCTTTATGATTCAAAATTCATTCCTCTCAAAACGGTGCAACCTGAAGCATTGCCAGTATCATTGTCTATCAGTTGCAGAATCAATAACAGCCTTGATGTGCTAGAAAGTCAAGAGTTTAGGATGAAAAACTAGGTGAGGACAGCACAATTTCCATCAGCACCATCAGACCGCCCACAGGGCCCTGCTGCCCAGAGCCACATGAAGGACCTCATGCAGTGAAGTCTGCTGCTGCATCTCCAGCTCCTGCAGCGCTCTCTTGTAACACCAGCTGTGTTTAGAGTATGAAGTATGATGGTTTGTGTTATTCCAGAATGCTCCCATTCAGTGGGACATTTTGCATATGTGGAGGTGCCTTTCCTCTGGGAAACCCATCATGTTAATACAGACCTGAAAAAGGAGTAAGGGGAGGAGGGGAGGCAGCAGCTAAATATTTGCAGGTACGAACAACACATGCAAACACTGGCATGTCTGCATGCAGAGGTGGAGACTTTTGGGCTGATGCACAGAGCCAGAGAAATGTGAGGTCTGCAGAGGCAGTACAGCCATGCTGTGTCTCAGCCATCCAGCTTGGAAGAGCTGGAAGAGCCCAAGTACTGATGACTGTGAGAAAGGGTCCTGAGCAGCCCAGCTGGTATTTCTGCAAGAATCATACAGACATCTGCTACAGTAGTTTTCTGTACTCTTTCTGCCTCCGTTTTTAAAAGTGAAAATCGTTAATTTCTCTTGAAAATTTCTTCATTATGTCTTAGTTAAGCTACAGAGCATTCCTGACATAGAATTCTATTTGAAGATAGCATATGTTGTTTCAGTCTGTTGCATCTTCCCTCTCTAATTTAGTTGTTCCACATCAGGAAGAATCCAAAATGCCTGTTACTGGGAAGAGTCTGCTCTCATGAAGATGCTTTTGCAGTGGTATGATCCCACCAAACTGAGAAGATGTTGTAGGTGCATGTGCTGGCTGCAGAAGTAGCTTCAGGAACTATATGTTCTGTCATGTAACTACTGGGTGAACTTACTGCCTCAGTAGGTTTTTCAGCTTTTTCATAGGGAGACTAAAACTGACAGCAAGGGGTGAAATTTACTAAATGGGCTACACTTGGGGATGGAAAAAAAGAATGATTTTAAAAATGGAATTACATCTTGATATTTAGGCATATAATGATAAGCTTCTACTTTCCCTTTCCATCAAGGGAAAATAAAATTTCCATTTTATTTTTTAAAAGAAGGAAGTGACATTTCAAAACTGTGTCAGCTAAGTGATGCTAAAAGCCAGGCACAATTCTCCCATTCTCAATAGAGGTGATTTCAGAGGACAGAAGCAGAAATGACAGTCTAATGGAGGAGAGAAGAATATAAAGAAGGAATAAACACTAAGTGTGGTGATGCACAAACCAAGTTCCTCCCGCCTGGTTTGTTCAGTTTCTAAATGCATTTAATAAACTGATACCCTTGTGCTCTTTGTGCTGTTTGTATATTCTCCACAGTGAATTTCTCCACATACTGAGAGAGAAAAATGGAAAGCCTGCGCAGAATGTAGGAGTGCATCGTCAAGCAGGGGAATGCTCAATAATTAATTTCCTGCCAGGAGATGGGTTTTTTCCTCTTCTTTCTTTCATTACAACACCATTGGGAACATTTTGTTACAATACAAGAGTATTTTAAAATCTTCCCTACTGGAAGCTTGATTTAGGATCATCAAAAATATACTTCCTTATGTGGTGAATTGCACTCACTAGAAAGAAGCAACATCCTCATCCTCTTTTGGATGGTATGTTAGTTGTGTCCTTTGCAGTAGTCTAAATGTGTGTTGAGTAGTACATATCTTTCCTTACATTCCTTGGAATGAAATATGTAGAGATGAATAATTGCGTGGTCAGATATATTGTTCATCTTTGGCAAACAAGTGCTGCTACCACAACTTTAAAATACTTATTGTTTGAATGTTTATTTTGTGTATTTCTAATAAAGTAGATGGACTGGGGTGGTAGAACTACCATTCTGCTATCAGAGGACAAGTCAAGGTCCTGCTGCTTGTTATTTCACTACTCACTCAGGGTTTGATCCAGAACTCACAGAAACCTGTACATGTTTATTCCTTGGTTTCTGTAGATCTAAATGTTTTCTTGAATCTTGTTGCTCTGCTTTGGGACACATGACCTTCAAAAGTATTTGGAGGGCTACACAGGAGTGTATTGTAGCATTGACAAAAATAATGGAGAAAAGAAAGGGTGACAGACTAGAAGAAATAACCTGAACAATATCAGCCCCATTGGTTCTCCATCCTTTAAAATACTTAGTCATAAAGTCCTAGAACTCTCTGATTTTCCTTGACTTGCTGTTTGGACCTTGAGATCTAGACTTTATAAGCTTTGGACAGTAATAACAATAATTGCCACTAACATGAATCTCAGCATCTTATGAGGTAACACATTCTGAAGCCTCTGTCTCAAGAAGTAATACAAATGCTTAACTCACAGAAGTTAAGTCTGGCAGTGAGAGTATCTCTGTATCTTTACTTTGCAGGGGCTTAAGCATCCCTGATGGAAGACCAAAGGCAGGTGCTGTAGTCAGTCTTGAAAATGTTTCTCTCTGTATTTTTTATTTATGTATGAGGCATATTTTTAGTGACATTTGCACTTAACTACAGAGAGTAATGATTTTCCTTTAACTACAAGATACAGCAGCATTCAACTTGTTTGGTATAGTTTGACATGCTTTTCAAATACATGGAAATTTCACAAGTAGGAGGAAACCTTTTTAATGTATCCATTCATTCTGACAAAAGTAAGGTGTTGTAACTGTTCATTACTTTAACTCTTCTATAGCTTGTCACCATACTCAGCAGGATTTCATTCTGCCTGTAGGCATATTCATTTAGTGGAGTTCTTTGTAGATTCAGGTGGCACTTGGAAAGATTAAATTGTGTGGAGAACCTTAGGCAAAGTTCTATACAACTACAAAGTGATCCTTTTCTATATAAAAGTGAAGTTAAGTAGGCCTGAGAATTATAAATGTGAACCCCAAAATAAAGATTCAGATCCAGGTATAAGAAGCCAAAGTTAATGATGGAAACCTAAGTCCTAGTGGGGGTGTTCTTTGTAAGGGCAGTCTTGTACCTGACAGTATTTGTCAGCAATGGGAGGAGGGTTTTCCTGCTCCAGATGTAGGAAACCCTGGCATTGAAATAAAGGAGCAGGAAGAGGTGAGACAGAGTGCAGATTGCATGTTTCAGCATGCAATTTGGACAAGATTAATGCCTAATTTCTCTAACAAATTAGAAGTCTGGGCTCTCTGTCCCATTGAATGGATGAAATGACACCAAATTCAAATCATGCCCAGTAGCTCCACGGTCACATGAGCTCACTTGTGTATTGTCACTTTGTCTTAAGAGAGACTCTGGCAACTGCATGGACCTGACTCAAGGCTCAAGGTTGGTGTGCTGTCACTTGCCAACATCACCTTCTCTCCTGAATGAGCTGTTGTTCAAGTGCTGACCAGCTTCAGCATTACCAACCTCAGCATTAGGAGAGCTACTGAGACCTCAGATTATATCACTTGCCTGAAGTCATAGTTTAAAAATGACAGTCTTCAAAGCACTGTGTTTAAACTAGTGATGATTTAAAAATATAATGGACTTATAAAGTCCTCCTGCTTATTTTTTGTTTCGTCCACTTGACTTGGACAGAAATTCAAACAATTCTCCTAAGGACAATTTCAAGGTTATGTCACTTGCCTTCTGAAGTATGTGTAGCATTTATTTTGAAAATACTACAAAGAGATGACTTGATTTCCTTTTTCACTTTTAAATACAGACTTCTGTTGGACTAGAAGAAGCAACCTTGGGCATTTTGGCTTGTCAGTGCCCATTATTTGTTTATGTCCTAAATTGTTGAACCTTACTGTTGTTCAGAATGAGTCTTAAGGGCTTATGACTAAAGGGCAAGAGCCAAATATCTGTCTTGTCATGTAGAAGTCAAAATGATCTCAAAAATGTATTCAGGAGTAGAAATTATCAGATAGGCAGTGAGATGTGTATCAGTGCTGGGATGGTGAAGGGCATCACAGCACCTTATAAGAAATAAGTGTCTTTTTCTACATGTCTCTGTACCTGTTGTTCTATTTTTATATCTCCCCAACTAGTTAAATACAGGGACTGTAGGTGGAGGATTGCAGGATGAATTTTACTTCATTATAATTGCTGCATATTTCTGTGCAAAGAGCTGAGCTGTATTTTAGCTGTAGTTTGAGGCTGTATAGACATTAACAAAAGTTTAAATCAGCATCTTCTAGGGATGGTCGTAATAGCAACAGCCTGGATATCTACAGAGTGAATGCCTGTGGACCTGTAAGCTTTAAGCAGAGGATTTCTTTATAAAACCAAAAATCCCACTAAATCTGAATAGATGTTATCAAAATCACTTGAAAGATAACTCTAATCCCGTGCCCATTACTTAATTTGATAGTGTGATTCAAGACGTATTTGTTATAATAATGTAATACTTTGAGGGATTCTATTAACTTTCCACTAATTAATTTCAGACATAAATTAAAACTTATTTTAGGCCATAGTATCTTGAAAGTTACTCCTGATGTTGGTCAATGTAATACTGACCTGTGTTGGTTAGAGATACTCTTAATATTAGTATCTCTTACTGTTAGCAGTCAGAAATGAGACCTTTCTAGGCTCTCTAGCAAATCTGGTGTTGATTTGCTTCATTATGTTTTTTCTCTTTTGATAGTGTAATTGGTAGTATAACTCCAGTTGTTTACAAAATAGATGTTCATTAAATGTGTTGTCACAGGGTTCATTTTAGCAACAAAGATTTATATTCCAGTCCTCATTATATTTAATGCTTTCATCCTTTGGATCTTGATTTTATCATTATTAAGACTGTGGAGATGAGTGCATTTTGTAGTGTCCAAAGCTGTTCTTATGTAGTGTCCATTACCAGGAAACACGTCTGTTAGTTGTTCCATATGTCTGAGTTCCACTTGAGCCCTGCTAAGGTCAGAGATGTTTTACCCATACCCATGGAATGACCCAGATACATTTTTACTCATCCAGCCTGTTTTCCCTAAGTTTTCTTCAAGAAAACACAACGCAGTAACCCCCCTGACAATTGGGAAGCCATGTGTTATTCATACTTTGTGAGAGTCCTATCACAGCCTGAAGTGTCCATTTCACGGGACTCCAGCTGAAGCTCTGAGCTGCAGCCAAAGCAGAGGGAGCAGTTACATGAACA
Organism: Cyanistes caeruleus; assembly: GCF_971803275.1. Lineage (NCBI taxonomy): Eukaryota > Metazoa > Chordata > Aves > Passeriformes > Paridae > Cyanistes > Cyanistes caeruleus. Next base: position 54,359,450 of record NC_141706.1, on the reverse strand, counting down.
GGCTGTCTTTCTGTTGTGCACTAATGGCCAGATAGAAGTACTTTGCCATTTTGTTTCAGTCTTTTTGAAGAATCCTCTAATGTATGTCAATAGGTGTTTGGTGTATGCAATCAGGGTAGGTCACAACTGAGGGCTGATTATGCTTCTCTTGGCTCAGTGAGAAATGGGAAGGGCAAGAGAGACCTGGCTCTGTTACAAATGAAAGCAGTGCCAGTGAAGATAACTTAAAATCTGATCCTTCGTATGACTGCATCTGGACACATGATTAAAGTTTTCTGGCTCTTACTGATGTTCATGATAAACATGAACTGCAGTTTCAACTTAATAAAGATACAGTATTTATAAATAACATAGTATGAAATGTCCACTTCAGACTTATTGTCTTAAATACAAGGAATGAAACATAAATCTGTCTGGGCTGTTTGCCCAGGGAGAGTAACAAGGCAAACAGAAGCAGGCCCCTGGGGAAGAGCATGGTCCTCAGAAACCTAGATAGTGCAGGAGGGACTGTGGCCAGCATTTGCATGTCATACTTAAACTTGGTGAAACATAAAAATCCTGCCCAAATGGGAGAATGGTCTTTCAGAGACAAAATTCCCATTGACTCTCCCTTTTTGATAAGGTACTCCATAGGTCCATTTCTGATACAAAACCTGAGTGATTCCAAGAGTCAGAGTTAAGAGTAGCTGGGAAACATTTGGTCCCTCTCCTTGTTCCCAGGTTTCAGGCTGAGTAGGGGACTTCCTGGCCTGATGATTAATGCCACTGAACAACATTTAGTTCCTGTTGCTCTCATATTTTTTTTCTTTTTTCTTTTTGTTTTTTTGTTGTTTTTTTGTTTGGTTTGCTGTTGGTTTGATTTTTTTTGTTTTGTTTTTTTGGTTGGTTGGGATTTTTTTCAGATCTCTCTGGTTACAGGACAAGGAGTGATTTGAAGTTTTAGACTCTTGCCTGAGATTTTCTGTTTCTTCCCATTGTAGAGAAAATGTTAAGGGACCTAATGTAGGTTCAAAGAACTTGTGCTCAATCTTCTTGCAGAAGTTGTTTAGTTATTGTAATTGGAAAGAAGACAGAGTATGAATTTTTACTGGCTAAACTGCATTTCTTCTTATGAAGGTAGACAGTTTTTTTGATATATTCAGTGTTGGCCTTTCAAAACTTTAAAACATTATGTGTTTTCTTATCCTTATCAGAAGGATTAAAGAAGATAGATCTTCATTCAACAGCTATATGTATGAAGAGAGGAAGCACCATGTTCTCTGGTTGCTAGCACAGCTAAGGGATGCTGTAAAATTCCTTGTCTAAGCTACAGCTGACAGTATCACTCATCATGAGTTTATTTTAATTTAAGAATTTGGAGGTTGCACCAGAGTGACTCCTGTGAAGTCAGGAAGTGGTTGATGGGTTGACCCTGGTGATGGGAGCCCATTTCTGCAGGAGAAGGATGGTGCACACTTCCTGTCCACACCCAGGCATAGCTGAGAGGGGCTGTTCTCAGGTGCTGAGAGATCCCAGTGTAGCTGAGGAGGTCTGGGAAGCTCGTATCCATCTATCTCCAAATTGTTTGGAAACTAATTAATACAGCAAATTATATTCAGATTTTGTTTTAACTGGTAATATCTTCATGTACTTTTCCAGTCCTTGACACACTTTAATTTTGGAAAAGTTTGAAGCATTATTTCATTGCCTATCCCACAGATGGCTCAGCTCTAGAGCAATTTTTTTCATGCAGGATCTCAGCTTTTTGCATACATAGTGACTCTTTTGCTTTTATGCTGAGACTGATTATGAAAGCCAGTTGCAGAAGCGGTCTGGATGCCCACAGCAAACACTGATGAGACCCCCTTGCTGCGTCACTCAAGCCAGTAAACAGCTTTGTCATTTAGGCGCTTAATTATGAACTGAATGTTCACTTGACCTCTTATATTCTCATTTCACTAATGAACCAAAGCTTAGGAAGAGTGACTGACTTCAGAGCTGCAGCAGTTTGGGCTCTTTGAGCCAAAGTTTCCACTCATTTAATTTATCATACTAATGATCAGTTTTGGAGCCTAAACACAGGAGCTGCATGGAAAATACAGCGTAATGTGCTAATGTGATGGCCATGTGACAGAAAGATTGGCAGGGGCTGCCCACTTCTTGGCTTTCTGGTCCTGCTACACATGTGTATTCTTGAATGCAGCATCCTTAAAGAAGAATGAAGGGGTTGTTATGGATGTGGAAGTAGCATTTAGGAATTCTGGTTTTACAGAGAGGGTCCAAACTTGTGTTCTATTACTCAAATAATATTGATGCCCTTAGGCTTTATTTCTTACTGCTTTGTGCTTGCCTTGACTAAAACTGAAATGTGTTCCTCCTGCATTCTAGCAGGGATTTATTTGTATTTTTTCAGTGTTTGAGTGTCTCATGGTTTTAATGTATTTCTCTAGATGACACCCGTAAGTTGGGCTTGAGGATAAAAGACACATGAAAGCCAGAGGATTTATTTCAAAGTTATCCAGACAATCTAATGACATGGTTTTCTATGTACAAACATGGAAAATTTTGGTGGAGCAGACCTTGAATCTTTGGTATTCTCTTTTCAGGGTGACTGTTGGAACTACCTGATCAAATTCCTTTCTTCACATCTTCTCTCCTTCACTGCATTACAGCAAAAGCTAACAATGTCCCCTAACAACTCATGTGAACTTTAACACATGTGTACTGCCTTCTCCATAGTAAACCTTTTCCAGCTGATAATTCCCATGAAGCTACAGACCCATCTTCCATGTGGTGTTCTCCCATTTGGTGGCAGGTGGTTCCCCTCTGGGTTTGCATGTGCTTGCTCTATGCAATGCACACCAGTTGGTGTGAAGGTTAACTGCAATCAGATTTCAGTTTGGCTTGACTTGGTGTTTTTTAAATGCAAGAAGAAAAAAATGTTTGTAGAATGAAATAAATCTGGTTTGCTCTACATTTTCCCCATTTGTGAAGATGTATTTTTTGATGTCTCATTTTGATAATTTCTATGAGTTTATAGTTATCATCTTCAGGTAGAAACTCCTTTTTCCTTTCAGGCCTTTGGAGTTACTTCAGTTAAGATCCAAATTAGCTGTGCTCCTTCTGACTCTTTGTACTATGCTTTCAGTTCACTGAGTTTGTTACAGAAGTTTTGTTTATTTTGTTTTGAGTATGTGTTTCTAGAAAGAAGATTAAGTGAAGCTGGGAAAGGAAGAAAACTTCCTGCTAGATGGAAGAGGGTAATTAATGATGAACATCTCCAGGAAATATAATTTGTTTTCTTTGAGAAATGTATGCTAATAAAAGCTTTCTGCTTGCATGCATAAATGAATCAGATTAAATTTTATCCCAGCATGAACTTGCTGTCAATTCATGCTCTTCAGTTCAGTTCTCAGAATCATCCGAATGTTATTTTAACAGAGAGAAGTGCTGTATCCATTGTCCTGAAACCTTTCTGCCTCATACACAGAATGTCTGAAAGAGCTTCGTGGGATAGAGAAGGAGACCAAGGAAGGGCTTGCTGAGGGCATGGATGTGAACATAGGGAAATATCTATCAAAGGATGTGTGTCTGCCCTGGATGATCATAGGAATATATTCTGCAAGAGAAAGAAATCAGAGAGTTAATAAAAACAAAAATAGAAATAGGACAGCAATCAGAATCTGTTTTCTTACTGCAAAGGTCATAGGGGAATGAGGCAATTAATTGCCTAACCTTTAAATGTGGTTTATGATGGAAGCTCTGATATCTGAGAGCGTAAGCTGCCTTGATTTGAACCCAGTTGAAGTTGGTGGAGTTACAGCTTGATAAATAAGCCATTCTGACCTGCTCCTGGAAGATTCTTTTTCTTCTTCATTCTCTCTTCCCAGTTTCTCAAGCTCTTTGGTGGTTGTTTGGTCATCTCCATCTAGGCTTGGTTTCATTGCAGGAGCAGAGGAAAGCATTGTTGCTTAATCTCATTCTTAGAGGTGAGTGATTAATACTAAGAGGAATGAATAAATGACAAGTCCTTTGCTGAGCACTTCTACCTCACCTTCTCAGTCTTTCTTCCCAGCAGAGCATGGGAAATGCTGAGGCCAGGTAAGTCCTGAAGTAGCCCCAGGTCTTCCCTGGGCAGTTCTTCCCACTGCACAGAGGCACTGGCTTGCGATCAGCTTGTGCGTAGGAGCTGATCCATCGCTTAAGGCTTCTTTGGGAACCCCAAAGAACAATAATATCCTGTTGACTAGGATTTTACTATTTATATCCATCAGCTGAGCAGCCATCTCCTCTGTCTGCTCCTTAGTTACCAGTCTGTAAATCTGTCTTTGGACCACATTGTCTACTGCACGGTTGACAACGTGATTTTTAATTTCAAGATGAATTTGCTTAAGACACTTGGAAAAGCAAATACATCAATGACAAAAGGCATCAGCTTCTCTTGTTTTGTTAACCTGCTCACTTTTTGGACATCAGACAAAGAGATTGGCAGGAAGCTAACCTAAAAAACAAGGACTTCCATTAGAAACAGTACAATAACAAAAGGAAAACAATCAGATCCCTTATAGGTATGTTTGTGAAGAAGTGCTGACATACACCTGTCAGATTAAAGACTGAATCCTGCCACCCACATACTGTCCTGGCAGTTTATTTCTTTCTTCTTCTTTTTTTTTCTTTTTTTTTTCCCAGCAGTTTTTCAGTCTTCCTGAGTAAAAAAGGTGTCATTTTTTCCCAGAAAAACCCTTCCCTAGCTTTGAAACATAAGGAACAACTGTCAAATTTAGCCTGGTATATTCTAGGCTGTTTTTTCTAAGGTGAGCTTTTTTAAAGAAGCTATACAATTTACTTTGAAGAGAAAAAATGCAGTCTAACTTGTGGGAGTCAGCTAGAGTGAAGTGAAAATAAAGCAATTATTTCACTGAAAGCTTTTATGCAGATTTTTTTAGGCTTTTATCAGAAAATAAAATGTGCTAATAATGGAACTTAGTTACAAAATCCAACTGGTTTGGATTTTTGGTTCCAGTATGGACAAACTATTGTGGACAGAAGGGGTTAAACATGATCTGAATCAGAAGGGGCCATTGCTCCTCATTGGGGCTAATTTTAACAGTTTGAATGTGGAACACTTAATTCTGCAATTCTGCTTTTTGTACCATGCTGCATGACCAGACACCAGTTCTTTTCTGAAGACCTTGCTAGTATGTCCCCCAAGGAAGCACCATATAGTTCTTGGCTTCCTGGTTCCTTCCTTTCTTCGCTTTGGAATGTGATGGTTCTGCCCATCTCCCTTCTCCTCTGCTATCACTCCCCAGCTCTGCCTTTTGAGGTGTTCTAGTGCATATATGTGCTTCTTGTTAAAGTACTGCAAGCAAAATACATGGCATGTTCAGCTGTTGGAAGTGAACTAGAAATACTCAGAGAAACCAGTATATTTTCTGAGACCATGTTTTAATTATAGTGAAAGCTTTATGCTTATAGAAAGTTTGGGGTATTTTTGTTACCATCTGGATACCTAAGCTTGGACAACAAATCGCTTTTGACATAATGACGGCAGTGTATAATACTGTGTTCTTCTAACCCATGTCTCATTAATGTGGAAGCTCATGGATTTTCATGCAAAATGTGGATTCACCATCTGTGCTAGTATTCTTTGCATGAAGTGAAAGACTGTTCTTTGTGTTGTGATTGCAGTGGACCTATTCTGCTTTTGCTGCCTTCTCTCTTGGACCAAATGGATAGGTCACAGAACAAAATAAATCTACACAAAACACTGCTAATGCTTATTTACCTTACATCCAATGTGGGAGCTATCAACATTTATAAAAGGTGGAACTTACAGATTAAGTGACATTTTTCTGTCACTTTCACTTCTTTATGCTTTGACATTCCTTGGTTTATCTGGGCTGGAACCTTTGGCCTTGGGGAAACTGAATTCCTTGTATGCCCCTTGTAGATGACAAAACCTAAGGGACAGTAGCATTAAGAGATAAAATGTTACAGGCAGGTTTAAAAAAGGCGTCAGAGAGAGTTGCCCATTAAGTGTGTTGCAGCTTGGTTTGAATCATGTTGCACATCAGTTATAAACTAGCTTAGAGGTTATATGCCTCTAGAGCCTTTTAGTCTGATCTAAGGCTGGGGATCCTCAGCTTCACTGTACTTCACCCCTGATGTCTGAACTGCTATTTAAATTCTCCTGCCTTCATTGTGACTTCTTCTGTGTTTATGGAATAATAGTTAAGATTCTTATGTGGAAGGTTTGCAAAGCAGTCTGTCTTCTTACCATTATGTAATTTGAAAAAAAGTGTTTTATATGCTCTGGAACTTTATATCACTATCATATTAACCGATAGCTTCATTCATACTCGCAAGCTGGTACTCATGGTTTCCCCATGAAACCTGTCAAGCCCAGGGATCTTTGATCATCTTATTCTTTCTTCATCTCTGTCAAATTCTTCATTTTCAGACTCTTGACACTGAGAAATAGATGGAACATCTTTAAGTAATAAAATAAGTATATTAGCAGTAAAAATTTAGTCTGCTTCAGTAAATTAATTGATGTAGTATGACTGAGCAAAGTACAATTAAGGGGCAGATTCTATTTTCTTGTACTTTCAGTAGTTTTACTTCTGCAATCTCATGGAGATAAGCTGTGTTATGGAAGATGCAGATCTCTGTTTTATTAATGAGTTTTCATAGTAATTTTGATAAATAAGTAAATAATACCAAAGGGGAAGGAAAGAGCTCTGAAAGAGATTTTTTTTGTTGGTGGATTCAGAGTATCAGTTGAGGGGTTAGACTTCTCTAAGGAAACTGCAGGGGAAGACGGGACAGCAAGAAGATGCTGGAGTTGGAAGCTAGACAAGCTGGTGGAGAAGGAAGGTGCCTGATCCCTATGCTTTGAGGGCAAGTCCATCTTTCTTCAGACACAGGGAATGACTCTTACTGGATTCAGGAACAAATCTGAAACAGATATAGCAAAGCCTTTCTTAGGTCCTTAAGGCAAAATTCTGGTGAGGTTTAACAAAGAAGAGGAGTGGCTGATGGTGGTCAGCAGGATATTATCAGAGAATTGTCTGGAGTAGCATTTTCTGAAATGAGAGAATGTCAGTAGGAGAGACTTGAACATGTAGGTAGACAAATTCCTATGATTTTGCCTGCTGGGATGAAAAAATCCAAAGCTGCTCATTGGGGACGTGGAGGAGGAGGTAGTTATAATATAGGAAGCTGAAAGGTTTTGATGCTTTGTTCATGACTTAAATCCATCAAACCCTGCTCTTGTGCAAGCCTCTGTAACTATAAGCCGTTAAGCTTGCCTTCATCCTTCCTACTTATATGAATTTCTTTGCCTGCAACTGAGATCTGAGCTTGCACCCACTGAATTTTTTGCCATTGAGCTCAGTGAGGCTAAATCTGGTACTGCAGTGGAGGAACTGCTCATCTCTGCCTGTCTCACGTGCACAGAGTTGCATTCTAAGGCTCTGAGCATGCAGTGAGGGTCCTCCAAGGGCTGCAGTGTGACTGCAGCCACTTTATACAAATGTATCTGCCTGCAGTTCAGAAACCTGAATGTACAGAGCTACATACCAGAATTAAATCTAGATCCTTGGATCTAGATATCCCATGCACTTGTCCTGGGTTGGCACGTTGCCAGGTGAGCCAGCAGTGCACCTGTGCAAGGGGAGTGATGTGGAAGCCCCTGGGTGGATGTTGCAATGCTTTATGCATTCATTTTTCTGGCTGTAGGAGTAATTCTTATGGCTTCTGGCCTATTTCTCAGCAAAGCAATTAGCAAGTCCAAAAGGTCTTGCCTCAAGGCTTTTACAAGCCATGAATTATGCACATTATTCTGTATCCTGCCTTTCCTTTCTCTAACATGCTCTTTCCGATCATGTAATGTCTTATTTTGCCCTCCCATAAAATCTGACAGCCTGGTACCCAGAACAGGGGCACAGGAAAGCCTTTTCATCATCTATTTCCAACATACAACTTCTTTAGTTGGTTGGCTGGTTGGTTGTTTTTTTCAGGTGGTGTTTATGAAAGAAAGTGCTTGTTGCAGACAATGATACCTTTAAGGCTATTCAGTGCCTTCCCTTCTGAGAGCAATACCAATCTGCTGGGCATTCAGCAGCAACAGCTGCTGCCCACCTGCCACCATTAAAACACAGATTTAGCATTTATTTACAGCACCATGGAACCATAAATGTGGCCACTGCCACTCTGGTCTGGTGCAGCTAAGGAACAATATAGGCTGTATCAACATGAGTACCCTCAAAAGTTAATGAGAATTAATTTTCCTGAAAGTCAGCCTGGATGCTGGTGTAGTGGTTCTCCTGAAGAATGAAGGTGGCTCTGCCTCAGCTGTTCACAGTTAATATAAACTAAATTAAGGACACTTTTTTCCTCTGCTAGTGTTCTACATGAGACAAGGTGTTAGCAGTGCAGATCTTCCACTGCAGGCTTGAAGTTGACCCTGACAGCAGACATGGATACAGAGAAAGCAGTGAGGGTGGAAGAGGAGGGGACCCTGAGTCCAGATAGCTGGGCCAAGCGTGTGCTTTGTCCCAGGATCTATCCCTGTGGAGCTGGGCTCATTCACAGCCACTTGTGCAGAGGCTGTGCTGGGAGGGGCAGGCAGAGAGCTTTCCTTTAGCTGGGAAGGCTGAGCACAGAGCCCTGTCCTGCTGGAGCAGTGGGGCTGAGGCTCATTTGTCTGTAAATCTGGTTTTCGCCTTTGACATTGCCTTGAGGCAGGGAGGAGGAATTATGTGGCTACTCTAAACAAAAATAGGCTAGGAATTAATTTCAAGAGTATTTTCCTGCTTTTCTGTCTCAACAAGAAGCTCACTGGGGATGCCTGAGCTGCTGTTAATGTCAAGGATGCTGGAAAGTGACCACTGTGTGTGGGTATGTTTACTCTGCAGCTGACAAAGCAGGGTTATATATTTAATAGCTATATACCTATAATGGTTCCTGTAAGCAGTTTATTAGGTCTCTCCAGACTGAAGATGCTTCAGGGAAAATGCCTACATGGCCCCATGGCTATACATTACCTGTTCATCTGCTGATCCATGGGATGCAATTATTCCTCCAGCCTCACAGAAAATGCTCTCCTAAGTCAGTGCCGTGGCGGTGAGTGCGGAATGAAAGACGACTTTCAGCCACTTCAGGAGCTTGCTGCTGCCTCCTCTCAGGAGTCCCCAAGGAATCCTGCACGCCTGCAAGAGAGCCAGCTTGTCTCTCAAATCAGTTATTTGGGATACAGACCCACCCACTCTAGCGATGGTAATTCTGGGCAGTGTCAGCTGGGAGGTAATTTGGTCCCAAGGCCCATCGTTTTGCTGCTGGGGATTCTCCATGGATGCTGGGATTGCAGCATGTGGGGGTGGGGGAACTCACAGATTCAAAGCCTGTGCTGGCCAAATTACACAAGCTGTGTTTCCAGTACCAGTGTTCCCATGCTTTCTTTGCCCTTCTGCGCTGAAAATCTTGTTTAGTTAACAAAATCAATTATAAGCTTAGGCTGCTCTTAGACTTCTGGTAAATGTAAAATTAAACTGCTAGGATAAAAAATATTTCAGTAGTGAATTTAGTGCCAGGATATAAGCAAGGCAAGGTTTGTAGGGAGAGGTAAAGCCTTTTTTTTGGCTGGCTGATAAGTTACTTTGTTGTTTTTCCTGATCCTGTTTGTTGGCCTAATAAAAGCTCCCACCTCACCTCAGACTTTTTTTGGTGACATGCTTATCTGAGCAAGAGAAATCAATGATATTAGCCTAGTGCAAGTGGCCATGTTTCCAGACTATGAAACAAATAAATACAATGTTAATTTGTATAAACCCAGTTTATATACTGTCTTACTTATATTGCTTTTTTAAATCTAATTTGTGACCATTGAGAAAAAAATTAAGTTCTTTCATTTATACTGAGTAATCTCTTGAAAGTATATCATTGTACTTTCAACAGCTTGGCTACAAATAAGTGAGATTACAGCAGTGACTGACTGAGAATGACAAGTAACGGCACAGCCAAGGCCCAGCCTGACTGCAGATGCCAAATGTGTCGTTTGGCCTTGAGAGGTAGTAAATGGATAAATGAAAGTACAGTTGTAAGCAAGAGAACACTGTTTAGCTGTACTGCCATAACCTGAGTTTTCCCAGTGATGCCCAGTCCCCAAAGTCAACCATCTGTGCTTCATGCTAAAAAGCAACACAAAAATACCTATCCAGTCTGCAGCTTGCTAGTAATCCCAGCATGTATAATGTATCAAAACAAGAAGTTTCACTGCTTGAAATGCAAATATTACAAATCATATATACATTTTCCCTCGTTTATTTGACTGTGTAGGGTGAGGCCTATTTAAAGTTCATCCTCCCTTATTTATGCATGGAAAGTCCTTGAGGAGTACCTCAGGGAGGAGGCATGAGCAAAGGCTGGGAGATGCCTGAGTGTTTCCTCAGCCATTGCCAGGTTGTTGACATTGTCCTGGGATCATTCATTCCCAAAAACAGCGTTAGGATTTAATTCACCTTTTCTGTTCTTGCAATGGCTAGCAGAGCAAAGTGGAAATATATTCTAATTTACTAAAGCAATATTTGAGGTACTAACAAGAGCTCCATGTCTGGGAGGACACTGGTGTAAACAGTAGGGAGACTGTTTGAACTGCTCACTTCCAAACTACTTCAGCAAATGTTTCGTTGATCAGCACAGTCCTCTGCTATCTACTGCAGTCGCCGTAGCTGCTGCTATTACACACCTGGAAGGTCCCTCCTATTGACTTAGCCCTCATTAAAGCTGTGCCTTTCTCACAGCTGTGACTCTTAAGGACAAACACTTTGAGTTGTGGCACTTTGCAGGGGCTGGATGTGATCCCTGAACCTAGCTGCCCTGTCTCATAAGACTCCCAGGACTCTCTTAATAATTTTGGCTCGCTGGGTGGCATTTCTCTTAAGCCCTAACCAACTGGAAGTTGGACCTTCTCAGCTGGTCATGTAGACTTTCCCTGCAGCTGTGACTTTTCCCTGGGTTTGATGGTTGTTTTGCAGTACATGAGAATGTGAAATGCTAAATGCCAGGATGGGAAAGCACTCTCATTTGCTGTGAGAGAATTAGGCTCAATTTCAGCCTCTGCTGTAACTCTGCAGACACAGAAAAAGGTTTGGGGCCAGCAATATAAACACTGCAGGCTACAGTGTAAGCCCTGCAGCTACTGAGGTGGCAGGACTGGTAGGGGGGAGACAGAGGTCACCCTGATTTCCTTTTGACAGGGTCAGCAAACACTAATCCTTCTCTGCCAGGGGAAAGTTGCTCCATTTGCTCGCAGGGAGCCCTTGGTCACGTCAGCCCATGTTTATGCACTGAACACAGTATGAGAGCACATAAAAGAGCAGTGTTGTCAGCTGAGCCCCCCCGCCCTATACAAACACTGCCTTGTTTAGCCAGCTTGGCTCGTCATTCTTATTTCATTTTGGTAGGGTGAACTCCTTTTCTTTTTCTTCTGTGGCATTGCTAGAAGACTGTTCCATCTACTAGTTGCATGTAGTACTTGCTTGTTGTGTCTGCCTTAGAAACCTCCAGGTTTGTACATCTGCACCATCCCACACTGCAAGAGGTGATTCCACCCCGTCACTGTGTATTCTGAACTCAACCTGGTCTGCTTACCCACATTCTTGCTTTTCTTTTACTGAATGCAGATTAAATATCAAGTGCTTATACACAGGTAAAAGTATTTGTTATAATTGAGTCCATCAGGTTAATGCTGAATTAACAGGACAATTTAGTGAGAAAAAAACCTTGGGTATGATTGCTCATGTAGGCCCAAAGAGCATTTTGCTGTGGAAAAAAGAACCACTCTACCAAATCTGAGTTTCTGTTAATCTACAAAAGAAATTTGTCAGATGATTGCAGTTTTTGATTGTTGCTTCATTCCCTTGCGCTTCCCCATCCCACCAGCTTGAATTCACTATTAAATATCACTATTAAGTAATCTCTAAAAATCAGAGCACTGATATTTGCAAACCTGTCCTTACGGAGAGGTCATTGCTTTTCATTGTAAAGGAAAATGCAAATGTGGAGCAGAAGGTAACTCTAGCCCTTTCTGAAAAATATTTCCAGCATCAAGGAGAGAATTTTTGTGTGCAGAACTTACAAATAATACTCCAAACAGAACTTTGTTGTAGTCATGCTAACTGTTTTTAAAGAACCATTGAAGTGGTATTGAAAAAAACCAAACAAACAGTGAAAAGCCCCCAAGACCCATTCCTGTAGGTGCTGACTCTTCAAGAGGTGCCTGGCTACAATCTCCCTGTCACTGCTGCCTTGGCATGGTGTGCCACCTTGGACATGTCTAAACTACGCTGAACTTGTCTGTAAAGAGGTGGGAAGTGCTTTGGGATAGAAGATTTGTGTGTGTGTGTGTGTGTGTAGCTATGCAGTCTGGATCAAACTTTCTTTGATTTAAAGTTGTGCTAATAATTAACCCTCAGCTTGTAGTAACTATCCAGCATAATGATAACCACACTGCTGGCTCCTGTCCACAAGGTTATTGGGTATGTACTGCACAGCATGCCCCTTCCACTCTGTGTCTGGGAGCTGATGTCTGTGAGCATGAATGAATGTGAAAGAATCTAAATTAATCACACTTGCCAGTATCTTTTTCCGAATTCTAATACTTTATAGGCAGATACCAGTTCATCTGTCCTTTGACCTGTTACGTCAGACTTGAAGAGTATTCTTCTTGCAGAGACTTCATTAAAGCTCTTGTGCACACACTGTGGGCTATGTTCTCATGCTTGTGTTAGCAGTGGTATTTTTCATGTTAAACTGGTTTGACCATAAATTGTATGAGATTAAGTCCACGTCTGTTTTATCTAGATTGTTTTTTCCTTCTTCTGTGTTACGTGATGGTGGTTAAGCAAAGCAGCAGTTGGGTCTCTGTGTTGCTAATCACCCTTTCTGTCCAACTCCTTGAGGTATGAAGGATGCAAAGAAGTGAGTGTGCTCATTGCTGCCAATCACTGATGCTTTGGCAGCTCACATAGAAAATATAACGAAGAGGTGCAGGAATTAACGTAACTTTTGTTAATGCTTAAAATATCGTTTGCTTCAAATTTCATCTGCTTCTTCTTGTCAGATGCTTTCCCCTAGCTGCATTCCCTCAACTGATTGTCATCAAAGCCGAAATTCTGGCACAGGCGATGTGACTGTGGATGTCCATGATTGACTCTCATCCTGGTGGCTGAAACTCAGCAGTGAGAAACTTTTCACTGCAAACCAAAGGGAGCTCACACAGCCTGGGAAGGGGAGCAGAAAACATGCCCTCCCCCTGCCTGCCCCCTGCATGGTGACCCTGCGTGGTGACCCTGTGTCTCACTCTGCAGACCAGCCATCCTGACTCTCCCACCGAGCTAATTTACAGCCTTTCCTTAAGTGCAAGGGGAAACTGAGCTGTAGTTAATCTCATGTTTCTAAGCAACCAGGTAATTCACTGCAGCCGATCCCTGAAGGGAAATTCCTGTTTTCCTGCACCCCTGCTCAGAGGACACCTTCCTCTTTGCCTTCTCCAGCTCCTGGGCAACATGCAGTGGAGTCTGAGGAGGTTCACAGCTCTGCAGCATTTCTCCAAATGCTGTGGGGGGAGGTGAGGAAGCACAAAAAGGGCACTTTGTTAATGGTCTAGAGCAGGTAAAGAGGTGTTCCTTGCAAAATCGGTAGAGTAGAGGCAGTGTGGAGACTTTAAATGTTTTTCCCAGAGCTAAACTGAAAATCACAATCACAAGGTGGGGGGTGGGGGGGTGGTCCTGTGCTCCAAGAATAGTCTGAATAGTGTATTGCCAATCCTGTTTACAGTGAAACTTGTTTGCTGTTAAGTTTTGGTGATAGAAGTGCCTGAATTCTATTCTGAGTCTGTTTGAACCCCTCATCATGACTATAAGGATCTAGACTTTTAGTGATGAAAGGTTCCTGACCCTCAAACCCCAGACTATAAAATAGGAGTTAAAGGAAATTGAGATGAAATGAGATCTCTGAGCTTCTCCACTGCTGGGAGAATGGATGCCAGGCTGGAGCTTCATAATAATAATTATTATTTTTAAGGATTTTTTTATTTTATTTTTAAAGTGACCCTTACACAAGTAGTTATACTGCAGTGACCTCAGTCTGGTCAGCTCCACCACTAAAGATGATGTATGGTGAACCCAAAAGTGTGCTGGAATGGTGATGGGAATTGGGCAATGAACTCTAGTCACAGCTCCAGCCCCAGTGGGGAAGGTCAGTACCTGACCCTGAAATTAGCTCATTTGTTTGGAGCATGGTGCTAATAATGCCAAGGTTGCAGATTTGATCCCTGTACAGGCCATTCACGTAAGAGTTGGACACGATGATCCTCACTGGTCCCTTCGAACTCAGAATATTTTGTAATTCTTCTCAGGGAAGCAGCACTGGATAACTTGAGAAATGCTTCTGTTGGTTGAAGGCTGCCCATTTGACCAAATAGAACCACTGGTTAGAGTGGGGTGGCAGAAAAAAACCCTAGAAATTCAACAATAGTTAACAGGAGGGAATATAGTTAATAGAAATGGACATGCCATGTAGGACTGGTGCATCACTGTCCTTTTTTGAGGTTTGAGGTTTTTTGCCTTGCCCGGTGTTCTATAATCTGGAGATCAGCTGAGAAACTGTCCCTATTGGCCTTTGTCCTGTTTATTGACAAATACGTGGTATTGGCTACTGTTGAGGACACCAAGTCCACATCCATTTGACCGAGATAAGATTCTGTGTCAAATGGACATTTAGGCGTGATCCAGAATTCTGTCCAGAAAAGTGCATACTAAACCACTCTGCACAAAGGTTTTATAGCTTGGGTAACCAGATGCTGGGAGCACAATTCTTTGGAACAAATCTGCAAGCCTTATGCTTTTAAGCCTGTAACAGGCATGTAGTTTTACAGAGTGAAGTACAGAAATAGGTAAACTTTTGAAAATATATTCTTGAGTTATAATTTATGGGAGGGGCACTCATGAGATGGACTTGCCTTTGGCTGAATGGCTGACCAGGCAGGGTGCCTTGTGCCATGTACCTGCTCACTGACCTCAGGGGAGCCACTGAGCCACACCTCTGTAATGGCCAAGTAGCCTCTTCCCCAGCATCACCCTAACCCTTCACTGGTTTGCCCTGGGAGCACAAGGGAAGGTTCACCTGGGTGTGGCTGGCGCTGGGGCTGCCCTGCCCTTCCTGCCCCCTCTGCAGGGGCTTGCCTCGTGTGGTGATGAACACAACCAGGGCTGCCTGGGGCTGGACAGATTCTATTTCCAGGCAGGAAGCGCTGTCAGGGCAAATTATGAGGAAATCTTCCAGCAGACTCATTTTAGTCTTAAATCTTGGCTACATTTATCTCTTCACATGGCAGCAGGAGTATGGCCGGGCATTGTGGCTCACAGGCCTGCCCGTGGCGTTCAGTGGTGCAGCTCACACGGGCACGGCAGGTCCGGTGCCACGGCGTGAGTCTGGTACCGAGGAGCAGTGTCTGGGTGATACCTGGCTGCCTGTGCACAATGAGTTTCTTCCTCTGTGGTACTTTCGTTGAAGATCTGACCATGGTTAAAGGGAGAGATTAGTGGGCAGGAAGTGCCTGAGAGAACAGAGAGATTAAAGCTGTTGTTGTAATTTTGGTTTGGGAACACACAAGAAATATTCTAGCTGACAACCACCAGCACTGTAGATGGGGTAGCTGTTTTCTGTCAGGCGTGTCTACTCTCATCACCAACATGGGCTTTCATCTGTTTTTAAATTAATGTTAATTACAAGTTATTAATACTTTTTTAAGCAGCAAAGTGCAGCTGAATGCAATTACCCCTAATTGCTAATTTGTGTATGTACACCCAAAATGGTAATCTCTTCATCTGAACACCCAGTTCTCACTGGAGTCAGTGTGGTTTTGCTTCCATTTTTTACTTCAGTTTTGGATTGCATGATAGTCTTTCTTTTTAATGGCTTCGCTGAAAGCTACAAGATCTCTTCTCACAAGTTCTGTGATCTTCTGGAAAGCGTGATCTTGTTAACTGTTAAGGAGGCCTCACTAAAGAGATGTTCTTTGGTTTTGGAACAATACCTAAATCACAGTCACAGACAGTGGGAATTAATCAGTTCTGGCAAGTTGTGCATAACATGCACTTAAATTTGTGCTGGATCTCAATTTCATTTGTGAACATCGTCATCCTTTTTCAGAAGCTAAAGGCCACAAAGGTGACTTGTGCTGATAAATTTGTAGTACAGTTCAATGCTGACCTTTGCAATCCCAGGTCTCAGATGGTTTTGGACTTTAAAAATTTAATTCAGAGATACCATGGCTTCTCTTCCATCTGCATACTTTCATCCTTGCCAATGTAGGAAAGATTCAAAGCTGCCAAATTCTGCCAGTGGGAAATGGCCTTTCTGGTACTGCAGTCACAATCTGGTGGAACAGATTGTTAGATGGGTTGAAATCTGCTGGGACCACCTTCGGCTGGAGTCCAGGAGATCAAAAGGCTGACATCCAGCTGGCACCAAGTAGTGAGCAGCGTACCCTGCTGGAGTCCATGTTGCTCGACATTTTGATCAGCACAGAGTGTGCCTTCCTCAAATGTGTGAACGACACTAAATTAGGGGTAGCAACCGCAAATGAGAGAGCCTAAATCCACAGGGATTAATTTGGTGATGAGGCCAGCATGAAGCTCAGAAAGCAAAATGGTCTGCGCTTGGTGAGACCAGCCCCTTGCAGTGGTAGAGGCTGGGAAGCAACTGTGTGACTTGTGGTCCAGCTGATATGGACATGGGTATTACCATGAATGCCAAAAGATGTCAGTAGATCTGCAAGTTGAAAACACCACAACAATGCATCTTGACTGTGGATAAGTGAAGCCATCTTCTAGGTTACATTGGGAAGGTCATTGCCTTCTGTGTTTCTGTGTCAGTCACGGCCAGTCTTCTCCAAGGAGCAATCATACCGTAGTTGACATTTACTGGCTGTGGAAGGGCACTTGCCTTAGAGATGGTGCATTCCTGAACACTTGCATTTGTCTGAACACTTGTATTTGTCTGTGTTTTTATCCCAAAATTTTACTTGAAATGTGCCTCTTTGCACTTCCATAGGAGACCTGAAAAAAGATGAATATGTTGAGGCAGGAAAAATGTTATTGGGTATTGACCTATGGTTAAAACAATGGCTTTTCTTTGTCTAAAATAGCCCAGCTCTCAAAAAGAACTGAAGGAGGAAGTAAAAGTGATTTTCATGACACCTATTGTTAGTGTTACAGAATGGCCTGCTCCTTTTGGAAGATCTGCAGTACTGCAAGTGCTCAGGAATTTCTCTACAGAAGCCAAGACCTACAGCTGAGCCCTGTGCCCACTGCCCTTTGAGCTGCCCTTCCACAGCCAAGTGCAATGTGGTTGCTCCTTGGACAATCTTGATTGTGACTGATGCTAAAACACTTCATCCTACAGTAGTGAGGACTCACAAGTGGAGGCTGACAGGACTTTGCCGTGATCAGCCTTCAGGTATTTTAGTTCTGTTTAGAAAGCTGAGTATTCAAAGTGACTTTGCCATCAAAAGTTGTTCTCTTATTTTTCTTGTTTCCTTACTTCAAATGATAGGTCCACCTCTTAGCCTGAGGTCCATCCATAGTACTTTTCCTGCACTAACAAGGGTAAGAGGACTCCTGACTGTGCCACTGGCACTTCAGAGCTGTCAGGCTGTTAAGGAGGAAAGTGCAGCTGCCAGCTCTACTGCAGACCTCACACGTATCTGCAGGCAGCAGAGCCAGCCTCCATCGCGGGGCTGTAACACAGAGATTTCTGGACTGGAAAAGCACTTGTTGCACCTCCCATCCTACCTGGATAGGTGTGGATCATGCCATGTGTGCCCAGTTCATCCCACTGTGCCCCAGCATAGCTGGCAGCACCAAGACCCCTTGGAGAAGCTGCCAGGGACATCAGAAGCAAGCTTTGCAGCTTTGCTGAGAGCAGGGATTTTAGTAGGCTTCACCTATGGAAAATGATTTTCAACCATGGTCTATATTTAACTAGCTTCTGTTTGTGCAGCATTAAGTCACTGGAACAAGATGAGTTTGTTTCATTTCCACTGATATGGCATCTTGGAGCTAATGCCAGTCAAATCCCACACGCTGAGCCCAGCTCTTGTTTAACCATGTGGCATATTTCATCCTGGAGCAGCTTGAAAAATTAAACTGAAAAGGAGGCGGTCTTCATATGCCTGTGGTGTGCCACCAGCACAGTTAAAACAGGACAGTTGTGTGAGTCCTGCAGTGACAGGGATCCCTGTGTGACGAGCACATCCCCCAGCTGAGAGCCAGAGTGTCTCAGGATCAGCGGGTGTGTGCTCCACACATCAGACCTCTGCTGCCAGCCTGCTCTGCACATGTCCAAGGGACCTTTGACTTGTCTGAGCTCTTATATATGAAAGTCTTGATCTGCTGGATGTTGTTCTGCTCCTAACTAAAGATTTAGTTCTGGTGAAGAATACCTGCTGCCTTTTAATTATTCATTCCTTCAGCTACAAAATAACCAACACAGAGGATCCTTTTATGGCGAGCTGGATTTAAAAGGTAGCAGCCCCTTGTGATTCTGATGCTTAATGCATGAGCGAGGACTGAATGCTGTTATCAGGCCTCCTGAGATGGTGCATCGGCTGCTGCCTTTGGGCAGCATAATGCAAAGATGCCTGAGGGGTGTTGTGTTCATCTTGTGCTGGACTGAAATGTTATAGCTGGAGTGACTAGGTATGTGTAATGCTCCCTTAACCACAGCTATCACAGAGCAGCATCAGAAATAGGTTATGATTGCTCTGGTTTTCCAAATTGTTGTCTGGTAAGGAAAGGAACTACCTCTATAGAGCTGCACCACTTTATCAGCTGTGAGATGGAAAGAATGAACAGGGAAGGGAAGAGCAAGAGATAACCGTGTGCCAAGATTACAGCCAAGATCAAAGACTGAATGGGGAAATCAGCACCAGCAAAACAGAGAGGTAGGAATGAGAAATGCAAAGCAGGCAAGGAGGAAGATAGTTATTGATCCTTATGTCTCCAACCACTTGTGCAAAACAAAGTCCTCCATTTACATCATTGGGAGTTCATTAGATTGGGATGAACAGCTAAAAAAATGTAATTTAAATGTTATAAATCAACAGTAAGTGTACTTTTTCTCTGTGCTTATCACTGAATAGGCAAAGGTAAGTATTAGGGAGAGAGAAAATGAAGAAACTCTTAAGGACTTCTTATAGTGCAGAACCTGCAAATACACAGGAGAGAGTGGACAGTCAACCTGTTGACAGACATTACACATACCTTTTTTTCACACCTCTGTTACATTTTTGAATGCTTTTAAGAATCTTGAGAATCTAAAGGTTTTGTTAGATGCTTTTTTTCATAGACACACAATCAAAATGTTAGTTCTCATCCTGAGACCTTACAAAGTGCTTATGGAAGGTAGGGAGACTAGGGCATGGAAGAAAAAATCATTTGTTTTCTTCACTCATGTTGGTGGCATACCTCAGCAGTCCTTTGCTTTCACTACAACCATTGTATGCAGCCATTGGGTCAGTGAGTATTTTGTTAGACATGCCATAATTTTCCTCCTGTATGAGGACTCATGCTTTGTTTATGAAGTGTCTCCAGTCTGGACAGCAGCAAAAATCTGTGTGATGTATGTGTGACTCAAGAGACTAAATAAAATGGCTCAAGGGCTGTTAAGACATACTTTTACATACAGTTTAAATAGAAATAAGCCAGTGCTCCTGCCAAGACAGGCAGAGCTATAACACACACCCTTTTCCCTCTTGGCTCATGCAGACACAAGTGTTTGTGTGACTGTGCAGTGAATTGGATCGAGTGACCAAGTTAAAATAAACCCTTTTGTCCATCAGGTTAACTTTAGCTGGCATCAAATCCTGCATCTGGTTTCCCATAGAATTACAGAAGGATTTAGACAGCTCTTCCCTATCCTCCACTCCCAGCCATTTGAGCTGATGGAGAACATTAGGCAAATCTTTGCACAAGAGCTGCCTGCATGCTCTCATTGGGCATGTAAACCATGAATCCGTGACAAAGGTAGGGAAAAACAGATGCGGCACTACACGTCACGTTTAGTCATGTAGCACTAAAGGATGAAGAAGAAAGTGAATTGTCATTCTGGGTCTTTTCTACCTGAAGGGGTACTGCAGACTTTCAGCTCTGGGATACATGCTATGTGGTTGATGAAGCCTGTTGTAGGCAGGCATTTCTGCTTCTGATTGCTTCCTAGAATGGAGATTTGAATCCAAGTACATGAACACTTCTAAGTTAAAATAGTAGTAATATTTTAGTTACAACCTCTGTTTCCAAGAATAGGCTGTAACAAATTACGTGATCGAGTTATAAACATATTCAAATACAACAGTCACATTAAAAGTAGCTAACAAAACTTTTTTTGCTTTTGAAGACTATGAGAATATCCCTTCTCTTGCAAATAAGCTCTGATCCAGGCATTCTACAGCCACCCTATTTCTAGGCATAGGGGCTTTAGTTTGCTTCCAGACCCTCATGGGGGAGGAATTGAAGGTAAAATGAGACAGGCAGAATATGCTCTTGCTGTGCATTCAGGTCCTCTCAGTGGTTGTAAAAGGAGGTCTGAGGCTCTCCTGGGTTGGATTTCAACTGGCTATGCTAAAATACAAGCTGAGCCAGGAGAAAACTTGTCATGAAGTGTTTCCCTCCTTTCGGTGGGTGCCAGGATGCAATGCACAGGCTGATGGGTGACGACCTAACTCATGAGGGAAGTGCATCCTACTGCCCCAGCTCATTAAAACCAGGAGTTATTTTAACACTGCCTAGCCCATGGCTGTTAATATTGATTTTTTGTTGTTACTGTACAGTAAAACAGTGTGAAGGTAACTGAGATCACACATGGGCTCACATTTACTTCTCAGCTGCACTTGCCAGAATGTACAATGAAGAGTTTGACATCTCTGCACTGACCTGCTGGCTGCAGAACATTAGACTATAACTGATGTGATCCAGAACTTTGAGATACTGAGTTAACTTCCAACTTTTTTACATAATAAAGCTGCTAGGTTAAGATTGTATTAGTTCAGCATTTTGTATGATGTGGGCTTTAAAAAAATTGGTTCCAACAAGCTTTAGGATGGATTTACTGTACTGTTGAACTACAGTGTTGTTCTTTGCTGCTTATGTTATTAAGTTATTATGTTTATCTCTGAAGATGATGAAAATGAAATAAAAATTGACTTTGCTTTGCAAAGGTTTTAGGAGGCAAACTCTTGGCTAGGGAAAACAGCCTCAACCCAGTATTAAAAGTATCTTTTTGAATGATTTTCTGAGAAAATTGCGTAACCTACCCTTGGGATCCAAGCTATGGTGGGAAATAGAGAAATTGAACACATATGGGGAAAATCACGGTGGCTTTAATTGTGTTTCTTGTCACGAGTCTTGGAACATCAATAATGTTTAAAAATGACATTTTTTGAAAGGGTAGGAGTGCATTTTTCTGAAATCTTTAAGCAAGTACTTCAGCTGTTTCAGAATGCAGCATAAAAACGAAACTGACAAAGGAATAGAAGATGATGAAAGTCATCCCGTTTAAAAAAATTAAATAAACATCCAGAAAGCACTGGCAGCTTACCAAAGAAATACCCAGTGAGTAATTTCAATGGTTTGCTAGGCAACAGGTATATTGCTTGGGCTCCTAACATGAAGGGGACCTGAAATCTTCAAATAATGCTTTCAGCTCCAGAGGTGCACCAGGATATCTGTCCTTTTCTGTGAGCATCACCAGTCTCCCTGTGGCACCTCCCTTCTGTGACAGGAGAGCAGCCTCAGGTGTCTCTCTGCAGGTGTGGCTGCAGGTTTTATATCCTAGTCACAGTTTAAGGATATTTTGCACGTAACAGTATTATATTTGGAGGTTTATAAATAAAAAGTTCATTCTGATAGGCAGAGAGAATGAACTAGTTTAAGAAAATCAACAGATATGATGGATTATGATTCAGTAAAACTCAGTACACTTTCATTTTCAAAAAACAATTGTCAGCTCAGTGTAACTTTAACCAAAACTTACAGAAGCTTAATGCTTCAGTGAATTGAATTGGATAGTCATCTTTGGAGCTACAAAAATATCTGAGATGTTGACATTACTCCAAAGATAAAATCTACAGACTGATATTTACTTAATAAGGTGCATAAATCCTTCCTTTTCTTTCTTCCTTCCTTTCTTTCACCCAGAATCCTTTTGGCATGGAAAGTGTTATTTTCTATCACACTGCAGTTGCATGGTTCTTTTTGATGTATCACACTTGCACACTTCCCACAAGCTCTGAGCTGCTGCTGAATCTTATTAAGGAGTTGTACCCAAATTATACAACAGGAGTCAGTGGTCCTTTTGGAAATCCTAACAAATAGCATTTAGCCAGCTGAGCAACACTGTGCTTATTGATGGGAGTGACGCTTTTAAAAGGAAGTGGCCTGCGCAGCTGTTTCCTAATTGTTGAAAACATTTAAGCTGAAAGCAGTTTAAAACATAATGATGCTTCTGTAGAGGAACCTTTCATGTCCCTGAATTATTTACAATATTGGTCTGCTGTACTTGGTTTTCCATCTGCCTTTCATATGCATGAAGTAAAAATGAAAGTGCCTGTGATTTACACCTACATTTTTCCCTTGCTCCTCAAAATGTTCCTACTGAAGGTCAAATTATCAAACCTGGAGAAAAGACAGAGATGTAGCATGTTTATGAGGAAACAAGAACTGCTGAAAAGCAGCATGGAGCAATTTGCATTCAAATTTGAGGAAGAAACTTGGGTTACAGAGGGAGGAATTTGGAGAGCCCCACAAGAGTCTGTGTGCACGTAGTGATACACAAGACAAGCTGGTCTTGGAATCAGCTGAGGTGTTTCTGATACCAGCTTTTTCTGGTCTTTTCTGAAACATTATATTTTCTGGTACTTGATATGTGTAATAGATTCAAATAATTTTACAAATAAAGAATAGAACAGGAAAGTAAAGTAACAATAACTAGAAGGGCTGTACATCCAGCAGAAATAACCTGGAAAAAGGGGCTCCTTAGCAAATAATTCTTGCTTGCATATGGAAAAGGTACAGAACCTGAGTGCAGAGAGGACCATAGGAAAAAAAAAATTAGAAACCTCGCTTAGTGTTTTTGTCTAGTGGTAACATGGGGGAAAAAATAACAAGCTGGTGAATCTGCAGGATTTATTTCTGCTGTTTGAAGTACATGCTGCATCAATTTTTAATGGGATAGAATGTACTTTTTGGGGAGAGAGAAGTATGCATATTGGGTTTTTTTTCTGACTTGACTCAAGAAGCAGAAGGAGGATGGATGGTGGTGGGATAATCTGTGGAACACATGACTCCATATCCCAAGAAAAATTGAAATTCAGCCCTAGAGAAATGCCTGTAAATTGCAAAGGCAGATGAACTCTTTGGGGAAAGGATAAAATAATGCCAGCCACTAGTCTGGAAAAAGCTTCCAGGCTGCAATTAAAGGAACTTGAAGAGATTAATGAAGACAGAAAAAGTAGCATCTTATCCAGTGTGCATATGTTAGATGGTGGCACGTGAAGTATGGAGTAAAACTCCTCCTTGCAGGTTGGGGCAAAGGAGGAGGAAGCAGTTCCCCCCATGCCCCAGAAGTGCCGTGGGGCAGCCCTGGTGCCTGCAGGCTCTGGGGTGCCGGGCAGGCTGGTGCTCCAGCCACGGCATTGCCGCTCCGGGAGCCGCTTGGCTGCTGCGCCCCGGGAGCTCCTGCCGCGGCTGTGGCTGCACAGGTGATCCAGCAAATGGGGATCATCTCGACAGAACTGGGCTAGCTGTGAGCACCTCTGCAGCTTTGAGAAGAATTGGCAGGAAGGTACAGATCTGGGACTGTGATGTGGGACGCTGACAGGAGCCGTGTGGAGCACAAGGATGTGCATCTGCAAACAGGCACCCAGAGGACATGTGGGTTTGAATTAGGCTTCACCGGGCCTGTAATGAGGAAGGAAATCCCTTTTTTCTCTAAAGCACCAGAGTATAGGACAAAAATGATCCATTTCCAAGGACTGATATCTGATACTACTCATACCACCAACTCCATTCAGGGCAGAGGGTTTCACTGGAATGAGCATTCACCCAGAATGAGCATATTGGTGTGCAGAGCTAGTTCAAACACCTGTGAACCTCTTCAGTATAGACAGCTGCAGACAGTGTAACGTGGTTTCAGGGACATCTTTATGTAATTTCAAACAAGAACCAGAAGGGCATGTAACGGTAAAGCATGAGTTGCTGCTTCCAAACTAAAGGTAAAAATTTAGGTGTGCTATAATTTGCCATCAGCTTCTCATTGATCAGTGTTGCAACTTGGGAAACTCTAAACTTTTGAAAGAAAGGTCTTCTCCAAACTTGGCTTGCTCATAGCATTCCTTAATGCAAAACAATTCTATCTTCTCACCTCTTACGTCTGAAGTGAATACAAAGTCTCCAAGCCATAAGAAACTGCTGATGAGTGTGGCTAGACCAGTATAGAACATTTGAGGTTTAAGGACTGCAGTGTGAGAAGTTCCTGCCCAGGAACTGCAAGGGGTGGCAGATAGACTGAAGGGAATGTGTCCTTGAGAGTGCAGCACAGGTGACTCTGTGGGAAAAGTGCTTGGATATGCAGCATGTGCATAGGTCATGAGCAGTCGCAGTGCTTGGGGACTGAGCTGCTTCCTCAGTAAGAACACGGAGTCCTTTATGATAACTGTGGTATTCTCTTTTGCTCCAGGTGCAATTCCTGAAAAAAATGCCAGTTAAGAAACCTCTCTTTTTTTCCATCTCAGAAAAGAGAACAGAGGCAGCAATGAGATGCTTTGAATTGAAGGTGCATTCCCATATATCACCACACCCACAGAATTTATCAAATTTTTTGCTTAAAATTCTTTCTTTTTGTCTCTGACTGACTTCTCTGACCAGAGCTTATTCCAAAACTGCCAGGATGGTCTTACAGGCCAAAGGCAAGAACACTGGACAGTAGATGCTGATGTGCCTGGAAGCAGCAGGTTTCTTTAGAAACACTCAGTTGATATTGTAGTGTTTCCTTTTTAAAGCAAGTAAATACAATGGTGAGCTTGTCTGTCAAGCAGTTGCATTGTTAGGAAAACCCTTAATAGTATCATTTTCTTTATCCCTAGCTGCTCAGCAAACCTGCTTCACTACAAAAAATCTCTCCTGATGAAAGATGGGAAAGAGGGGTGTTCATACAACCTAGTCAGCCCAAGGGAAAGCAGTGACAGCCCTAGGCAAAGCAGGCAGAAATGTCATTTTCTGATCTCCAGGAGTTCTGGAGGTCATGCTAAGATAAACAGATCTGCAAGGGGATGGAGAAATAAATCTCCAGAGAATGTTGGCATCAGTGAAATACTGCTCACTATGAGGGTGAGAAGAAGTAACTTTTCTTTGCTTCTAGTCCACATTGAGCAGACTGTTTCTGTTTTAAAAATATTCTCTGTGGTGACCTGAGAATAATTTTGTGCTACTTTCCTGACTTTTTTCTCTGGCTTTTGATTTCCCATAGAGATCTAGAGACTGATGGATTAGACCTGTTTCTGGGAGTAATTGTGGCAGTCAGGAAGGGCCCCGTATCTGGAATGTGCTTTCCTTGGCAAGCACTGGGAGGTGGCAGCCTTCAGGGTGTGACAGGAGACCTATTTATTTACTTTGGTTCTTATGCTTACTGTAGGGGTTTTTCTGTGTGTCCAGCTTGGGATGGCAACACTTGTCTCCCACCCATGGGCTCTGTGATAGCAACACTGTCTAAGACATAAGCTTCAGAAATTTTTCATGGCTGTTTTATTAACAGACAGCTAGTTTAGCAAGGCCAGCTGATTTATAAATAGATTAGTACATTTTAAATTAATAAAGTAATTTGTTAAAACACTTGACTTTAACAAGCTGTGTTAATTTTTACCAGTAAAATTGACTGAAAGGCTCTTGACATAGTGCAACTGTGTCAAGAGACAATTCCCTTAGTGTTGGTTTTAAACTTGTGCCCTGGTGTTTTCATTTGATCTTCCTTAGTTCTTTTGCTAGGAAAGACAGCGAATTAGTCTCTCAGTGCCACTCATGAGACACTTCATGCAAAGAGAAAAAAATAATCTGTCAAATCCTAAGTCTTTGTTTCTTCAGATCAAATAATCTTACTCTTGCCACCACTCTTGTATCAAAAGATAAAAGAATTGTTTGTCACCAAAAGTATCCATCTGCCAGGTAAGTAGTCAAAAGAGATTAGCATGACATGTTCCAGCACCTCTGTTCTGGTAAAACATAAAGATGACAGGGCAAATGCTGGTATCACCCATCGACTTTTTTTCAGAGCCAGCTCTTCCTAGGCAGAGACACAAGACAGCAATTACACTCTGCCAAACCCACTGCAGCTTGGAGATCTTGTTAGGAAACATGCCAGGACCAGCACTAGTTGTAGGTGGATATTGGCAAGAAGTTCAATGCAGGGTAACCAGAAGGAGTGCTGGAAAATGCAGCTCCTTCTTCTTGCACTCTCAAAGTGAAATATTCACCAGCATTTATGCTTTATCCATGAGGAAACAGACCAATGCTTACATTAGGGCCTGGGTAAGGAGGGAAGCCACACACCATGGTGACTTCACAGATTTCCTCTTCTGAAACTACACACCATGGTGACTTCAAAAATTTCCTCCACTCAAAATATGTAATTCATCCTGGCTTAACTGGAACATCTCTGGTTCTCACTTCTAGCAGTGTTTGGTGCTTCAGTGTGCCAGGCATGATATTCATGGATATGTCATATATGATGATAGTCAGGGTACAGTCCCTTTCCTGGAATGCCTCTGGTACCTGGCTGAGCACCAGCTGTCTCAGGCTTGAGGAGCAATTAACAGTGCATCTCTATTTTTATGCCAGAGGTTAAAAACGTTTTAGGGCTACTGCTAAAGTATGAGATGAGGACATTGACTTTTGGAAGTAACTTGAACCATAGGTTAGGTTTGTTACATAATGTTGTTATGTTATTAAAAATAGGTGGATCCTGAGAAATTGTGGGATTTGACTGGTGGGCAAGTTTGAGGGATACTAACTCAGCATTGATTAGCCCATCTCTGTACTTGAAGAACAAACTGTTAGTACAAGATATGAGTGGAGCAACTGTATTTAGAAACATGTTTCCAGGGAAACATTAGTTTCCCTGGAAGACAACCCTGAGATATGAAATTTTATGTGACTCTTGGGACAAATGTTAAGTTTGAAGACTTTTTTTTCCCCTTACTTTTTATAGCAAGTACATTCTGCTCCAAATTCATTCGCTTCAAACCTGTATGGTAAAACCTATTTTAACTGTGGAGTTCAGTATCTCAGTGGATTTCATTAAGAAAAGGGCCCACACAAGCTGCATTTCAAAGATCCATCTCTTGCATAGCAACTCAAATCATTGCTTTCTAAGCATATCCTTGCATACCATGCAAAGTGTGATTTAAAAGAGCAAGGCTTGAGATGTAACTTGGCTTCTTGTATGACATCAGACAAACCAATCAAATGTAACTTGCTTGTAAAATCAGTATAGTGATAATTTCTTATGGTTCACCCTGAAATTGCATGGATCAATTTTATAAGTGTCTAAAAATCCAGAGGAAAAGGGTCAGTTTATACCAGCAGAAAGTTTTTCCTTTGCCTGGCAATTTCTTCTGAAACCAGATGATTTTATCTCTTAACCCCTTGGCAGCTTCCTTGCTAGCAAAGTTCTCTAGAAGGCTGCTGTACCTCACTTGGCAAAACAAAAAGTTTATATTCTTTATGCAAGGAGATCTCTGTTGAAATTGTAAATACTATGAACCTTCTAAGTACTTTTTGTCATTATTTTGTAAATTTTAATCTGTTCATAAACTCAAAGTTTTTATTTCCCTTCATATTGTCTGTGACAAAGATATGTCCTTTGCTATATACTTGTACTTCTATACCTGATTATATCTTTTTTTTTTTTTTTTTGATGGAGAGAGTTGTCTGAAAGTGTCTAAGTGGAAGGATTTATATAATTAAGCTTTAAAATCTTACGTTTAGTGGTCATAGAAATAAATCAATTGATTATTGTTTTTCCAGCAGATACATATGAGCCAATACTAGAATTTGTAAAAGTCACCAGTTATCTCCAATTTTAATTTTCTAGCCAAGGTAGGAGAGGCAGGCAAGATTTGTCCTTGGAATTTGAATGACCCATGGTCCATTCTTCTCATCTGTTAATGTCAAAGTGTCTTTTTTTGCTTACATGTGTGAGGTTTAATGTGACCATCCTACCAAAATAAAGCTATAAAATTAAACCTTTTCGATGTTGAAAGAACAGAGGAACTGTTATTTATTATTTTATTTAAAATGAAATGATCCACAGATTAAATCTGTTTTAGAAGACAAAAGCTAAATCCTGATGCCTGTCTTGGGCTGTGGGTACTGCCGAGGAAGAACCTTTGTGGGGCAAAGCTGTGTCCAGAATGCTGCAGGATGCAGTGAGATGAGTGAGGAATGAAGGCTCTGCAGACCTTAAGGAGGTGTGCAGCATGTTGTGGTGTCATAGCATCAAATCCTGATTAAATTATGTGCTTAGGGATTTCTGACGAGCTTTTTGTACTTAATTGCCACCCACGTGTTTCATCTGGCATGGAATTGTAAGTAATTATATTGCTGTCTTTGGTCCACACATGCTTTCTTTGCTTTTATCAGCTGCTGATCTCCAGCAGAACAGCAAAGCCCTATTCTGACAATGTGTCTCCACTTAGAGGATTCCCACCTACTCTACACACACCACAAAAAATGTAGAGTGTTCATGTTTTTGGTGCTGCTGTTGCTGACCATTTGAAAACAAACAAAAAGTGAAATTATTGTTCTGTCAAGCCAGACACAGCTGTAGGCAATAGTGTGAGCTGACTGGCAGTAAAGCAACATGGAGCAAAGTTATTTTTCAATCAAGTTAGGCTTTACCCTATTAATCCACTGAAACTGCAAAGGCTGTTTTCAGTAAACTCGTCACTTTATTAAATGGGAGTCAAAGCCAAAGGAAATCTACTTAAGAAAGAAAAGTTAAACAATGTAATTCTGCAGCTGTAGAAATAAATTGAAATGGAGAAGGTATATTTTCAAAGCCATTCGTACATCTGAATTGCAGTCATAATTATTAATGGAAAAAATAAACTAAAGAGTAGCCATTAAAAGTGTCTGTGAAGTTACACTAAAACAAAATTCCTATCCTGACTCTTCTGGTGACTTTCTTATGAATGTCATGTTGGTGAGCAAAGGAAGAATGGCCTGCTGATGAGGCTTAGTTGTAACATTTTCTCCTCTGTTACCTCCAGTATCAGTAACTTCCAGGGTTAGTAGGTAAAAGGTGTTTCTGTCTTTTAACACTTTACTGCATCAGTGCCAATATTCAGGTATAAGTAAAGCTAGCACAAGAGAGGCACACTGTTGTATCAAGTCTTGTTGGCATTCCTTCCTTGGCTGTGCAAATGATATTATTGATCAGCAGTTTTGGTATTGTTGGATAGATGAATCATGAAAGTCATCTTCTTAATTCCTTATTTTCTAAACATTAAGGCTTTGCTTTGCAGTTAGTGTTTGTGGGTTCAATTTCAAGTTGGCTTCAAAGTGTGGATGATTGCACTGTTACAGATAAGAAACACAGAGCAGGAAAATTTACCCAGGGCCTTAAAGGAATTCCCACAGGCATTTAAGATTCTGAGCCTTCTCCTTGACATACTTTACATAGGATTTTTTGATATAGGTTGTACTCTGGTATCCATGACCTTCTTAGCAATATTTTGTAGCAGAGTCCAAATGCTGTTTTGCATTTTTGAGAGTAGTTTTATATTTTTTAATAATACCTCAGTTTCAAAGTAGCATCTTTTGCTTAAAGACCTGGTGTTTCCCTGTTGCCATGCAAGAGGCTTCAATCAGGTTGTTGCAGTCCTGATTTATTTTTTTTTTTCTCTATGAAGATTTCATTGTGTTTCTGATCCTGAGGGGAGCTGACTGTATGATCATGTTTTAGTCATGATTACTCAATTCTCTGGTCTGGCTTTGCTTGTACTATGGATGCTGCAAGTGCTTTGATGGTGCTTTGATGTGCATTGCCATGCACACTTCAAGCCTCCCAGAGTCCTTGGAATACTTAATAATGTCTTTCCATGATCTCAAAATGACACACAATGGAGATATGTGAACTCTGGCTCTCAAAATCCATGAGTCATATCTCATATTTCTGAAGTGTTTAATTTGTTTTAAGTCATTTCATACAGCTGTAAAGAGTAGAAATTCCTCACAAGAGTTGAGCTTCTCAGCTGAAAACCAGACTCTTGAAACTAAGCACTTGCTGGATGGCATGAGCTGGGCAAGGCACTGATTGCTGCACTGGACCATGATCATTTGCAAAAGTTTCTCAGCTGAAAGCACCATGCAAAGGTAGAATGGCTCTGTCCTGCCTCTAACATAGCTCTGTGAGATATCTGGGCTTCTTATAAAAGAATCTTGTACAAGTCATATACAAACAGTCTTAAAACAGCTTTGAAATCTCTAGGTCTGAGCATAGACAGGGCCTGAGTGGGGAGATTTTGTCATCCCCTTCACCCACAGTGCCAGTGGCCGTGTTTGTATGAGCTCGCCTGATCTCAGTGTTGGGGACAAGGTGTTCAGGCATCAGGGTCTGTGTGCAGCGCAGCCTTCCTTATGCTTTTGGTGTCCTTTCCTGTTTTACTGGATTGTCCAGCTCCTTATGCATTGCCATAGGAAACTGGAGTGAGTAATCCTGTCAGCAGTGGTGTCTTCTTCCATCCATCCATCCATCCATCCATCCATCCATCCATCCATCCATCCATCCATCCATCCATCTCATTTCCTATGGCTGTAGAAAAATAGAGGCTAAGGTACTGATTTTTTCCTGTTGGAGAAGCATGCATGTTCCAGCTCTAAAGGCAGCTGGAGGCCTAAAGAAGGTGGAGGTATCACCTATTAACCATATCCTACACATACCAACATTCCTCTGGGCTGAAATTGTGCCTGTCAGAGAGAGGAAAAAGAGGCAGAACAGAAGCTGACTGATTAGAGCACTCCTACAGCAGCAGGAATGCTGTCAGCCCTCATGCTCTGCGTTACTCCCATTGCACAACATTCCTGATTTGATATGGCAAATGGATAAAAAAGACAGGAGGAACATGCACTAACCAGAATCCTGTTGTTAGGGCTTGGGGTGAGAGGTGCAAGGCAGTGCAATGTGGGGAGCAAAACTAAACTCATGCGATATTGTTCGTACATGTAAGTGCTCTTGGGCCAAAGCTGCTGTACAGAGCTGTACAGGCCAGCTCTGCTGCCAAAATGTGGCTTGACACCCTCCCTTGTGCTGGCCCTCCCTCTCATGCCAAAATACCTTTATTCCTCTTGCTAAGGACTACGACATGTATTGGAAGGTTTGCCTTTCCCTGGAATATCAGATTAACTTCTTCTGAGTACGAGCTAATACAGCAAATAAATTATGTCCTGTTTTGAAGTGTATCTCTTAAACACATCTCAGGAGGGATTGTTATGCATCATGCTGGACACAGTTCAAAGCAACAAAATACATGCTTATGAGCTTTTTTTTTTTTTGAAATTTTGAACTTGGCTTTTGGAAAGATGTGATGATGCCATATGGGCACTGCAGATTGTATTAAAGGAAGGGCTTGTTGCTTGCGTGATAATTGGTCCCTGAAGTTCTTGCTGCCCCCATTTGCTGCTTTGTAGCAGAAGACACTGCTATGTCTTGTCCCCAGGGATGGAAAAGTCTGATAAGGAGGATGACAGAGCTGATGAGGTTGAAGGTACAGTGCAAACACAAAGCACAGTTATTTCTCTAACAGGGAAATAACAGGGTTTTTTCTTGAAAGAAGGTTGTCTTGCTATGGGTAATACTGTACATGAGAATGTCTCTCTGGTAAATTTTGTCTTTGGAAATGTCCGTAAACAACACAAATATTTGCTTGGCACTTAAATCCAAATTCTTTTATGTTTGCCTTTCCTTCTGAGTGGATGTTCCATGTCAGCTGTGAAGGACAGAGTGTGAATTTTCATGGTTCCTGCCATGATCTCATTTGAAATTTGGAAAACACTTGCAAAAAATACCAAGGTAGAGAGCTGGTGGCTGTCCTGGAAGCTACAGGTGAACTATTTAATAGCAAAGTGAGGAGGCATGTCAGTGTCAGTGTTGAAGATGCACGAAGTGTCTACAGCTCACTGTGCTGTGGCTTTTGATGACATTGGTTTAATGACATAAAATGGTACTATTTTACTGCTGGATCCTCAGAACAAGAGAGCTCGTGCACACATTGCTCTTCCTTGGGTTTTCATCCTGGCAGATTTGTTCAAACCTGCCTTCAGGCATATAGCTTAAAATGTGGAGCTCCATCAAGAGCATCAGCAGTCACTTGAGGACTGCATTTCCACATTCTGGGAGACTGAGGAAAAGATGGGATTGTGAATGTTACTGCAAGCCTTAATCCAAAGCCAGTGCAAGATTCTGTGTGATACCTTCTAGTTTTGAATAATTGGTAAGCTGTGCCAATACTATTTCTGAACTATGTTCATACATTAGAACCTGGCCTTAGAGCCTGCTGGAGCAAAGGAAAGACTGCTACTGATTTCAGAAAAATAATTTCTCTGCTCACTTTTGGTAGCTGGATAGCAGCACCCAGAATAATATCCAGGAGCTGCAGCTCACAATTCCCTGTGCCACCTAAAGCAATGCTCTCCGGGGTGCAGAGGGGACCAGACTTTGCTGTGCTGCCCACAAAGCCTGTGTTGGTGCTAGAGGGGCCAGGCTTGTGGGCTTGTGAGGGAGACTGCATGATGGACTTGCTGAACACTCAGAATTTTGCCATCCTTAGTCTGCCTGTAACTTCTGTGGCAGCCACCCTTTCTAGAAAAGCAGGAGTAGCTCTCTTGAAGCCTCCTAGAATACCTCCCAACAGGTCATTTAAGTCAAATGGGAACTCCTCAGGAGTATGTACTGGTCACTGCTAGGCTCTTGCATTTTTTAAAATGCATCTTAAAAAGGATTTCTATTGTGGTTCAGCTTTTTATCCATTTTAATCTAACTTTGGCAGCCTACAGTCTGCCTTCACCCAGTTTTGAATGGTGGTTGCCTCGTACTGCAGCACCTTATAAAGTGTAGCTCCTGCCTCTTATGTTGTTTTTGGTTTCTGTGTTCCTGTCTGTCCCTCCAAAAAAGTCTTGTACCCTCTACTCCAGATCACGTGTCTGGCCCACAATGAACAAAGCATCTGCTTATTCCTCCAAAGCCAGAGGATTTTTCTCTAGTTAATATTAATCTCTGTAAATCTGTCAATCTTTTGCTCTTAGGAGTTTCATGTATCTAATGAATGTTTCTAATATTCTCCTGAATACCATGCTCCTCCCTCTAATTCTTCTGTGCTGCTTACTGCTTTTGATAAAGGACATTGAAAGGATGAATAAGTGGCAGAGAGGCAGAAGGGAGTGTGGCTCTGAATTCTGCATACTCATCTGAGCCCACTCCATTCCTTGAGCACACCAGTAGGTTTTGGTGGTCCCTGCACTGGCTTACTCTTTCAAGCTTTTATTACTGCTCTTGCACTACTGCACACATACAAATAAGTTTTAGTTCTGAACCTCTTCTAGTGCTGTGGTGTCCATAAGGCTTTGTTAGCATTCCCTGGTTTAGATAATGTATTGGCTGGTTAATACTGAGTTGTTTGAGCACAGTGGGGGAAGCAGAAAAGAGAAATCCAGAAGCCACTGGCACCCCAACAAGCAATTCTTTGATTTCAGGGCTTTTGCAAGGTAATTCCGTGACACATTTGTGGTTGCCTTTCCTTACCTGATTTTAGAAAATGAAACTACTGTCTTTTAAGTTTCCCACAGGTAAATTCCAAAGATTATATGCCTCTAACAGTTGTCTTCTCAGCCTTTCTGTACCATCCTGTGGTGCTTTAAAGATCCTGGTTAATAATAGCGAGAGTTCAAATTTTATGTTAAGGACTAATTTGTTTAAAGAAGCTCAGGAAACTGCCTGAGATTCTTCAGTGGAAAGTGGACATGTTGCCAGTCCCCTTCACCTGCGTTTTCTACATTCTTTTTGCACATTTAATTACAATGGTTTCAAATGCATAAAAATACAGTTAAACACCAACCTGTTGGCATTAACTGACAAATATAGGAAACAGTGGGACTCTGGGCACGTGCTAGTTCTCATCTGATTCTGAATGTCAAGAAATAACCCTGACACATAATGTGGGTTTGGTTTGGCTTCTTTGCTCATCTCAAATTATTCAGGCTTTAGCACTGTTGTCAAATCTGATGTATAGCAGAATATCTTACTGCATTTCAGATTTTGATGTCTCAACAAAGTTAACCAGCCAAAAGGATTTTTTTCCTCTCTAGAAAGGAAAAAAATATGAAGAATAAGGAATGCTTCACAGTTTAAGATTTCTATAACAGATAAAGCTAAATGTGAAGTGGAGATGGAATGGACTGGACTCTGTGACTAGCCCTTACTTCTGGATGTAGGATGGTTTCTGGAGAATGATGTATTTTTCATTTTAGATGCCACAGGATGAGAATGGAGATCTTGCCATGGATAACTTAGAAACGATACATAAATACTGGCTGTGGGACCTACTTCTCCATGTAGGAGGGAAAGGTCTGTGCTAGTAAAACCATGCCAGTGTGAACTTTCTTCAAGAGCCATTTCTCTGATAAGAAGATAGGGCTAACTGGTACCTGGCTGAGCGTGGCAAAATGATTTTGTTAGTTTCAGAAGGGTGCTTCTGATTTTATTTTTGAGCAAGTGTAGAGAATCTGACTGGATATACTCAAGTAGGTAGAAAAGGTGCAAGAGGTTGAAATTGAAGTTCAGCATTGTGCTTTAAAGCAGAGTTCAATATGCCAGCAATGACAGGGGTGGGATATTTTACCCACTGCAGAGCTGGAGACCTCAATCCCTTCAAGGAACTTCAGCAGTCCCAGGAGGTGAACCATTTGGAGAAGCCAGTATTAGAGCAGCAAACATCACTGGCACATCATGAACTCTGGGCAAAGAACAACTCTTGAACCACGACATTATTGGTTATTGTTGCATTTCTCCTAATGGCAATTGCTGGTAACAGCAAATCCTGTTTCTTTTCGTGCACAGAAGGGGAGGTATTATGGTCCTTGAGCAGTGTGTAATAAACCACAAGAGGTGCTCTGCACAGCTTGTTGATCCCTTGCTGCATCAACACTTATGTCACTTTTCAGATCAATTTCAAACCCATTGAATTTAACCTAATTAATACTTTATTTGGGTCCAGCAATTTTCACAGTAAACACTGATGTCTGTTCATTCAGTGTTCAGACCAGAACTGTATTTCTCTTTTTTAACCTCGTCAGATTTTGTTTCATGACATTCCTGGTATGTAAATGAGAAAGTTTTTTATTCTGTTCAATAACATTTCCCATATATATAGAGAGTCATGCGAACAAAGATGTTTGCTTTGTAATTGAAGGGTACATGGAGGAGAATCTTTACCATCTGCTACTACTAAATTAGTTTTCAAGGGAAAATATAAATCCCTCTTATTGGAAGCTATTTTGATCAGCTTTAATAGTAATATTTTATGTAGGATTTCTCTTCCAAAGCCAAATAGAATTTACAAGTAAATTCATCTAATTCTTTGGTAAGAGAAACATCTGTCTCAGACATTATGAGGATTGAAGTACTAGGAGTTTCTTAGAAATCTCATATTCATCCTGTAATATTTGTCTGGTGTATGTAATCTTAATATACCAATTGCAGCAGTAAATATTTTGCTATAACCAGACACTGAAGTCCAAAAGGAACCTGTTTAGCTGCAGCTAATGAAAATGTAATGCTTGAGATCTTACAATGTTTATGTTCTACAGCATCAACCTGAGTTTTAAAGAATTTTGAACCAGTAAGACTTGGACTCTGCAACTTTGATGGAATGAAAAAGCCTCAAGCTTTCAACACCTGCCATAGAAATTTAATAAGGACCCTAATAAATGGGTCAGTTTCAACAAACAATTAACTTAACAACTTCATCTGGAGGGCTTAGAGGCCCTGTTCATAAGAGGTAACTTGAGATCGGACTCATGTTATATAGTGTAGTTAATGTTTCCTTTAGAAAACCAGGGTTTTAAGATTTAATATTTCATGTGCTCCGGATTACATCAAATTGGCATATGGTACACAACAAAGCCTTCAACCCCTGTATAGATCAAACAGAAAATTTATATTAATCTTCTAAGCTGTTTGGGGGTTTCTTATGCACAAGGAAAATATAGAATTCACAGGAATTCATAAGCTTATAAAATTAATTTTGTGGGCAGTTTGGCTAAAGTTATTCCTTATATTTTGGTTATGCCTTTAAAATTCACACCCTTAAAATATGGAGATTTTTATGTGAAAGTACCGAGTGCTCACAGAGCAGTGTTGCTGGACTGCACCATATACACAAGAGGAATGTTGTGAGCTACTTTTTCATCCTCTTGTGAAAACATATAATAGAAATTATGTCTCTAAGCATTCATAGTTCAATGTGTTTAATATAACTGTGTGGAGATGAATCAAAAGTGCAACATTTAATTGCACTTTCCCCTACCCTGCTTTACACATTTCATCTTAAACTCTCCAGTTTTTTTGCTGTCAGTTGCTACCCCCACACCCAGTCTCCCTTGCTCACTCCCCTTTTACTTTTGTTACAGTACACCTTTAACCATCCTCTCCACGTCAGATGTGTTGCTTGCATGTGCTCTGTCCTTGGGCCATGCACCTGGACTTTGTCCCACATATTGTATTTGAATGGTAGAAGGTCTCCCAGACAAGGATCCGTACTTCCTTAGGGTTGTCAGTATCCGGTATCTGTCGTCAACATCCTGGATCTAGTGCCTGACCACACGCTCTAACTAACGGCGTGGTCTTTATTTGCCCGTAGGCAATTACTTGCATCTACCATCATCTCAAATGAGCAATTTTAGGTAAAATCCATTTTCTAGGATGTCAGTCTGGCTTCCTTTGTGAACACTGTTTGCAGAGAAAGGAGCATTCAGATTTTTTAGTATGATGCCTAGTAATGAGAAATACCTAAGCTGCGTCACGGTGCAGGAACACCATGAAGCCCAGTTGAAAATCCAGTTCTCATTTTATTTAGTGGCCTGGAGTTCAAAAGAGGATTGTTCAATGTGTGTTCATTAGAGGCTGATTGATTGCTTAACTCTATGAATGGGGGCTTGGAGGTGAGGAAGGCAGAAGGAGAGGAATTTGCATTTCCCAAGACTTAGGGTGTCTGAGCCACGTTCCACTTTGGAGTTAGGCTGTAGCATTTAATTATCATACATTTTCCCATATATTTTTCTTGTGTAATAAGAAGTGTCATTTTCTCCAGATCAAAGACTTTGGCAAATGCTGGTGTACATCCAGAGCCATGCACATTATGAACTGGTTCTGTGGTGGCCGCTGGTACTTAGGAAGTGAATATGGGGCGATTATCTTGGCAAGTTATTGCCTCTGAAACCAAGGGTGGTTTAAGCATCCTCTGTCACAGTTAGATGGCCAGCACCAGCATTTCTATCTTGAAGACTTGCTTCTTGTTCATAGTGAGTGTATCTATAGAGGTTGAGCTTGTGGTAGAAGAAGGAAGCTGGATTTTGTGCTTTTTATAAAAGTGGAACTTGGCAAGGTGTCCAGAAGGTAAATTGTAAGTGGATTTACAAGCCAGCTTGACCTGTTATGAGGGTTTTAATGTCATTTGATGATGATATCCTAGATTAAATGCTAATAGGTTTGGAAGCAAATTTAAGTGACCTGCTTTGCTTTGGGAGTAATATCCATACATGCAAATCAAGCAGTTTCCTGAAGCTATGTAATTACACACTGACAAGAGTTCTACTCAAATCAGCTTCCATGTTTCATAGTTCCTTGAAGTGCCCAGCCCTGTGGTGGTGTGCCTCAGAGGATTATTCATAACTGGTTCTACAACAACAGAATAAATAGTATTTAGAAGCAAATCAATATTTGCTATCTCCAATTTGCTGTTGAACAGAGAGGCTCTTAGGGATCGGCTTCCTGCAGGTGATGCAAACAGTAGTGACCTTTGAGGAGATTTGGGAGGGGGAGAAGTGGCATTAGCAAATGCCGGAGGAATTTCTAGGCTGATGGGGAAGGAAATAGTGCCACACAGGAAAGCAGCTGAACTCCCTTGTGCTTTAGCAGCTTAACCTTGAATTTTGCCCAAGTGGTTTTTGAACTAGCTTCGTTTTACTCTTTGAGGAATTAGTTGCCTTTGCCGTAAGATTTTACAAAGCAGTATATCTTTGTGAATATTGAATTCTGACTAGGGTGCTGTTACTGGGGCTGAGCCAAATCCTGCTAAATTCTGCTGTCCTCTAGGACACAGCTGTGGGGCAGAGAACTATGTGGGTTATACAACAGGGTATACCCAACCCTAGCAATCCTGCAGCTTTTCCTTTTCCAGTGGCTTCTTTCCCTCAAATTATTGCCATTAGTGCCTCTCAGTGCCCTACCCATGCACTTTGACACACACACTCTGCCTCTTACACCCTCCTGTGAAAGCATGATGTAGCTGGGCTTACTGGAAGAATGTGGAAGACCCAGCTTCTGTGAGTGGTCAGAATTTGTCTCTATAATTTTTCTCTTATATCAAGGTCTGAGCTGAGCTGAATCAAAAAGGCAATTCCTGACTTTTTACTACCTTCCAGCATGACATCTTTCAATTCGACCCTCACAGCAGGCATCCATCTTTTCCAGTGTAGGATTTGTATTCAGGCCAGCCATATGGTGGGTGTAATTATTATTTTATAATAGTGTTATTGCTCTCTAGCTGCCCAGTAAATACAGTGCAGTTTTAGTAAACTATGAAAGTAAGTATAGGAACTTTGGACTGGAATGATTTTCTTCACTTTTATATAATATTAGGTGTGAAGGAGAAAAAAAGATTTGATTTAATTTATAGAAACTGTATAAAGTTTATAGAGTCTCTACAATCATCTTAAATCGAAAAGATTGTGGAGAAGAGGGGCTGTACTGAAACTGGGGGGTCCAAAGCAGAGAAGCAGTTAAAGGCACACATCAGTAAATACCCACGCTGAACTTTTCCCATTAATTCTGCCATCGAGCATATGGACTGCATTAGGGGTTTGCGTGCCTTAGGGATTTTATAAACACATTTCCTCTCCTTTCCTCTTCCCCTTCCAGTTACTGTTGCTTTAGAATTTTACAGAATCAAATAGTGCCCATTCTGGGGTCATCACTCTTCCTGGAAAGAAGCTGTTTCCCATAGAGACAAATTCATCTCAGAAACCTGTCTGTATGCAAGTGCTTTCCTGAATGTGCCTTTTTTTTAATGTTTGGTGTGTGAGCTTCCCGAAGCAGTAATACCAGCTTGGCTCACCCATCCTTTGAGGCATATGTGCAAGTCCTGATTTGCATCATGGCAGAATTTCTGCAGCAAAATTAGGAGGCAGTGTGTGCTCAGTTTTATGGGTGATCTGTAAATAAACACAGCTCTCTTTTGCATCCTTATTTACACTGAAAGTGAAGATTGCCAAAGTGCCTGGTGAAAAATATCACAAGAAACCAAGCCTCTGATGATACCAGAAAACACTGTATTTTCTTCTGTGAACCTTTCTGTGTTTCCTTTTTGATTTTGGTTGACATTGGAAATGTGTATATCCAGCCCATTTTATAAGGTCTCCGTTTTCTTTCTGAAGCCTGGCACTGGTGCCCATCCAAGCATTCCTCAGCATTTCAGACAAGTTTAATAGGTGGCCCTGTCGCCTGCTGCTAGCTCCTCTGCCTGTTCTACCTTCCCCTTTGCACCAGTACCTGTATTTGAACAGAAAGAAGTATATCTGGGAACAATTCTGGCTTAACCTCCACCCACTGTCAAAGGTTAATTTTAACAGCTCGATTGTTGAAGTTACACCCTGGGTGACACACAGCACTTGTGCTGCTCAGCCGTGGCTGTGGGAGTGAGTGCATGGAAACCCAGTTCTGAAGCTGAGGTACTGATGAAAGCAAAGCCCAAGAAATATGTGACACATCTCTCAGTTTATTGTACTTTGGGATTTGTAGGTGGTAAATGCTGTGGGTGTTTTACAGATACTCTGGAGTCCTAATATAATTTACAGTTTCATTCGTAGAGAGCTGTTTCAAATCTTTGCACATTCTTCTAAGACATTTTAAAAGAAAAGCCAACAGCAATAATTATTTTGGCATTTTCTATGTTTTCTAAAGCACTTAAAGGGTAATGACATTTTTAACCAATCTTGGAAAAAATCAGGTTTTATGGAGTAAGACTACTTAAAAGGCCTGAATGGACATCAGTGACAGATACACTTCATGCTGAAAAGCTCTGTTTCAATGCATCAAAATAAGGAAAACAGTTATACATATGATTAGAGGCTGCTGACCCTTTGGTTAAAATGATCAAAAAGAACAATATTAAAATTTGATTTACAGAAGCTACTGCTTGGCCTGTAATCAGTCTGACCAATAAAAGCAACCCAGACTTTTTCAGAATGTGATTTCCCAGTAGATAGGTTAGTTGTTTTTGTAGGGCTGAAGAAACACAAAATGGTTTTAAAATATATTTGATATGCTCTATGAGTAAATTGAAATACTAGCATATAACTAGTTTTAATGGGTTTTGTTCATAAATTGCCAGATTTCCTTAATTCAAGTGAAACTTGAGAACCTCTTGAGAATAATTGTCTTTAAAGTGAAATATTACTTTGACAGTCTACTTCATTTATATTAAATATATGGTTTACTTCTTTATATTAGAAGGTAAATGAAAGCTGGTCAGTAATATGATTCTCCTTACACTCTTGCCATAGTTCACTATGGAAATGGGTTCAGGAAATGGCAGATGGGATTAAAAACTCTTCAGCTGGCCCAAAAAGCTGTTTATACAGCACCCAGTGCACAGCACTTCTGGCAAGGAACAACTCCTATTATTGCAATATAAATAAAATGATTCTTCAGTCTGGGGGGCTGGAATTTTGATTCTAAATGCACTAGTTAGGAGACTTGGAAGATGGAATTTCATGAGGATTTTCCACTCTTAAGAAAGAAGACAAAAATGTTGTGTTGGTCCTGTTTCCTTGTGTATGCGTTGGAATCCATGCCAGCCCAATTTGCATGAGGGTGTCAGAGTAATAATCCTATAAACTGACATAGAAGGGTCAAGCTGCCTGCTCAGAGGGTGACAACACTGGAGAGTTGTGCACTGCACATAAATGTTCACCTCTCAGAAGCTGAACACTGAAGACTGCAAAACTAAAAAAATGCCTTCCTCCTGTCTTTAAAATACATCTACAAATGTATAGTTCATATCTGGGCAAAGAAATCGAATAAAACACTGAAACGGGATATTTCCGGATTTAGAATATATTTGTTTTATTCACCTAGTTCTCATGAATTCTAACTCTTTTGTGCAACAGTTTCTGAAATTTACTACCAATTTTCTCTCTTCTGGAAAGTTAAGTGCTGTTTTTTGTTTCTGATATTTCTAGTTGAACGCGAAAATGTGCAGAAGAGGACCTTTACCAGATGGATAAACCTGCACTTGGGAAAGGTAAGACGGACAAACAGTCTTGATACTGGGATACAAGGACACAGCCATAGACAGCTTGCAGTTAACTCCTCAAAAGTAGTTAAACTTTGGAAACAAAGTGAAACAAAGTTGACATCTGTGCATATAGGGACATTTAGAGGAGAATGAGTGGAAGTTCAAAGCCTGTTTTGGGATTAATTAAACTGCATTTCCAGGCACAATGAATGCTTGACTGGCATTTACCATCTCAGGTGCATTTAAATCTTTAATGCCATTGCCTGTTACCATGAGGGTAGAATTTTCCCATAGTGCACCCACATAATCAAATATGATTGAGGCTCTGAGGTGATGATGTCTGTGCTCTTCCCTGAACTGGAAGTTCGAACATCTGAGGAATCATGGCTAAAGACAGCCGTTCTTCAGAACCTGTCTTCATCCCAGATCTGAAGATTGTCAGTCATGTTATGGGGGATGATATGATGGGATCTTCACGTATCCGCTTACATCAGAGAACTAATGTTTGGATATCATATCTTTAAGTTGTAAATTTTTTCTTAATATGGCTCTTAAACCTAATTTATTCTTCTTATGATAGTGCATAAGTGCTACCTCTCCTGAGTAGTCTGTCATGCATAGAATGTTTTTTTTGCTGTTTAGGATGAAAAGAGAAAAAAAATCCTAATATTACTGAGACAGCAGCAAAGCTTAGTGCAGGATCAAGGAATGAGGCCAGCTACCTGATCTAGACACTGCCCTAACTCAGACTGGTGACTGAGCTTCACAATGCTTTAGTATGTGTGGCTAAATTTCAAAAAGTACAGATTGAGGCTAGGTTTGAGCTGACTCTCAGTTTAGTAGTTCTTGAGAAGTGATTGCATTTCAGACACAGTAAAGGCATTTTAGAAGAAAGGCATCACGTATATAGCTGCTTAAGTCCGCTACTCTGCAGTGAGTGTTTTTGAAGGCATAAAGAGATCCTCTCAAATCTCACTGGAAAATCAGAATAAGGCTAGTTGGAAATGTTTTGACTAGCAATTGCTCCCAAAGGCCTCTCAGAACGAAGACAGTGTTACGTGATGCCTTTGTGAATCAGGCTCTAGGGCTTTAAACTAACTGCAGTTTTGGAACTTGTCAGAAAGGGTTGTCAAATATGTGACTGCAAAGAAGGTCTTTGATTTACAGAAGAAATTATATAATGAAAAAGGCTGTAGGGTGCTGTTAATTCTGCTGTGCCAGGCATCTGAAGTCTTAGAACCTTTGTGGGCAGGTCAGCTTTCTCTGGAGTGCACAGAAATTTTTCGTACTCTCTGATTCAACAAATAAAAATGCTTTTCTGGAGAAAGGGTGAAAGCCTTCTGCTTTATTAGTGTTTTTCCTGGAAGTAGAGTAATAAACATAACCATGTAAACAATGACAGCTTCACCAAAGCTGTCTCTAATTACAGGTGATTCCCTGAGGACACTCACTGAAAAAGGTGTCTTCTGCCTCTGCCTTTATCCTCAAAGAAGCAGTGGCTTCTTTTATTCAGAGGCAGCAGTGAAGTCTTCTTGTACTTCTTCAGGAAATTTTCGGTATGGTCTGACTTGGATCATCTCTTGAGAGAATCTGGCTCTGCTGGTCATGGGATAATTGGGAGTAATCTGAATTTCTGAATTCTGCTTGTTCCTGCTTTAAGTACTGAAATAATAGAAAGTGTTTGTGTTTTAGTCTTTCAGATAAGTTATTTAATTTTGAAATGAAAGATACTTTGCTTTCTTCCATGGAGCATTGTTTAGTCTCTTGGCTAGATTAAAGACCAGTAATGGAAATGTGGGGTCCCAGTTTGCCAGGAGCAGTGCTGAATCGAACAGAAGTGTGTTGCCCAACCAAAGAGGAAAAGACTGGGCTCTTTAGGGACACGTGAGTGAATGACACTGGAGCAGAGTGTAATTGCTGCTGCTGGGA
Organism: Cyanistes caeruleus; assembly: GCF_971803275.1. Lineage (NCBI taxonomy): Eukaryota > Metazoa > Chordata > Aves > Passeriformes > Paridae > Cyanistes > Cyanistes caeruleus. The sequence goes on along the minus strand of NC_141706.1, from coordinate 54,315,856 downwards.
CTACCCCTAAGGGATGAGCTGATTTGGCCCTTGAAGTGCACACATCTACCAACACCACAGTGAAGTAAGAACATGGTTACCTTTGGAGGAATTTGCTGGGAAAAGAGAGACACAGTACAAGAAATTGCTTTCTAAAGCACTTAGAAAATGCTGGGAGACAGAATGGCACCACCAGAAGCCTTTCACATGAGAAGGGACATTGTGGCTGGCTGGATCATGGTCTTATTTCTGCACAAAGTGATACTTGCTTCTGCTGGATATGTCTTAGTCTGAGGGATCAGCACCCAAACCCTGGGTGGTTATTTCTTAGGGTTACATTCTGTTACGGAAAATCTGGAATTAGTCCTTGTCTGATTTCAGTTTTAGCTCTAACATTCATAGGACTGAATGGCCACCAATGTGAAGAACAATCAGCTCTTTCTTACAGCAGGCTATGATTTACTAATTGTATCTCATGTCTTGTAAAATTCTCCTTCCACCTCTCTGAAATCATGGTGTTTTATTGAAAAGTAGTGCTTTAAAAACTACCTGGTTTCTTTTCTTGACAGTGCAAGCCTCCTTTGAAAGTGAAAGACTTGTTTATTGATATACAAGATGGCAAAATTTTGATGGCACTTCTGGAAGTCCTGTCGGGTCAAAAGCTGGTATGTACAGAGAGGGGAAACCTACATACCTAGGAGCTCGGTATGTTACAAGCATCAGTGCCTGGGCATCCAAGGAATAGGGTGAATTTGGGCCCATGTCTTACATAACATAATAAGAATTTCAGCAACTTTGTTGTAATTTCTTTATGCTACAGGCGAGTGTCCTGAGCTACACTGTAGATTTCAAGGAAATACAACAATGAGGTGTAAATGGTGTGTGATCAGTGTTAACGTTCCAACCCCTGAGGGTTTTTAAGGCTTTAATACTTTAATGCTCTCACATTCCAATTGGAGATTACCCAAGTCATATTACCAAGAAAACACATATTTGCTGTATCATTTTTTTAATCCCTAAGTTCTGTTTCTATTTTGTCTAAGATCATTATGACACTCAGTAGGTCTTCTGATGCCTGCTGTAGGTCTGAGTTTCATTCTGCTATCCTGGCTCAGGTTTCATTAGTCTTATTAATACGGTCTAAATCAGCAGGACAAACTTTTTCTAATCAGAAACTTCTTCTCTCCTCCTTTCTTTGTAAGAGATGTGTAAAGTTCCACGTACCAGAAATGGAACACCCAGTGCAAATATAAATGTCCACCTTAATGTTTTCTTTTTCCATCAGTCATGTCATCAGAACTCTCACGTGTGTGGCTATCACACTTGGGTAAGAGGAGCAGCTGTCTCAGCACTGCAGATGCACCTGGTGATGCTCTGTAGTGACTGACCACCAGCATACCCTGCAGCAGGAATGCCCCCTGAATGTGTGCTCACACATTCAGAGTCAAGAATATTTTTTAATATTAAAAACATTGGCAGAGCTGCAGCAGAAGTAGCAATGTCTCTATGTGCATTCACACAGATTGCACTGAGGGCCAGGCTTGAAATGAATTGAAGGGGGAGATACATCATGGTAAACCCTAGGCTGTGCTCTGGGAGGTCAGGGAGGAGATGAGAGAAGGGAGTAAGGTCAGCTGGCTGCATTTCTTGTTAGCTGTTTCTGCACACATGGGACAAGAACAGTGTGCCAAAGTGGAATTGCAGGGAGACAGGCATGCAAAACCTTTCATTTCTGCCAAAGTGAAACCTTTCAGTTCTCCCACCTGCCTGTGCCTGCTTTAAAATTGCTCATGCTTCCTAATTCGGATAATTTCATTTAACTCAAGACAAAAGAAAATCTGTTATTATGAATTTTTAGTCAAATCTGATCCTGTGACTGAACATGGTTGGGGAGTGATTACATAAATAATCCATGTGGTTGGTCCAAGAGAGTGATAACATCTGGAGAACAGGAAAGCTGTTTGCTAACCCTGTTTTTCTACAATCGCATAGCTGAAGCATTTTACTGCTCACAAAAGATGGCAATAATTTTTCATAGATAGATTTCCTTAGCTTTATTTTGCCTAATTGCTTGTAGTGTTTTAAGCTTTGTGTGATATGGTGAATGATTCCACCAGTTTTAAAACCAGTGTGGCACTTCTTTTTCTTAGATGCATGAATACAAATCTTCAACCCATCGCATTTTTCGTTTGAACAACATAGCCAAAGCACTTAAGTTCTTGGAGGACAGTAATGTGAGTATTTTCAAAGTCTTAGTATTTTCTCTTGATGTATGCTATTGTTGCAATTGTTGCTAAACTGATGTGCTGCATGTGTGCAAGAGGAGCATACTGCTCAAGAGACTGTGACTTCCTTAGCAGCAAGGCTGAAAAGCCACATAAAAATTCACAACAAGAACACCTATGGAGTCCAAAGAAAGGATTATTTGCTCATTTTATATGTTAAAGTTCAATGGGATTAAAGGATCAGGAATCCAATATTAAAGGAAAATAAAAAGAAATGCAAGTAATTTCTGTGATCTGGGTCTTAGTGGCATTACTTCAGTTAGACTGATGGTAGATGACTTTCTTTTCTCAGAAATATTTTCACTATTAGAAATCATGTATTTATCTGGTAAACTGCTGCAGCAGCTGATCATCAGTCAAAAGCAAGAGAAAGTGAAATCTGGGAATATTATATAAATGCATAATTCCAGGAAAGCCTTACAGGGATATAACTTCCCTCATAGTCAGTGTTGTACTACCACAGCACCACTTCCTACAGTTTTACGTGACCAAATGTGATCAGACCCTGTAGCTGGAAATGCTTCATTCCTTTTTTAATTTCTCCTGTGATGGGTTTATTCCAAAGCCCTGTGGAAGTGGCCTGTGTGTTGTTGAGAGAAATGGGGTCAAGAGAATCCCCAGCCATGTAACAATTCGTATACATGGTATACCTTGATCTTCCAGAAAGAGGAAACAGGTACTGGGCTCTTTCCTATGAAAGACTCCAGCAAGATTAAACTTTATGGGTGAGGAGGGATCAGTGTGTGCAAAACCCTGCCTTGTATGGGATACTCCAACAGCAACTGGTGTCACTTTGCTGCTTCCCTGCACTGAGCTTAGCTCCTGCTCCAGCAGCAGTGCTTGTCACGCAGGAGAGTTGCTGCAGACCCAGTTCAGGAGTGGGCATGATGTGAGGTCTTAGCACATCTCTTACAACTTTGTAGGTGTGGGAGGTTTAACATCCTTTGCCTTTTTCCCCAGGAGAGGATGTGAAAGGTCAAGAAGTTGTCCAGTAACTTCCAGGTGTTCCAGTCTCCCTATGGAAACTCCATCATAGGGCTGATCTGGCCCTAAATGTGTACGTCTACACGTCCTGCTGTAGAACTGCTAAGAAATATTTTACATATTCACATATTTCTTAACAGTTTCCCAGTAGATGCTTTTTACCCAAATCCAGCTAAGGCCCACTGGCAGATGAGGGTATTTCTCTCTGTTGGTACCAGTACTTGGCAGAGCAGCAGCTGAAGCATATCTGGTTTCCAGGACCTCACTAGGTCCTCAATCAGCAAGGCCAGGAACGAGGAGCCTTGAATGCAGGTGGATTTTTAATCAGTAGTGCTAAAAACTACTTTCCTATGGATTTCCTGTTCCCTTAAGAGTAAGCAGTCAATATCTTTCTAACTGAGTATCTCTGCTGGGCTGGGTGACAAACATAAGAGGACAGAGCTAACACTAAGCAGTGTAATGATAAATGCAACTTGCTCCCCATTTTGGAGAAACTGCTATTCAGATGTACAAAGTCTTAAAGATTTTCCTATGCCAAGTACCTTGGAGCTAGCAAGAAATCTGATCCCTGAAATATGACAACTATAGGTGTCTTTTTGCTAAGACTGTAAATGTTATGCAAACCACTAGATAAAAAGTTTTTTTTTCATTTTTTTTTTTTTTTCAGCTTAACCAAACCAGTTAGTGAAGGGTGGTGATGAAAGTGTTGTCAAAATGCCTTGGCTGCCAAAAGCTGCAGGGTTAGATATTAAACCACAGTGGGTGGAAACCGACAGTGTCCAGTCCTGTGGAACTGGGGCAGCAGGGTAGAGCCCAGCCGAGTGATTCACCGTGTCCAGGACTTCTCAGTGATCAATGGGCTGCTGGGCTTTAACTCAGCCTGAGTGCCATGTGCAGCACTGACAGCTTCCTTGTTTCCTGCCTCCTCTGTGACCTTTGCCAAAACCAAGTCTGTGTTGTCTAAGAGAATAACATCCCGGTGTTATCAGCTGGAAAAAACCTCAGTGTGGGAAAGTCTAGAGTTTGCTTGGACTAGGCAACCCTATCCGTTGCTAACTGATTTAATCAGAACTCTGTGACAAGCTGTGTAAGGTGGGATAAGGAAGGAGAAAGGAGATGCTTAGAAAAAAAGAAGTAAGCAGATCTTACTAGGATTTTAGATTTTTGTATGAGAAATGATTCTCTACTTTTTATGAGTAGGGTCCACTGGGGAGGAGGCCCCATCTTCTTCCATTTTTGTATGGAGGAAATGCATTTGTAGTCCCAAAAATGCAGAGCTGACTTCATTTCTATTCTGCAGACTATGCTGGGGTTCCAGCAATTCCAGAAGGGTGATTGTGATCAGGACATATTTTCATTAATACAAGATTGCAGTATTGCTGTTCTGCTGGTGTGTCAGTGGAAGCAGTGATATGGACATATCCAGTAGTCTCAGTGCATTTTTTGCATATACCTTGCTGCTTTGAATTTGGCTCTGAACTTACGATCTCTTCCACAGGTAAAGCTTGTTAGCATCGATGCAGCAGAAATAGCAGATGGAAATTCCTCTCTGGTACTTGGACTAATATGGAATATAATCTTGTTTTTTCAGGTAATAGAATTTGAATACTTTAACCATAAGTAATCAGTCTTCATGGTATCCATCTATTCCAGCTGAATAATGATTTTTAAATTGATTTTTAATCCTAAAGAACATAATTAATCATGCTAAACCTGAGCTTTTTCCCCTCCTAATATACACTAATTTTATACTTGCAGCTGCTTTCATTTTACTTCACTGGACCTATTTTGATGTAAATTTGAGATAATTTAAGCCCTCATTTAACTTGGACCTGAATTAGTGCTTCAGATTACTACTTTCCCTTCTTTCTTGTGCCTTCTCAGGGTTCTGTTCCAGATTCCCTGGATCTGAACCAATATCCTGGGTATGGTTCCAGATCACAGTTTATTTTCAATAACCTTTATTGGATTTGGTCCAGTGTGGTGGGAAATTCTATTTAGAATCACTGTTCTCTGGAGACTTACTCAACACAGCAAAAATTTGCAACCGATACACACATGGTCATATGAAAGATCTCAGAGGACCTGGAACTGATAGCATGTATTTGAGCCTGAAAATTTATTTATCCCCAGGCTTAGATTAAAACTGCTCCCTAACCTACACATAGTTTGAAAATTACCTTCTAGACAATCCCAAATTCTAATGGACAGAGAGAGATGGAGGGAGGGTTCTGCAACTCTCATAAGACTGGGAGGCCCTTTCATTCTCTTCATCTGATTTTAAAAATGGCTAAAAGGTTAAAAAAATTAACTCAGTGTTGCACTGGGGCTTCTCTCCGTGGCTGAGCTCCTCAGGCTGAACAATGCTGCACAGAACCAGTTTGGCCAGGCAGACTCACAAGCAAAGACAGTGTGACCAGAACCTGTCACCCTGGCAGCAGAGGACACAGGGGACCCAAAAACATCAGAGTCTCAAGATGTCAGTGCTGACCAAGGACAGGAGTACAGCAGTAGTGCAGGTCACCATTTCTTGATGGAAAATATTTCACTCTCTGTGAAGAGAACAATTTCAGTTAAACTAACTTCTTTCAAAGACATGTTTCTCTGCTTTTTATTTAATTTGCGCAGTTCGGCCTGAACTGGTAGCTTGCCCTTTCTGTTGCCTGGGCTGCTGCTGGCTGTCATGCTTGTAAAATACAAGCTGAGAGATAAAATGAACAGGTTTATAATTATCACTTAAAATTCAGTTATGGCACTGATCTCTTTAAAGTTTGCATGAAAACAAGGACACGATGCAGCCAGTGATAAAGCAGAACACTGTGTATTTCACCTTTTATTACAGATTAAGGAGCTTACAGGCAACCTCAACAGGAACTCCTCCTCCTCCAGCCTGTCCTCTGGGCCCAGTGGTCCAGAATCAGACACATCCCCTGGCACTCCCAGCGTGGAGAGAAACATGTTCATTACAGTGAAGGATCAGCGGAAAGCCATCAGGGCCCTTCTAATCTGGGTTCAGAGGAAAACCAGAAAGTAAGCTAACAAACCCTTGAACAAAACAGTGTCTTGCCACCTGCCCCTTTGAAGCTGAGTCACTTTTCTCTGTCCTGCCCCATGGGTGTGTTGCCATGTGCTGTGGCTTCTTCTGCTTTTGAAGTTTAGCAGCAGAGGGTCTCTGCAGGGGGGTGTTTCACTTTGGCCATGTGTTTACAGCAGCCGTCTGACCTTGAAGGCTGCTGCTGGCTGCATGGTTTGGGTGTTAAATGTTAACTTGCACTAACCTGCTTGGTGCTGTTTAAAACAGGATCATTCTCTACTCCCCAGACCCCGGCTTTCATGCAGTCTATTTGACATCTTTTGCTGATTAAAGGTTAGGTATAACCAGGGGATGAACTGGAAACATATACTGAAAGACTTTATCAGCAGCTTTTTAAATTAAGCAGTAGCCCAGAGGAAGTTTCTCTGTGTGCTGCAGAGTGCCTTGAAGGACAGAGCCCCTACTAGAGTCCCTCCTTCCTCAGAATTAAAGAGGGGAAGGAGGTGAAACTTTAATCACTTCTCTTGAATGTGTAACATTTGAGTGCATTTCCACTGCACAAGGCATCTCTCTCCTCTTTAATAAAAAAGTGGTTCTTTCACCAAAGCATTTTGTCTAGTAATGCTTTATCCTGGCAGAGTTACTGTCAAGTTAAAAAAACGTAGTGTAAGATGTCTCATGCACATGCAAATTCTTGGAGTGCATTTTTCATGTATTGTTATTTGAAGTAGTGACTGGCAGAGAGTTTTAAAGAGGAAATGTGTCAAAGTTACTTATACAGGTTAGTTAGCTGAATATTTGACATTTTTGTCTCTGGATTTATATCTTGCCTTTGAACACAAATTTTCTGTGTTGACTGTTGAAGACAAAAAATTACATTTTTGCATTAAAAATTTATATTTTTACATTACATTTCCAATATTTGGTCCTGTGACAACATCATCCCTTGGTTATCTCCAGTGAAGCTAAGGGTGCTTGTTGAGCAGATAAACTTGTCCCATTGAGATGTGTAGTTCACCGCTGCCAGTGCAGATCATAGAGGAAGTACAGTTTTAGTCCAAAATAATGCTGATGTCATCATTAAGAGGTGGTATAGAGAAAGTGAGGACCTGAGAAGTGAAGACCACAGACTTTTCAGCCCAGTCAAAGAGTGCAAATTGAAAACATCTAGTAAGAGATAATTGTTTTTGCAATTGTAGTATTTAAAACATAATAGCATCACTGTAATCCTACTATCCCATGATCTGTGCAGAATTTTCTATTCTGGGGCTGTATTCCATTGCAAGTTTAATGGCTGTTTTTCATCCAAAGCTTTGGGCATCTAACACACTTGCGGTTTATGCATATGCTGACACCATTTGCATTTGGCATATTTTCTGTTATAGAAGGCCAAGTACACAGGAATGTGAATAATTTATGCTTATGTGTTTAAATATTTAAATCTTGGAAGTTTTCCCAAGCTATGGCATTAAAATGCTGGAGAGCAAAAGAAACAGGAATCACAGAGTCATTTGGTTTTGTGAATGTTAAACGTGGTTAGTGTATTCTTAAGGGCTTTGTTTTTACTAACTACTTCCTACAAGCAGGTTGGTGTCAGCTGTTAGCCACACCAATTCAGTTTGTGAACCCATGTGTTTTCTGAATGTATTTCTAGATTTTGAAATCCAAAAATATCACAAATGTGACAAGTGCTACTCAGCAACCTTACGTTTTAACTTTCAGGAGTCTGAAAATGATGATGCCTTTACTTTGGATCTTCTAACAAACCAGCCATGTAAAACGTTTGTAATTCTATTTAGGTATGGCGTTGCAGTCCAGGACTTTACAAGTAGTTGGAGGAGTGGCCTTGCTTTCTTAGCTGTCATAAAAGCCATAGATTGTACTTTGGTAGACATGAAGCATGCACTGGAGAAATCAGCACGAGAAAACCTGGAGGATGCTTTCTGCATAGCACAGAACAAACTGGGTGTCCCTCGGCTCCTCGAGCCAGAAGGTAAACACATCAGCTTTGTTGGGTAATACTCAGACTACAATGAATTCATTAATATTGCATTGTGATACATACCAAAAACCTCCCAGTGATTAGGCTGCTGATGGGATCAGTGTGCTGAGATTGTTGATAAGAAAAATAAAAATGTTTAGTGGCTTGTAATTGTATGCTTCCAGTCATATTTGTAAGCTCCTTGAGGTCAAAGATCTTACCGTGGTTTTATCTAGGTACATTGGTCCTGGTTCATGCTTAGATGCTTTGTGATATCTGCAGTCTTAGAGGGCATTAATTGTTGTGCTGAGGGGTGTCTCAGTGCATTAGCGCCGTTCTGTAACACCTAGGCTGCAGAGACTAAATGTCACTCCAGGATGAACTGTGCAAGGCTGCCATACCAGACAAATGGAGAAATACCCAATCAAACGCATCTGCATCTCTCATTTTTCCTTTTACAGTGCATATATCCACACAAGTATTTATTCACGTAAACCTAAGTGTGTATGTGTATATAAAATATGTATAAATGGATTTCTTGTTCTTTTTACTGAACTTGACTAGACCTGTGCTAGGCCTTGGTGTCATGATTGAAAGAACAATTGCACTTCAATCACCTGTTAGAAGACTGGGCCATCCTGCTAAAAATAAACCTCTGTATTGTCACTCAACAACAGTCACCTGTCTAGTGACAACAGCATAAATGGCAGAATGAAAGTGAATGAAAAGGGAACCCTGATCGGGGTTCAGTGTGTATTTGGAAATAGGAAAAAAATGAACGTGAATAGGATGTTGAGAACTCTGACAAGCACCATCAACAGTGAAGAGCATCTCTCTTATCTGTCAGAAAAAAGAGAAGCGTTTGTAGCTGTTATTTCTGTGACCATAATGGCAGGATAAATGTCTGACAATCTGTTCTCTGCAAGAGCATTTCGAAGCTGTGTGTGCTCAAGCCCTTCGCGTCTGTCTCCACAGATATCATGGTGGAGTCACCCGATGAGCAGTCAATTGTGACATATGTGGCACAATTTCTGGAGCACTTCCCAGAGCTGGAAGGGGTATGTGTTTACTCCTATGTCATGTCATTTTTTAAATTTGCCTTGGTGTACGTAATAAAGTCAGATTTATTTTCTAGGTTTCTTTCTAAGCTATTTAAAATAAACAACAAACCTGGATTTAATTTTTGACATTTTTGTTAAATCCAGTGAAAAGGGCTTTCATTAGTGATTACTAAAATGCTTTAGGTAGAATTGTACTTTTATACATTTACAGTTGTAACTTTCAGAGGTTAGAACTAGTTTCATAGGACTCTACGGCTTTGCTATATTGGTTTTAAATAAGGTGGAATTTTATTCCTTTATCTATAATGATTCATTGAACTTTGAATTTAATTTTTACTTCTATATTCTCAAGTTTGAGGGCCATGATCATTCTGTATTTAGCAGGTATGAGACAAAAGAATCTTGTCAATGCAGCAGTAAAAAGCACCCATTATAAGCATGAAATAAACTGCAGTTTAAATGACCAGGACTTCAATGCACAAATAAAGAATTGAGGATTAAGCAAGGACTGACAGTGTCAAGAATTAGCAAAGGCCCTTTGGAGAAACAGGCATTTTCTCTCATTTCTTGACTGAAGGCTACAGTTGGGATATATTTTGTAGTTTATAAAATTGGTGGGCATTATGAAAGTAATTTGAATTAAAATTATTATCATATATTATTATTGATTATTATTAATTATTATTTTATATTGTTATTAATCTATATAATTATTATTATTAGATTAGATGAGCAATAAGATTGGTTGACATTAAGACTTGTTGGCATTTTAATGGACAGTTAAAAACTAACTTTCTCTTAATAGAGTCTGTTGGAAAGAAATAATCTGGTGTATCAATATATTTCACAATGAATTGATTTGATTTGTTAGATTTATGTTATTCCCAGGGTTTGGATTGTGTCAAAAAGCCAAGTCAGTTGTCTCCACAGGTGCAGCAGGGAGAGATAAATACATTAACAATTGAAGACTAGGCTTATCTGCATTCTGATCTTCCTGTACAAATGCCTTCTTGACGTTGAGCTTTGTTCAAGGCACTTGACTTGCCAAATTAGTTTTCCTTCTTTCAAAATAAGTGAGTCATAAATTGCCTATGGACTGAAAGACTAGGTATTTATTCCTTCCATCGTGTCTGGGAAATGTAAAATGGTATCTGAGCTAGGATTTGTCTTCTAAAGTCTTCTAATGTCCATCACTTACAGGAAGACTTTACAGATCCTGACAAGGAGCTTCCAATTGAGTCCACATATGTCCACATCAAAGACACGCCGTCAGAAGAGGAAGGCAAAATCTTAATTTTAAGTGAAAGTGAAGAAAACATGTATACTGTTAATCATGAGAGGAGTCATCCAGCTCCTCCAAAGGTCCATATTCACGATATCCCTGAGAGAATCCCATCAGAAACCACTTCTGAAAATTGTAATGGGAAACTAAATCAAGAGTTAGGCGATTCACAGGGGATGTCTGAAGAGGAGCCTCAAAGGCCTACCTCACTGAAAATTACAGGACCTGTCAGTTTTGAATCCAGTTCCTCTTGGGAGGTTCTAAATGACAAATTCACGCCAGGTGAAGGGAGCATCTCTGATGATCCACTGAAACAGAATGATGACCTTTCTCCAGCTGTTCTGACAAATCAGAAAAATTCTGTTGACTCTTTTGAAGAATACTCTGAAGAATTAACTAAGGAAACCCCTACTGAATATGACAATGAAACCAAGAGCCTTTCAGCCAATACTTCTTCTTTGAGTCCATTATCCTGGACTTCAGGCATCCTTACAGATGATTCTATTAATAAAGTTGAAGACAGCAAACCCCAGTCTTCAATTCTTTTACCAGAAGATACATCAAAACAAGAAGATACGCAGAAGTACGTTCTCCACCTTCTAAATGAGGAAATACAGACACTTCCACAAGATGAATGTACAAAGGAATCACCTGGCCTTGAGACAACAGAAACGAACCCTTGTTCACCAAATGGTTCTAATCTCGAAAGCCAAGAACTATCTACACAGCATGAAACATCTGATGACTCTCTCTCAGATGTACCTAAAACTCCAGAGGACCTGGAGAGCTGTGATGAAGTTGAGTCTGCAGCTGAAGTGCTACCCAGTTCTTCGAAAGTATCCGTGATACCCCATGATCTCTTTTATTATCCACATTATAATGTTCCCATATCAGCAGTTCTGAACGCTTACCTTGAGCCTTGTATCGAAGGTTATGATACAGAAAACGAAAAAGCTTCTTCTGAAACAGTAACAGATGTTTTACATGACAAGAACTTACCAGAACAGGACCACAAGGAGGATGCTCCAGAGCCAGACTTGGAGAATAAGCTAGGTACCTCTCCATCAGAAACAGATACTGAGAACAGCGAGGAGGAATCTAGAAAAACAAGCAGTCACGTGAATTCGTCAGATGAAAGAGAAGTGCCATTACTAGTAGAAGAGTTAGAAATAGAAGAGCATGGCAATAAGACCACCAATGATGAAGATTCCACTATTCCACAACATCCTGAGGTATTTTATTTTATTACTAGCATTTCTTTGTGTGTATTTGTGGGCTTAACATCAGATCCCAGCGGTTTTTTCATATCCCAGATGCTTTCATTTTGCAACGTTTGGGAGAAATACTCACAAAGTAGCTGGCTTCCTGTTGCATTACACTGTTTGCCACAGCCCCCTACTGGAATGAATGGAATTGCAGATACCTGGGAAGATCTGACGTTTAAAGAGAGAATAAATCCTAATACTAAGAGCACTGCAAGAATGTGAATTTATATTACGTTTTAAAATAATTTGAGACTTCTGTAATCCCTAAGCATAAAATATTATATAAAAATACAGCAAAAGTGTGAATTTTTATTATGTTTTAAAATAGTTAGAGGTTTCTGTATAATCCTTAGGCATAACAGATTACTAGAGAGGGTATTTTTAATAATCTGTAATGAGATGGACAGAAATTATTATTGCTTTTAAAGAATTAGAAAGGATACAGGCAATGATAATTTTTGTCTCAATCCAAGTAAGTTTGCCTACAAAAACTTAGAAAAACAATTTGAGTAGGATACATTATATGGGTTAAATGAAGGCTTGTCTGCACTGGTGGAGGAGAAAGAGCTGGGCACTTTGTACGTATTTGGTTTAGGCAGTTTGCTCCTGCATCTCCTCTTGCAGACATTAGTGTTGAAGTGCCTTACATGTTTTCCTGCCCAGTAATTTTTGACAGCGTTTTTCAGGAATAATTGTGCATTTAATGCTGCTCTGTATGTTACTTAGACACTTGGCTTGAATGTGTTTTGGTGCTGACTCTAACTGCAGTAATGAACTCAGTTTGTGTTAACTTGAAGGACCAATTGGGGGTAGATTTTAAAAAGTCTAGTGGCTTCAAAGAGCCACATCATGTCATGACTTCTTAATAGAAAGATTGGATTTTCCAACTGTATGTATGTGTGTATGTGTGTATGTGTGTATATATGTTGAACTAATGAGTCTGTGTTTCCCAAAAGATTTTCAAGAAATTGATTGCTTTTTTATTCTCTTTAGTGAGACTTTCAGTCTCATTCTATCTGCAGTTGAGTGTCTGAGTAGGCTGCACCACTAAGAATTTGGAAGAGTGGGGAATCATCTTGTTGTCTAAAGCAAAACATTTCTTAATTTCAACAGGCCATAGCAGAACATTTAGAGGATTTACCATTACCCATAAAGACACCAGAAGAAAATAATAATAGGGAGGAGGAAGAGCAAAATATGATCGAAGATGATTTGCAGATCTCGGAAGTTGCCACTACTACTCTATCACAAGATGACCTGGAAGAAAATGCTGAATTCCAGGAATTTACCAGGTATTTCACATTGTCTTACAGACACCTTAACTGGTCTTTTGAAATTGCTCTGTCCATTGGATGTTAGTTGTAGTCTTGTTTTAGGAAGACGTATTTGGATTAATTGGCTTCTTCCTGTGTTTCTCTTGAACATGTTGAGTGATTCAGTGGGACTTGACTGTGCTACAAACTTTGCCACACAAAATCCAAGTGGAAGCCCAGTGCATTTTGAATGTGGAAGTGTTGTAATTGCTTTTCTAACAGAGGGAGTATTTTATAACGTAAAATTATAATAGTCCATGTGCATTGTGACACTGTGTGGAAGCATGACACTGATTGATTTTAGTAGATACTTTTTGGATGTTTTTTCTAGTTATGAACAAGTAAATGAGGTGTTGGAGAGAAAATAAGATGAAGAACTCATGGGTTGAGGTAAAGGCATTTTAATGGAAAGGCAGAGGCTATGTGCGGAAGCAAATTAGCAGAAGACCAAAAAAATATTTATTTATTCTCTACTTTCCATCAGCACAGCAGTGTCCAGCCACTTTGTGGGAAGCAGGGTGTAGTGGTTGCTTCAAAAGACAGACAAGAACAAGTGTGTGTGTGTCACTGCCCTTTGGTCAGTTTGGGTCAGCTCTCCTGGCTGCGTCCCCTCCAAGCCTCTTGCCCATCCCCAGCCCACTGCTCTAGGGAAATTTAACTGCAGCCCAGCCAGGCCCAGTACAGAAACACTCAGCTAATTTTGCTCCATTTACTTCTGGTTTTCCTTATGTTCTAATTTGTTCTTATGTAATCTATTTGAGCAGGACATGAACAATTGTTGATGCTTATCACTGGACCACCCTAATGAATTTGAAAATATGCTTGGAAAAACCCGTTGTCCCCTTCAAGCTTTCTGTTTCCTGTTAGTCCAATCTTTTTTAATATCAATGGCCATAAAACTTGGGTATTCTCTCACTTAATTGTCAGTGATGTCAAAGGTGCAAGAATGCTCTCAGATACAATTTTTCAGAAAATATTCCTTTTTGAGAATATGAATCTTTTCTTGTTGGTAAGACTTTCCCAAAACCATTTTTATCATGGTACTGATAAATTCCAGTCCATATTCTAATATATGCAACAATGCATATTTGTGGTTTGGTGTAGCTTAAACCTATCACATCCATTTTCAGTGTCTCTTTTTAACTTAACTTTATGAATTTAAAAACTTTGCTTTTACATACAGAAGCAGTGACAATGATGCCAACATTCATCTCCGGAAAAGGTTTTCTCGTAATGCTTCTGAGGAGGTAAGTGTGAACATTTATGTATTGCTGTTTCTTTGGTTCTCTTAAACTCCAGAAGTTCACACACTGTAAAAAGGCCCGTGACAGTATGAAAGTCTTGTGACTTCTAATAATTCTAGTGCTAAAACCAGGCATAGTTGCAAAGTTTTACTGAAGTCCTAAATGCATACCAAACTTCACTGAACCTTGAACAATTTCACAAAGGAGTACCTAATACTGCAGTTATATCTATTGTAGATTTAAATCTTCATCATAGCTGTATAGCTGCAACATTTTGCTTGTTTGAAGCTGCCTTTGTTTGCTGTCCCAGTTTCTTTTAGTTTTTGCATTCTCTGTGTGATGTTGGTGCCCTGATCCCAACCCTGCAAAAATGCTGGGTGTCTCCTGAAGAGCACTGTTTCTGAAAAACTGGGCTCTGTCCCTTTTCCTCACAGTAGCAGTGTATTATATTATCAGTAGCAGCAGCTAACCCTAAAAGAATTTTAGTTGTAACGTGAAACTGCGCCCCTAATGACAGATGTGATTCATAATGGCTTCTTGAGAGCAAACTGAGATCTGGATATTTATTTTTAAAGTCAGAAGGAAGGGACAGCATCAGCAATCTGGGCATGCTGAGCAAGGACAGGAATATGGCTTTTTTTCAACACAAAAATAAAATTCTGACCATCTTGGAGTTTTTAAAAAAATGCTGCCACCAGTGTTCAATGAAAGGGAGGTTTCACACAGATGCTTTAATTTTGCAATGCTGTCAGAGTTACTGGAAATACATATGAATGAGGGGAGTTTTATTCAACTGATGAAAGCAGTTGAAAGCAAAAAAATCTTATTTCACAACTTTTTTTGCTTTTCTTTTTGTGCACCAGACTGCAATGCTGTATGTGCTGATGGGAAATATGTTTATAAGCTCACTTTCATTTTATTTGAGAAAACAATTTGCATAAAATACACAGTTACCACCTTTGTGAGATGCTGAATTTCATTTTTGTTATCTGTTCCTGTTTTTATTAAGGAAACCTATGGTGCAAATGAGCAGAAGATGACAGATATGGATGAAAATCCATTAATCATCGGGTGAGTGTTTCTTATTCAGACTGACTTTTGCAAGGAAGCCGTAAGTCCTAGGTACTACTAGCAGTGATACAAAGGGAGCTGGAAATTAATTATAATGGTAGCGACTGTCTTCTGTAATGGCTCAGAGTCCATGTTTCCCATCGGTGTAAGATAGAAAATTTCCTTATTGCTCAATCTGTCCCATGACTAAAATGCTTTTTCTTGACCTGAAAGATTCAGCAGTCTAAGGAAGATTCTGAGCATTTTCCCCATGTGGTGGATATCTCAGGCTGAGAGAAGAGTGGGAGAACTTCATATGTTAGACCCTCTGGCAACAATGACTCTTTCCAGGTTTGGAAGACTGTCAAAACAATGTTTAGTGAGATCAGTGCCAGAGAAAGTCAATTACTTCAGTGGAGGACTGGCCTCTGTTGGAGCATTATGAGTTTTGATAATTTGTATGTGTTTAGTTTAGACTTAGGGTGACGGGTCATGAACTCAGAGTGTGCATCTCTTTGGTATTAGGGTCTAAATACCTACAAGAAACAAGGACCGCTTTAGGTTTTGCCTCTTAGCTGATATTGAATAGTACCTCTCAGAACTTCTAGTTAAATGATTGTTATATTTAGACATAGAAAACACACAAAATATTATCAGGATCCACTGGCCTGTCTCTCTGTTTAAAAAAATACATGAATAGTTGTTACAGTTGTATCAGTTGTACAATTTGCTGATATTAAGTGAATTTTGTGTAATACTCAGGTATATATCCAGTAGGAGGCTCCAATGAGAAAAACACCATTTTTCTCCAAAAGTAGATTAAAAACAGTTTACTGGAGTGTTTTGCTTACAGTACTAGAAAAATATAAAATGATTGAACCATCTTGTGCCTTTTAAAATAAGACCTTTCCTTGTCTTTGTGAGAGCTCAGTGGTGCTGGCAGAATCCATCGGGCTTTGCCCTTATGAACCACAACTGGAAATTTGGAAAGTTGAAATTCTGAAGTCGTCCTGCAAACCCCCAACTGCTAACTGGTTCCTTGGTTGGAAGTCTTGAGATTTTTCTGTTTAATATTCTAGTGTCTAGCATGAGGGGCTCTGAAAGTAGATGATTTGGGGAAAGTATATGACATCAGATTCAGTGAATAAGCAAAACTGTGTGTGAGATCTGTTGCCCAGTGCTGTGTTTACTGTTCTGAAAATCAAAGGGCATCTTTTTGACAGGTGGAAATCTCATTACATCAGAGGCCTGTGCTGTAATGGCACTTCCTTAAACTACCTGAGAATTTGTCTGGAGTTTTCAGAAGATTGATTCTTATATATGTTGACTCTGGAAGGAACACACTGCTAATGCCCAGTATGCCCCTCCCAGTCTAGCTGGGGCCCTCCAACTGACCAGACTGAAAAGATTCATTAAACTGCAGTCTTTTAGTCTAACCTCTGATCTTCACAGTAATTACTAACACAGAAGGTTTCTTCTTATTTTCTTTGCCTCTTACTGAATTCTCTCCTGTTTTCAGGAAGAAAAAGGACTTGGAAGCAAGCGAGACTCCAGCACCAACTCATGAGATAGCGATTTTTGAGCAGCCAGAGATATTCTACTTTGTCATTTTCTTCTGGGTGCTGGTCTACTGCCTTTTACTCCTTCCACAGCTTCTTAGCAACAAAGTTTGATCTGGGTGAGGTGTGGAAAATAAAGGGATGGTGTCTGGATTGCTTTGTGTATCTGCATATGAATATGTTCCTTCAGGTGAAGCACAAACAGAAATCCAGGACCTGGTATTTGTGTTTATTATCAGGTTGTCCTCAATTCCACTACTGTTGTGCTATGGCAGTGTCAGAGCACATTTTATATTATGGTAATTGTGTAAATATATATAAAAACTATTTGATTTAGTAGATGCAATTTTGTACATTTGTGCCTTGCTTTATAAGATGCTAAATAAAACCAGATAATTATCAGTAGAAGTATGAACAATTCAGAGCTCTAGTCTTCAAAAATTATTCTTCTGGCTTCATTTTCATATATAGGGCCTGATAGCTGTGGAAGAGGGATGGTTTTGACTTACCCCTGGATGTGCCCACCTGCTAGGGCAAGGCTAGAAATGCTTCTTCATATTTTCCATTTGAAAGAGTTGGAGGCAGGGCAGAGCTACAGGCAGTGAAACACACACCAGGAATTGATTACAGTTCCATTAGCAAATCCAGTGGAGGATCAAAATCAGGTTGAGGGTTTATTGGAGTAGGGAAGATTAATTTTTTTTTTAAGATTTAAAGTAATTTTTATCCTGCACCTTTTGGTATGTTTGATTTGCAGGAATAAATTTGGTATGGAGAAGTATGAAGAACATGCATCCTAGCTGTTTCTTAGGAGAGTTTATATGGGAAATCTCAGGCCAGGAACTGAAGTTTTTTAAAAGTACCTCAGTGCTTCTGAGTCTGCTTCTGCTTCAATTTCTTTGCTGCTTTTATTTACAAATCGCATAAAGATTTCTGTCTTTTGCTGATACAAAAAAATAATAGGTAACCAGCTTTGCTGAGGCTACTGTTAAGACACTAGGGCATAGTAAAAGAATTAGAAATATCTTTTGTGTCCAATTCAATTGAGATAGAAATGACAGATGTAAAACTAAATAAAGAGCAATGCTAACAACCAGAATTGATTTTCTAGTGCAACTGAAGAGATTCCTGTGGCTTATCCATGGGCACAGTTGAGCTGCTTCTGCCTCTTGTAAGTTTTGTCCACATCAATAATCACTTTAGGAAATTTGATATAGGATTTTTGCCAGAGAAGGTGTAATCCATGTTTTGTAGGACAAAAGAGAAGTCTTCAATTTCATAGCAGTAACTTTTCTCCATGTGACTTTTTGTGAATTCACTACTTCTCTTTGGCACATTTTCAGTTTCACGGTATGCTTTATGAGACTACATCACGTTGCTGCTTCCACCTGAAAATTCAGAAAGTTGACTGCAATACGCTTCCTAAAATTTTACACTGAGTGAAAACTAAATGACATGGCTATAAGTTTTACATACTTTGTTGTAGCATAAGGTGTATCCCTACCCTGGCTAAGTTCTCAGATGAACTAATAGAATCAAGATACATCAAAATATATAGCAATTTATTTGCAGGTATTTAAAACCTGTCTGTATTCATGTTATCTGGTGGGGCAATCCTAACCATGCATCACATTTCATTCTTTTTCATAAGCATTTTGTTCCCCTGGGATTTAGATTCTGACCTGCAGTTAGAATTTCAATAGAAGTAAGGAATGACAGATCTTAAACATTGAAGATAAAATTCTGAACGGCTTTCAAGAAAGCTGAAATCTTTCCTATTCTGTCCTGTCACTGGTGACTAGAGCTGGATTCACTCAATGAACCTAGAAATAAGATCTATTGTTCTTGTTCAGGAAGAGATCCAAATGTCCCAATTTAATTTGGTTTAAAGCAGCTTAAGTAAAAAAAAATACATTTCTTTCATCTTGTTCATGAAAACAGTCAAGATTTTGAGTCAGCTGATTTGTAATACATGAAATTGTTTGTGCTTGTTGTGGAAGACAGCGATACTTTCTTCCAAAAGGAAACTCATGTAAGAATTTTTGAAGGTGCTTTCTGGAAGTAGGCTAAAATAGAAAGTTGAAAGATTAGCGATTTTTTCCTCTGAAAGAATAAAACTTAGTACAAGAAACATTTTATGCTTATCCTGATAAACAGGGAATACCAGGCTGGGGTACAGCATTTATTTAATAGCAGCAAGCAGCAGTGTACTACACTAGTTTGGAGCAAAACTGTTGACAGCTTTTCATTCTGTTCCACTCTTCATAGGCTTCTTTGGTTTATGATAACTTTTGCTGAGCCTTTGTATCTTTACTCTGGTTCTTCCATGTAATCTTCAGCAGAGGCTGTTTGGAGTTGGAGTACAGTCCCTTTACAGGGCTTTACAACTATCAAAGTTCAATCAAGTATGCTCCCTTCTTCTTTCCTTCCTTCCTCCTAAGAAAATTAATCAGGATGAGGAGCTCTTTGGATGTCTTAGCTGAACAACTGACATCCACAAAGAATGGAAAGGTGAATGGGAACGTGCTGATGCCAGAAATGTCATTACAAAGTATTTTTTCCAAGAAGGAGAAAACCCAAGGTTTTCTTTGTTACCTGCCACTGATGAATAGTGACTGATTCATTGAAATGAGCAATTCAAATGTCAAGCAGCATCCTGCAATTGCATTGGTCATCTCAGCCAGTGTTTCAATTGATGTACAAACTCCAGCCTATCCCATTGAGTGACAGAAATTGCTTCTTCCATCCAAAATAGATGAAAAAAAAAAATACTAAGCCATTCCACGATACTTGGTATTACATTGCTTTCAATTTTTGGGTTTGTTTTGTATGCTATAACAGAAGCAGTGTACCTTACCCAGCCATTCCATGGGTGAGAAGATCCAGGGTGAAGCACTTAGAGTGATTTAACTGGTGGTGTCAATTGTGCTTAAAAAACAACTGAACTCTTCAAGAGTTTTGCCTTTACCTGGAACTGTAAAGACTGACATCTGCATAAGCAGCAGCTTCCCCTAGTTAAACTGACTCGTGAGCCTGCATCTCTTCTTCCACAATGCAAGATCCAATTCCTTAATGCAAGTGCCCTGTTCTGGAAACACTGCTTGGTTTTGGCATTTGTGTTCTATTCTGAGCTACTGCCTAAAAGCCTGATTATGAAACATTTATTATGGCAAAGCCTATTTTAACTTGCTTCCCAGAGGACTGGCTGGTGGTAGCGGAGGGTTTAAAACCTGGTGGACAGTCCATTGTCTACCCATTTTCCAGCAGGTAAGTGTAGGGTCTGACCAGAAGTTTTTGCTGAACTTTTGCCTGGGTTGAAAAATGCTAAGTGGCCACATTTGGTATATTGATTTAGCATCTGAATTCAGATACAACAGATACTGATCTGTTAAGACTCTTTCTAAAACCTGCTGGTTTTGAGCAAATGTGGGTAGCAGAGCATTGTGAAATGTGTCAGGAAGTGCCTGAGGATCACTGGATAAAGGATGTTTGGTGTTCACAGAAGCAGCATTAAAGACTGAGTGGCAGCTGTAATAGGATGGTTCAATGTTGTAGTCATGAAACTTAACTGCAAAGTGTTTCATCATGATTTTATAGAAAGTGCAAGGAAAGATACACTATTAAAGACAGAACCCCACTAAACATTTATGGGGCAGATGACTTAGAGCTGAGGAAATGAGTTAAATAGTCACATAATCTACAAACTGACCAGAATATAGCTTTTGCCAAATTGTAGGAAATTATCATTGCAAAGGCAGGGCAAGCACAGCCTACAGTAAAAAACGACAATCAATTTTCAATGCCATGAATATTTTTGAGAGATTGAGCTCTAAAATGTATTTTTATTGAGTTTCTAGATTGTAATGAATGTGTCTACAGAATTTTATGCAAAGCTTGAGAGTTCAGCTGTTTTAAAATGATTTTTTTTATATAGCAGTGATTATTTTAACTATATATTTAATAGAACTGTAAAACCATTTTAAGACTACCTGTAAAATTCTATGTATGTGATATGATTATTTATTAATTATGACTCATGAGAATGAACATTAAGCTATGCATTGGTTGTGTCATCCGTTTGAAAACTGGAAACTGCAAACAGGAGAAGAGCTTTTAATGAACAGCAGATCTGAAAAGCAGGGAAAATTATTGAATACATTTGTGTGATTCTTAAAGCTGCATAGCCATTTTGTGATGTTAAACTTCCAGCTAAAGTTGCAAAATATACTGAGTGATTGAGCTACTTTCTTCCATTAAAACTTCCTGAGGCTGAAATTTCTACATGTTGATATTTGGCATCTAAACACACTTAAGTCCCATACATTTTCTGGACACTCTCAGTTAACTCCTGTTCAGTATGACTGTAACTTCTCTATTCAAGTAGTGCTCCACTGAGTTTACAAGGGTACCATTGGGGGTTTTTAAGGTTCTCTGCACTAATCCTCAAAGAATCTGAGCTTTAGGAGATTCATTTGGCAAATGTATGTGGTATCACATTCAGCCATCTAACACAATAATAATTATAATAGTGCATTATCACTTATGCTAGCTTTAAAAACTTGGGAGTCCTTTCTTGCCAAGCACAAACGTGAATGCATCCAGTGATGTGTTCAGTTCCTCTACTTCTGTGGAAGTCAGTGCAACACATCTGTGTGCTAAGCACACACTATGAGATCTGGCCCTGAGGGCACTTAAATCAACATCAACCACATAGGCCAGGAAGTTGCTGAAGCCTATGCAATGCCCATGCAAATCCAATGTACATCAACCATACACCACTCACTCCAGTTACCCCCATTTTACACAGAGCATTTGTTTGCCTAAATTCTGCAGAAGCAACCCTCTAAGGAGAGGAAGTTTACATCTACTTCTATCTTCAATTAAGAGAACAGCAGCAGGGAACAAATAACGAAAACAAGGGTGAGGTTTCAGTATGGGTATGGCCATGGAAGTTCTCAAACTGCTACAGCTGAAAGCTCATGCCCTGGCAATAGGTTGCCTGCTGTTTCCATTGAGCTTATAGGTAACAGATCTGATTGAAGTTTAAAAAGTGTAAAAAACACTAAACCCTTTGTATTTCTGCAGGTTTTCTTCCAGTAAATAACTTCCCCTGGCACACCACTGATAACACTAATTTACAGCTGCCCAACTTACCATTGTTCATGTTCCAGGTTTGTATATAAACAGGACACACAGTATGGCTTTTCCTCACCCATACCAGCCCAAGGTCATGAAACCATTCATGCAGGAGGATGGGATACATGCACATTAAATTATAAGGAAAAGTCATGTTCTCTGTGGAGTAGCTCGCTTGCTCTGTCCATCGCTTCACACAACTCTAGAGCTCACAAAGGGTGAAAAATTAATCCTTACTTTTTCAAGTGCCATAGTCATTTCAGGGTTATCTTAAATTGTGGAACATCAAAGTATTTCTTTCCTCCACTAAATAGAAGACATGGAAAACCTCCTTCACCTCAGTGGCACTTTTGACAATTCCTTTCCAAGCAGCTGCTACTGCTGATACTAGAAGATGAGACCCATGTTATTTTCTCCCCATAGTGGGGGGAAATGTCTAAGTTTGTGTCTCTGGAACATAAAATTGACCCCTGAGTGATTAGTATTTTTTTTCTTCAGGAAAATGTTAGAAGGACCAATAAAAAGGATTTTACCTTTGTAAGAAATACTAAAACCTACCATTCCAAGAAAGGCTAGTTCCAGGTCGTTGCTGCTGTGTTAAGGCCAGGTAATATTCTCTGAATAGTTCCATTACTTTCACTGGGCCTTCATGGAATCTCTTTGATTCACAGAATAGATTTTCTGTCTCCAAGGACCAGTTTGTAAAGGGCCATTTTTAAAACTAAACCAGAAAATCACTCTTGTTTATTTCAAAATGACTGGTCTGATGTGAATCAAGTAACTTTCAACATATACGCTGCTGAGTTCTGGAGAGAAACAACGCAGTCACCTTTTAATGCCAAATAAGTTACACAAGTCAAATGAATATTTTTACTGTAATAAAAAGTTCAACTTGTACTTTTGTCTTGAACAAAACATTTTAGTAGGCATACCACTTTGTGCTATTGTATACTGCTGTGTAAAAAGCTGAATAAACTGTTTTACCTTTCTTGTTAAAATTCTCTAGTTTAAAATGTAAAGTGCTACACGGCTAAAGAGTTAATGAGGGACTTTGTCCTAAATAAGTAATTTGTAAGTAAGGAATGTAATATTTAAAATACATGTTTCTCTTTGGAAAGTGGTGAGGAATTATGATTTTTTTTAAAGCAAGAACAAATGCTGGGAGGATTTGAGTGGTGTCCAGATACACTGAAGGAAATGCATTTTCATGTACTTTCAAATACATTTCTTCTGAACACTTTCAGTCAGGGGCTTGTATTGGATGTTTGCACTAGTTGATCAAAGCTAATTTTTGTGACAAATAACTAAATTCTTCTGTATAGCTGTTAAACAAAATGTTTTTAGAAACTGTTATGCTGTAATAAGAATAGTATTTACTAGTGAATAGCTCCAATTTATTTTACAGAATCTCCAATTTTGAATAAATGGACAGGCTTCCTGTATCTAATCTGTTACCTGTGGGCTTGTGGATTATTATTATTTGTGGATTCTAATTGTTTAATTTATTGTTATTATTATATATTATTTTTATCTATTTACACATTTTCATGCCCTGAAACTAAATGCACTTTTTAGGAGAGATGAATTTTAAATTTTTATAAGGAGGAAAAATTTCTAATTTATTAATACACAGAAATTGGCATCATAAAAGGAAGCCACAGGAAAGCTTAAAAAACAATTGTGTTTAATTATTTACTGTTCTTATGATTTGTTTATCTGGGCTGTTTCTATATACATGTTTAGACTTGGGGATTAGTAAATTAGTAGCTGCAGTACCATTTTATATTTGCTATGTACTTCCCCCTACACCTTAATTCCCTTTGCAGTATATGAGAAAAATAAAATAAAGTACAACAGAGTTGCAAGTCAGTTCAAAATCAGCCCCGTGATGTGTGTCCTGAAAAATTTATCTAAATTGGATAAAGAAAATGGCATATGGGAAAGGCATAGGAATGCTTCTTCACTAAAAATTTCTTTTGCTTTAGGACTTGTAAATATTCCTTTAATCCTTCTGCAAAATTAAGTCATCCCACATGTTTTCAAAGTGTTTCTAACCACTCCTGGAGTAGCTGTACCTGCCTGTTGGACCACCCTCCCTCACACCTAAGCATACATAGCAAGAAAATACTCATGGTGCTGTTGAGAATTTAAGATATTTGGGTCCAGTCCTGTTAGCAATGCAGATTTCCAGAAATAGAACGGTTTAGGCTGGAAGAGACCTTTAAATGTTATCAAGTTTAACTTCTCTGCCATAGGCACCTCCACCATCAGGTTGCTCACAGACCTGTTCAGTGTGACCAAATGTTTCCAGGGATTCCAGAACCAAATGTTCCAGTAGCATGGAACTACCACTTTTCATTACCAAGACTTTAAACTGTCTAAATACATTTTGCTGGTGCATTTTTTGGGTTTTTTTTTTTTGGTTGATTGTGTTGTTTTGGTTTGTTTTTTGTTCTGGTTTGTTTTTAATTGGGTTCTTTTTTTCCTTTTTTTTTTTTGCTAATGACACTGTAGTTAGGAATTTGCAAGTGCACTGGGTATAGGAAAGAGTGAAGTTCAAATAGGCAAGATGGGTCACCTCAGTGTGTGGAAGCAGAGTAAACTTTTATGGTGGTATGAGATCCAAACTTTAATTCAAATTCAAATATAGTAAGACAGGAACTGTTGGACTGGTTTTCTTAAAACTACTCTGGGATAAAAGTAATTCTGACAGAAACGCAAAAATAATCTCCCTTTATCCTTGGTGTGTAATCACAATTTTTGTAGCTTGAAGATGATGCTCATACAGTGTTGGAAAAACACTGCATCTATCTGGATCTCAGCAGCAACAAAGACAAGCACAGGGTTCGTTTCAGATAAGGAGCTGATACTGGGTATGTACTTGGGCTGTGCAGGAGCCCAGAGCTCCTAAGGATAACCTGTGGCCAGCACACATATTCTTGTTCATAGTGTAAACTGAAACCTCCATCCTCTCTTCAGGGCTCACTTTACCTGGGCAGTAAACAAAAGCCAGCAGGAGCTGGAGAACCTTCAAACTGGTGAGTGGATATAGCAAAGCCTTTGACTTGAGCTGTGATCTCCATTAAGACACCAATATAAGGTGGTAATCTTTTCTTGAGTTGCTACTTCTACTGATGTTACAAGGATCATTTCCAGGAGAGCAATTTAATTGCAGCAATTTATGAGATGCCTTCTGTGACTAACTCCATTCCTTGGTGACACAGTACCACTGGCTTACCACAGTCCTTGGCAACCTACACTTTATCTTAGAGTATCATATAACATATGATCAAAGGAAAATGTATAGCTCCATCTGCTGTAAATACTTTGAATTTATTATTTTTACATTTCTTTTTTATGGTTGCTCTGCACCCTGGGGAACAGATTTATCACTCTGCTGATATGTATTTTCTGCATGTTACCAAGAATCAACATAGATTTATACGTTGCAAAGTGGTATTTCTTGGTTCTCAGGTGTAAATGAGCATTAACAAGGGTATATCTCAAGACATTAGGAGCTTCTGTTAACTGTTGTATGACAGATCTTTTGCACTGTGCCATTGCAGCTACTTGTGAAATTGCTCCCCTCTTTCAGGAGAAAAACTCCATCAGGTGAAGTCCCAGGTGGCGAAAAAGAGAAACCTTGCACCCATTTTTAGAAAAGGTAAAAAGGAAGAGCCTTTTTCCCTTGCTCCTCTAGTTTCCTATGGGCACAAACCTGAAAGGAAACAGTACAGTGCTCAGTTCTTCAAGTGCTGACATCATCAGTAAACCTGAGCAAAACTTTTCCTTCTTGCTGTCCATGTTCAGGAAATGTTTTTAGTCAGACCAAAGTCTTTTGTGACTATTTTTTTTTTTTTCTACTTTTGATGTATTTCTAAATTTATAGGAAAATTAATCACAGCATCCAAACCCATTGTAGGTTTGGTGGCATCAAAATAAGCCAAAAATGATTTCTAGAGAAGTTGCAAGCCAATTTTGGTTTAAAAGTATCCCAAGCTCAGAGCTGAATACAAATCTTGTGGTTGATACAAATTTTGTTCCCCATTTGTTTTCATCCATTGGTAACTACAGGGAATCAAAAAGGAATTTCTTTCCTAACAAAACATTTATTTTTCTCCTTCTTCCTTACCAGTGATTTAAGTTTGTTTAGTTTCTTCAGTGATGTGTCACTGTGATAGAGACACTATAGGGACTGTAAGTAGAAGATGATGGAGGAAATCATCAGTCTGGAGAAATACAAGGAAAAAGCAGGGAAATGTTTCCAGAAGAGAGGGGTCAGTTTCCAAACTACATCAGCTCATATCCTCATGACAGTAATTTAAAGGGGTAAAAAAAAAAAAAAAAAAAAATTACCAAAGTTTTCTTGCACTAAGGAAAATATCCTTGGAATTACAAAGTCTGGGTCATTGAAATGAGAAAGCATGCTATTTTTTTTAAAATGCATTTTAGGGTGAAACAAAGATTCATGCAACCTAACACCTTGTTAAAATCTAAGCTTCAGTTTTAGAAAAGGAATCTGTTCAAAATGGATTCTTTCTTTCTTCCAGCTTCCTTCTCTAAAGCCATAGCTGCAGATTTGTCTCACAATACATTGCAGGTGTTGTTACTAGCACTGTGGTTTAAAATGATTGCAACTGCTCTTTCCTGCAGTTCCTGCTCACAGCTATGAGCTGGAAAACCTGATAGCCAGATTAGGGGCTTCTTGAGAGGAAAGCCTCAAGGACAAATTTCCCAAGTGGACTGCAGAATAGATACATCTTTTCCTGGCCAGAAACTAAAATGCAACACTTGGGCATTTATTTCCTAGGTAACTGCCAGCTTGTTTCAAAGTGTGTTGCTGACCCAGTGTGCGACACCAGGCCAGAAGCCATCGTGGCTGGTACCAACAGCAGGGAACAACAGAGGTCACCATTGTCTTGCAGGGAGGAATCTCTTCAGAGTCCATTTTAGAACCTGATGTGACCAGTAGAGCCAAAATGCCTGGTTTCCACCAGTGGGATTAGGGAGTTCTATAGCATGAGCAAAGACAATTCACTGTGATAAAGTGATTTTTAATGTCAGTTTTCCTCTTTTCTAACCCAAACAGAACCTTTTTTTAATCTTAGTAAACAGAAAAAGACACAAAAGCCTCCACTCCCCATCTGTTACGGTTTTGTTTTTTTAAAAGGGAGATAAATTTCTCTATTTTCTTGTTAACTAACAAGTTTCCCCTGTAGTAAATATCTGTATTTATAGTACTAAAGATATGGGGAAGGCTGTTACTTGGTACATTATTACTTATTCTTTTCCAGATTTTAATAGTTGGACAGTGTGTCCTTTTCATCCCACAGCCTGTTTGCTTTTTTTTATGGTTGGTTGTGTGTGTGTTTTTTACCAAACTCTGAATGCCAACCAGTTTGAAATATGTGGAATTTTTCAATTGTATCTCACATTGGTGAGTTCATCTCACTTTAAAAAATCTTTGTAAGGAATTTGTGAAATCAACATAAAAGTAAATTTTTAATTTGGGCTTAAACTCTGAAGGTTGGGTCTGATTACACAAATATATGACATCCAATATCTGTTTCTTAGAATGGAGAGAGGGTAGTGGGGACAGGATTGTAAGGAACAGCAGAGATTGTATCCTGTGTTTTTATATTAAAAACTCCTGTCAGCAGGCAGGCTCAAGGAGGAAGTAGCTGTGGAGAGACACCCAGTTTTACAAGAAAATAACTTCCAGAATTCTCCTGGCATTTGTCTGTTTTGTTTTCTAAGTATTCTGCTTGCTTTCCCTTTGAACCTACTTGAAATGGATAAAATTCATTATTTAACCATGGCCTGCACTAAGGAGTGTTTCTTTCTGCTCTATTTTATGTTAGAAGGAATCAAGAATGCCAATTTCCTTCAGTACTTCACCTAAAATTGGAAAAACAGACCCATATGCTCTGACAGCTCCCACTGGATAAGTCTGAACAGCTGCTCTTCTTCCTCAGCTTTTGTCATGGGATATAATTATTCTTCCATCCATAAAAAAAACCAGAAGGATGCCCCTTTCAATCCTAGAAAATCCTTGAAAAATACCTAGTACTGTAACATTTAACAACATAATGGTGGGCATTACAGAAGATGTGCTCTGAGCAGCAGCAGAGGTTTGTGCCAAGAAAATAAAAATACTTAATTTGTTAATACTCCAGGCCTCTAGATCGCTTTGAATCTGAAGTAATTTTACTCAGGTTGTTTTAAATGAACCTTAGGAGTGCTCCAGTCAGCTATATCTTTTCATACTTATTTCATAGGCACAGCTGTGTTACAATGTCAAGTCCCTGATAGAGAGCAGATGGAAAAAGCTGGACATCCAGCGACATTCATCTGCCATTGAAAACACACTGCTTTCGACACAGCTTACAAGGGCAAGAAGTGGCATCGCATTTATGGTCATCTTCTTTATCAGGTACCAAGGCTGATCACCCTCTAGTCCTTGTGCAACCACATGCAATCAGTTGGAGACTCTCACTTGGTCCCCTGGCTTAACACAAATGTAACTCATTAATATCTGGCTGAAGAGTTTTGGTGGTGGCAAAACCCTACCCTACACTAGCTGTTTAATCCCAGGCATTTCAGGGCACTTTAAAAAATATTCACCGGTAACATCTACCGGATCAATGGAGCGTTGCCAAGATACTGGAGTGGGACCGGTGGTCCAGCCAGGGAACAATCTGTCTCATGCAATGACAGAAGGAGATGCTGCCTTGGGAGCCCACAAAACACAACCACCTCCAGCTGTCCTTTCTTCTTCCACCTTCTGGGCCCTGCACCAGCAAAGACTGAAGACTCCCCAGTGGAAAAGCATCCCTTTGCTTGCGGCAGGAAGGTGACTTCTGTTGGAAATGGCTATCTGTGCGTGAAAAGGTGGGATTTTGTTACACAGCCATGAGACAGCTCAGTTCTGCTCTCTATCCACACTGCCAAAAGGGATCACCTTTTTCCCCTAGGGCTTGCCGTGCGATGGAACAACCCCATTCCCTCAGATCCGTCTCTCCATGACCAGCCCTGCCCCAGCGGCCCAAGAAGCGAAGGCCGCGGCCTCGGCCCCCCTCCCAAGATGGCGCCCGCCGCCTCCCGCCTCAGCTCGCGAGCCCCGCCCGCCCGCGGGGCACGGCCGAGCCCCGCACTGCTCCGGCGGGGGAGGGGAGGGAGCTCGCGCGCACGTGAGCGCCCGGAGGCTCTCCGGCAGTCGCTGTATCCCGCCGTCCCATTGGCCGTCTCGAGAACCTTTCACCTTTTACCCGGCTGCGGCCGCCAATCGCCTGCTTCCTCTCATAGCGTGGGGGATGCGGAGCGAGCGGACTGCGCAGGGCGGAATTCTCGGAGCGGGGTTGCGCCGCGGGCGCTGGGCGGCCCCCGTTGGTACGGGCGGGAGGGGCGGGGGCGGCGCTCCGTTTGCGTAGCGCCGGCCGTAGCGCAGGGGCAAGGGAGGGAGGGGGAGGCCGTCCCGGGCCCAGGTGAATGGAGGGACCTGACAGCTGCGGGAACTGAGGAGGCGGCGGCGGGGAAATGGCGGCGGCGGGAGCACAATGAGACGCGGCCTATAGTAGGGGGAAGCGCCGGGCTGGGTCCGGTCCGAGCAGGTAGGAGATGGCGCCCCGTTAGCTGCATGGCGCCCGAGCGCGGGTGTGTCGCGCCCGCTGGCCGCAGCTGCCGCGGCCCCGCCGCCGCCGCCAGCCGGGTGGGATGGCGGCAGGACGTCCCTCCCTCCCGGGGCCCGGGTAGTGCTGCCCCGCCTCCCTCCCCAGCGGCCGCCCGTGCCGACGCCCGGGCCCCGGGATCGGCCTGGGCAGCTCCCTCGGCGCCGGCGGGGCCCGCACGGCTGGGCCGCGCTGCGGCCCCGCTCGGCTTTGTCTGTGAGCGGCGCCCCCCGGGCAGCCGCGCCGGAGCCTCCCGGGGCTCTGGGGCCTCCCGCCGTGCCCGGGGAAAGCAGTGGCGGGTAGTAAAGGAGTTTAAACTCCGCACTGCTGATGTTAAAGGCGATATAAGAATGTCTTGGCCTTCGTCTTTGCTTCCTTTCCATCCTTTTCCAGGGTAAATGGATAATCACAGCGTGATTAAGTCAGACCGTGTGCTATGTGAATGTGCGTTGAAAAATGAAAGGTTAAAAAGACATTAAATTTTGTACAAGACTTTGTTGTTGTGTTAGGTAATGCAGAAATAGACCGCATGAGTAGAAAATGGGGGTGATACTGATATCTGATTTTAAAAAAAGGTATTTTTCGTGCGCATTATGCCTTACCAGAAATTAGTGTTTAATAAAAGTGACTCTCAAAGTGAATAGTGAATCTCAGTTAACTGCCAACAGTCCGGAGGATGTTTGGTACTTCAGATCAGCTTTGAGGATTTTCGATGTTAAGATTTTGGTCTTCAAGTTACGTGGTGGGCCCAAGTGGTAAAAGTTTGTAGGCTGGAAGATTGTCTTCCGTTTTCTTTCCCTAAACGTGGTAATCAAAGCAGTTAGCTTTGCAGACACTCATTTTTCCCTGTTTTACTGTGTTTTCTGTGTTTTCTTTGCATAAGCCACTCTGGATGCTCTGTTGAAATGCTGACTGCACGTGTATGTTCCGTAGGTGGGGGTGGTGCTTGTTTTAGCAAGTTCATACACACACTAACTGAAATTAACTAACTAAACTCGTAAGTTACTCTCTTAAGAGAGTTTTTCTTATTGTCTATCTTCACACTGTGGTCTGTGAGCTTTGAAGATGCTACTAGCAGTTTTCAGCTGGAAGGTGCTTTTTTTACATGTTTCATAACTGGATTGGTACTTGATTAATTGGTAGGGTTAAAAAATATGTATATATTTATTCAGATGTATTGACCCTGAATTAGCTACTGGTGTTGTTCTTCAGAGCATCCTGATGATACAGTTCTGTAAAAGTGGCAGGTTTCAAAGCCTCAAAGTGATTGGTACCAGAATTAACAACTAATTGAGAAGTAAATGGCATCAATATGTCATTGTATAAACCCGTTCTCAGTCCATATGTTTAATATTACATGCAGTTTGGGTATTTTGTCTTTATCTCTCTTCTACTTTAGGACGGTTGTATTAGGCTAAGAGAAGCACAGATTGAAAATTGACTGGGCTTTTCACATGAGGAAGGACATATCAGTGAAGGGATAACAAACATCACAAAGAGTCATGAAAAAAGTAGAAGAGGGAAGTGTTGATAGTTTGCTTTTTTCTCCTGTTTTTGAAGGATTTCTGTATCCTACAGACTGAACACAAATGTGATACTTCTTTACGCTGTGTGTATCTGAAAGACATGGTGCATCAGTCTGTTGGGAATGCTGGAAGTTTACAAGACAGTTGGAACAATTAATTTGTAGTGAAATTCATCCAAGGCTATAAAAACAAGAG
Source organism: Cyanistes caeruleus (assembly GCF_971803275.1). Classification (NCBI taxonomy): domain Eukaryota; kingdom Metazoa; phylum Chordata; class Aves; order Passeriformes; family Paridae; genus Cyanistes; species Cyanistes caeruleus. Next base: position 54,284,295 of record NC_141706.1, on the reverse strand, counting down.
TATCTTTTCAGTCTTAGCAAACACCAAGGTGGCTGGTCTGTGAAAGGTACTTCTGCCTGCCCTGCAATTATACAGCTCCGTATATGTCCTCCACTGGTTACTGGTAGGGGGAAGCCAACCAAGATATTTTGTCTGTTATATTACACTAATGTTTTTCTAGAAGTTACACTTTTCTTTCTTTTTTTTTTTTTTTAAATACCTCGATCATCTGTAGCATACAAATGAAAAAAAAAAACCTAAAACTTGCAGGTCAAAAACAAGGTTTTTTTTTTAATGTAGTCCATAGATGTTTCTCCTTTCCTGTGCAAATGTGCAAAGTATTTTGTCACTTTTTCAGCAAAGTGTATGGATTTGCTTTAGCATAGGTGCTTAGAGTCTCAGTATCACTGCTTGACCCATGTTGGCTTTCAACATGAACTGGCTAAATTTGCATTGATCTGTACTGAATGCAAGTTACTGGCAAAACCAAATGAAAACACATGTATTCTTAAAAAAGTGAGGAGTTATTTAGTAAAACGGGTAAAAGCTGAAATAGTTTGATTTCTTCTTAGATAAGCTCTAGAATATAAGTGAGAGTAAGAGCTCAGGAAGATTTTGAAAAGAATTCTAGGGCAATGAGCTCTATAGTAAGTGCTAAAACTACAGACAGGTTTTTTATTTTGAGGCATAGGTTAATCTATTAATACCAAATGGGACTTTTTTTTGCTTTTTTATATTCTCTATATTCTTTATATATATATTTGTAGCTCTGTAGCTTATTATTGCATTGGAGCTAGCATTTTCCCTACTCTGTTAGAGAAAGACAAAAGAAATTCACCAGTGGCTCCATGCCCTGGAGGTCTGAGGTTAGGTTCTCTGGGAACCGTGGTCAAAATGACTTCTCAAGACACATTTTCATGAGCAAAGTTTAGTTATTATCCTAGGGTGAGTTTCAGAAAAGGGTAGAACCAGGGGGGAATCGCCTCATTGCCTATGTCTCTAATTGGGGATTCTTGTCAATTATGCTGATTTGCTAAACATAGAAATTGTATCCACCAGCACTGTTCATCCAGCATGTTGTGCACCATAAGAATCCTTGTGAAGGTAACCCCCTTTTTATCACCTCTCTGGCTCATGATTTTAGGGCCAGTGAAAAGGCATCACTGTCAGGCAGCAGGTGGAACTTCAGAGCATTCTGAGATGGGTTGTTCTGTTGTTCCATAATTCTCTCTGACCTTTTTCACTCTCATGTAGGTAGTCAAACTAGGAGTGTACTGAGCGTGATAGCTTGTTGGCAGAACAAGAGCAAGGTGGCTTTTATGTCCTGGTGCCTGACTGTGTAACCAACCATTGGCCATCTGTATCCCATCACCTTCATGTGTTCAAGTAATTTCTTCAACTCACAGCAGAAGTTTGGTTTAATATATATATATAGGAGGTGCTACTTTTAAAGAAAGATAAAAGTATAATCATAGTATTGTGTAGAACAGGAGCTTCTATAAAATGTGTGCAGTGTGCTTTTAGAATGCTATATCCTGAAGGCTAGGAATAGTTGGAGTAGATCAGAAAGCATGATTTTGCTTTAGACCTTCCTGATGTCTTTTTTTCATCCTTCTGCCTTTTGTGAGTACCATATGTATTGTGATAAACCAGAAGAGAAGAAACTTGATACATAGTAAAAATTAGAAGTTAATTTTTTAGCTGAAGTTACAGTCTTTGTTGACGTTTCAAATTTTGGTGTTTAAACTGTTGATTTGGGGTATGGTGGCTTTAGGACTGTTACTAAAATAAACGTTCTAGAAGACTTCATCTAGAGAACAAAGCAGTGCCCACTTTAATGTATGCCATGTTACTGTATTAAACTCTTGGTTTTGATAGTTCTTGCATGCAGTTTTCAAGTTTGCATGCTGAGCAGTATATTTGGAATTCCCTTGTTATTTCTACTCTGTATTGCAGACTGCATTAGTTAAACCAGTTTTCCATTGTATTTGTCACCTTCAAAATCACACAGTCAAGAAACAGAGAACTGAAACTTGTGTCAAGGAATTTACTTGGGTTGTTGCACAGGTGTTGAAAGACTGTTCTCTATTGGGAAAGAGAATAAAGAGCAATATTTTCCACTTTCTCCTGTTGTAAATACTCCTGGATCCAAGAGACTTTCAGTACTGCTTGTTGTTGCCCTTCCTTCAAGTGCAATACACTTGTCAGTGTTTGGGTTGGCATGGATGTTACTACTCAGTTCCTTCTTACCAAGACAAAAAATCAAAAGTGTTGTTCTCTCTTGATCTTTGCTAATGATTGTAGAAAATTTTGGTTTGCTATGCTTTCTTCTCTTTATGTCAGTGACTCAGTACTTCTGTGATGTAAGCGGGCATGATCAGTTTCTGCCCATGTTTTCAATATTCTGTTATTCTTCATAAAGGATTAATTCTTCTGGGTTCATTGAACGAACGTGAGAGCTCTGAGAAGCAGCAGGTTGGCTACTGACTTGACGGATTGGTTGGTGGTCAATTTGGGACTGTTTTAGCTGGCCTTGGGATTTTTTTGTTTGTTTTAAGTATCAGTATCCTTGAGTTTTTTCATTTGTGCAAATAAACACACACACACACATAAAAAAACCCAACCCCAAAAGCATGTTTGAATCAATCCCTTATTAAAACCTGATTTCCGGTGCCTGTCTCCTCTACTGCATTCTAATTCTTGATAATCTGTCAAGCCATGTAGCAGCCTTTTCTTCTGCTCAGATGCTAGTAAGTAGCTGGGTAGCAGTAAAGAAATTGGTCTTAAATATAGAAATTTAGAAATTTCTTTTAATCTTTTATTTTTGAGAACTGAATTGGAGTTTTAGCCCTGCCCCCTTACTAATTGCATAAATCTCCTTTCCTTAGGAAGTGAGGTAAATACATTTTGCTTTTTAAAGTTAATTTGTTTGATTCCATTGAGGTGATTTGGCTATGCAAGCATGTCTGGGCTGGCTACCTTTGCAGTTCATGTTTCTTTTGTTTGCAAAGTCTGCTTTGTTTCTGATCTAGACCAAGTTTCTTACAGCTTTCTTTGAACTGTTACTGGCCTTATATTTTCTCAAATATTTTTCTCATTTTTTTTTTCTCAAATATTTTTTTGTTGAAGCAGAAACAAAAAAGGCTTAGCTATCTAAAGGTAAAGTTGCCTTGTAGTTTGTAGTAAAATCTTCTAGAGGTGATCTGAACTCTAGACAGCATTCAAACTGTAGAAGACCTAACTTCTCTCACTGAGTTTTGGCAAGTTTACTCAGGTATTTTTGTTTTCACCCCCTTTGGAGATTAACTTTCAAGTGCATAAATAAAAGACATTTTTCAAATGTTTATATTCTGCATATCTTAAAACATTTAAATGTATTTAATCTGCCTTATTAACTGGGGTTTTATGAATTCATAATACTTGATAGCATTTATTCTTTATTCAGAATATTAGTGTCTGGGATCAATCTCAAGCAAGACTTTTAATTCCTCACTGAAGCTGTGTATTTCTGAGCAGGCAAACTTGTGCTTTGCTCTACCCTCATGGTCAATGGGTACTAGACTTTTGCTTTTGGAGGAAGACATAAGAGTGCTTACAATACAAGCAGAAGCTCTGGTCGGTCAATTTTTTTTAGTGATCCGCAACCTTTGCCATCTTTCAACTAAAGTTAAATGCCCATATTGTCAACTTGCTATATAAAGCTGTTAAGAAGGGATGTGACCTCTCTTAAAATTTGTTTGGGGGAAAAAAGTCAAATGCTCCTCCCTTCCCCCCCAGCTACTGAAGATAATTTTTCATGGTTCTTGCTGTCTAACATAGTGCTATTTCAGTGACCTCCAAGACTATAGAAACTTAAATTACTACTGGAGATAGATAATGGGCATAAAAAAGTACACTACTTCTTAAAACAAAGTAACCCCAAATAAACACACATTTTTAAACCTCTGTTTCTGCTGCGTGGTTTTTGAGTCCCCAAGAAGATCTGTGTGTTTTTGTCATTTGTTCTTCCTGCTGCTTATACCTTCCTGTTTCCATGAGACAAAATAAGAGGAGAATTGGAATTTTAATATTTTCTACCAGTTTAATGAACAGAGTCAGTATGAATGGCAGAGACTGTAAGGGGGGAAGTGACAGAAGCATGTTACTGAGAGCCATGGGATTATCTTTGTATCTTTTTCATTATTTCTACAGTTACTGTCAGCAAGGTCTCATGGACTGCCTTACAATTTTTTACAACTTGTTAAAAAAGCATGTAGAGAAAGTTTTTCCTTTCTTTATTGTTTCTAAAGAATACTGAACTCTATCAGCATTGGTCTCAGGAGTTCACTGACACTAAAGGAAGATAGCAAGCTGTAAATGATAGGGCAACAAGAAACTGCATACTTTCAAAGATTATAAACCAAAAAATAAACATATATCCAGGTATTTCCAGAAATGTATACTCAATGTATCCATAGGTTTGTATACTGAATAGATCAGTTCATTTGTTTACTGTGTAATTAATCACAAAGGTGCTGAGTTAATTAAATCTTCCACTACAGAAGCGTGGTTGTACCACCTACTGAGCATTTTGAGAGCAACAGAGTTCGAGGCATGGTGGGTGATGGAGCTCTGGAGGAGAAAATGTGTAGGTTTTAGGAAAGTAATGCATTTTTCTCTTCAAGTATTTAATTGAAAAACCTATTGGAAGAATGCCAAAGACATTTATGAGCTCCCTGGGTCTTTGAAAGACGTATGATCAACTTCCACAAGATGAGCAATTTTCCCTGTTGTAATCCTTGCATAGTTAATGCTTTGCTATGTTGAAGTTAAGAAGTTAAACCTGCCTTGATTAATAGTAAGTTGTCTGGAAAATGATCTTCTAATGACTATGTATTGCCTAAAGTGAATACAGGATGAGTTTTTAGTGACAAAATTCATGATTCATTAAAACTGTCTACTGACCAGTTGTTAGTTGATGAGGGTCTGCAAGGAATTACTGAATGATTTCAGGGCATGTAGTGACTGGCATAGTGATGAAGCAGGTGCTGATTTCTTGCAGGCATTTGGAGTAGTATGTCACTAATGCTACTAATGTATACATTTGCCAGCTGCTAGGAGTTGTTGAAACCTTTTATCAATTCATCCCATTACTGCAGTCTGCTGCCTCTAGGTGTTTCCTCTGGCACCATTTAAATAATTTTGGACTATGCAGGAAGATGTTTTGGGTTTGGAATTTTTATTGATCTTAGTGTAACACAGTTCAGCAGTAGGTAGCACTAGAGAAGAGAAGCTGGTGTCTAAATCACATGGTCAAAAACCTGTTGAATCCAATTTCCTTGTTTTCTGTAATGAAGGCCTTCAAGTGACTGTCAAACTGGATGACAATCTCTTCCTCATGCCAGCTCTGATACTCCTGTGATCCATATCAACTACTCAATTCAGATTGCTGAGCCAGTAGAAAACTTTGTTGGGTCAAGGAAAAAAAATCACTTGGTTATATTGTCCTGAATTATTTTTCTCTCATAGAGTCAGACAAGTGTCAAGGCTGTTAGAGAAAGGAAGGAGCAGTGACAGTGGGGTGCTTCATTGAGCACTAGGTTGTCATCAGCTCAGATCTACAGTGTCATGAAAACTAATCTCAAATTACTACTTCTCACCAGTTAATTGAAATAATTGTAGCACATTTTTCTCAACTTTGTACTTCCTCACTTACTGTTTATAGCTGCTGTTGTAAACAAGTGTGTTATGACAGTAGTTTTGTGGGTTTTTGGATAAAAATCAGCTGTGGTAAATCCAGGATAGGAACTAAAGTAAAGAGAAAATTATGCTATAAAAATTAAATAAAAAAAATTTGATTTACCAACAATTCTTTAGGTGAATCTTTGATTTACCAGCTATTCTGAGATATGAACAACCTTTTAAAAAAAGTAACTATAATCAGTGCAGTAATCAACATGGAATACTTAGACTAGCTATTAGCTTGGAAAATTCACATCTGAAGTTATGCCTAGTTTAAAACCTCTCATTTTTATGCAGTGGTAATTTGTAGTTCTGACTCCATAATTAGGAATTTGTACAAGAAATGGCTTAAAATTCTAGAACTTATTTTCCTTTTTGCCTCAAATGTAGTGATTTTATGTTCAAAAACACTAATACAATTAGATAGAAATCAATGACTTAAGTTCAAGTTATTAAATTTTATTGAAAATTAATGTTTACCTCTATCCAGTTTTCCATTCTTATGAAAGTGGTGGGGTGAGGTTTTTTTGTAATGATGTGCTCAGGATCTTGGGTATAATTCCATTTGTTTTTAAATGGGCTTCAAAGCTCAGTTTTTCCATTTTAGTGAGGGAAGGGGAAATCATTGTCCTAATTTAAAAGAAATAAACAAAACCCTTAAAAACAACCATCATTGTCCCCAAACAAAGCCAAACAACTCTCTAGTTTGTTTACCATGAACCTGATAGAAATTTGTAATCACTCACTTGAAATTAGAGCTTTAGGACTCCACACTGTCCAGAGCAGAATTTGCTATATAATTCTATAGGAAATTCAAAAGGAACAAGTTACAGTAGTTGAAAGAGGTAGGTTACCTTGGCAAATCAGGAAAACTTCCTTGTTTGGGTTTGGGTTTTTTTTTTCCCCCAGCTTGAGTAAGATATTTCTCCCCATCCCATGAATTTGCCTTTCAGAGTAGAAGTAGGGGTGGGCTTAGGCTATACAAATTTTCCAAACCATGTTTTTGGTGGTTTTTTTTTTGTTTTTCTCTGTAGGCTAAACTCAATTTTATGGTAAAAATTGACTGCAGTTTTTGTTAAAACTTGTAATTGGATTGTAATACTGTGCAGCTGTGGTAGATATACTGGCTCTTTAAGTAAGAAGGTCCAAAATGTAAACAATGTGCTTTTCAATGTTACAAGTTGAGTGTGGGCTAAACTCTTGTGTCCTGTTGGGTTTAAAAGCTAAATAACGTTTACAAATTGCAGTTTACTGGCACGCTTGAGGAATACGGTTTGAGTGGATGTGTATACTTCTCATATAAAGAAGTAGCCAATGCTGAAGGCCAGGAGTATTTTAGTTAATATTATGATACTGTCAAGAGGGTTACTTAAAGAGACAAATTCAGAAAACTTTAGATGATTTAAAATTTGCCTTTCTAATTACGGGGTACATGACCACAGACAGAGGTGCTACTCAAAACAGTATGTTTTTTTCCTGTTAGGCACCTGAGGAGCATAGGAGCAGACCTTGGGCTCTAGTTTGATACGCATTTTAGATGGCATTTCTGCCTAGATAAAAATTTTCCCCCCAGGCATGTCCTGTTATTTGTTATTAAGCTTCATTGGAGCAAGCATTTCTGAACTTTTATGGTCAAGTGAATTAACAAAACTAATTAATCTAAGAAATTATTTAATCTGTGTGATTGCTTTCATTCTAGTATCTTCTGACTCAGATGTGGTCACAGATTACTTGGAAGCAGTTGTGGAGGCAGCAGGTATAGGAGAGAGTAAGAGTGATTGTTTTGGTTTATAAATGCCATACTAAATGTGTGGTAAGCTGTGATCAGGAAGCCTTTATTATACAGCGTTTTGTCTTGCTGCTGAGTGAAAATGAGGGAAAAGTGATGAAAAGAATCTTTCCCGTGCTTTGTTTAGGTCAGAAATTTATTTTGTCACTGATTGTTCTGGAAAAATTTGGCTGTACAGCCAGCTGGAGATTTTTATAAGCATATTTGAGAAAGCTAAAGTGAAATACTGAACTGGTAAAATGATGTGATGTAAAAACTCTACATATGCCACATGGTTAATCCTACTAAAAGAGGAATAAGGTCACTCTTCTCAGTGATACCTTGCTCATAAGGATTTAAGGCACTTTTCCTTTTCAATGTACTTCATTTCTTTAGTTGATTAGTCTCAGTTTCTTTAATGTGTTGTCTGTGCAACAAGGCCAAACTTAGTGTTTTTTAACGTAAAAATCATATACCTTTAAAATTTCATTTCAAAACTACTTTTCTAATACAAGTCTAAGCAGCCTAGAGGTTTTCTTTGTTTTGCTTTAGTGGTTTGGTGGTTTTCTCCACCAGTTTTAGTATGTATTTAAAGTAGCTTGAATTGCAAATTAGGAAATTATGGAAAAGATAATTTCTTAAAATCATTACCTAAACAGAAGTGGGAGACTTCCTGTTCAGGGTTGAGAAAGCAGTGCTGAGAAAGAAGAGGGAAATCTCCATTGAAAGTTAGGTACATAATCTGCTTAAGTCATTCTGGAAGTCATCAATTATCTCCCTCTTTAGGCATCTTAATACATCTGTATATGCCTACTCAAATAAGCTGCTCATTAGCTGATGAAAGCAAATGATAAGTCAATGCAATTGAAAGTCAGTTGTATTTAAATATTTATTCTGAATAATTTAAACTTTTATTTATTATTATAAATATAATATATACTTGAATTAATTGAGTTATGAATTATTTCCAAATACACTACAATATGCGGGGGGAAAGTTGTTCTACGTAATTCAGGATAACAGTAAGGTAAATGGTGTGATTACTGCAATGTTGATTGCTGTGATACTATTCTCCTAATTAATCAGATGCCTATGTTGTGAATTAGCCTAAATTATATCAATATGGATGAACTCGTTTCTAAGGAAAACTATAAGAACAATGCAAGTTCCCAATTAATAGAGTAGTTTTGTAATAACCCTAGATGTAAATCTGGGATGTTTACCGGTATACATCAAAATTAGGGATGTTAATGCCTCTGATTTAATTGTACTTGCTGTAGTGGCATGTTAATGGTGGAGTAATTTACTTTAAGATGCTTGATCATTCCTGGTATCTAAAGATTTTTAGTAAGGTTTGGGGGTTTTTTGGTTTCTTTTTTTCTTTTTTTAAAATCTGAAATATCTCTGCTTTTCCAAGTCTTTGATTGCATTCATGTATTTTTTGTTTTGCTTCTAGAAACTTGCTCTTTTCCTTTAATTCCCTCATAACTAGGTTGAGTTCTTTGCCGCTTGCACACTTGCAGTGCTTCTTCTTATCCAGCCAGTCTGTGTTCATTACAGCTGCCCTTCACTTCTGTGCTGCTTCATGGATGCCTTCAGAGAGTCTAGGTTTGATTGACCTCTGGAGAAACATAGTCTGACCTTCTGGATTTGGTCATCTGCACAGGGTACTGTGAGAATAAATGAGGGTAAGAAAGTACTCTTACTCCAGTACTCATCATTAAGTGAAAGAATTGATGCGTGTGCAGAGCTGCCCAGAGTGGAGGAGTGATACAGTGATAAGTGCTAGAGATTGTATGTGAATTTGGGTTTTGTTTCCCACATCCAGAATGGTGGAGATGTGTTCTACTGCTTATCTCATTCTTCTGTCCTTTCCAGGTTGTTCCTTGTCAGTCACCAGGAATGTACCTGCCAGGCCGTTACTGTTTTCTTTTGGTAGGTCTTAATATATCCAAAGCAGAAGTTGAGCACAGCAGCAGCAGCAAAGGGAGGTAGTCCAGGGTCTGCCAATATAGCTGCCAGTCAGCCTCCCAGAATTTGGCTGTGTTTTTTTCTGAAAATAGACAACTGCTGAATTAAGAGAACACTTCAGAGATTTTGCTCATACTTTAATGTTGCTGCAAATAAGCTACTATACTTATACAGGTAATTAGATGATAACAGGCATAATAATTGGTGGTTTGGCAACATTGATGCAAACTACCACTAACATGGTAAGAACAGGATGGAATTCTTTCTTTCACTGTGTATTTTCTATTTTATGATAAGCAGGGTTTGTAGAACTGGTAATCCTGAATAAAGCAAAAGCTGCTATGTTGATTTTAGAGAAGAGTTTACTCAAACTTGTATGTTGGTGTTCTGCTGTGAAAATGCAGTTCACAGCTGACTGAATTACAGGACTAGCTATTTTAATATTACTGAAGAAAGGAACTCCCTTCAGTTGATGGCTGTGGACTAGGGTTGTGTACATACATGTGTCTTTTTAATGCCATATTGTGTTAGTAATGCAGACAGGGTCTGGAATTGAAACGAATATAGAAATATATTAATTCTGAGTTGTGTGTAGCAGAAGAGTTAATTGATTAATTATATTAACTTAGTTATATTGCTTCCAGAACCCAACATAGTGTCAGAAACCCTCAGCCGCACCATTTACAGGGATTTAACTCCTTTAAAACATTTTTCAGCCTGAGTAGTTTTAGATAATAATATAAAAAAATGGAATTGTTTGACAATAATTTCATTTCTCTTTCCTTCTAACTTGCCTCTGTAATCATTAATTGAGTATTCAGTAAATGGTGTATCCAGTAAACCACAACTGCTTTAATATCTGGAACAATCCTGTCATTTGCATATCTGGGAATGCTTTTGCATATATGCAGGAATATATGCATATAAACTCTCACTCCATTCTGAAAAATGAAAGGTAAAAAGTTACCTCTATTCATGCCTCCCCACCTGTTTTTTTAATTATGGTTGTAGCAAAACAGCATATTTCAGTTTTTGAATCTTTTATTACCATTCAATGAGGAGAAACCACTTGGATATATTTTTTTTTTTAACCTACATAGTTAAGAATATCCATTACTAAATATGTTATGAGCAGATCTAATGTGGAAAATCGGACAAATGCTGCACTGGACTGTAATATACATTTGGCATTAGGGAAAGATACCTATCAATATATATTCAGAGAACTCTCACAAGGATACCTATTTTATCTCAATTTATTCTTTGTCATCTAGCATTTGTTCTGCTGCTATGGAAGATTGATGGATGAATCAGGAATGGGTCTGATTTGGATCTCTGTACTGCAAGGTTTAATGGTGCTTAGGTGCAACAGGATTGAAGCTAAGGGACCATTTTGAACTGGTTAAACCACCTCCTCTGTTATCAGTGAAGTATGTGTGAGCTCGTTCCAGCTTTCATGTTTGATCATAATATGAAAAGCTTTTAAAGGAGGGAAGAAAATACAAAGCTTCTCCGTCAATATTTAGATGCTATGGCCCCACATACTGGAGAAAAGCAGCTGTCCACATTGCTTTTTGTGGATCTTAAATACTTTGATTTTTCAAATTCAGTTGGGATTCCATATTTACTCCTAAACCTAAGAATTCAGTTTAAGGCATCTATTAAAAAATAAACTTTAATTGAAGATAAAAACATTTAGAGTTACTTAGCACAAGAGGAAGTCCTCGAATCTCTGCAAATTGCTCCAGTTTTTCCTGCCATTAGTTCAGGACTGACAGTACACTGAACAAGCATGTCTTATCTCATAGTTACTTTTTGCCAGTTTAGATAAGAACTTCAGCTCTTCCTTCACTACCTTTTTGTCAAGTAAATTGTTGAATATTTTTGATTCAGTTCCAGTATTGTGTCAGTTGTTCTGGAAGGTCAACAGTGCTACAGATAACCTGTGATATGAAAATGCTACATGAGGCTTGAAGCATTATACTGGTAAAATGTAATATTTATGGCTTCTCACCAGTTTTGAGCCCCAGTATGCAAATGTTTGCTTTATTGGACAATATTGAAAAATACAGACTGTATTAAAAGATAAAAGTTGTTGATTGATACGAACCACTGAAGTCTTATATTAGTATAACTGTAATGAATGTGAAGGAATGCTCATATTCTAGTCTAAGCACATGTATTTACATAGAGGGAAATTACTGGATCTTCTCAACTTTGGTATTAAGTCAGATCATTTTAAATGATGCATATTTTTTTCTGCTGGTATCTTGTGTAAGAGCCCTTGCAACACCGTTGGTTTGCTGCAGTGCATTTTTGTAGAATTGTGGAATTCCGTGTGATTTAGGGGAAGGACCCCTAAAATCCAGCTATCAATGTAAGACTGCCCAGTCCACACAAAACCATGTCCCTAAGTGCCACATCTACACGTTTGGTTAAACACCTCCAGGGTTGTTGACTCAACGTGGGTAGCATCTTCACCTTTACATATTCTTACATATTCCAAAAGAAAAACAAAAACAAACCCAACAACATGCAAACAAAAAACCAAATCAAAAAGGAACAACCCAGAGGGCCTGTGGAAAAGTCTTGGAAGTTAGTCACGTATTTTCCTTCAGTAAATTATTGTTCGTTTTTTGTTGTGGGTTCTTTTTTTCTTCTTCTGTTGAATTCTGTGGCAGCTGAGGATTTTGAATGTCTTCTGAATTTGGGAGGAAAGAAGTTTTTTTGTACTGCATATTTTTATGAATTTAATACTGACTTCGTCCAAACTTCACATAAAAGAAAATTCCAGTAGTGTGGCTGCAGGTTTGTTGCAGCAAAAGGCTATGTGAAGACAAGTAGTGTAATTGGTAAGATGTCTTTCTTTTTTAGGATGAAATTAAAAACAACAGAATGTAACATGTGGTGTAAATAATGTGCTAACCAACATACAATGTGCATTTTAAGGTTGCACTAGGAAGAGTTGTTTTGATTTACCATTTGTTTTGTTGGTGGTTTTTTTTGGACCTAAGGCTATGATTTGAACACTGATTTTTGGGTGGCACATAAATTAATATGGCTGACTGAAGTAGATTTGAACTCTCATTTTAGAATTGGTAGAAGTTTTAGAGCTTGATTTACAATCAAAATGTCTGCCGGCCTTGCATCATACGATTACTGACTTCAGAGAAAGCTTTTTGTAATGTAGGGAATTTAGTAAGTTTGGATGTTGTGGCACAGTGATAATGGTGAACTGTTGAATACCCATATTTTGAGGAGCTTGACTTTCAGCCACATGCAGAGAAAGTGTTTATGTTTATGCAAATAATGGGATTGAAGTCTCCACATGGGGTTACATTCAGGGGGCAGCTGCTGCTTTTACTTATCCAAAGCAAGAATAATTAATGCTTTGGAATTGTACTTGCCTCACAGCTTGCCCCCAAATTGGGGAGGAGAGAAATCCCTGCTGTAATGTCTGCTTAATTGCCTTCCTGTAGAAAGACATAAGTGCCTGAAAAGCTTGAACGTAACCTTTAAATTAACTAAATCATCACAAGTAAATAATTTGGTACCCAAGTAAATGACCAAATTATAAATAAATTCACAGATCTGGTCAGTTATCCCTGCTTGTGATACTGATATTATAGTTACCCATTAATTAGAATCTACATTGAGCAATTTTTCTATGCAGCAAAAAGCTCAAATATGTGGCATAATTTAATTATAATTGTTGTTAAGACTAATAAATGTGTTTCCAAGTGGTTGTATAGTTCAGATTTTTTTTTTTGAGAGGTGCGTGTCCTGAGTGTAGTTTTTTTTCCTGACTTCCATGAAGGTTAGGTCCTAGGATGTCAGAGTATTTTGTTTTCAAATTTATCTGAGGCAGTAGGGAGTTTGTACTATGGTTTCTGATGTAACTTTATTGTTTGTACCATAATAAACCAAAGAAAAATAGTTGACATATGAAGTTGCTTGAATAACAAAAAGAATAATAAGAAATAATAATAAGAATAAGAAAAGGATAAGTCCTGTTCTATAATCAGCCTGCCCTCAGCATCTGCAACAGCTGTGGTTATAGAGGCAGGATACCAGCCCAGATGTACTTTTTCTTCCCAATCATAAATGCAGTCTTAACCTTACCCCCTAAAGATCATGCAGAACTTTGTTCATGCCGGAATTTCGTTGTATTTCCATACAGATTATTCACTAAATAAAGAATGTAATTTTAAGAGTCCAGTTGCAAAGAACTTAGTACAAAATAACTTTGTTTTCAAGTTACCAGTTTGAATAATGGTTTAATTACTCTAGGGCCTAGTTGTTTTATTTCAAATTGTTGAAGATGTTGAAGAGCAAGAACGATGATAGTCTTTCAGATTCAGCCTGTTGCTTATAGTGTGACAGCAGGTGTTATACTGTAAATTTCAGTTATCCGTTTTCTGACCATCTGTGGCAAGTTAGGTATCATATGAATGTGATTATTTTCACGGACTGAATTCCAAACCCATTAAATAAAAATAAAACGTGTTGATATATTCTGTATTCTCCAATATAGTCAGATAGTTGGTTTTTGAATTAGTAGTGTTTCAGTAGCAAATAGCCAAGATGCTTGAAGAATTTGGCTGAGATTTGCAGAAGTAATTTGTGGTTGCTTGCAGATTTCTAAAACGCTGGAGATTTGCAGAAGTGCCTGCTGTGTCACTTCTTGGATGCTCCTCTTGATGTCTTTATATGAACTGATTTTTTTTTTAAAGTTAGTGCTTTGAGTATTTATTGTGTTTGTGGTATGTTACCGAGTTAGGCTCTCCAAGTGTCTGATTATTTTAGAACTCTTGTCTTCTACCTATTGATAAAATACTTGAGTGTTGAGCTCTTAAAAGAAAAGGTGACATTTAAAAAAAACGGGGAGCCTTGCTGTTTGATAAAAGTCATTGACATTCCTAAAAATTAGGTTTCTAAAATGTCACTAATTTTTCCTTTTTGTCCATTTTGCTCTTTTTTTTTTAAACAAGATCCTCAGAAACTATAGAGCATAAGTAAACATATATAAATATTTGTTTGTTTGTTTTTGTTGTGGTACCAAGAAGCGTTTTGCCGGCTGTGGCTGCAGCACGGGGGATGCTGAGCGCGGGGCAGCCCCGGCCGGGCCGTGGCCAGCGCAGGTGCCCCGGGCCGCCCGGCAAGGAGCGCACCAGGCTTTGTGTGAGCGGTGCTCCAGCGCCATTTAGATGCTAATGTCATACACGCTGCTGTTTTGTGCTAGACCTTGACTGCATCTCAGGAATGTGGCCTGTCTGGTTTTAGGTTGGTATTCAAAGGGCCTACTGTAATTCCTGCTGGCCGATCGATTGATTAAAGCCGCGGTCTTTTGGCTTCCGTGTGTGCCGAAGGAAGCGGTTGTGCTGGTGGAGAATTAGAATTACATACTTCTTCGGTTCTCCAGATCTTGCCTACTGTTCTCAGTGCTTTCTATTTGCCATCTGCGATTTGGCAGTAAAGTAAATTTGTTCTGTTAAGCCACACATGCCACATTAGCTTTACTGACAAGGGTTGAACCTTTCTTTCTGTTCATGTTTACTTTTTGTTGGGGTATCCAAATGCTGCATTGTTCTCTTCAGCTTTTCTTGCAAACATATAGAGAGTGGAGTATATTCCTATATTTTTACCGTGGATGTGGCAGTTTTCTGTTGTTAGCTTATTTTCTGGTTCAATGGAATGTATATTCTGGGTCATGTTTAGAGGCAGTGAATAAATTAATAACCTAAACATAACAGGAAAGTGCTATAATAAATCTGAGTTCTACTTACGACATCTTAGAAGCAATTCGCTGTATTTTGTGCTGAAAATAAAGGATCTATTTATGTATGCTGCAAACACAAATTTAAAATGTAGCCCAGGGAATAAATTTTTTGTCAGTCTATTTTGTACATGAATGCAGTATCCATCAGATTTTCTCTGCTGCGTTCCTTTTGTATTCTTGTAAAATAAAATCATAACGGTTTACTTTGTTCTCTGAAAAAACATACATTCTTTCAGATCTTTTTCTTAAATGTTTTGAAAAATAATTTACTTCTGGACTTCCCTACTGTGTTAGATGAAATATACATGAAGCACAGGGAAGAAAAGCTGTGAATCTAGTTGGCCTTAGCTAGCAGCTACTTTAGCAGATAAAACAAAACATGCAAATATCTCCTGAGCACTTAAGGCTGATCTTTCAGACACTGACTGTCTTCATCCCTAGCCAAAAAGGGGCATATGATAATTAGATTTTGAAGGACCATGTGGTCTTGCTACAGAGCTAAATATTGAAATGCAAGAAAGCAGACTACCACATGGCATGGTTGATTTTAATGGCACTCATGGTAAAATGCTCTCTCTTTATGTTGCCTTTTAGGTTACCTAGGGTGAAACAAAATTACAGGCTTGGAGACTCTGGAAAAGCTCAGCATCAGCGTTTGAGGTAAAAATGAACATACTGAACTAATCTTGAGAGTGTCCTCTTTGTTAACTTTATGGAACTGATTGGAGGAGAAATTTTCATCAAGATTCATTTTGTGTTTAAGTTTTCAGAATTGATTTTTAAAAATTGCAGTTCACAATCTTACTTTTTAGGTCTGACAAAACTCACACTTTTAGATGTACGTATTGTGCAAATTTTTTATTTTATAGCTATAAGAACACTCTAGATCTGCTTAAGTATGGTATTTTGCTTAAAGTTGTAGTTTATATACGTATATGTATATATACATAATGTGTTGGATATAAATATATGGTACATACGTTTGGCTAATATATATAGAAATTCACTGTCATGAATTTCTGTCTGTTTTGGTTTGCAGCCTAAGACATTATCTTTCTGAATTTTACTTTTGTGGTTAAATCACCATCTTAAGTGCACGGTATTTTTTCTTTAACTAAAGGGACTGGTGTACTTCAAGAGAAATGGTTGTTGCTTTTTCATGAATTGACTGTATTACTTGCAGTTTCAAATTGAAATAGTTTAAAGAAGCTTGAATTCTGATTTTTTTTTTTAATGTCTAAGTCAAAGTGAAAATACATGTGCATTGAAAAAGCAGTTTATATAATTTACAATTATATAAACCATAGTAAAATCATATCAAACACTCTACTCTTGTATTTCTCACATGAGCCAGTGATTAATGATAGTAACCTGGAAATAGAACTAGGGAATGTGCACACTTAAACTAAATTATCTTTCAAGTTTTGGTTTCTGATAGTAAACTATAATAATTCATGTTCAGAGTGACTCATTTCTGTCAGCAAGTTGTGGTGTAAGCTCAACACATATAAATGTTTATAAGCAACTGAATTACCACAATTAATCTTGCTATTGTAGTTTCATTTTCAAATAATTTTTATAGTTCATAGGTTTTTGTTCTTTTTTTTTTTAAGAGTCAAGGCTTGCAAATTATGTGATTAATCTACAAGCTGATATCATGATGTCAAAATGCAATTCGGGAAGCATAAACACAGAGACTGTGGAAATTAAAACGGTAAGACTGTGCTTTGTAGTATGGGAGAAGCAAGTTTTAATGTAGCACTGCAATGTGTTCTCCTATTTTATATTTAAAGATGCTTCAGAACCATAAAGTAACTTCCATGTGTGAGTTTATAGAAATTGACTGAATTTCTTCGGAAAGAAAAATTATAGTAGCTACTTCATATTATTCATAGAAGTTCAGGTATTTGTCATGAAACACTTACCCTGATACTTCTTATGAAGCTGAATATGATTAGAAATCTATTCAGTTTTTTAAAAGGATATGTATGTGTTTTTCTTGTGGATTTTATATTCAAACATGGTTGTATTGGTGAAATACGATTAGTTAAAAAAAAAAAAAAGTTGACACTAGAGGCTAGAATTAGAATTGAATTCATATGTTGTTCCAGATAGGAGATAGAAGTAAATGGTAAGGAAAATAAATGACAGGTAAATTAAGGTCATGGTTTAAATAGTATGCTTCAGTTTGAAATATGAGTTCAGCAAAAATAAGGAAAGAGGCTATCTTATTAAAACTACATAGCAGAAAAATGTGTTTTGATAATGTAGGGAAGACAGAAATGTATTTATTAGTTCCACTGGTGCTCACCTTGCCTTGCATCTTAGATCCATATACTTCATTCTTTATCTTTTGTCATCTCTGTTAGGTGACAGGAGTCTGCATAGCACCAATTCTACTCTGCTGATTAAGCAACTGCATAGTTAGGATTGTTGCACAGGCCTTGTGCACATCATTTTAAAAAATGAAAGTCAGAATCTGGCTGCCTGTCTGTGTTCTTTAAAAGAGAAACAGCCCCTTTCTGAACGTTTATTCTGAGTGCTTCATGCATTGGTATCACTAGAGATGTGTTACAAAACTGATTCTTGTTTTTACATTGTATTGCTTTATTTGTAAATGCCCTACAGCCTGTTTGTGTCATGCTGATAAATAGTGGCATAATCCTTTTGCATTTAACCATTTAGTGTGCAACAGCACAACTCCTGTGTGAACGATGACTTGCTGGCACTCTTGGTCGAGGTGGACTGATTGCAACACAAAGCATTTATTAGGCTATTGCCCCAAATCCAGGTTTGATCATAATGAATGTTACATGAAGGACTTCAGGGGTTTTCTGAGTCTGCTAAGTATCCTGTTGTACTCAATTTCTCTCCTACAAACAGACATTTAGGAGGAGTCTTCCAGGAATTTCACTTGTTAACTGTTGTACTGTTTGTAGAAGTGCTTCAGAATTAGCTCATCCAAATGTAGAGCCTCAATTTAACTTTCATTGTAATAAGCTCTTTAATGAAACTTTTTCTGGACAGCAGAAAGCAGCCGTTGTTGTGCTGATGTGCCTTGGTAGGCTATTAAAGACCAATGTTAGACTGGTTCTGTATCAGAAAAGTAGAAAAAATAGAATTCTCATAGTTCAAAATGGATATTCACAAAGAATGTTTCTGATTGTGCTAGGAAAACCTGGGAAGATGGTCCATAAAGGAATGCTTATATTTGGGCTTTGTAAGCATCTGCTTGGAAAGGAATGCATGTGAAATGCATTCTTTTTTTTCATTTAAGAATGTTGTAAGACCAAATGGAAAAGTTGCTGTTAGGCAGTGCATGATATAAAGATCTTAGAGGGATGAGAGAGAAAGAATGTCTCATAAGATGTGTTCTGTGTTAAAGACAGCACAATATAAAAGAGATTTCTGATTCATCTTACTGAGTAATATAGACAGTATGATGATTGAGTTTCGGACTTTTTTTTTTTTTGCAAATAAAACTTGGGGTGTTTGGTTTGGGATTTTCAAGTTCTGTTAAGAGAACTAAAGCTGCAGGAGTAATATTAACAAAATGCACTTCCTTTTCTGGAAGAAGTAGTGTGTACTTCTGGGCTGTCACTGGAAAAAGTAAAATCCTTTTTAAAAGTACACTTCTTTTAAAAGAAGGCTTAGATACCAGACAACATAGAAATATTGCAGGTTCCCCTAAATTGGGGCAAAACAAATTCTTCCTTCTGAATGCTTACAGTGTAAGTTGGTAGGTAACATTCTCAGTGACATTTTACACTTTATATATTAACATTTACATTAATTTTCTACTCTGTAATTTGTATTTTTAATATTTTACCTTTTTTTTTAATTTGTTCCTCCTTTACCCAAGTAAGAATTTTCTGTTAAATCATTCAGCAAGTTAATGTTTCATGTAGCACTTGAACATAGAAATTGCTATAAAGAAACTGCATTCAGAATCTTCAAGTGTTCATGTAAGAGAATATTCAAGCTATTCACTTTTTTTTTATAAATTGTTGTTTATTTCCTTTAGAGTATGTGGATTATTTTTACCTCTTGAGGCTGACTTGCTTTGGCTGATGCTGAGAGTGTTTTTAGAGGTTAAATTAGGCATTCCTGGACAAAGATGAAATCCTGAAGCGTCAGAAATAATGTTTGTATCACAAGGATTATATTAGGTACAAATTTACAAATAGGTACAAATTACGAATTTACAGGTGGGTACAAATTTATTAGGTATAAATTTACAAATCATTATAGAAAACAGATTAAATACATTGCAAATGGCAGTAAGAAATTTCTGTTAATATGAAATGGGTATAGTTTTGCACTAACTTGTGGATACAGAACAAATTACACTCACAAATGGTGATTAAAAACTTGAAAGTTGTATCCGCAGGACACTATTCTCTTCTCTGTGTACCTCAGTGCCATTCCATAAATGTTTTAAACTGTCCTCCAAGCAGGACTAGATCCAGGATGTTTCATTCCAGGTGAAGCCTCTGGTCAGTTTGGCTTGTATTCCTTAGTGCAGTAAACCTTGAATTTTTTGTGCGCCAGGGGATGGCTTCAAATTGGATAGAGTCATGTGACTGAAAAAGCCTACACCACAGTTCCAGATTTACTGCAGACTGGAAAAAATTGCTATTGCATGTTGCTGACTTCACTTCCAACACGGTGTATTTTTCTGAAAAACAGTTCTTTAAATGATGGAATAAAGGGTTAATTTTAGCTCTGCAATTCACTATCTGTTCACATAAATGTTCATTAAAATAAAGGCAATAGTTGTTAAGTTGTTAAGAGTCTGCTCCTAAAACTCTCAAGATTGATGGTCATTAAAGTGGAACTTCCACTATTATTTGAGTAGAACAGATGAGCTTGAGCACTGTGCTGCCTTATCCAGCTTCCATAATTAGTCCAGAGTCGCAGCAAGTGTGATTAGTTTCAGATGTTTCTCTCTCCAAGTTCAGCTTCAGCAAGTTCTTACAGTTTCGTGTTCTATCAGATTTCAAAATAATGCAGTGGACAAAGATGGAACATCTTAGCAAGTGTCTTTATTACCCAACACTGGCTGAGCAGGACTACTTTGGCTTTTTATTTTGCTTCACTGTTAGCTAGTTTCATTTAGCTCATGTTCAGTTTTCTGTCCAGAGATTCTCAACATATGTGCTTACGTCTCAAATGTTTTCAATTTAAAATTTGTTCTTCAAGAAGATATGTTCTTTCCCTTTTTATTTCTAGATGATCTTGTACTGCATTTCTTTTATTGAAGAACTTGATATTTTTCCTTGCTATTGAAATAGAGACTCTAGAATGATACAATTACTGCATTATTCTGGCTTACTCCCATATTACTCCCATATTGCCATTGATCTTGTCAAATCTTATATACTTCCAGTGCAAACCATAGAAATGAGGGCCAAGACTGGAAACCTTAGTGTACCAGAAAGAAACGTTGATTTGGGAGGATAACTTTTTACCTGACTTAGCTTAAATTTCCTCCCCCTATATATTGTCTTTCAAATGTATTGTGTCTCATGCAAGCTCTACCCAGATATAATTGCAGTGGCACACAATGCTGTTTTGATGGTGTGTACTTTTCAAGTTACAAATCTGCTTATACTTTTTCCTTCAAACTTCAAAGGGTGTTTTTTGAGAATGCTTTTTGGTCTCAGTGACATGATTGTATTTAAGAGAAGGTCTTCTGTGAAGGTACACAGAAGCCAAAGCTGTAGTTCAGAGTATATGTTGTTTCACAGCCTTTCCAGATCAAGTTGGAACCATATGTAAGCATAAATCCTCTTGCTTCTTACAGCAGGGTAGCTAAACTGGTATCACTGTTATTAGCTACATAACAGAAGATGTGAATTACTTGTAATATTTGATCCTGTACTTGTTTTTTATTAGTAGCCTTTTAAAACAAGGTTGACTTTCTCTCCTTAATTCCCTCCTGGTGATGTGATATAGCTATTTTACATGTTCCCAAAGTTGTATTTATCATTTGAAAAAGAAATACAAGAAGATGGAACAATAAACAGAGAGCAGGAGCTACTAATCTGAAGTGATTTATAAAATTCAAGTGGCTGGGCTTATATACAAGAATGATTGAGGAATCATCTTCAGCTTTTACTATGGAAAATGTTTGGGGGTTTTTTCCCTGGTCTGTTCTAGCAATTACTATGACAGTGAGGTCTCATTTTAAACAAAGCAAACATTTAGTTGTTTTTCACCAGTTGCTCTGTGTAAGTAGGGAAGCATGATTGGGACCCTTTCAATGAAATATTGTAGTCATGTGAAAGAACTTTGTGTTTCTTCAAACACTACAGGGGGTTTGATATACGATTTAAAGCCTGTTCCAACCCAAACTATTCTGTGATTCTAAGGATTTTTTTTGTCTGTGTTACCAACTAGTGCTTCCACTCACTGGAATACAAAAAAAGAAGCTAGATATATTAAAGGAGTGCTTCATCTATTAGCTTGGAGAAGGGGGTGTTGAGGATGACCTTTCCCTGCTTTTTCTCCCTTCTTCCCTGTTCCCCTGCACCTAAGCTGTCAGTTCATGCAAAAGCTTCACTGAGGCTAATAGTGCCCAAAATTTTCTGATGCTTTCTGCTGGTGTCTGGGGAAGATTGTGTGTCATGCTACTGTCCTTGCCATGTGACTGATTTTATCTATCAGCCACATTCTGATAAACATCAAGTACATTTGATGTGTGAATGCTCAGTAGATCAGAATGTCAGGGATGATCAGGTTGCTACATGCAGCTGTATACCACCTAAACCATTCTGTGATGACTATATCTTTCCTGCCAGCTGTCTCCTATGACCCAAAGCTTTGGAGTCCTGGTGGAGAAACAGCCACTAGTTCCAAGGAGAGAATGAACCAAAACATCTTTAGTTGTTCCAGATTAGAACACTCTGTAAAATTACTATAGTTGCATTGTTAGAACCTGTATGTGCTTGTGTGCCTTCTTTGAAATGTACAGAAACAATTTAAGAATCTACAGGAGTCTTTTTTTTTTTGTATTGCAATTGAAATGAATAATGACATAGTACTGATTTTGTGATTTGTGTAGACTGTGTTGTTCTTTATTTACAGCAAAATAAAACAGTATTGATCCATTTTATCTATTTAGGTAATCTGAAATACATGGGTTCAAATGGGAACATACATTACAGGAGTGAAAAGTGAATGAGGTTGCCATGAGTTTGGAGATTGTTGTAAAGCAACTGAAAAAACAATGTCAAGCATGTGATGTCATGTCCTGTGAAAACATACATTTGCTCCTTTTGAGTTTTTCTAAAGATTTTAAGGCATCTTTTTTTTTCTGGAATCTTCTCACTATGACAGTTTTTGTGATGCCCAAATAAAAATATCAGACAGTATTCCAGCAGTATCAGCACAGTTTTTATGTTAAAGAGGATCATTTTTGATGGGGGGGGGAAGTATATTTGTTGCTGATCCTAAACTCCCAAAGTTACATTTATACTTGTTCACTAAGTAACATTTACTACTAAATGTTTGTCTTCAAAAGATAAATACGTTTTTACAACGGAACTGTGTATAATGTTACTACTTCAGCTTAACCACACGGTCCTTCAGGGCTTTCCCTGCAACTTGGGGGGGAATGAATTGAGACCAAGCTTTGTCTGACCACTTGCTGTAAAGTGAAATTACTTCTGACGCTGCAAGAGGCGTGATCATGTAGTTCTGTGTATGGCCTTCTGTTTATTTTGCAATATATACCTGTGATGGAAAGTGAGATAACAGGTTTAGTCTCTTCTTTCAGAGCTTCCTAAAATTATTTAGTACTAATTTAACATAAGTGTCTAGACATGGTCCAGATTATAATATTTAATTTTAAAATACTAGCATATAACAGAGCAACAGTGTCATAAGTTATTAGTTGGAGACTATGAAACAAATCTAAATGAATACTTAATTACTGAGGCACATAATTGCTGGAGTTGGAAGGGACCTCTGGAAATCTAGTCAATGCCTTATTTTTGATGATTTATTATTTATTCTGTCTCTTTTCAGTTATTTCTGAAAACCATTACTGGTCTCTCTTAGATAGTGTATTATACTTTTCTCTCTTTATTTTTTTTATTCCTTACTTTTTTTTATTCCAATTCCAATTTACATTTGCAAAACTTAAGCAACTTTCCTGTTCTATAGAAAAGGGAGCACATTTCAGTGCAATAAAATGATAATTAGCTTTTCCTCATGTCTTTTAAATGAATTATTAAATATGAATTCATAAATTTTATGCATTTCTCAACCCATATTGATGCTAAAATTAATGTAGAGCATGTAGGACTTTTGATGGAAACTAACTTTTGAAAATACTGTTTTTTGAATGCGGTATGTATTCAGATTAAAGAGGGAGTACTCAAAATTTCTTAGATTTCATGTAGCATGTTTCTGTATACTTCAGCAATATTATTCTATGTCATCAGGGCATAATCACTTTCCTAGGCTAAAGGTTTTTATGTTGTGGGGTTTGTTTGTTTCAGTTGGTAGGTTTTTTTTCTTTTGTTTTGTTTGTTTTAAGTTTGGTCCTTCCTGACAAATAACAAATGTTTTTAACATGCAAACACACACACCGAGGATAAGAACTTCATAGCCTCAGTAAGAATGTGTTCTCTGGTGTTCAGTTGTCATGAAGTTCTGAATGCTTTGTTTGTTTATGAATCATAGAGTCTTTATGGAAGTTGGTGGTCAGCCTTGTAAGGATTCCATTCTCTATTAGTCCTTACCAGAGTCATCAGCAGTTATCTGTAATGTTTTTGCCAGTTTTTAAAAAGATAATCTCATCAGAATCTGATGATTTGAAAATTGATGTTCTTGTGTAGCTTCTGTTCTTTTCCTAGCAGTTAGAATAAAATGCCTGTTTGTGTGTGTTTAAAGCTTTAATTGGTCAAAGGACTTTTTGGTTGGAAAGAAAAATGGAAAATCTGATACTTGTGCCTGTGCCGTAAAATTCAATTTTTCTCCCCAGAAGTAAAGCTAAGATGGCTTAACTTTTTAAAGTGTAAATTTAAAATGAGATTCTGTAGGCTATAAATGGAACTTCATATTAAAATGTATGTGTGTAATTCGAAATGCCTAGAATGAACATTGTCCTGTAGAGTACAGCTCTTTTTGAAGGTTTGGGGTACTTTGATAAGCACACATCTTCAAGTGGACAAGTGCCTGTAAATTTAAGTTTCTGCTGAAAATAGTGTGAGAAGAAACACTTGTTTAAGTAAAATCAAGTAATGTCCTTTTCTTGATTAAAAAATTTCTCTTATTGCTTGGGATTGCAAGTATATTTAATACTGTTTCATTTTCTTCTCATAGTAGGCTGTGCTGGAACAAAAATGCAATGAAAGAAACACTGGATGAATGAATGAAAAGCCCTGCTTTGCAATCCCTCAGCATGGCGGGACTGCAGCTCATGACCCCTGCTTCCTCCCCAATGGGTCCTTTTTTTGGACTACCATGGCAACAAGAAGCAATTCATGATAACATTTACACACCAAGAAAATATCAGGTACTGGCAATAGTAGTAACAGTACTAGTAGCATAAAAAAAAAGTACAATTAAATCCATTCATTAATGGAAAAAGAACAAGAGCAGGTGGAGAAAGTGTGCATGACAGCACAGTCAGGACATGTCTCTCTTAACTCCACCTCTTGGGAGCTAATTCTTTAGTTTGGCTTTGTTTGACATTTGTTATATCCCCCCTTCCCTCTTCTCAGTTTGCGCTAACAAGCAGAACAGCTTTTAAGAGGGACAAATGAAATGTGCCTCTCAATTGCATGCATACGTCATGCCTTCTTTCACCTCTCGCTTTGTCTTCCATATTATACAGTAATTTTGATTTTTGGTTCACAAACTGGTCAAAGCAGCCCTCTAAAGTCAGAAACCCCATCAGGATACTCTGATTTTTCACTTTAAAGAAAATTGAGTTCTAGATTATCAGTTCTCTTTGCGCTGCAGAGGTGCCCAGAAGTGTTTTGTTAGCATTACTGAGAAACTTGGATCACTTTGAGCTAGTCTCCTTGATTGGACTGAATTGATGTCTGCAATGAGATTTAAAAGCTGTAGCTTCTTTCTTCACACCATGTATATAGCAACAGAATCATCTATTGGAAAGACAGATTCAGAAAGCTACCTGAAAGCAGATTGTGGTACTCAAGGATTTTATATTTAAAAGCTGGAATATGCGTAGTGTGTTAATATTTTTGAAGGATTATGAGAATGCATTGTTATGAAAGAGATGTGTTAATTATATGGCACTTGAAGGATCTCAAGTGATACTATTGACTTGTACTTGTCTATAGTTTATCACTCTTGTTATTTTTTGTCAGCTTTTTCACTGCATTGCTGCAAGTAAGGACATTATTATTTTTTAAATCTAGGTTGAACTGCTTGAAGCAGCTTTGGATCATAATACAATAGTCTGCTTAAACACTGGCTCAGGGAAGACTTTTATTGCAGTACTACTCACTAAAGAGCTGTCCTATCAGATCAGGGGAGATTTCAACAAAAATGGAAAAAGAACTGTGTTCTTGGTCAACTCAGGTAAGAGGAAATGTTCCTAAACACACTGCTTATACTTCCATGGAATATTCCGTAACAGAAGTTCCATGAAAGCAAAGTTGAGAGAAACTTTTGTGTAAAGTCTTCAACAGCAAGAATGTGATGCCTTTCATCTTTTGTTTCATCATCTGTTTAATAGAATCTGTTTATATATATAACATAGTCTTCTTTCTAGTTTAAAGTTGAATCTGAAGTGCAATTTAGTTACCCATCTGTTTCCTTGATGTGATTTTGCATAGAGGCAGTTGCCATGTACACATGGTTTAACATTAGTCAAAGCTAAAGATCACATTATGAAATGTGGTGCTAGGTCATATGACACACATCTTATAAATTAAAAGTATGAGAAGACCTTTATGTAAATGAGATGATTTTTTTTTTTTTTTCCTTAAGCAAATCAAGTTGCTCAGCAAGTGTCAGCTGTCAGGACACATTCAGACCTTAAAGTGGGAGAGTATTCAAGTTTGGAGGTAACTGAATCATGGACAAAAGAGAAGTGGAGTCAAGAATTCTCTAAGCATCAGGTAATGTATTAAGTAAAAACCATAAGTAAAGCATACAGAAAGTTCGTTTGGACCAGAAATGATTCTTTCCAACTATACATTCAGTCTTTATTAAAAAGAAATCTATCATATTGGTAATATTTGTATGTTAACTTTGAGGCAAATGTATGTAGATGTTTTCAGGTTGTTTTTAAAAGGCCGTCCTGTAAGTGCTTTGTGTTCAATCTCCCTGACTTGTTCATTATGTTGATTGCAGAAGAAATTTTGAGTGTGTATACTATACCTTAAATGCTGTTAAAATTTTATTAAATGTTAGGGTTTTGGGGTTTACTTTCTGGTGATTAGTAATGCTCTATGGGATATGTCTGAGAAACTCTGGCAGAAGAAAGTGTTAATATACTAAAGTGTTACTGAAGTGTGAAGTTCAAATTGAGTGTAAAAACTACATAATTTTATCAACAAACTCAACTTTTATGTGTTAGTGTACAAAAAATAAGTTTTTCTTTTAAAAAGGATTCTAATAACATCCTGTTCATGTGACAGCTGCAAATAGTTAAGAGCTTATGAAGAACTGTCTTGCCAGAGACATGATGATGGGACACATAAAAGGACACTAACTTTAATTTATTAGGATTTAATGATACTTGTTCTGTGTGCTCTGATTGGTGTTGAGATTGTCTGTTGTATTCACTTCCTAACTAGGCATGTGACAGGAGAGATACAGACACATCTATATAGATATATAGATATAAATACACCCCCATTCAGACAGATGGCTTTCTCCAGTAGAGAATGTTTTATTCTCTTTTGTCCTTACCTGGTGCAGGTGGATGAATAGGGGTTGATAGGTGCCAGTGCTGTCTCACAAGACCTGCAGAAGGCTTTTCCTCCTTCACCTTGACCTCAAACAGCTTGTGCTTTTCTTGTACTGACTTTTTTTTCCTTTCAACCTAGGTTCTGGTTATGACGTGTCATGTTGCTTTGACTGTTTTGAGAAACGAATATTTATCCCTGTCAAATATTAATCTTCTGGTGTTTGATGAGTGCCATCTTGCAATCCAGGATCATCCATACCGTGAAATTATGAAGGTGCATTTACCGTGTGAATGTTTAATAAACTTGGTTGAGGAGGAAAAGCCAGTGAGAGAGCTGGAGAATTGGGAACCTTTTAAGGGGACATTTGCTAACAAAAAAAATATTAGTGGAACCTAATATTAGTGTTAGCATGTTCCTGGGACTGTAAAATTACTGTCTTAAGACTTCTGAGATAGTGTGTGGCAGAAGAATTATGTATTTACTGTATTTTACAGTGGGGATTAAAGAAAAATCTATCTTTAACAGACAAGCTAAATTTATTGAATTAAGGGAATTTTTAAAATTTATTAATAAAATATTTGAGTTAGAGAATGGGATATGCTAATCATCAGTTTGTATTATTTTTAAAAATGCTGGTCTCTAAAGGTGCTTCTGGGGCTCATTCCAGAGTATTATTGGTTCCATATCATTTTTTGCTTATGAGAGATACCTACATATGTATCTTTCCAGGTCTCTTTTCAAGTGCATATGCCTGTTTATATGGCATGGAAGTATTTTGTTATATATTGTAAGTGTGACAAGGATATTCTGTTTAATGCTAACTGTTCCTATTTTTCCATGTTGTAAATATTTACCTTTAAGTGTCACGGCTGTTCAACTTTCATTCAGTAGAAAAGAAAATACTAATTTAATGTTTGGTTCCTTTTAAGACACCTGCTATTGAAATAAAAGTTTGCAGCCAAAGCATCATAAATTTGCAGGTAGATTAACAGGATACCTGTCGTAAATAATTTGATTTTTTTTTCACAGATCTGTGAGGATTATCCATCATGTCCTCGAATTTTGGGATTAACAGCTTCCATTTTAAATGGGAAATGTGATCCTGCTGAGTTAGAGGAGAAGATCCAGAAACTGGAGAAAATTTTGAAGAGCAATGCTGAAACTGCAACTGATTTGGTGGTCTTAGACAGGTATGTTTTATAATGATTTTTGGTAAATTGATGCCTGTGTTTTCATTTTGGGCAGAGGAATAAACCAGTAGCAATATTTTGTCTTCTGAATTTTAGAAAAGTTTGTGTGTATATGATGCTTCTATTCCATATAGGGTGGAGATGGAATGTTAAATGGTTTTTGAGTACAAAGTCTGATTGGCCTTGGCAGGGAGAGATTTTCTGTAGTTAAAAAACAAAACAAAAAAGATGCAACAAAACAGATCCTCAAACAAAATAACCCAAACCAAAACAATTAAAAACACCCCTCAACACACCACCAAGCTAAAAAACTGACATTTCACAAAATATTTCTGAACTTCTAAAATTCAGTCTTTTGTGTAGAGCGTTAACTGTTTCATGTCCAGTGTATGCCGTAATGTCACTATTTAGGAAAATGTGGCAACATCCACAGTGCAATGTGCTCTTAATGCCAGAGTAGTTGCCTTTTTTTTTTTGTCCCCCCAGATGCATTGCCTGGGTTTTAAAGGCTAATGAAAGATAGAGGGAGATTAGAGAAAGTAGTAAATACTTAAATGACAGAGCAAGTGGCTTAAAGAATCTAGAATCCTGTGAATGTTGTTTAAACTAAAGTTGGTGATAATGCTATGAATTTTAGGGAAATTAGGGTGAAATGATTGCTATGTAGCATGTTTTCTTCTGCCAACTGTACTGTATTGTTGAGTTTCAGACAAAGCTAAAGGTGGTTTTTCCATGTTACAGAACAGGTGTTTCATCCATGTGTAAATGTTTTAAATGCATTTTTTTTAACTTTTGTGAACCATTTCTTTTTAAGAATTTCTTGCTTCCACTCAGGAGTAGTAATTACTTGCATAAATGTATATATAGACATGAATTTACATGAAGTGGATTGGTTTTCTTTTGTATAGCAAGAGAGTGCACTATGGAAAAACAAGTGAGAATGTTGATGAATAAATAGAATTTACTTAAATTTTCCAATATTTGAAATGAGGATAGCAATGTTAGTCTTCTTAGGAGTGTATTCAAAGAGTATCTAGAATGAAGTAGCTCAGTATTTTCGGTGGTGGAAGTTTTTCTGAAGTGTTTAACTGTATAACTTTTAATAATTATTGATTCATGGTGTTCTTTAATACACATAATTTTGCTGTTGTGTTTGCTGTATAACCTTAAGAGCTGAAATACCTCTGGCTTTCAGAAGCTCTATTTAACTTGATCTTTCCCCTCATTAAGATATACTTCTCAGCCATGTGAGATTGTTGTAGACTGTGGACCATATACTGACAAAAGTGGGTTGTATGGAAGATTATTAATGGAATTGGATGAAGCACTTGCTTTTCTAAATGACTGCAACATATCTGTACATTCAAAAGAAAGAGATTCTACCTTAATTTCTAAGCAGGTAAGGATATCAAGAAATGTGAGAAACCTGGGGAATAGAAATCTTACTACAGTTTTTCTTTGCCATGTATGTTACATAACTGAAACCTTCATAGCTAGCCATCCTTGATTATCTGAAGCAAACAGACTTCTGATTTTTGTGTTCATTAACGTGCAGTTGTTTTCATACATGAGTGAGGCTTCAATGTCAGGTACTGATTAGAATTTCATTTAGTTTGAGGTTCAGATTTGTATAAAACAGTTCTGCACCCTTATGTTATAGGTCCTTATCTCTGAAGGCAAGAATTTGACATTTCCACAATCTCCTATTAATTCAGTACAGAAGAGGAAATAATGCTTCAGGGAGAATTTGGACTGTACCCCATTGTATTACAAGTTGATAAAGGAAGAATTTAGGCAAAAATTCCTGCCAGAGATGTACAGTGTCTGTAGTTTATCTTAGAACAATATTGGACTAGTGCCGCATCTTGCTTGAACGGAATTTGAATCTCAGGCTTGCAACTGATTTTCTCTGTGTTTGCCCCTGTGTTGTCTTGACCTTTGGCAGAGGATGGTCCAGAAGGTGTGGAGTGTTAAGCAGGTACCTCTCACACAGGGGTCCAGGTACCCTTTTTAACCCTGCTTGGCCTTCCTGGTTTGGAATTGCCTGCTAAGTTACCACTGTGTCAGTATATAAGTTGTTGAACAAGAAGTCAGTAGTGAGTCACTACTGTGACTATTCCTGTAATAGTTCACAAGAAATTTGGAGAATATATTACTTTCTTCAGCCCAAAATATTCCAGTTTTCTTTAGCATTCTTAAAACTGAGGGCTGTGACACTGTCTATAAAATATTATTTGTGCCAGAGGGGAAGATTGCACATAAGGCAGCTTATCACAGTGCATGGGAATTGAAAGTCCTGGTTACTTTTGTGCTAAACTTAAACCATAATAGGCTAAAATACATAAGGAATGCTGGCTGGAGGCGATCTTCATGACTTTCAGACTCCAGAAGAGTGGATTAACTTCAATAAATCTAAAGCTTGCAACCCTCTTGCTTGTTTTAAGCCAGTAGCTCTCCAAGAAGATGGAGGCACCCATATTAAGAAAATAATTGAGTTTCAGACTGTGATACTTTTTATCTTGGCAATGTAGACTATCAAGCCCCTGTATGCAGTTACAATTAGTGTAGATGGTTTTACCCTTAAGTCTTAGAACTAAATAACTTCACAGAGGATAGCACAGACTCAAGAGGATGATAGTCTGATCTTTCTTTCCTCACAGAAGGGAAGAAGGAAGAGAAATTAAAGCAGCAGCTGAAAACCAGCATCCTGATTGTTACAGTTCAGTTGTAGTTCTTCAGGTACAATATAGGGCATCCAAACAATAAGTCCTTTTAATGGTGTTATCAGTGTACCCCATTTCTGAATTCCTAGTTTATTGTCTGACAACTTCACTCTTCTGGAGGAAACAACTTCTCATCAGATCAGTTTATGATGGTACTTAAATGCCTATTCTGTTTTCTATGAATAGGATATAGTTCTCTCTTTTTAATATTCTACCCACACGTACAAACCACTGTGTTCTGTTTTTCCTTTGAAAGGATAAGACTTCCTAAGGCTACCTGAAGGCTACTGTGGAACTTTGTGATTATATACTTCTGAAACCCTGCCAGCTGTCAGTAGTAAATAAAGTAAAAATGCCCAATAAAGTGTTTATTCTATTAGTTCTGTGTTATATAATAAAGATAAGAATTTTTGCTTTGTTTATCTAGCTGCTTCAAAAAGTATTCTTTTTAGTATACATTTCAAACTGCAGTTCTACAAAATGGCAAAATTTTGATTAAGCTTGGGGTTTTTTGGAGTTTCAGAAATACAGTTTGGAGTTGATTGGTAATTATTTAAGGAGGGGGGGGGAACTTGCTCCATTAGAAACACCAAATTTCCCAAGTTCATCTAAATAAGAAAAGCAGACTTCTGCATTTTTTTTTAAAGTAGAAAAATGTCATAATCCTTACAAAGACTGTGATGTTAGAGAGTAAAGCCCCTAGTCTTAAATGCATAGTTCATGAATGTACTCTTTGAACTGATACTTGAATTCATTTGTTGTAGATATTGTCAGACTGTCGAGCTGTGTTGGTTGTTCTGGGACCGTGGTGTGCAGATAAGGTAGCTGGGATGATGGTGAGAGAGCTGCAGAAGTATATCAAACATGAACAAGAGGAGCTGCACAGGAAATTTTTATTGTTTACAGACACTTTCCTAAGGAAAATACATGCACTCTGTGAAGAGCACTTCTCGCCTGCCTCACTTGACCTGAAATTTGTGACCCCAAAAGTAATAAAGCTGCTTGAAATCTTGCGCAAATACAAACCATATGAACGGCAGCAGTTTGAAAGTGTTGAATGGTATAACAATAGGAATCAGGATAATTACGTATCTTGGAGTGATTCTGAAGATGATGATGAGGATGAAGAAATTGAGGAGAAAGAGAAGCCAGAGACTAATTTCCCATCTCCCTTTACTAATATTTTATGTGGAATTATTTTTGTGGAAAGAAGATACACAGCAGTTGTTCTAAATAGGTAAAGCTTTTTATTTAAAAAAAGAAATATCTTCTGAAGGAAAAAGGCAGACTCAGCTGCCAGGGTGTTAATATCATGAATATGTAGGGGATTGCCTTGTATTTTCAGAACTCATATTCATAAAGTTGGTATAGGAGATCATGTGGAATATTTCTAAAGCATACGGGAAGAGAATATGTCTTTGAAAGTTGTACTCAAGGACTTGTTTCAGACCTGAGTTTTTAATTTGATTCTTTTAGAAGGCAAAATGTGGCATATTGTACTAAACCTGTAAAATAAGCATATATTGATTTGTTGTAATTGGTCTTTAGATTTATATTTTCAGTGGATGTTGGAAACTTCTCTAGCCTACTGAGTTCAGTACTTTCAGAAATCTCACAAGTGCCCTACTAAATCAAAGTATTACATGATCCAAGTCTAGAGAAAATCAAATTCAGCCTTGCACAAATATCGCTCAAGATTTACCAGTGCTACTTTCACAGTGGATGTTTCTAAAGCACCTATTTAGTCAAACACTAAGTGCTTTCTTAAAGTCTCCACCAAGAAAAATAAGAATGTGGGAGTAATTGCCAACTGGCAATATTGTAGTTCCTTATCAGTTCGTATTCTTGAGTGTGATACATGTTACATATAACACTGAATTGTTAAAAGCTGTTTCCACAAACTGTGAATGAAATGATTGATTCACCTATCCTGGTTTTGGTTTTTGGTAGGTTTCTCTGATAGTGTAGCAAATGTCCTGTGTGAGGTGTTCCTTGCATTCTGGAAACCTCTAAGTCTGACCCCTCTGTTGGTACATTTTAGCTCGAGTTAATAAGTGCATAACATATCCTTTGATCTGCAGACTTGCCTACGTGTTTTCATCAACTTTTATTTTTCCTCTTTTCCTTTTTTGCATTTTAAATATGTTCACATAAATCTGCAGTATGAGGCAAACCAAGCTGTTCAGCAAAACGAACATTCTCTGTTAATAAGTCCTGAAGAAATAATACTAACAGAATCTTTTGCTGAGCTGAAATGAGTATTTCATTACCCTACAGGGAATGAACAGAATTCTGAAAACATTTTTCTTCTCTGTTAAGTTATGAATGTGATTTAAATCATATTGGTTTTCCATTGTACATTCTCATATTCCAAGATTTATACAATATCCTAGCTGCTGTTGAACCTGACAGAATACAGACTCTAGATGAAATAGGTGATCAAGTTCTGCCATCTTTGAGCTTTAGGCACCTTGAGTAGAGGTTATTGGTGGCAAAATATAAAATTATATGTAACTTTTTATCCCCTTCTGAAAGCCAGCTGCCAGACTCTCAAAATGCACCTTTACTTCATGTAGCAACTGATTTCAGAAAACCTGATATTGTATTGACAATAAGAGTGGAACTGCTGGAATTAAGACTGGAAGCCTTTGGTGGAGAAGCTCACTGTAGGCCCTCTTCAAAGAGTGCATTTAATTCAAGGGCCTTTGATGATGACAACTATACTTATGCTATATATAAGAAAAAGACTCTCTACTGAATGTTAAAGTCTTGAGTGTTTGAATTGGTGTACCACAGTTGCACTAATTCAGTATGTGTCATTAAATGGAACTGAGTTAAAAAGAAGTACAATTTTTCTTGAAACATAGTTATCATAGTAGTCTTTAGAATACCATTTTATGAAATCCAGGATGAATGAAGAAGGGTAAAATCCATGACATGAGTTGTACTTTCTGTTTTTGTTATTACAATCAGTTGATGGAGTGGCTCGCTCACTATTTAATTTGGTGTATGCAGTTGAGGTCTGATGCCTCTACACTCCTTTTCAGAATAGAAGACATTTTCTGAAGTCCAATTTCCTTCCATTTGCATTGCAGTGCTTCTTAGCACCCTTAAGAGAAGGGAAAGCAGAAGTCCTTATATCTGTTTGAAAAACACTACTTGTGTTACAAGTTACTGTGTTACTACACTACTTGTAGTAACAAGTAGGTTTTTTTAGTCACAAGGTTGAAGTCCTATGTTTCTCAGGAACTTGGCAAAGATTTGCAGTGAAATGTTCGTTCAAATGCTTTTAATTGTCCATTTCTACACAAGTGAACTAAAGTAAGAATGTTTGAGATGTTTAGTAGGTACTAAGTTTGTATGACCTCATAGAAATGCCATGTTGAAAAAGAAATACAAAAAAAAGTTCTGTCCAGTTATTAACCCATACTTTCTTAGAGTGTCTGTCTCAAGAGCCTAGACTTTCTGCATACAGAAATGTAACTCCATTTGGCCTTGAACTAGCAACCCCTATTTGCACTTTAGCACAGGAGGATCCTTCAGGTCTGTTCCCCTAGGGATGGCAAGCTGTATGCCTCTTTTTTGGCCTCTTGCCTATCTCCCTGTTCATTCCAGTTTTAACAGATGACAGAGGAGGAAAGCCTTCAAGGTGTTTTATGTACCCATAAATTTTGTATACAGTGGGGACTAGGAAAGGGTGCAAGACTTCAGTAGTTTTCCAGGGGTAGAAAGAGCAGGGAGAACTTTGCCATTTTCCCTCTGGTTTGGCAGTGGTGCTGGGCAGATGGGTAGGCTTGTAGCACAGCATCCATATACTTCCATGTGAGGAAGAAGTGCTAGAGATGTTTTTGGGAAAGGTTCGAGTTACTGCTGGAAGTGTAGCGAGGCAGACTGTTCTTGGGCTGTGGGGAGCACCTGGTAATGGGCATGATGGATATGCTTTGAGCAGAGTAGTACTGGGATGGCTGTAGTGGCACATGCAAGGGATTATTTGCTGTATATAATCCCTTGGTTTTTATTTCCTGCTCAAAAGCTTGTTACAGTTGAGTAATTCCAAATTCTGTTCATCCTGAAAACTAATCAACTAATGATGCTCCAGCATACTTACTTAGATTGCACACTGTAATTGTGGTTTTAAATCCATAAATGCCCCGTTCTTAGATTTAGTGCATTATTTAGGTGAGCAATCCTAATACTTTATCTGTGAAATCAGAGCACTGCAGAAGCCAGCCTTTTCTGCTTCTGTAACATAAAAAATAAACTGAGCTGAAACAAAGTGAGGGCATGAATGTTCCTCACATCCCTGTTGAGTATTCCTTTTAAAGAATTGTATTGTGTCCTCTATTTCAGTTAATTTCACAAGTAGGGAACATCTCACCATGTAGGCTGAGCATCACTTGAGAAAAACAGGTCAGCATTTTGTCACCAGTATATTTGAATATGATGTATATTCTAATATTAAGTACAATTACAATCTTAGATTTTAACCTAGAAGTTAACATTTTATACTTTTATATCTTCTAAAGTCAGCTAGAGCTTACAGAAAAAGATTTAACAAAGGAATTTTGAGTGCTTTAACAACAGGAAGCCTTAGAGTAATAGATTGGTTTAAAAATATCTAGTTTTACCGTGGTAGGTCTGAAATGTGTGTGATGCATGAGCACTCCTTGTGTTTCTGTATGCAGTCTGTCTTGTGGTAACCTTACAGAGGTTTTCAAAAAGACTGCAGTTGATTTATGTATTAACATGACTTAATTGTCATGCTTCCACTTTTCCTTTTAATGTAGGTCTTAAAAATAATAGATTTTCCTTCATTTTGTAGGTTGTGTAACTTCTAAAAACACATGTAATATTTTTAGGTTGATAAAAGAAGCTGGCAAGCAAGATCCAGAACTGGCTTACATCAGTAGCAATTTTATAACTGGACATGGCATTGGCAAGAACCAGCCTCGTAGCAAGCAGATGGAAGTAGAATTTAGAAAACAGGAAGAGGTAACTTCAAGAAAAGAAAAATTTAAACTGGCAGTACCCTTTTTGTGTGTCTGTGTGTGTCTTTGAAAACAAATCAGTAGGGAAGAGTCTGGGCCACAGTCACTGGAAGTTTATGGCTTTCCTTAACAAATATGCATACTTACTGGAGATACAGATGTTTGTAAAACAATAAAAGCATGTTTGGAGACATTGTCATGTAACATTACACAAATATAAATTAAAACTTCATGTAAAACCATGTTTATATCTAGTCAGATCATTATCTAATTTTTCTGCATTGAATATAAAGAATGTCAGGCTTACTGACATTTTCAATAGTTAAGCTGATTTTAATATTTATCTTTTCTAAATGTGAATTTGATTAATCATTAAATGTTAAAAAAACCCACCCTGATTTTACAGCACTTAAAGCTCATCCTAGCTGGGTTGTGCTCCAGACATCACACTTTTCCTGAGTGTTGTTTCATATACAGTATAAATATCAGAAGTGTCAGCTCTAGAATGCACTCTATGCCCCGATGATGCTTCAGCCTTAGGAATGTTTGGGAAAAGATGGTGTCCTAAAAGCAACATTTGTTTTTTTCTGTAGTACCACAGATGAAAACTTGTAAGTAAATAGAGGGGATCCTCTCCATTGCTAGGGGTTATAGTAGCTTCATGTGATTCCCCATCCATGATTTTAGTCCTTGAAATCTTTTGCTTCTGATAAATAGTCTTGTTTTGTTTCTGAAAAGATTCTTTGTACTAGTTTTGTATTTTCATGTCTGGACATGTTTTGGGGGTGTTCGAGCCACTGATCTTGATTTTACTGGCTTTTGTTGAATCTCATGATGGAAAAAGATCTTGGACTAATATGTCAAATTTGTCTTCATTACTTTTGCAGGTTCTTAGAAAATTTCGAGCACACGAGACCAACCTACTTATTGCTACAAGTATTGTAGAAGAGGGTGTTGACATACCAAAATGCAACTTGGTGGTGCGTTTTGATTTGCCCACAGAATACCGTTCCTATGTGCAGTCAAAAGGAAGAGCTAGAGCACCAATTTCCAATTACATTATGTTAGCAGATACAGACAAAATCAAAAGTTTTGAAGAAGATCTTAAGACATACAAAGCCATTGAGAAGGTATGAGGTCAAAGGAACGGGACTGGTTTTTTTTAGTGTGTCACAGTACTTTTTCAGGGAAAAACCTATCATTATGTTCTGTTCTTGAAATGTTAAGATCCTCCGAAACAAATGCTCAAAATCTGTTGATGCCAATGAAACTGAAACTGAACCCATTGTTGATGATGATGATGTCTTTCCACCCTATGTATTGAGGCCAGATGAGAACAGTCCAAGGGTTACTATTAACACTGCTATTGGACACATAAATAGGTAAGAGGTATATTCACTTCTTTCTTCATGTCATTGAATGAAAGGTTTCGTAGTTGATCTTGCAACAGGGATGCATGGGCTGGGGCATTCTACACATTTCCTGTTAGGCATTTTGACAGAATCTTCTCTCCTAAAGAAAGTAGTCACAGGTTTGAAGGGATTATTTGCTTTCTTCATCCTACCAGAGGTTCTAGCTCTGATAATAACTGCAGTGATGTTGATTCCTGTTTAATTAAAAGCTTATCTGAAAACATTCAGCTTCAAAATGTGTAGTGAATTTGCATTTTTGCTCTTGTCAAGCTACTTTTAAAAATAAATAAAAGAACTGTTAAAACCATAGTTAAATCTCAGGTCTAATATTCACGTTTGTAATAGCAATCTTGTTGTCATCTTTACAAACAAAACCACAATAATTATAGTCCATAAGACAGGATGGGAACTGCTCAAGTACCAGCTCTGTAAGGCGATGGTAATTGGAGTATGTTCTCAGTGGTAGGAAGACAAAAAAGACAAGGAAGAAGATTCAGGGAGCTGTGGACCAGTCCAGTTAACTATAGTGATATTGAATGCTATGGACCAAGTCCTCGTAGCAGCAGATTACTGGCCCATAAAGAAAAGGGGATGGGCAGAAACCAACCAAGTTTTACTGGGGGATTTTTATCTCTGGTGTCTTTATAAAGTGGTTGACTTTATAAAAAGCAGTGAATGTCATTTACTTAAGTTTTTGATGAAATTGCCAGTGACTTCTTGAGATGCAGACCATTTTGATGGACTGCCTGGTAGATAAAGCCTCTCAAAGCAGTCAGATTTGAAGGATGAATGGCAGATGGTAAATGTTTTAAAGATTGTCTAGCAGCTGCTCATATGTGGCATTACTTCTGGACTGTTAGGAGGTCCAGTTTAACATGTGGATGTTAATAACAAGTTGGGATAGAGGGAAGTCAGTACAAGGTAGGAAAGGCGGGAGGGAGAAATCGTAATAAACAGGAGGAATAAGACAACAGTAAAGTTAGGAGACATAATGGGGACCCTGGGACCTGGCAGGAAATAGCTTTGTGCATCATTACGAGCTGGAGTGACCTTTGTGGAGACCAGTTTATGGTAAAGGACATGGAGGTCTTCTGCTCAGAAGTTGGTTGAATATGAGTCAGTAGTGCACCTTTACAGTGCTCAGTAAGCCTGAAGTCATCTTTTCTAACATTCATCCCAGTAAGGTGAGGTTGCACTGAAATGTGTTTAGGTTTTGATTTGCAGATTTTCATGATGTGTAAAAAATGTTTTGTGAACTTAGGTACTGCGCTAGATTACCAAGTGATCCATTTACACACCTGGCTCCCAAGTGTAAGACCCGGGAACTGCCTGACCATACGTTTTACTCTACTCTCTACCTGCCAATCAACTCACCTCTTCGAGCTTCAATTGTTGTAGGTATTTGGGGAAGGAAAAGCATGGAAATACATGAATATGTTGGGCTAAGAATTAGTCTCTGCTGTTTCTGCATTAAGTTTCACTCTTGGTAATGAAAACTATTTTTTTCTGTAACTGGTTTTAGATGACTGTCTGTTTTTGTTGCAATTTGTTTTCCATCAGTTACTGTTTATGCCAAAGACAAAAATATTTAGATATTCTTCCCTGTACATTGTTGTTTCATGCACTTGTCCTTTATTGGTTTTGATAAATAGTACAGTTAAGTTCTTACAATTTTGGTTTCCATGCAAAAAAAAGCTTGAATATCTTCACAAAACTGCCGTCAATGTGTTTTTTTACCAAAAATTTTGCTTGCCTCAAATGCTTATGTTAAACTAAAAATGCGTAAGTAACTTGCTAGCAAACCAAAGTTTTTACAAAGTATTTAAATGTTTATAGGGCCCTCCAATGAGTTGTGCAAGACTGGCTGAGAGAGTTGTTGCTCTTATTTGCTGTGAAAAACTGCACAAAATTGGTAAGAACTGGAAAAGCAACTTCTTTGTTAAAGTATATTTTGTAGTTGAGAAATTGCATATGGTATGGATGTTATATATGTACATGTCCTTCTGCTGTAGCTATCTATTACAGCTTTCTTTTGCTTGCCTTGTCTTGTGAAGTGGTCATGTACTTACTAATTTAGCTTACACCTTGTAAGCTGAAGTTAAATTTTCCAGGGAAATCTTGTTATTTAACAAATGTCGTGTTAAACAGCAAAAGCAACGTTAGTACAAGACACAAAGATTTTGGCACTTAATATACTTTACAGGGGAAAAGAGTCTTCTCTAGAGGATATTGATTATAGGTCAGGGACTGCATCCTGCAGCCAAAGGAACACAGTTTTTAAAGTGAATAGTGACAAAATCTGAAATACACAAGCCTAAATTACAATACACAAGCTCTCTCTACTGTATGCTAAGCCATGGTCCAAAAATGGGACATTGCAGGACTACTTCAGCTCTTTTTTCTGTTAAGTATAATGGAGCATGTTCTTCATTGTGGAACATTTTAAGGGTAATTCTGTGTTACTGGGTTTTTTTTATGAAATACAGAAGTATTCATGTATTTTTTTTAAGCAAAAAGGAATTTTGTAGGTCTGGGGTTTGTATTTCTTTCCTGAGTTAAAACTTTTTGAA
Organism: Cyanistes caeruleus; assembly: GCF_971803275.1. Taxonomy (NCBI): domain Eukaryota; kingdom Metazoa; phylum Chordata; class Aves; order Passeriformes; family Paridae; genus Cyanistes; species Cyanistes caeruleus. The sequence goes on along the minus strand of NC_141706.1, from coordinate 54,244,297 downwards.
CACTGATTTCATACCAACAAGTACATCCAAGAGTGGCACCCTGGTGGTGGCTCAACTCAGTGTTGGAAATGCACATTCAACAACAGTAATTTGCTTTTTAGAATGATAAAGAAATAGGAATTTTCACTCTTCCTTTTTATAACTCCATGTGAGTGATTTTAAAATAAGTCAAAGATCACTTTTTATGGACAAAAAGAATCCTTGGCTATTTTTGCTACCTAATTTATTTTTGTAATTAAATGTAAGAGGTTTTTTACTACAAATAAGCATTTTTGCCCAAAACTCTGTCTTTATCACTCTTTCCTAAAGTTGCACTTTTGGAGCCATGCTCCATGTATTTTAAAACCTTACATGTAAAGTGCTTTTACAAGCAATCTCACTATTTGTAGGATCTGAAGGAACCAAGACGTGATTTTTCATAATGCTATTTCTTTATACTTTTTCATAATATTCAGGTGAGCTGGATGATCATTTGATGCCAGTTGGTAAAGAAACGGTTAAATATGAGGAGGAACTTGATTTACATGATGAAGAAGAAACCAGTGTTCCAGGAAGGCCAGGCTCTACCAAACGAAGACAGTGCTATCCTAAAGCTGTTCGTATCATTTACTGCTGTCCAGATATCTAATGCTTTAGCTGATTAGAAATTTTTAGAAGTCTTGTATTTGCAGTAGAAATACTTTGCTGTCCTGATTCTGTGGAAGCCTGCAGTGCTACTGGAGTTTATGGTACCACATGCTTTGGAAGCATGCCTGTAAGCTCAAAGAGCATTCACTTAACGTAGAGCTCATTGGCAAATACTTACTTGCCTTGTATGAAAATAACTGAGCAAAATAGTCCTGCATTAAAAATCTGTAAAATCTTTACCATATTACTAGCTTTCAGGACAAATAATTGAACACTTAAAGATGTGCCCTGGGCTAAATACAGAAATATGTTTGGGGGGTTTTTTTTGTTTTTTTTTTTTATTATTATTTTTGGATGCTTGGTTTAAGTTTGGCAAGTTTACTTATTGAACACAGAATTTCATAATTCCTGGTCTAAATCTTAAAATATCAAATAAATGTACTTTTTATTTTTTCTTTACTTTTAAAGTAGTTCTAAATATTATACTTTAATATTATACTTGATCTGTTGAAAGGGTCACCAAAAAAAATACAGCTCTGTGTTAAGTAATATATTCACAGTGTGTTACAACAGGTTTCAACCATACCAGCTTGTAAAATTGCACTTCTTAAATGGTGTTTGTGGGGGAATTGGAAATACTGTAAGAGAAAATGGAGAAAAGCTTTGTTAGAGTATTTTGCAACTATTCTGGAACGTTCCTTTTTCCTCTGCAGTCGTTACAGGTTCTGTCTAAGGTCCTTTGAATAGGACAGGTAACTTATAGAATCTGATAGTCTTTGTATTTCATGAAGACACAGTTTGCATCTTTGCACAGTATTTCTTGTTACAAGTGCTTTTCTCTGTCCTCTTACATCACTAGAGGTTGTTGGAATAGGGGCGATTCATAAAATGCAACGTTATGGTATCTCATTCAGAGGAGTTGATTTGTCAAGTGATGCATAATTCTTTCTCAGTTATTTCTTTTTTAATAGGGAATCTAAGAATACATTCCCTTGCCTTTGTCCCAACTTCTCACATCTGGAAAAGAAGCTTTGGCAAATGTTTAAGGTCTGCAAGATCCTCTTGGGTTTAATGTAGTTATTAAATTTATGAGTAATTTTCCATTAAGCCAAAGCCATAGTTTTACTGCAGTGTAACTTTAAAATCCAGGACTACATGTATTGCAATTTAATTTTAGATAAACAGGAGGATCATTTTGAGACCTGCAAAGTAATGAACATCTACCAAACATAAAGCATGATTTCTTAAAGTCTATGACAAGTATGAGCAGCAGAATTAAAATGCTCATGGCTGTTGCAGATATTCACATCTGCAAGATAGAATTGTAATGAGAAACCTCATCTAGTGTAGTGCCTGGGCAAAGGGGCAGTGTGTTTGTTTATGTGTTTGTCCCAAGTGTATCGAAACATTTTTGATACTTTTAAACAATTCTGTTGGAAAAAGAATCTGTTCATTTTTAATGAAGCTGTAAGTTCAGTCAAGCTTTTTTTTTTTTTTTTTTTTTTTTCTTTCAGAGTACGCGTATTTTCTTTTTACCTTTTTTTTCCTGTTCTGCTGTTAAGTTCCAAAGATCTTGGACATGAAATGTGCCCTGGTGTTACTGGTTAAATGCCGACATTTGCATCAAAGCTTGTTTCAATCTGCTTAAAGTGAGAAGAGGCATGTTTTGCCTTCATCCATTATGGCAGAAAGGAAAGTTCTAAGCATACCCAAAAGCAAGACTAAAACACAAACAAATTAATGAACAAGGTTAAGTGGTGTGATCCAAAGCGATAATACGACTTTATATTTTATAAAAGAAGAAAGGAGAGAAAATAGGAAAGTAGGAAAATACCCAGAATAATTACGAGAAGTGCAGGAAAGGGGCTACCACTCCCATGGGTCCAGTGCTGGCTGACAGTGTGGTGAGAGGATCTGCATCAGGTGCGATGTTGGTGTCTGTGCGGTGAAACCCCTCCCAGAGCAGTCAGGCTTGCCAGTGAGGGAGCAGAGCCAGGGCAGCAGGACCAGCACTGGGTGGGTAGGGGGCACGAGCAGCCTCACAGGACAGTGTAGGACAGTACAGACAGCAGAGAGCACCTGTGGCAAGTTGGACACTTGTTTATAGAGGGTTTTGAGAGTGGCAGCAACAGGTCCACCTCATACAATTTGTTGGCTGGCTCTCATGATGTATCAAAAATCTGCTACTTGCTTGCTTGATGTTACAACTACAAGCTACTTTAATAATTTTCAAAAAGGGCACGTAATTTTCTAAAACAAAGCAGTTTCTAAGGATTTGGTTAGAGGCAATTTGAAACTTGATTTTTCAAACCTGAATCTTCAAAGAGGTAATGGAGAAACATTCGTTACTTTTTACTCCTTCACGACATTCCACCCAGTGGTTCTACATTGCCTTGAGGAATATGGATGTAGTATTCTTCTACCATGGTGGTGATACGAGTATAGTGAACAGAGGAGGAAAGCAAGATGAATAAGTGTGTTATCATGCATGTAACCAGGCTAATGCCAGCAATTAGAAATACAAATCCAGTGACAGTTGCAACTCTTAATTAGTGCTATCCTGTAAGCTCTAAAGACTTTAGGAGGGTAGTAACCACGATCTAGGTTCTGATCCGTCAAACCAGTCTCGTGTTTGCATAGATGGAAATAGTTCTCCAGCTTGATCACTTATTTCTTTCATTTTGGCTCATGCCTCCTCAGTGGAGGATGAGGCATTATGGATGGTAATGCAACACTCAGTTACAGGGAGAATGTTCTGGAATCAATACCCTTCTGTTTTTCAGTTAGTCAGTAACTGCGGTGATCTGTACATGCTCCCAAGGGTAAGGGGTAAGTTTGACATTGGTTACAAGGGAAGGAGAAAGAGTTAGGGCAGCACCTAATAGGGTAGATGGTGAGTTTCTTTCCCAAATGCCCATATTTTACCTTCTTCATCAGTCCACAACTTCCCTTTTAAGAAGAAATAATACAGTCCTAATAAATTTGTAACGAAGTGTCCCAAAACTATCGGAATTTCAATTGCTTTCTCCTTCCCCAGCAAGCAGCACCTTACTTTAGCAGTCTTTTGAGGCTGGGCATGTACAAAAGCACCCACCACAAATATACCTTTATTTGAGGGAATGATTCCACATGAAAAGGCATCTTCAACTTTGAGGGCAGACATTTGAGCTCCCCTATCTACTAGAAAAGCTACAGGAACTTTATGGGGACAAATAGGCCAGGTTATTAGTAAGTCTCCTTAGGGAAAGCCACCCTCTGTTCCCCAGCTCACCTACTGAGGACAAAGGAAATCTCATGTCTGCTATGCCAGGCTGCTTGCCAAATATTTTTGCTTTAGAAAGAAAACACTGCTTGAGCTCAGAATAGTTTTTTTTGTTCCTTATTTTTAGCAATGTGTTTCCTAAAAAACCTAAGAGGATTTATTCAGAGAATAATAACTAGGTAAACTTTGCTGATTTTTTTCATGTTAATGTTTTTTCTTTATTTTTTTCAGATTCCAGAGTGTTTGAGGGATAGTTATCCCAAACCTGATCAGCCCTGTTACTTGTATGTAATAGGAATGGTGTTAACGACTCCTCTACCTGATGAGCTCAACTTCAGGAGACGAAAGCTGTATCCTCCCGAGGATACAACAAGATGTTTTGGCATATTGACAGCCAAACCTATACCTCAAGTAAGGAATCTCTTTCCTTTCCTTTCCTTATTCTGCATGCCTTGCAACCTGATGTTTTCCACTTAACTCCCCACCCAACAGAGTGAAGAGTTGGAAATGACCATAAATGATGCTTGTATCAAGTAACCTCCAGAAAATAAGCAATACTACCCATCCAATCAAGGCACTACTTGTTTTTCTGTCTTTAGGGATGGAACAATCTATTTTTGCTGAGCTTTTGGTTTAGAAATTTAGTATTTTGCACTGGCAAATTCAAGATGTCCCTCCTTTTTTGTATGAGGTATGATAGGAATAGATATACCAGCTATGGAAGTGGCCTGCACCACACTACCTGTACAAAAGCTATGGTAACAAATCCTCTCAGCATTCCTAGTCTGTGGCAGCAGCAGAAAAAGTGGGCCATGTAAATTGAAATTGGCACCTCTTGCTTCAGAAAATTTTTAATAGGCATTTTCTGTTGGTCAGGCTCAGCTGAGGAAGATTTTTTTCAAATTGTATTTTCTGTTCTTGTAAGAAGACATTTCAGGAATATTGCTGGTTTTCACATTTCTCTCTTCATAATAGAAAATGCATCCTTTTCCACTGTAGCTTTTGTAAAGAGAAGAGCTGTAAAACACAAGGAGAACTATGAAAAAAAACAAATCAGTCATTCTTAAACATTCAGAGTCTCATCTGGAATTGAAGGGTCATCACAGTTCAAAATTCCGATCCTGTTTGATCCAATTTGCTGTAGAGTCAGTCAAGCATTACCTCAGAATGTGCACTAACAGCCAGAACGCTGTAAAGGAATCCCACTTTGGATTTTCTTTTGTGATTTCTTTCGATTGTGTTCTTGTTTAGATTCCTCACTTTCCTGTGTATACTCGCTCTGGAGAGGTTACAATATCCATTGAGCTTAAGAAATCTGGTTTTACTCTGTCTCTGCAAATGCTTGAGCTGATTACACGACTCCACCAGTACATTTTTTCACATATTCTTCGTCTTGAGAAACCTGCACTAGAGTTCAAACCTACAGAAGCTGATTCAGCCTATTGTGTTCTACCTCTAAATGTTGGTAAGAACAAAAATTTTGTAATTTACAACTTGTCAGAAAAGTTCAGCCTAGAAAACTGAGTTCCGCATTTTCCTTTTTAAGTTGATGACTCCAGCACTTTGGACATTGACTTTAAGTTTATGGAAGACATTGAGAAATCTGAGGCACGTACAGGCATTCCCAATACACAGTATACAAAAGAAATGCCTTTTATTTTCAAGTTAGAAGATTACCAGGATGCCGTTATCATTCCACGGTGAGTACTCTACGTAGTTTAGATGTGTACCCATTGTATTTACACAAACACTTGTAATAAGGGCATGTTAGTATCTGCAGCAGAATTGCTTTCTAAGAATTGTTGGTCTGCTGTTGGTCTGAAGGTGTCTAGTAGTGTTTAAAATAATTGAAAGGTTTTTAAATCAATAGTTAATCTTATATTAGTAGGATTTAAGTGTTTAGGTATCCCAAGATTCATTTTTAAAAGGAATAGTAAGCTCACCACAAAACTTACATAGTATTCTGATAAAACACTTCAAGTTCATCAAGAAGTGGCTTACTAAAACCAGTTAAAGTTTGGAAGATTGCATGGGGGTCCTATTCTCTGGCTACTGCATACGCATGCCAAAGGCCTGCTAAATAAAGGTATCATGTTGGTAGATGGGAAAATTACAAGTGATAAAGATAATTTAATAGAATCTTTATATTGAATGATACTCATTTTATGTACTGGATATGCAAAGATTCTCCAGAATTGGTAGGCTTTATGGAGGCTTAATTGTTCCCTATGGACCAACTGGCTTGTGTTGTGTATTGTAAACAATGGTACTTGCTGAATGTATAGAGAGAATAAATTTAAGTTTAGACTTTGTTTTTTGGCCTCATCTGTCTCAGACTTTTTTTTTTTTTTTAAAGAAGTTGAAAAGTCTCAGTAATAGAGTGTAAATTTTTTTTAGAGATACTATTGTTTAGCATTTCTATTTAGATATTTTAGTAGAAACTTAAAATGATAGATGCAGCAGGTCAAAATGTGAAATAACTTAATATGCAAATCTAATTGTTGAATATTGTTTTCATTATTTTTTATTATTATTACTATTATTTTCTGGGCATGTTTATCACCATAGTTTCCAATGAGCCTTGGTAGCCACAAAAAAGATGTTCCTACAGTCTAGCTGTAATTTTAATATTCTGCCTGTAATACAAGAATCTCACTATCCTTGAAAGGCTTGTGAATTTACCTTGCTATGTATTTAAGGTTTTGTATTTTAACTTTATTTGGAGGATAACTTGGTTAAAATGCCAGTTTAGACAGGAGGAAGTACAGTCTTTGTATGCAGAGGAACTGATGTAGAATACCATGGGAGACCACATGCTAAAAAGACAAATTATCAAACTTAATTGTTAGATGTTTTTAATTAAGAAATTATCTCTTGTAGCATTACTGTTGTCCGTAGATTGAGTTTGTATTACATATCAAAGACATAAATCCTCCATTTAATTTAAATGTTTATCTTGTAGAGGGAATTTCACAGATTAGATTGTCTTCATTCATCTTTGTCTTAAAGCACATTTTTCATTTAACATTTGAGTTAGCTAGATAAATGATTTCTACAACAAAAAAAGCCACTCATTAACCAAAAATCTCAAGTGCACTGTTTAACTGTTAATCTCCTGACCATGTTAGAACATGAAGAACTTAACAAAAGCTTTACTGTAATGCCAAAATGTGTTTTTTTTTTAGATACCGAAATTTTGATCAGCCTCATCGATTCTACGTAGCTGATGTATACACTGATCTTACTCCACTCAGTAAATTCCCTTCCCCTGAATATGAAACTTTTGCTGAGTATTATAAAACAAAGTATAATCTTGACCTTACTAATCTTAACCAGCCACTGCTGGATGTGGACCACACATCTTCAAGGTAACAGCAGTCATGTTTTATGTCTGAAATTTGTAGTTTGACAGTTAGGTGCCCTTTTTTTCTTTAAAATATGCGATAAAGCTTAGGGTTTGTGTCTTTCAAAATAATTACTGATTTTGTTTTTTCTTGAGAGATGCTTGTGTAACAAGAACTGTGAATTCAGTCTGTTTTTTCCCAGAGGTAATGGTGCCATCATATCACAGTGCATTGACATTAAATACTAAGAAACTTAAGAAAGTTTAGGCTAGTAAGTTCTATTCATTAATTGTGTACTTACACCACAGTATTTTCATATGGTTTTTAGACTTAATCTTTTGACTCCTCGCCATTTGAATCAGAAGGGAAAAGCACTTCCACTGAGCAGTGCTGAGAAGAGGAAAGCAAAATGGGAAAGTTTGCAGAATAAACAGGTAATATAGAAGCATCTAATTAATTCAAGTGGACTCTATTAATAGTGATCTGGCTACCTTTACAAGGGAAATTCTTTTCTTTTCCCTCCTCTCCCAGATACTGGTTCCTGAGCTCTGTGCTATACATCCTATTCCAGCATCATTGTGGAGAAAAGCAGTTTGCCTCCCCAGCATACTTTACCGCCTACACTGCCTTTTGACAGCAGAGGAACTGAGAGCTCAAACAGCCACTGATGCTGGTGTAGGGGTTAAATCACTTCCTGCAGATTTCAGGCATGTATTTTTTCAATAGGTATTTTTCAATATGATGTCTGACTTACATGGTGGAAACAACTATTACGTGAATTATAAAACTGGTAACTCTTGTTTAACTCGTGGCACTTCTCAGTGAAGCACAGTTTAAAAATACTTGATTGTGAGAGATGAAGTTACAGGTTGCAGTCCCTGTTCTTTTCAAAAGGCTGTGGCCTTTTAAAACATGTATGTGCCTGTAGGGTCTCCTTGTCTTGTGCTAATATTTTTTGTTAACAAACTTCCTGTTTATCTTTACAGATATCCTAACTTGGACTTTGGATGGAAAAAGTCTATTGACAGCAAGTCCTTCATCTCTCTTCCTAACTCCTCTGTAGTAGAGAATGAAAATTACTGTAAGCACAGCACAATTGTAGTCCCTGAAAATGCTGCACATCAAGGTGCTAATAGAACCTCTTCTGCAGAAAACCATGACCAAATGTCTGTGAGTTACAGAACACTGCTCAATGAGTCACCCAGTAAACTCCAAATTGATGTCTCGGTAGAACTTGCAGCAATTAATGGTGTTTCTTATAATAAAAATCTTGCCAATGGCAATTGTGATTTAGTTAACAGAGACTTTTGCCAAGGAAATCAGCTGAATTACTGCAGGCAGGAAATACCTGTACAACCAACTACCTCATATCCCATTCAGAATTTATACAACAGTGAGAACCAGCCCAAGCCCAGCAATGAATGTACTCTACCGAGTAATAAATACCTTGATGGAAATGCTAACAGATCTACCTCAGATGGATGCCCCATAGTGGCAGTGACCACCAGTACTTCAAAAGCTATTAATCTTTCAAAAGACAGAGCAGATTCTGAAAAGAACCCTTGCAGTGGGTACTCCTCAAAAACTCTTGGTCCTAATCCCGGTCTCATTCTTCAAGCTTTGACTCTTTCAAATGCTAGTGATGGATTCAACCTGGAGCGGCTAGAGATGCTTGGTGATTCATTTTTAAAGCATGCCATCACTACATACTTGTTTTGCACTTACCCTGATGCTCACGAGGGACGGCTGTCATACATGAGAAGCAAAAAAGTGAGTAGTAACAATCCAGTCATAGTGTGTAAAAGGCATGCTGTAACAAGCCACATATAGGAAATTTTTGCTGGAAGGTTGAATGGGAACAGGTTGATTTAATTCCACAGCTTTGTTTGTTATACACTGAGTATCATACAGGACTGTGGGCTTAATGTTGCCGTAACTGTGATTGATTGGAACTGTTTTCTGCAGTTCAGTTTGAAATCTAAACCAGCTGATTACAAACCTAAGAAAGGACAGGATTGAACGAAACTAAAAGTTCTGGGTTAGTGAGAACATTTTGTGCGCTGAACCTCTAGAGCTGTATTGAGTAGGAGCTCTTTAACAGCAACGCTTGAATGAAGGATTGAATTAGCAGCACAGAGCCTTAGGTTGCAGCTTTACTTGACCTTTCCTTTGTTTCCTCAAGAAGATACTTCCCTTGAAATTTGTGGCATCTTACATAAAAGTGAAACAACAAAAATGTCTTACGGAACTGTTGCAACAAAACTTGTGAAAGTATTTTAGAGTAAATGTAAACAGTAGGGACAAGAGTCTTCAGTTCTGCTTCTACTAGAATAATCAACCATGAAAACTTCCGGTTGGTTGGTTTTTTCTCCCAAATGATGTGATAATTTCAATTACGTGCCAAGGCATTGATTGTCTACCTCTAATAAAATACATCACTCTGGAAATGAAATGATTGTATAGTTTAATCTTGGAAAATAAGGAGTGCTAATTGAGTTGTGCTGTTCAAATAAAAGAAGTGATTGAATATTCAAGTTCAAATTTCAGGACTTTAAAACATGTAAATTGCATTTTAAGAAGAGGAAAAAAAGATCTGTGGTTGATAGTTAAAAAGGAAAAGGAAATATATTTGTATCTGTGAATTTTTTTTTCCCTTCCCTTTAAAATACTTAAAATCATTTTAGAGGCTATCAAAATAACATCTGGATTATGACTTAATAAGTGTTATATGGAACTGTTTTAACACTTTCTACTGCCAAGGTTTAGGTCAATATACCTATAAATAAGAATTTTTCATTCCAAATGTAGTCTGAGTGATGATTATTTATACTGGTAATAAATGACATTTATACAGGTTCTATTTACTATTATTTTAGAACTAGCAATCAGTTTGTTTTGTGAGGAAAATGTAATATATTAAATTTCTTCAACTGAACCAGTCACACCTAATATGCTTGGCCTCAGGAAAAAAAAAAGAAGAGGAAGATGTATATCTTGCTTTGAGTTGGTTCTACTGTATTATGAAAACTGAACTCCCTTTTGAGGATTGGAGAAAATGTGTAATAATACAAGGTCCAGCTTGACACAGCTTTTTTTGCTTTAGCCTTTTAGCCTAATCATGTAAATGTATGTTCAAAGGTTTATCAGAATGTTCTTCTTAAAGGTCAGCAACTGTAACTTGTATCGCCTTGGAAAAAAGAAAGGACTGCCAAGTCGCATGGTGGTGTCGATTTTTGATCCCCCAGTCAATTGGCTTCCTCCTGGTTACATAGTAAATCAGGACAAGAGCAACACTGACAAATGGGAGAAAGATGAAATGGTATGAATTTGTTCTACTATGTTGATGAGTAGTTATTTGTGTGTCTGTCTTCTTTCATCCCTACCTCATCCCAGCACCCCCAGTTATTTCGCTGTTTTCAGCAAAGAAAAGGTAAATCTGTATATTTCTTTTCTTTAGAAAACTTCTCTGTAAGAAAATGGAGGCAAACTGATTATAAACAGAACCTGAAGGAAATTTATTGCACATCATCCAGTACTGAGTGTAGATTTTAGTGGATAAGCAGAGGAGAAATGTTCTTCTGCTGCTATTTAGCCTGCTCCTAGGAGTTTTTCAGACGTTTCTGTTGGAAATTTTAAATGGCAATATCACTGATTTAGTTGTAATATGTTCAGGCAGAACACTGTCTGCTTTTTAATAAATAATGAGTTCACCTTTATAAAATATATGAAAAACTGTTGGTGTTTTTCATAGTGCTGAGGCAGATTGAAGAGTAGAACTGGCTTGAGATAATGTTCAATATGGAACTGGCAGCTACACCATGGGTATGACTAGGAGCTGCTTCTCATGTGTAATACAGTGCTGGCTTAAGCTTTCTAGCACTGACACCTTCACTGACTTATCAAATGCTTCACAATGACAGATTTAATGAGGACAAGTTCACACTGTTTTCTGACATTGTAGGGGTAGAAGGCCAAGTTCAGAAATGCCAGCGATCGTAGCAGTCAGTGATAATGTAGTGTTTCAGACTGGTTTGGAGTTCAGGGGAAGAAGGAGGAAGGATGTCTTTCTTTCCCCGGTTCTGAAGACCACACTCAGACAGTAAAACCACCAGAGGGCACATGAGAGTACTGTTAGGTGGATGGATGTACTGTGAAAATAAATGTTTATTGCAGAATAAAACAACCTGATTATTGTGGTTCTGTACTGTGCCAAGATTTCGTTTCAAAGAGACTTCCTGCTATACCTTTCTGGAAAATTAGATAGTACATTTGGGACTGGAGCTAATTGTTGGTTTTTAAAAGATTTCAGTTTTCTACAACAACTCCTCTGTGATAGTCACTGTTTATTTGTAAATAAAACATACAGTTTCAGACCAAAATGCAGAGAGTGATGCAGCTAAATAGTAGGGGCGTGGGAGTACTGCCAAGTAGATACTTTGCTTTCTTGGATGTAAATTTCATTCTCCATCCATGGGCTGATGGTCCATAACTGAAAATAGAGATCTCATTATGACAAATTATTACTAAAACATAGTAGTCAAATACGAGTATTTGACTTGTATACTATACAAGCTTTATTAAGGGGAAAAGTCTTTCTTCATTTATCAAATGGCTATCTTCCAAAACAGCATTAAAAAGCACTTAACCTGTATTTTGCATCACCTTTTAATTGGCAATGATTTCCTGAAAATTAGTCAGATATTATTTAAGAAAAAATCATTCTTCTGGGGTTCATTGTTGATTTGTTTTTTAAATGCTAATGACAAAAAAACTAACAATCAGGATTATTTTCTGTTTCCTTTAGCCACTGCTCATTCTTATCCCTTAGAATTTTTTTTCTAATGAATTTTTTTTCAATGTACAAGAAGTAATGTTAGGATAGTTCATGTAGCTGTCCTGCTACTTACAATTTCATTTTAAGAAACTTGTGAATGAAACCACAGTAAAAATTTATAATTTGTTCCATCTTTGTGAAAACAAATGCCAAAATCTGTTTTGGAGCATCTATAGACACATCTCATTCAGACACTTATTTTATTTCAGTAGTAAATGTGGCGAGTGGTGTGTATCAAGAAAAAGCAGCACTTGTCCTTGTTGGGTTTGGTTAAATTAATCTTATATTAAGTTTTGTATTACTACAGGTATCTAAAATAACTATCTTAAATTCAGTTTTGTTATCTTTCTGATCAATTAAAGTAACAGAAGTCCCTTCTGTGTGTGTGTGTGTGTGAGACAGGTAATCACAGCAGCAGGAATTCTTTCAGCAGAGTGTCTAAACTAAGAACTTCTGTAGCCATTTTTTTTTCCTCTCATTACTAAACTTGACTAAGCCTGGTCCATCCCAATGAGGAGCACTGAGATGTCTTTGATCCTTAGACAGTTTTAAGTGCTACCTAGTGCCCCTTAAAGCTGCCACCCATCCACACCTCTGGTTGGGTGTGTGTTTTGCCCAAAGGGGAGCATCCCCCTTGGTAGCATCTGGTTCACAGATTTGCAGTATTTAGTGACTGAGCCCTACAATTATGGCATGCATAGGTTCAGGGCTGATAAAGGCTGTTTCACTTGATTCAAAATGTTGACTTTCAGGACCCAGTCCAGGAAACTGCTTTGAATCTGATATTGCTCCTATCAAATTCAGTGGCAGAATTCCTGCTGACATCAGTGTTGCTGTGTTGAGCCTGTTAATAGTCCTTTTGATGTTATGAAGACTACCAGTGCATTTAGCTAATATGTTTAAGTGCTTTCCTGGATAGAGGCCATGGCAAATTGTAAAGAGTTACATAGTTTGGGAATATTTGTGTTCAGTTTGTAATTTATGTCAGTCTGTGCCAATTTGTTCAATATGAGGAGGTAAAAGGCATAAGACATCATTAATTTTACTGTTGTGGGTGTGTATTTATGTATTAGAAAATTGATGACAATTTTGCCTTCTCTTTTACTAGTTAGAGCTAGAAGTCTAGCCTGTAAAAAAAAGAAACAACAAAAAACCTGAAAAAAACCCTACTGAATGCATTTTCTCTGTAGAAATATGTAGGAAAGAAATCTTCAAAATGGCATTGATTCAACATTTGTAATAGCCTTACTTAGCATCTTGAGAGAAGGATGCACCCAGAACTTTCTTCGACTTCCTAAAATTTGTTAATTTAGATTTTTCTGTTGTTATTTTGGTGTGTAAGTGTATAATGTTCAGTAGATATAAAGTTCATTGTGTGTGCCTCACATTCAAGTACGAGCACAGGTTCCTCTGAAATGCAGCGTGTGCTATGTGTAGAACACACACTATTGTAGGTTAGTGACAGTTTGTATTCCAGGACAATAATTCCAGTCCTTGTGTAAGTTGAGGTTGTATTGTGCATCTGATCAGACAAGGTACTTAGGAACAAGTAAAAAATCAGTATTATGATTAGGAGATACTTCTCAAATCCTGCTTTTCTGATCTTTCTGCGGTAAAAGTGTCTCATTTCCTTCTTCTTTTTTTTTTTTTTGTGTTCTTTCATAGACAAAGGAAAACATGTTGGCTAATGGTAAACTTGATGATTATAATGATGATGAAGAGAATGAAGACCTAATGTGGAGGTTGCCCAAGGAGGAAGCAGACTTTGAAGATGATTTTCTGGAGTATGATCAGGAGCATATCAAATTCATCGATAATATGTTAATGGGATCAGGGGCTTTTGTGAAGAAAATTTCACTCTCACACTTTTCAACCACTGATTCAAACTATGAATGGAAAGCACCCAAAAAGTCATCCATGGGTAATGTTCAGTGTTCATCAGATTTTGATGATTTTGACTATAGCTCTTGGGATGCTATGTGCTATCTGGATCCTAGCAAGGCTGTTGAAGAGGATGATTTTGTAGTGGGCTTCTGGAATCCATCAGAGGAAAACTGCGGTGTTGATGCAGGAAAACAGTCGATCTCCTATGACTTGCATACAGAGCAGTGTATTGCTGACAAGAGCATTGCAGACTGTGTGGAAGCCCTGTTGGGCTGCTATCTGACCAGCTGTGGTGAACGAGCTGCTCAGCTTTTCCTGTGTTCCTTGGGGCTGAAGGTGCTCCCTGTAATTAAAAAGACTGATTGGGAAGGCACTCCGTGTGCTACCACAGAGAACTGTAACAGTGAGCAGAAAAATCATTCACCCAATTCTGTTTCTGCTTCTGTAGCTAATTCAGAGCCTTCTCTGTGTAAAGACCTGGAGTATGGCTGTTTGAAGATTCCACCAAGGTGTATGTTTGATCACCCAGATGCTGAAAAAACCCTAAATCACCTTATTTCTGGTTTTGAAAACTTTGAGAAGAAAATAAATTACAGTTTTAAGAACAAGGCTTATCTTCTTCAGGCATTTACTCATGCCTCTTACCATTATAATACCATTACTGGTAAGTTGTTTTCAAAAAGCTCTATAGATTTTTCTCCATATTGCAAAAGCAAGAGAAGTAGCATCTTGATCTATATTTCTCCCATATATAGACTTTCTTTAGACATCACATGTTACAATAGTCTTGGAATACAATATCTTAAAAAATAGTATTTTGCTCACTATTTAGAGGGGGATACTTGCTCAGTTTATATCTCAGTGATTAGTCATATTTTGACTTGATGCAGATAAAGTATATTTACTGAGACCTCACCAGGTTTTGAGAAAGAGCATCAGTGATAAATGCTCTATCACTAGCTGTGTATCACTGACATTAGATCCTCATTTAATGGAAATAAGTTCTTGTAGAGCTCTGGAAAATTGCCATGTACTTCAGGAAATAGCAGACATATTTTCCAAATATATCTAGCAATTTTTTTCTGTAATTGAATCCCAATAATGTTGTATTTCGTACTTCTGAAGATGAACTCTAGACTACAGCTTTTATTAGGTGAATAATCTATAGGAGTGCAGAATGTGGAGACTTCTCTTTGAAGATGTGAATTCAAAGTCTTGGAATTTTATTGAGTAAATATTTAAAGTCAAACTTTGAAGTAATTGACTAAATCAGACTAAATATTAGTTTCAGATTAAAATTTAATGTTTCTGTACATGATCTCATAAAACATTTTAGTGGGGTAGAGATTTGTATTTCTGTGATCTTTAATTGCTCTTGCTTATACTAATTAATGTTATATTTGTTCATTGTAAAACTTGCGTATTTTCCTACAATAATAAGCAATCAAAAGCAAACTATGGTAAATTTCCAGCCCTGTTTGTAGTGATTGGCAGATTTCTTTCCAGTCAGCAGTCTGAATTTTTCCCCATAGTGAATTAGGCCCTTATTCCAAGAAGTGAGAAAGCTCTGCTTTCATTAAAGAAATAAGTAATTTTGAAATGCTACTGCAATGAGAAACAGTTCTGACAAAACACAGAAGCACTCCTTTGGTTTTTCTTTGTAAGGGATATTACCCACATACGTATTTACTTTTTACAAATATTTCACAAAACGTATTGAAAGTAAATGATTCCTTTATTTTTAGACATACATAAATATATATATACACTTCCAGAAACCTTGAGGCATAATGTCCAGTTAAAATTACATTGTTGACACTGTAGGAAAACTTTTGATTTCATTTCTGTTTACCAAGTGAGACAACTGTGACTAGCTGTTACCTGTAACTTTTTCTCTTCAAGTAGCAGCTAGCAGTTGAGATCTGGCAGTGTTTTAGGTTCAGCTGCTATAAAAAGCAACTTAGTGCTAGTCAGTTCACTCTCATGGTAACTTCTGTGTAGTTTGTCTTCTTCCTTCTCAATCTACCTACCCATATTTACATTCAAGAGGGTTTTTGCTTTTGTTTGTGTTCTAAAAATAGATGTTCTTAGTTCTCTGTTCCCATGGCCCCTGCCAATTGTCAAAAAAGCAAAGGCTTGACAATTTTGATTTCCAGCTTGTAAGACATATCCTAAATAGGGATCTTTGTTGAAGGTGTCTTAATGGGTGGCAAATCAGACAAAAAACCTCAGATTTTGGGTTCCCCTGCCCTTAATACATTGATTTTTTATATTAATAGTTTCTACTTTTTAATTTTTTTTAACTGTTACAGTTTTCAGATCAGCCTGCTGGCAGAATCTCTTAAATTTACTTTTTGATGTTTCTCAGCACATGAAGGTCTTGATAATTGATTATAAACACAGCTGTTTTTCTAGCCTGCCAGATTAACATTTTGTTCAAAATGGGCTTTATTATTAGATATAGCTCCTAGTTCTCCTGATCTATTTTTTTTAGTATTTCATTAGCAATCTCTTTAAACACAAGGATACTTCCTTTAAAAAACAGATTGTCTTCTCTGAGCATTGTTATTCTATTGAAAATAAATGAGTTTGTGGAATTTACATGGCACTGTACCAAACGTCTTATCCAGAAAGCCTGGAAAGAATGTGTGTGTTAAACTTAATTGTGGTGTTGTACATTCTTTTATTTCCAATGCTTTAAGATTGTTACCAGCGCTTAGAATTCCTGGGAGATGCAATTTTGGACTACCTCATAACCAAGCACCTTTATGAAGACCCACGGCAACACTCTCCAGGAGTTCTTACTGACCTACGATCTGCTCTAGTCAATAATACCATTTTTGCATCATTAGCTGTAAAGTATGACTACCACAAGTACTTCAAAGCTGTCTCTCCTGAACTGTTTCATGTTATTGATGACTTTGTGCAGTTTCAAATGGAAAAGAATGAAATGCAAGGAATGGATTCTGAGGTTAGTGAAAGTAGAAGAAATATGTTCAGTATCTGATTTGAAGCATGTCACTTGGATTTCTTTAATTTTTTATTATATTTTATGCACACAGCAGCCAAAGAAGCAGGCTCCCAATAATAAAATGTCACAATATGCAAAGTAAACTATAGCCTTCAGAAAGTATGAAATCAATTAGAATTTGCAGAAATTAATTAATTTGAAAGCCATTTGCCTCTAGGTTTTTCTGTGGCCCTTGATTTTAGTAGTTGTTTGTTAGTAGTAGTAGTAGTTGTGTTTTTTGGTAGTAGTAGTTGTGTTGTTAGAGCAATGTGGGACACACACTTAGCTTGCTCCTTTCATCAACTGATAGGAAGCACTACTACAACATAAAATTGTGGGGAAGAGTTGCTAAGTCATGTAGAGCTGACTCAGAGTAGGGTATCCATACAACACCATGAACAAAGCTACCTTGGCACAATGTTGGGATTATTAAATGCAGTACACATTGACAAGAGATTTCTGCTTTTTTTCTTATGATTTCTACTGGAGGAGATGTTACTGCATTATACTAAAGTATGTCTGACATGCTCCTAAAAGGCATTCTGCTAGCCATGGAAATATTATATGCATCTTTCAAGTCAGCCACTTGAAAAGTGGTTTCACTGAAGACCTGCAAACACAGGTCATATTTTGTGCTGTGCAGGAAGGCTGATGATAATGAACCTCTGTTTTCTGGAGAATGTGGTAAAAGTAATTAATTTACATAAGCTGGTTAGGAAATCTGTGAGAGCAAGGACTGTGTGAGTCAAGCTCTAATCAGGATCTGGAAGAGATGGACTTCTCATTATCCTTCTTTAAAAGTGTTACCCAGTAATATCCATAATAATTTGTCTTCTGAAAAATGGACCAATCTCTTTAAAAATATTCTGTCTGCCAACATGCCAACACTCTAAACAAGCATGTTATTTTTGTATTTAATATTTTTTTTTCTAATAGACCATTTAAAACTTTAGGAATCAAAACATTTCAGTCACATATATATGTTCACAGCCCTTACACTCTGTTGCAGAGTGAAAACCATGTTTTAAGGGAAAAATGTATTAAACATTGAATAAGAAATTTGTCATTGGGGTTTAGATAATATAAATGACTTTACATTAGAGGATTAAACTCTTAAGTCTCTTGTTTTCTCCACAATATGAGGGAAAAGGCTAGGAACTTGTTTTCAGAGCTTACAGTGTTATTTTTGCTTTGTTCAGTTTCTGCAAGTATGCAAAAAGAAACTTTCACCAAAGTTGCAACCAAATTGTGTGATGGCTGTTTCAAATAAAATCCTTGTTTCACTCTCCCTACGCCTGCTCCCTATCTTGGTCTGGCACTGAATTACTGAAACTCTTATTTCATCACTTAATGTAAGAGTCTTTGTTTCTGCAGTTCATGCCAGCTAGACTGGTTTCCATGTGTGTCTCCACGTCATCTGCTTTTCTGTTTTTTCAAATCTCACTCATGAAACATCTGTCCCTTGCCTTACAGCTCTTAGTTTTTGTCTTCTTCTGTTATTTCATTATAATGCAGGAGTATTTCAGTTTACACTTGGTATGAAGTACCCTATTCAAAACAGTTGAACTCGATTTTTAACGTCAAAATTCCTGTTTGTATTGCTATATGTGTCAGGCCTGACTACTTGTTTGATTTATTTCAGGTAGAAATATTGGGTGGAACACATTTATGAAGTATTATGGTCACTCTTAAGAGGGCTGAATTGGATTTTAAACCCCAAATGGAGTGAGAGGGTAGCTGCTGGGGAGAGGACTGACAGAAACTTATTTCTCTTTAGGCAGAGTAGCGTAATGGTCAAAATCTTTGCTTTCAAGTTACATTGTTTGAAGTTAGGCAGATGTATATTACATGTGTTTAAAGTATTTTAGTAAAGGATTAGATCAGCTCAAGACCTTTAAGACCTATACTGAAAGTTTATTTTTGATAGTGAGAATAGATAAATGTCTTAAATTTGTAGCATAGAAGAAAACACTGCCTGCTGCACTTTAACACCAAAATGTCTGTTAGCTCAGTCTGGTGGTGGTGTTTTTCAGTTATTAATGTCTTATTTTACTAGTGCTTGTTTCATGCTTGTCTTCAGGGGTGAATAAGGTTAGGAGAGGCACATGCAACTTTCATCCAGAGACTGACCTTAGAGGTTTTTAAAGTTTCTTTTTGGGAGACAGTGTGTGAACTCTTCATTTGTTATGGGTAGCTTTCTGGTATTAACTGATAGAAGTCTGGTTATGATTGGGAAAAACAGATCCATGGTGAAGTCCTAAAGAATTATCACAGAGGGAATTCACAAAGTACAAAAGTTCCCTGTACACAGTGGTGGTTGGGAATTTTTTTCCGTATTTGAAAAATGATATAAGCAGCAACGTGGTTTCACTGGGGAACAAAACAACAGTGCTGTTTTGGGAAGTTGTCAGTTAAAAACTTGAAGGAAGCATCACAGGATACAAGATGTAAGAGAGCTTACATTTCTGAAGATCTTTGTTTTACTGAAAGTGAAGCAATTGTTTCTCTCTTTTCTCCTCCCCTTCTCTCCCCCTCCCACTTTTGTCTTTTTTTAATTGCAAACAGCTCAGAAGATCTGAAGAAGATGAAGAAAAAGAGGAAGACATTGAAGTACCAAAGGCCATGGGGGATATATTTGAGTCCCTTGCTGGTGCCATTTATATGGATAGTGGAATGTCTTTGGAAATGGTTTGGCAAGTGTACTATCCAATGATGAGGCCACTAATAGGTATTGCCAGCTTTCAGAAAATTACTAATTATTAAGTGCCATCTGCTGTGAAAAGAAAAAAAACTAATTTCTGTTTTTCACTTTTTTTTCCCAAATAGAAAAATTTTCTGCAAATGTGCCCCGTTCCCCAGTGCGAGAGCTGCTGGAAATGGAGCCAGAGACAGCCAAATTTAGGTAAGAATATGCTTTCTTCCATACACAATGACAGAAAGTGTTTCTAAACTGTGCCTCATGAATTCTCATGAATACAGAGGATTTTTAAATGTCGCAAAGTACTTGTAATTTCTTTTACACTGATCAGCTAACCTAATCATCACTGTGTCCATTGTTATTTTTTTTTTCCTTGCATAGCTTTCTAAGAAATTTAATGATTTCTATTTAATTTTACTGCTTCAACTTCTGTAGAAAAAAGAATGTAGGTCTCTTATTTCACATTACCTTGCCTTGGCAGTAAGTAATTCTTGTGTATATTTTTGCAGTCCTGCGGAAAGAACTTACGATGGAAAGGTCAGAGTTACAGTGGAAGTTGTAGGAAAGGGAAAGTTTAAAGGTGTTGGCAGAAGCTACAGGATTGCCAAATCTGCAGCTGCGAGAAGAGCACTACGAAGCCTCAAAGCAAATCAACCTCAGGTCCCAAACAGCTGAGACTCCTCTTAAAAATAAATGAAATGGGGAAAAAATAACATACAAATAAAGCAAATTTTTAAAAAAACGTTGATGTTGAGAGGAACAAATTGGAAGACAGAATTTAAAGTTTGATAACAGAATAGATAACAAAACATTTAACGTGTATAAAATTTTGGAACTAATTGTAGTTATAGTTTTTTGCGCAAACACAATCTTGTCTTCTTTCCTCACTTCTGCTTTGTTTAATCACGAGAGTGCTTTAATGATGATATTTAGCAAGTGTTCAGAATAATTGTTGTCAGGTCTTTTTGGTTTACTTTTCTTGTCAGTACAGCTTTGCTTAGTATTAGAAGGCCAGGGAGCTTATGCCTAATGCAGTTGCTAGATTTATATATATAGTAATCTTGGAATTCTTCAATCTGTGCACTAGTGCCAGTCATAATGCAGTTGATAAACTGTACTGGATGATTGGGTATAAGAAAGATTAAGTGTGCCAGTATTCTCCTTTTTATTTTCCTTTTTTTTTTTTCTCTCCATGTCATCTTTTTACATTAAGATGGCATTCCCAATCATTATTGCACTTATTTGTTAGGGACAGATTTTAATTGAAGTGGCTGGCATACTGGTAGAGTGAAACTTCAGTTTCCTTATGCCACACAGTCTTGCATAAAAAAAGGTTCTTGCCTTAAAAATAAATAAACCCTCATTAATAATCTTTAATTTCTGATCTTTTTTGGAACAAACTGTTTTACATTCCCTTCATTTTCTTATGCATTTTACAATGATACAGCTCTATATTTACAGTACAACTCATTACTATAGCTGTGACTTATTACAGGATTATAATAGAAATTATATTCATATATATGTAATTAGGTTATTTTTAACAATTCTGAGGAGGTGGTTAGTCTACAGTTTTTTTTATACCATAAATGAAATATGGTCTTTGGCTAAAATTCCAATTTTACACAAACCTGCAAGCTAAATAGTTCCAATACTGGAAACAGCAACAAATAATTGCACAGTGCAAACTGTCACTAACAAAATAACCTTAGACATATCACACCTAAGATATGCTGCAGATTTTATAGTCAATTGGTTACGTATTTAACAAACAGAGCACCTTTACACTTAGAGATATTTCCACGTAAATTTCTTACTGTACTTTTCAGAGTTGCATGCATATTTCATCTACCAAAGCTGTGCTGTTAAATAACATGAAAGTTGATGTTTGAGATATAACTGCCGTACTTTTGATACATCCGTGATTTAGGTCCTTAATTTAGAGAAACTAGCTCATTGGTGTTTTGGTCTACTGGGAGCGTGGGGGGAAATCATACTTGTATTTTTTAGGCTTTGCCTATACTTCTTTAATTAGATTTTTGTAGGCACTCTTCACTTAAATACCTCAGTTCTTTTCTTCTCTTTTCCTTTTTATTTTTGCATGCATTGGTTTTTTTTCTGTTTTGGTGCTATGTTTATATATTATGCTTGAAATTTTAATTTTTTGCACTGTAACTATAATACCTCTTAATTTACCTTTTAAAAAAAGCTGTGGGTCTTGTATTCCCACCAGTATCAGTAGAGGTTTGCTGCAATTTTGCCCTGTTAATTATGCTTGAAGTTTGAGAAAGCAGAGCAAGGTGTTTTAACGTTTTCCAGCACAATAGTTTGAACTTGATGCTGTGTCTTATGAACTAAATTACAAACAAATACTGTACTTCCTGCTTTTAAACCCTTTCCTCACAAATGCACACTAAAACAAAACAAAAACTGTCAGCTCTTGCTTTCTTTACAAAAAAATAAAGTAAATGCCTTAGTGACAAGGGGCAGACATTAAGCTTTTCTGAAATACAGTTTTCAAAAGTTCGTATATTTGCTATTTGTCACTTTTCAGTCTGTGAAAAGGACCCTTCTTGTATTTGAAAGCTGCTTGTTATAGGAGTCAGACCAAGAATTAAAATTCTAGCTTATAAAAAAGTCTAGGATTTGTTTGGTACTTCAGTCGTGAAAGGAGGTATAAGAACTGCAAGTGTAGATGATATGTTGTTATGGAACATAAAAACATGCAGTCCAAATTCTCAAATGTAAATTGCTTTGCATTAGCTGTTCGAAAAACTAAAAAAAAAATAATCACTGATTTTTAGCTATAGCTTGCTCTTTGTGGTAGGACTGAAGTTTCTTAGTGAAAATACATGATTATTGATGTCAACAATTCTGTGTTTCTGGCCAGACGTCAATTAGCAGATTAAATCAGACCATCTAGAAAGTCTTAAGTAGTTTTAATTGCATTATGAAAAGCTAAAATTTCAGTTATTCTTTGAATGCCTAAAATTCTTACTGATTGTTACAAGGTTATAGATTCTCAGGGGTTTCAGGTAATTGCTAGCAGTGAAGTGGTTGTGGGATGTTTGGGTGCAGAGAAAATCAGCTGAACCTACTCTGTGTTTCAGAACAGTTTAATGATCACTTTGTTACTAGATAAAGCGTGTGAATTGGACATCCGAAATGTGTAGTGGCTGACTATAAAGTAGTTTCTGCTGCTGATGCATTTTTAAATGCATTTTAAATGCCACGATTTTTTCCAGTGTGACCTCATTGAAATACTTTTTATCCTTTGAGGCAGAAAATCCATTAGTTTCCATGTTATGCATCTGTGTGTTTTACCCTACAGTTGATATGATTTTGATACTGGACAGTGTACGCTATTAAAGACCTAAATCTGATCATTTGAAGGTTGGGATAGAAATCACTTGACATGCTATAAGCACAAGTGTAAGCGGACTGTTGCAGCCCATCTTCAAAAGTAACCACACAGGCTCATCATAAATAGTGTGGGGGTTAGTTGGCATGAACCTTGGGGTTTTTTATCTAAGTCCTGTTATACTGTACTTTAAACAGTCCTCCTAACTATGCTGCGTTTTTATTTTTATGGCTTTTTTTTGCGCTGTTCTGTTCATGTAGCACAAATAAGCATTGCACTTGGTACCATGCTTTACCTCATTTCAAGGAAAAAAATGCTTAACAGAGAGGAAAAATGTGGTTTGGCCTTGCTGCTGTTCTGATTTAATGACTTTGAAAAAGATAGTTTTTAATGCCTGCAATGTGTCATTTACTTGCACAACTTAAATAGGTCATTTGTAACGTCTGTGGCATTTTTACTGTACGTGGAAAAAATACAACAAAGATGTGTCACAACTCTTGATTGTATTTTAAAGCTATTATTTTTCTACTACATCATTTTACTGTTATGTGAAGTAATTAAAATTAGAATGACCTCTGACTGACACTCCAGTAATTATCTCTGAACAAACCAACATTTTACACATATAATGTAATTTTTGGGAGAAGACAGCCCCTAGTAATTTGGTCAACCTCAACTAAACTAAACTATCCAGTCTGGATATTGAGTGCCCAGTAGTGACTTCTGAAGTGTTTGTTCAGCTTGATGCTGCTAAAGTCCATACAAAAAAAAAAAGCCTACTATTTTTAAGTATCATTACACAATAGTATGTTGCAACTGCTGAGTACAGAACTTGAACTAGAACCAGTTTTGGTGCTGGGGAGGAGAATAGTGGTGGCCCAGGGATGAGGTGCTGGATCCTCAGCTGGTGCAAATTGATGTAGTATCATTTTAGCCAATGGAACTGCATTCATTTACATGCCTGAAGATCTTGTATGTGTGTTACAGAGTTTCATTTTTCCTCCTTGTGAGCAAATACAGAACCATCAACTGGAAAATGTGGGGGGTTTATGTTACTGCATATGATATAACATATGCTACATATTCTATGCATTTTTCTGTACAGAAAATGGATTATTTGTATCCCAGTCACAGCAGTACACACAATCCAAAATTGACAAATAGCATTGTGGTCTGCTCTGATACTGCACTTGACTCTGACAGTATTCTGGGTTTGTTTTGGATGGGGTTGCCCATGAACACATTTTCATGGAAATCTCTGTATTTTTCATATGAATGAAGCAAGAAGCATTTAGATTTTCAGTACTTAATTACTGACATTGATCCTTTTTCAATTGCTCTAATATTCAAGAAGTTAATTTCTTTACTTTCATATTAGATTTTAAACATTAAACACTACAGTTCATGACCATCAAATGTAATCTAAATATCAGCTGTAATTCAATATGAATTATGTTAGCAAATATCTAGAGGTCATTGTAGTATACTCCACTAGCAGTTAAAATTAACTTCTATCAAAGCTAACTACAATTCTTAAAAATAAATTTCATCCAATAAAGTCCTTGGGGTTTTCCCTCTTATTTGAATGGCAACCACAGACTACTTTAATTGCTTTGTAGATGCACTCAGAATTTACTGCAGCAGCAAGTTGGGGAGAAAAATGTTTGTGAACAATAATTGGAAATTGCAGGCATTTTTATTGTAAATAGTGTGACTGAAAAGATGGTTAAAATCAAGTAGAAAGAATAACAAATATAATTTGATGGACAATAAAATATTTACCATCACATGCTGCAGCTGTCTTTAAGGGACATAAAATGTAATTCATTCATACTGTAATCATGCTGCAGAAGTTTGCAATCTGCACCTTATGGATCACAATTACCTTTAATAGTTTTTTGTAATAATTGTAGCTGAGTATATCTTCAATAAAGTTATGGTCTGTTCACCTTGTATTGTTGTTTTGCTTTTTTTTTTTTTAATTCCTGTTAGTATCTCCATAAATCTTCTAGCATTTACAAAAAAACCTGCTGTTCAGTCTAAATTTTTTTAAAATTGTGAAAACATTTTTGAAAACAATATTTCTTCACCTTGTTTAAAGACAAGTCTGCATGTCTCCTTGCTCTGATGAATGAACTGTCTTCAGAGCTATGTGAAGACTCTTAAGGGACACTCAGGTTAAAAATGATGGTGTATGTGGTACGATTTGATCTCTGTGTTGACTGTTATACCTGCAAAATGTCTGCTGTAGCTGGGAGGCCCCAGAGCACAAGGGTTCTGCAGCACAGCTTTGCATGACGGGCACATGGTTTAAGAGTAGTATGTTACTATGAGCTATAGTCTCAGCATTAATGAAGTCAATTTTATTCTTTTTCTCTTTGTTTTCTGTTAGTATTTTGTTTATCCTGAATATTAGCAGTGTGTTTGTAGAATGTTCTGACTGGTACAGTACTGTCATGTGTCTTTTATGGAGACAATTCAGACCTGCCAGACAAAGATCAGGAGTATTCCTTTCTGAAAACTTCACATTGTGAAGTCTTAGATTCCCAAGACTGCTCAGAAATTATCAAAGAGAAGTTTTTGTGATGACATCAGCCAGCTCTTGGAGGACTCTTAGATGAATCCCATCAGGCCCCAAAGATTTATGGGGATCCAGATGGAGCAGCAGATCCCACACAAATTCAGGGTTGACTGGGGTTTGATCATTCTCAGTCATTGTCCTTCAGCTCAGGGCACTGAGACCTCCTTAGTCCATCACCAGTGCTGAAGACAGAGGTAAAGAATGCATTAAACACCACTGCCTTGTCCCAGTCCCTCTTGTGAGGATCCTCATCCTGGAATAGGCTGATGTTTCTACACTGCCTATTGCTGTTAATATATTTGAAAATTTTTTATTACCCCCCCACATTTCTGGCAGCTTCAGCTCCAGTTGAGCTTTGGCCGCACTAATTTTGTCCCTACAGTGGCGAGAAGCATCTCTAATCCTCTGTCACCTGACCTTGCTTCTACTGGGTATGCACCTTCCTGGTTTTATTGCCTTATTTCCAAGAGATAACTGTTCAGGCAAACTGGCTTTCTGCCTCCCCTGCTTGACTTCTGACATATGGGAATTGGCATGTTCTTGTGCCATTACGAGGTGATGTTCAAAAAGTGATCAGCACTAATAATGGACCCCAGCAGCTGCAAAAACATTGTCCTGGGAGACTTTACTTACTAGTAACGTGAGCATCCTGAAGTCTAGAGTTGAGGTTTTGCTGGTGCTTTTCCTCATGTCACCAGAGATTTTAAACTTTCTCACTTTGTGCTCACCAATCTCCACTTGGCTTACGAGATCCTCTCTGCTGACAAGCAGCAAATCAAGGAGGGCATCTTTCTGAGCTGGCTTACATAGGACCTGTTTTTTTTAGGAATCATCTGGCCAGGGTTGTATTAGCTGTGTGATGCTCCCAATTGATTCCTGACAAGTTGAAGTTCCTGTAAGGACAAGGGAAGCTGGCTTTGAAGTGACACTTTGTTCCTCAAAGAATCTGTCATTGCCATCATCCTGGCGGGGAGGTCCATTAGACACTCCCACAGTGATATCCACATTGTTTGCTTCTTGATTCTTACCCAGAGACTCAACTGTGCCATTGTTGTGATGTCCATACATTCTACCCATTCTATTACCTACAGCACCACCCCCTTCCTGTTCTGTCTCTCCTGAAGAGCCTGGAACCCTCCAAAAGGGCATTCCAGCCACAGGACTCATCACAGTTTTCACTTACGCCAATGACGTCAAATCTCTGGGACTAGCCCAAAGCCTTGAGCGCTTCCTTTGCTCCTCATGCTGTGTGCATTAGTGCAGAAACATTTCAGGTGTGGTGCAGTTTAGCCAGTGCCTGGTGAAGCAGACTAAGAGATCCCATTAGTGCTCATTTCCTCAAGTTCTGACACATCATCCCATCACTCATCACTGACAAGCCTGGTTTTGCTCCTTTCCCCCTTCAATGCTAGTTTAAAGCTCTGCTGTTTGTCCTTCTGACCATCCTCAGTGCTCACCCTATAGGAATTGGAGAGAATGCACCTGTCTGAGGAAGAGTCTACAGGTACTGATTTCTCATCTCCTTATTGCAAGAAAAAATGTGTTTCATAATTGCATCAGTTGAAATGAGATGTATATGGTTGGCTGTTATTACTCTCAAGTAAAATGATACCCAAAAAAAGGAGTTTGAAAACTGAGGGGAATAAGTTTTGGACAATGCCTGTCCTGAAAAGAAGCAGTAACAGAACTAATCATAACTTCAAGTCCAGAAACACAGAGGAGCAGGTTTGGTGCATGTATGGGCTTCCCCTAACACTGC
Organism: Cyanistes caeruleus; assembly: GCF_971803275.1. Classification (NCBI taxonomy): domain Eukaryota; kingdom Metazoa; phylum Chordata; class Aves; order Passeriformes; family Paridae; genus Cyanistes; species Cyanistes caeruleus. Next base: position 54,216,937 of record NC_141706.1, on the reverse strand, counting down.
TGCCAGAATCCAGGTGCAGGATCTGTTCCTTAGAGGAAATCTCCATGTCAGTGGACACAGGCAGTACTGACATGTAAGCACGTTTTATTTTCCTCATAGCAGTGATTAGGTCTTTCCCTATTGTAGAATGTGAACAATAATAATTTCATTTTGGTGAGCAAAATAACCAAGAACCTTCCCAGTTTTATGGAAACAGTATCATTTACTTTGCTGCTTAACCATCTCCATTTACCTGGCCTATACTATATTTTTAACATTACTTTTTATGTGTATTTTATTGGAAGTCTCATGCTAGCTTTTAAATTGAAGTAATTTTCTTCTGTTAGCTTGAAAATTTCCTGTAGTTCTGAGTTCCTGTCTGGACTGACTGAAGTCACTGGGAAGACATCCACTTGGGGTCTGTAACTTGTGTGTATTTGAATTTAACACAAAAGTCCTTCAGACATGACAAGTGTAAATTCCAGATGTCAAGCAAAAGGTGAGAAACACAGGGCTGTGCAAAGGCAGCCTCTGCTGTTCTGCTTCTGGTTTTTTGGGCTTTTAATTTTAAAATGTGGCACATTCACCAGCTGCCCACATCTGAGATAAGCCAGTCTCTTGTCCCAAGTAACAAGTGGACTAGAGGATATGGCCTTGAGTTGTGCAGGTTGTTGGATATTAGGAAAAATTTCTTCACTGAAAGAGTGATCAGGCACTGGAACGGGCTGCTCAGGGAACTGGTAGAATCACTGTCCCTGGAAGCATTCAGGAGGTGTGTGGATGTGGCACTTGGGGACATGGTTTTGTGGTGGGCACACACCACAACCCGTGGTGCTGAGTTAATGGTTGGAGCGATCTTTTTCACCCTAAACAACTCAGTCGGTCTATGACGATTCTTCTTCAGGTGCCCCCTCTGCATGTTGGGGCCAACTCCCACCCATTTCTGTGCTCTCAGTGGAGCTGCAGGGCACCATTTGGTTTTCCTCACCCTGTCAGAATGAGGTGAGTTGAATGAGGAAGAGCCTCTTCCTCCTTAACCTCGGCATGGCACTCAGCTGATGACATGGGTCTCACGAAGTAGCCTGAAGCTGGAAATGTTTTTCCAGAGAAAGGGATGGAACAAGGAGAAAGAGGATTTAATTAGAGTGCAGCATAGCCAGGGAATCACCTGTTACTCCAGGATCACTCTCATCTCTTGCCAAGGTGAGGATGATTCTCTCTTCTTTACAGCCACTTGGCCTGAAGCAGGGGGGATGAACTGCTGCAGCTGTTCCAGCATTTGTAATAAGCTGGTGCTAAGCTGCAGACTTGCCTGAGGCACTGAGTTCCATGAGGAGACTACAGGATCACCAGTCCAGTCCTTAACTACATATTCCTTTAAAAAAGCAGTTATCACAGAAGTACTTGAGTAGCACTGTCACATCAATTTTAGGGTAACTTTACTTAGTTTGTCATCTATACAGCAACGTCGAGAGAGGAGCAGTACTGTTTTTGTGTATTGCCTGTCTCACTACCATCATTAGAAAAAAGCAGCAAGCACATCTTGTTAAGCACAGACACTTGCTTGCATGTTTATACAACAGCCACCCAGATCAGTTATTTCCATTTTTGTGCATTCATTCTCCAGTCACCACCTGACTTGTCTGTCTAAAGTGTCTGAATGGAACCCTCCCTGAAATCAGTAGAGCCTCGGGAGCTTGATAGTTCAGATTAGGGAGTTATAGAATGGTTTGCAGTGAAAAGGATCTTGAAGTGTAGTTCCACCCTGCCCCACGATGGTCAGAGACATCTTCCACTACACCAGTTTGCTCAAAGCCCCATCCAGGCCAGCCTTCAACAGTTCCAGGGACTAGACATCCACAACTTCTCTGCCTATTCTAAGATCTGCCCTATTCTCACACAACTATACCAATTAATGTTATTTTGCAGCACCAATTTCAAGTTAAGAAATTACTGCTTTTAGAGTGATTCTAGCTGGAATAGCAGGGCATTATGCTCCTGCCAGCAACACTCATCACCTTTTTTTCTCAGCTTTACATAGTACATATGCTCTAGGCAAAAGAGATCTCATTATACAAACAAGCATGGCATAGGCAGCTGTATTCCCTGTCTGGCCAACTGGCTGCTCTGCAGGGCTGTGCCAGCAAAAACCTTGTGTGGAACAAGGGCAAAAGTTCCCAGGACTCTCCCTCAACAATGATGTTGAAGTTGCTTGTGGTGGAGGTGGGAAGGGATCTGTGGAAGATTTAGTAACCATTTTTTTCTGGACCAAATGCCTTTGTTGCACTTTTAAAAGTTATTCTTTTTGTGGAATCTGTCATCTAGAAGGGTTCCTGCACAGAGCACTGAATATATTGCCCGCCACAGAGGGCTGAATTCCAAAAGAATGCCACTCTCCTCAGTAGGTACAGCAAGGCAGAGAAAGGCAAGTGACACCTTCCCCATCCACCTTGCAGGGCTGAATCAAACACACATCCTTGTGCCTGCACATTGGGAGGGAAATCCTTATTTTACTCAAAATTCAATTGCAAGCTGTTGAATTTAGTGTAAAATAACCATACAGCAACCTCTGTGGAAGGTTTCTTGTAAAGTGATGTTGGTTTATTGGCAGGTTAGCTAAGGTGAAGCTAAATAAATCGCAGCAGAGCCTTAAGCACATAGGCTGTAGGAGCTAAACTAGATGTGAGTACGTAGTCCATGCTTGATAAACAGCAGCTGCTTTTTCTATAGGATACAGTGTGTTGATGTGTGTCAGGAAATCCCAGAAACTGCCATGACTGAGGCAAGGAGTGATGGGGGACCTGCATAAACACCTGAAATGTATCAACAAATAGAGAAAGGTGTAGACTGAAAATATGCTCGAAGAAATGCCAAGTCAGAGACACTTCAAATATACAGAGGAAAGAAACAGACCTAGGCAACCCAGTACATAAATAACACCCCCAGAAAAGGGTGAGCATTGTGGGGTAGAGATTGGCAGTGGTGGAAAAAGGCAGAACCAGAGTAGCCTAGTTGGTAGGAGTAAATCCACTGGTAGTGATTTTCAGGGGCCAGTTTTAAGCTTCTCACTTGATTTCCTTGTAAAGGTAAATCTAACAATTCAGAAGTTGATTCCTTGCCTTGATCAAAGAGGGTCAGAGAAGGTCCTGAATGAGAGTGAGCTGGAGAGATTTGGGGCTGACATGAAGGAACAAGAGACTGGCAATTATGGCAAGTATGAAGGAGATGTAGCTGCAGTTGAAGGCAGCTGAGGAGCACAAACATTTTTCAGTGGTGCAGGCAGCAGCAGTCTTTGACAGTTTACTCTGAGTAAACATCCTAGCAAAAATCCATGCATTTCCTGATCTGTTCTAATACAGCATTATTTTTGTACAATCTCATCCAGTTGCCCAGCACAGAGATACCTATCAGTGCACTCCCATTTTCCTGTGGTTTCCTAGAAGCACAGCTGGGGTTGTCTCTGGGGAATCTGGGCAGTGCAGTGTGGTGATACCAGAGATGGAGCCTTCAAGCCTTCAGCACAACTCCCTCACCAGCCAGAGCTGCACCACAGGGAGCCTCATGCCTGTCCATGGCCCACTGCCTGAGGGCTGGAGCTGAAGGCTGCAGGCTGGCCCTGCACTGATGGTAGGATTGCTTACCAGTGATGGTTTGGGCAAGAATGCCCTAAATTGTGCTAAGTTCTGCCACAGCTGCTTGTGCACCTCCCTCACCTGCAACATGATCATGCTTTTTATACGATGCTCCTGAGAGTTTGGTATAATTTTCTCCACTCCCTGTCCCCAACCTTCTCTCTAGACTGTCAGCATTTATAATGGCTGTGCACAATGTGCACAATTCCTCTGCTCCCCTAACCCCCACTCCACCCCAGAGGCAGCTGTATTTCCACAGTGAATGAAGCAATTCCTGTATGTATGATTTTAAAGTGCTTTGGGACCCTCTGGGAGAGAAGGTGCAATTGTACAAGAACAAGATATTATTAAAACAGGAATCTGTGTAATAGGTGATAAATTTTGATACTGTATGTTTAATATAATATGACGGTTGTAAATCCAGTGAATTACCATAGGTATTTGCTGTGCTGTGTGTTTATGAATTGTTTGGGCAGGTGTTTTTCAAGTCCCAGTTTTTCACACAAAACGTGAGTTGTAGGACAGTTTAATAATACTCCTTACTAGACTCCAATATGCTACAATTAGCTGCAGAAGCGTTGCCACTTGATAGCTGAGCTTGGTTGCTGAATAAGTTCATGTATCAGAAGGTAAATGAAAAAAGCAGAAGAAAAAGAGACCCTGCACAAGTAAACTTTTAGATCTGCCTTTGATCTCTTACATACAAATATCTTGTAAAGCTGCAGAAATCAATATTTTCAGTATCGTTCAACCTGTATTTTACATGTGCTTCCACATAAATTAGAAGCAGACTATTTTGATTTCAATAATGAAATAGTTCTCTAAAAGTTTATATTCAATAGTTAAACTATTTATATGTATTGATGTGAAGGGATATCTGTACTGCACATGTTATTTGAATCAAACCTTGTAGTATAGCTTTTAAATAAGTTCCAAAATAATGTAATTCGGGATTACATTCAGTCAGAATTTCTTGTTCTTATTTTTTACTGACTTCCACATAAAAAGACTTATAAGAACTGGAAAAAAACTTCCAATCTCTGAAGAAGAGACAAGCGCTCTATTTCACTCTTCCATCTGCTTTTGTACCATGAGCTAAATCTCAGCCTGAGCTGATGTTATGCCAAGCAGCACAGTATTAAACTGTTGAGAGGTAGGGTTGAGGAGAGCTTTAGAGACTGAAGAGCATCATCTCCATCACTCTGAGATTTTGTGAGTGTAAACCAGGCTGTCATTAGTTTTATGAAAGCCTTGTGCTGGTGTCCTTTGGAGTGTGGAGCCCTTGGCCTGCTAAGTAGGTGTTTTCAGCTCCAGAGGGGTTGACGTGACTTACACACCTCCGTAGCCATTGCTGGCACCTTCCAGATGAGCGAAGCTCATGGCTGGGTTTCAGAGGTTCTGTGGTCCTACTGCTCCAGCTGATGTCCAGGGTGGCTGAAAGTCCTGGTCATCACTGCCCACCTCTGCAAGTCCCATCCCACCATGGCTCATGTCCTCCTGAGCACCACTGCCATCAGGCCCATGGCTGAGTGTCGCTGGATCACACTAGAGTGATGCTACGAGCCAGTAGCTCCCATGGACTCTTACCCAAACATTTTCTTTCCCCTTGACTGGCGTAAGGAAGGCGCCTGGAGCCCGCCCCCTCCCCACACCAAGCCTTGTGTATGTGTAAAAGCTGCCCTTGGCCCCAGATGATATGTTTGCATTTCATAATTGATGCTGAACTCGACTTGAGGCAGCTACGAAAGGACGATTTTTTAAACAGATGTTGCAGGTCACTTGTAAGTTATTTGTCAAATAAGTTTCAGAGCACAAGCCGCTGCTTTTGCCATTGTAACCAGAGGCGTCTGCTGTTCAGCAGCAGTAATTACAAAGCCAGGGCAACGCAGGGAAAATTCATCTTATTTAAAAGTGTTTTAGTGTCACCAAACAGCTTGCTATGCCATTAGGCGAGTTTTGCTAGACACATTCAAGTTGAGGATTTTAATTTGTTTGAAGTATTCTCTAAAACAGAATTATGTTGGAGTTTACATAAAATGAGAGAATGACATGAAAAGTTTTAACTTAAGCAGCAAAATATAAAGGCTAATCTTATTTAAAAGTAATATGTGTGTCTTGATTGAGTGCCCAGATACACTCAACTGGGACATTTTAGTGGAATCGGTTCTAAGCTGTTACACTGAGTTATACAGAGTAGGTTTTCCTGAGCTCACATTGCCAGACCTGAAATACTCTTGTGGCTGCATTTAATAAAGAAACGAAAGTCTTGGGTAAGGGGATATGATTTTTTATGACAGAAGGAATGCAAATAACTTTTAGTCTCATTGCCTAGACCGGGTTTGGTCTGATTTGATGGAGTTTAATAATGACTTATAACCTGTGCTGACAATGTGCAGACCCGCACAACGTCATTTAACTCATTTATTCTGCTTGCTGTAAAAACAAAGAGATGGCAAATAAATATATGGAAAGTTCATTGTTTGTCAGAGGGCCCAAGCCAAAAGTTTTCAGTGACCTTTTAAAATATGGTCCCAGGCTAGTACTAAAATGTCTGTCACTCAGCGCACACACTTGCACAATTTGGCCTTTTAACCCGTGCATCTTGTTTTTCTCTCTTTCAACTGGTTGTATGAATTTCAAATCAGCTGCAGCTATTTAAGTTTTGCATTGGAGGATTACTGTAAATTGCAGTCTGACAATTACAATGTACAGCGCACAGGAGAGTTATTAATGGATAGGCCTACTGATGGCCTTTCAGCGCTGACGAGGGCCTGGTGTTCCTCACCCCTAATTAGATCCAGTGGTCGGGGTCTGCACGGATGAGGCAGGGAAGGGGGTCGGCCCGGGAGCGCCGCTTTATCAGAGGAAGATATCAATTGATCAGAGATAGCAACTATCGGCAACGTCTAAATCTCTAATTCACCTTCTTCTTAATGACTTGTATTGGCTTAAGAAGCTAAGTCATTTGACAGCACGGAGCTCGGCTGACAAAGCTGTGCAGGTGGTTTTAATAGAGGATTTCTGTTGCTTGAGATTTCACTAAAGACGGAGCAACAGTTCAACAGACACAACAGAGGCCTGTAAAAACCCCGGTCTGCTGCTCTGCTCTCTGAGGGTACCAGTGGGGCTCAGGCTGCGCTGAACCACCACTCCCATTTGCACCGCACTTTTTCCCTTTGCAGACCTGAACAAGGGCTTTCTCTGAGGTCTCACTATTTATTTTAACAAATGAATCTTATGTGGGCATAAATTATACGTGACAAATGAAAACCCTTTGGAGGGGAATTTCTTTATTTATTTATTATTGGCCTATGAAAAATGTTTTTCAGGACATTATGTTCCTGGAAAATGAAATATATTTTTAGGACAAAGAGAGAGTCCAATGCCCAGGAAAAACCAGTAAGGTTTGTAAAATCTGAAGACAACAGTTGTTTACCATTGATAAACTGAATGCAAGCCACGTGCTTAGATTGGACATGGCCTCATGAACCAAATTTGTCAGCTTTTTAATGAAGTAACCTAAGAAGCAGTGGTTTTGTGCTTAGATTATCACAGTGTAAATCCAATAAGGGAAGGGCACCTAACACCCCAAGGCGCTGCTGATCCAGCCCTGTCCCTTTCTAGAAGGATTACAACCACCTGCTGGGAAGTTTTCCATGCAGTAAAGCTGGTAGCCAAACTGATATTCACAGTATGTCCCAGAGACTTTTTATTTTTATTATTATTCGGATGATGTATACACATGGGAAATATAGGTTTGAGTCTGTTAAGGCTCTTTTTGGAGGTAAACATTTGTTTAAATCTTGTTCCAATCTCTTAACACATATTGAAGTAAAATCTAATTGAGTAGATCACTGGCATTGGCAGAACTTTCTGTTGCTGTTCTTGAGGGAGACCTCAACAGAAGAGCACATCTGTGGGACTTTGCATTGTAGCCTTGAGTGGAAACATATTTATCAGCAGAAAGCCTGCTATTTTAAGCTCTTCTGAAACTAGCAAAACTGATGGACGTTTCTTCTGGTTTCACCACAAGGTTCGTGACCTTACTCCCAATACCACTTCTAGGTTCATGTCATGGTTTCTGCTTGTGAACTGTTTGTGCTTCCAAAGAACTTACAACCCAACTCTGTAAGCTATGGCTTTGCAGCTTCTAGGCTGAGGATCACTGGCTTGAAGTATTAAGAATAAATACACTGTGCACCTGTACTGTGCTGTTATCTCAAGATCTCTAAGTGCTTTCTAAACTTGCTAATTATGGTTTAAAAAGCTCTGAGTGTTCTATAAGAGGAGGAAACAAAGGCAGGGGGAAATAAGTAACTCTCCCAAAAGCAATAAATTATTAAAGGGGTCGTTAAATAATTTGCCCAGAAAAAGTTTATAGTCTGAGCTAGAGTATGGATTGAAATCTTAATCCTTTGACACTGATGGTGAACATCACGGAGTCATAAAATTATTTAGGTTAGGAAAGACCTTCAAGATCATCTAGTTCAATCTTGTACTGATCACCTCCTTGTCAACTAGACCACAGCACTAAGTGCCATCTCCAGTCATTTCTTGAACACCTCCAGGGAAGGTGATTCCACAGCTTCCCTGGGCAGCCTAATGCACAACTCCTTCAGAGAATAAATTCTTCCTGATATCTAAACCTCCTACAGCACAGCTTGAGACAATGTCCTCCTGTCCTATCACGTGTTGCCTGGGAGAAGACACCAATCCCCACCTGGCTAGAAGCTCTTTTCACATAGTTGTATAAAGTGGTAAGGTCCTTTCTGAGCCTCCTTTTGTCCAGGCTAGACAGCCCTGGTTCCCTCAGCTGCTCCTCATCAGAGCCATGTTCTGGACTCTTCCCCAGCTCTGTTGCCCTTCTCTGGACACACTTCAGCCCCTCGGTGTCTTTCTTGTCTTAAGGAGCCCAGAAGTGAACACAGGATTTGAGGTGTGGCCTCACCAGTGCTGGGTACAGGGGGACAATCCCTGCCCTGCTCCTGCTGGCCACACTGCTGCTGGCACAGGCCAGGATGCCATTGGCCTTCCTGGCCACACCTGGGCACAGCTGGCTCATGTTCAGCTGCTGTTGACCAACAGCCCCAGGTCTTTTTCCACCAGGCAGCTTTCCAGCCACTCTGCCCCCAGCCTGTGGCACTGCCTGGGGCTATTGTGGCCAAATGCAGCAATTGGCCTTGCCCCTCACAGAGTTGGCCTCAGCCCATCAATCCTTCAGACCCACTGGCTTCAGTGTACTCAGGAGCGTGCCAGCATTTTCTTTTGCTTTACATAAGGATAGCACCCAGAAGCCCAAGTCATAGGTAATTATCACATAATTATAAATTTTTGTCATTAAAATGAGAGCTGTCATTTTGGAGCTGAGTGACCAAGACAGCTGGGGTGTCAGTGTCATCCTGAATTTAATGTGGAAGTACCAGAAGAAAGCTAACTGGAGAATAGAGCTGAGGCAGAGGGCTGCTCTTCTGTACAGTGAAGCAAAACCAAAGCACGGTGATAGCACTTTTCTTCAACCCAAAGTGTTCCTATTCTGCCATGAACAATGAGGGATGCCCAACAAATCCTTTTTGGAACAGGTGTGTAGGGGAGCTGATTGATATAAAAAAATGTTTTATTTTAGAATTGCCTGTACTTATGCCCTTAGACTTCGGCTTTTTGTGTTTGAAGCTATGTGGTAAAGGGAAGGTTTCTTCACTCATTTTGTCTCCACCACGTTGTCTACAGCTACCTGCCAGACAAAGACAAACTTCTCACTGATGAAGAGTTTGGTACCAAGAATCAAGTACAACCTGTAAGTCTGTCTTTTTGATTATTTAATTTTTGTTCAAGTATGGGTTGGAATACTTCAATTTATTTTTACCTTTACCTATGTTGAGGGTCTTGGTGAAAGAATTGTTTGGGAGGTAAAGAGCAAACCTTGATCACCCAGACTTAAAGGTGACAGTTTTGGCATGTTTTGAGGGCTTGAAGCAGGGGGGCCACATTCTTTGCACATGTTAAAAGGGGAACCTCTGCTGACTCAGTCAAGCTCTGTTCATTTATACAGAGAAGATAGGGCCCAGTGGTTTGCTCTGTAATGGTTTCCATAAGAGACATCTCGGCTCACTCCCAGTATTCTGTGTGGTGTGAATATTTGCAATCTGTTAGCAATTTTGAGCAAACCTGTTAGCACCATGAGCTGATCAGCTGAGTTTTGCAGAGATGTCCCTGAGCTGTTCTGTCTCTCACAGTCACTTTGCTCTGGCAGTTCATCTCTTCCTACAGGGCAGTGTAATGTGGGAGCTGCTGGTAACTCTTCCCTCTTTTGCTTGCCAGTCATGATTGTGCCCCACCATGTAATATTTCAATTCAAATGTGCCTGTTCTGTTCAATGTCTTTAAAGGTAGCTGCTCTCTTGCTTCATGCCCATTAGCTATTGACATTGTGATTAGCTGGTCACAAGAGGCTACTTGACTGGTGACCCAATTCTACCACGGTGCCCATGAACCACGATCGAAATATGATTTTCTCTCTGCACTGGGACTTGTGTCTATACCTCATGCCTCTTCCCCAAGTAAAGAAGTTTACTAATTCGATCTTTAGTACATATATATCTGTATATATACACAGACACACTGTGAGTGGGTGTGTACATGACTTGTTCCTCTATGACTTGCATGTCAAACATCTGACGACAAAGCAAAGAAAACCACCAGCTCTCCAGCTTCTGAAGTGAAGCACTGCTGCAAAAAGTATTATAATGAATAACTGGCTTCTGTCTTAGTGGTGCCTTCATCTTTTTATTCATTTTAAAAATAAAGTCTGTTTTGCTGTACTGTTAACAGACGGATACACTCAAAATGTTGGCAGTTATGTTCAAGACTGGATTAATATAGGTTTGTTATTTTACTAGCATATCCAAAGGCAAATATTCCTACTGGACTCCACCCTTCAGCTGTGAAGCAGATTGTAAATCAGCCCCTTTTTTGTTGTTTTTAAAGTAGTTTAGGGGCTTTAAAATGGTATTTAACATTATTACAGTCTGGTTGAATATTGTATAATTTCTAACTATTTCTTCTTTTTTATATCTACTTTTCTGCCACTCAGAAGCTTCTAAAGAAAACAGTGCAGTCACTGCTAATGCCAAGGTATAGCAGAAGTGCTTATACTGCTCTTGATGACTGTTCTCTTCCAAGTATTTAGGTGCTATGATTTTTGGCTAGCTAGGAAAACCCAACATTTACAGAGGGAAAGAATGAAGGCTGGGTTTTCAGGTTTTGTCTTTAAGGCTGGAATGGGTAAATTTGTCATCACACCATTCCCTAGGAAAGCTCCAGTAGGCACAGAGACAATGGTCCTTGTCCCTTTGCTGCCATCATTAATTTATCACTAACACTATGGAAAAAAAATATTCTGCATCTGGAAATATGGAGGGAAATGGCTGCTGGATCAGGAGCCAGCAGTTCTGATGCTAGCACACATCAGACAAATCCATCAAGCACTCCATGACCTGTGAAAATTATATCCGAAAATATCCCTTTTCATGTGTTTCTATTTTGAAAGTTTGGTCTCTGGGTTTATTCTCTTTCCTCAAAGTGAGAGCAATGTAACATGGGTGCTGAAGGAAACTGGGTTTTTTTTGAGCTGATCTTGGATTCTTGACTGATTCTAAAAATAGGGCCTGCCTATCCATTAAGATAAGACTGAAACTCTGGTGACATTAAGCACAGTTATTATAGCCTTGGTGTTCTGGTCTGCAAAAAAATGCCCATCCTGTCTAGCAGGGCCATTGGGTTGGTCTGGTCTCTCAGACCTGGGTGAGAGGTTCCAGACTATCAGATGTCACCTCCCACCATGTCTGAGCAGCTACTGTCCCAGAGGGAGAGAACAAGCAAACATATGATGTTTCAGAGCTCTTGTGATAAAGCTTGAGTACCCTCAAAAACAAATCTGCTTCTTGCTCACCTGGTTCTGCTCTGATTTCATGTTCCTGAACTCTCTTGTGCTGCTTGTTTTCCTTTTCTTTGCAAGGCTCCCCTTATCTGGACTCCTGCTGGATCTCATGTTCCCGTTCACATCCTGCCCCTGTGCTGTGGAGGACACATGGGATCAGTGCAGCCTGTGCTGGGAGCACTCAGCCTCACTGACGGGCCAGCATCTGTGCACAACATGCTGTGCAAACCCAAGGCTGCTGGCTGTGTCAGTAGCATGTTTAGAGTTTCCCAAATGAAAGGACTAAAAGGTGAAAAAGATTATCATTTTTCAATCCCTGTAATCTAATCACTGTGTAGATTGACATCCAGTCTTGCTTTCCTGCCCTCCAGCACTGTGTTCCTGCCCCTGACACCCCAGCAGCAGTGTTTGCAGCCTGCACACTGAGCTGGGCAAGGAAACTATTCTCATCACAGCCTGTCTTTAGGTATTTTCCTGTTTTAAGGTCATGCTAGCTTTAAGCTGGATCAGGCTCCTCATTTAACCTGCTGCAAGATTTCAGGAGTACTGGCATCAGAGGATGCCAGTGGCAGGGGGCAGGCAGGGCTGCTGGAGGCAGGGGAGGCACGAGATGACACCAATCTCCCCTGCCCCTGGCTGTGAGCTTCTGCGAGACCTCCAGCCATGCGCTCCCAAGCTGTGTCTCCATCACACCAGCCGTGGTAGCGTCACCAGGACCAGCTGCTGACCTGCTGCTCAGGTTACTCAGTGAGCTGGTGTGTCTGTGTCGAGCCCTGTGGTCCCAGCACAAGGAGCTCATTGGAAGTGGTTGGCAGTGGACAGGTGAGAGAGAGCTGGGCCATTTCTTTCAGGCTGACTGTGGGTCAGAATAGGTGTGGTGTGAAAATGGACCTGCATGAAGGCACAAATCAAAGCACCAGCTCATCATCCTCCTGTCAGACACAAAGGAGCATTTAATAATTTACCTTGAGGATGGGACAGAAGCAATTTACTTAATACTTCTGCAGGTATCAGTCTGTGTGCCGTGGCTCTGTCCCTGCTCCCCTGCTCCCCATCCACCACACAGACACACACACACACAGACACACAGACACAGACACAGACACACACACAATGACTTCTTTGTTGGAGTGGAAAAGTGCTCCACAGGGAGCTGCACATCCCAGAATGCAGCTCTGTTTGCGTCTAGAGCCATGATGGATCACTGTGGGGAACCTTAAATCTCTGCAGTGCTCAGATCTCTATCAAAAATGAGGGCAGCTGGAGCATGCTCCATTTAATGTAAACTGCTGGATTCCTTACCACCTTGTCAGTGCCACCCCCAACTTCCAAGGCTGAGAGCCCCTGAGTCCACTGAAACCAAAGGGAGGTGAGCATTCTCTTTGACTTGGATGCAGGTATTTTAAAGGGAACATGGGAAATAATTAACACATAATTAACCTGTGGAACTTTCTGCCAGGAAGTATTACTGAGGCCGACCGCTCTGCAGGGTTAGGAATTTATATGAGTAGTAAGAGGTCCAAAGTGGAAAAGGTATCAGCCTTCAAAGTAGGCAGGACATCATTAAACAAAGTGAGTTGAGGAGATGGTTTTCTTATGAATAAATTATTTTCTAGTGGTCTGTTTTGGGATGTCTCTTACATTCCTATGAGCTCTTCTGGAATAGTTACTGATGAAGACAGTAGACCACTGGTCTGATCCACTCTGTCAAGCACATTTCCCATTAAATATACAGTATTGCAGCATTCTAGAGCTATTAGAGCAGCACTCACCCTGGTTCTTTCTGTGCTCTGGAAAATAACTGCTTGTTCAAACAATGTAAAAAAAAAATATTATATCCCAGATCTGTCACTCTTGTAGACTGCTATTATATGAATGGTTGGTTGTCATTTCATCTCACTGGCAAATTGTTCATTAGAAATGAAAACATATATATGGAGGAAGGCAGTCTGTTTGGGGGTGAGCTACATACAACAGTCAGGACAGATCAGGATGGAAGGCTGCCCTGCCCAGGAGGGACCTTTGCAGTTGTCTGTAGGTGTCTGAGGAAAGAACATAAGCAATGGAGTTAGAGAAGAGTTATCCTTCCTGGTAAACCATCCAACAGTGGGGCTTCATACCTTGTGGATTCCTAGTGGAGCTTCAGGTTATGTCCCCACCACAGGGATTTATACACACATTTAGAATTTTTATTCCTTCTTGAATAATTTTTATATTTTGGCCATCACTACACGCTGTAGCCGTGTCATGCCATGTTGTCTTGTCTTCCAGGTAAGAAGGTTCCTCCTTCTGGGTGTTCTGAGCTTGCTTAGCCCAGTCCCATAAGATAGAGTAGAGTGAACAGTCATTCCCACAAGATATTATGGCCCCAGGGACATTTCTTAGACCTTCTTTTTCCTGCCTTTTCACCCAGAAGATCCGGAGACAGCTCAGAGCCTCTGTTGCTCCCTTACTCTCCTCTTCCAAAGAAGAGCTGTAGCACCTCTAGTCAGATGGGCTCAGCAAGAGACACAGAATGATAAAATGGGTCAGGTTGGGAGGGACCACATCAGGTCACCTGGTCCAACCTCCCTGCTCCAGCAGGGTCATCCCAGAGCATCCGGTGCAGGATTGCATCCAGACTTGGATTGCACTGTTCCTCCAGCATTCAAGAATACTGTTGAGGGACACTCCACAGCCTCTCAACATCCTGTTCCAGTGTGTGGTCACTGCACAGTAAAGAAGTTCTTCCTCAAATTCAGACAGGACTTCCTGTGAATCAGTTCCTGCCCGTTGCCCCTTGCCCTATTGCTTAGCACCACTGAGCAGAGCCTGGATCCACCCTCTTGACCTGCCTCCTTCAGATACTTATATACACTGATATGATCCCCTCTCAGTTTCTCTTCTGAAGGCTGGAAAGGCCCAAGTCTCTCAGCCTTTCCTCACAAGAGAGGTGCTCCAGTCCCCTCATCATCTTTGTGGTCTCTGCTGGACCTGTTCCAGGAGCTCCATGTCCCTCTGTACCGAGGAGCCCAGAATGGGACACAGCACTACAGATGCCCCTCACCAGGGGCAAAGCTCACAAATATTTGTTGTTCTGAACCCTAGATGCAGTACGTTTGACTTTCTTTTCTCCTTTACCTTGCAAGTGATCTAAGTTCTTGCTATGTACTTTCTCTGTAGCATTTGTGACTTTGTCCACTTCTATGGTAGCTGCTCATCTTTGCCACCCCAACAAACTTAAGTAATTTCAAACTACCTTCTCCACTGACTGCTTCCATGTATGAAAGTTCTAAATATCCTTGTCTTTCACTGCTCTCCATGCACTTTTCTCCAACATTCTTCTGCCTTTCCCTTTTGAATTCTGACGCATCCTGCTAAAGACAGAGTGGCCAAAATGGCACCAGGGATTCACAACGTAGGGACACTGTGCATTTACACAGTGGGACAATGAGCACTGTGGTTATGTTCTCCTGACCCCAAGTTCATGACTGCTCTTTAGCCTACTGTGAAACCCAGAGCTGATACTTTCAGAGGACAAACTACAGTGAATCCCAGTTCTATTTCCTAAGCAGTTTTTGAGCCTTCTTAAGGAGCACAACTCTGGGAAAAACTCCTTGAGACAACTCCTTGTGGGTATTTTCTTTCCTCTGCTCAAAAGAAAAATGGTTCTTCTAAATATTTCATAAGAATGAAACTATGGCAATTTTGAATCTGACCAGAAATGCATCTTGGCCACTCTCTGATAGTGGCTTGTGGAGGCATAGGAAAGAACCAGGTGTTATACTGTGATATTTTCTGTACATATTTTCCATATCTGTGGCTTGGAAACTTCTTGGCCAGGAGGTTGCATTTATTTTTGTTCTCACAGTCCTCAGGAGACCTTTCCTCTGTTCACATTCACATGGATTTTTTCATACCTTTTATCCAGCCATTTTTTAATTTGCAAGAGGAGCTCATCCTTGTCCTTGAAGACCTTTGGTGTAAGGAAAAGCAGATTTCTGACCTTTTTTCAAAACTTGTTTAGAGACTTGTTCACCTGACTGCCATAATGGCCATTGGCTATTATAAAAATTATCTTTGCATATACTTTGAAAAGTATCTTTTTCTAATACAGTCTCCTTTTGCTTTTGTCTGTCCACTTGTAAAAAACCAAAAGGGATTGCAGCTCATGAAAACTCTCCAACCCAGCTTGAAACCAGCAGCCTCAGAGCACTTGGAAATGATGGGAAGGTGCACGGATCTCCATGGGTTACTCAGCCTTCTGCTGCCATCACTGCACTGTTATCAGTACCCAGCAAGCCAGATGAAAGCTACTCCTGCTGTCTGCTCAAGTCACAGTCACACCTCCAGACTGCAGTACAGACACACCCTCTGTCTGAGAGTCTTACTCTACATGAGTTCTTCCAGTTTTAATAAATTTGCAGTGAAATATTAAACACTGGCATATACATTTTTTTTGGCAAAAAGAAGCAAAAGTTGGAATCCGAATTTAAAACTGTAATGCAACAAGTGGACATGAAGATTTATGGACTTAACAAATACATACAACTTTTGAGACATGCCTAGCAGACATCATGCTTTTAAAATGTCACAGTTCATGTAGTTGTCACTTCAAACACTAAGGAACCTGGCACTCCCCAAGTGCCAGCAAGCTCTGACTGGACAGTAATAAGACTCAGACATCTAAAATTAAAAACTGTCCAAGAAAATGTATAACTTCTAAAAGACCTCATTCTGCATGTTTTATACCACACTCCACTTCGCAAAGAAATGGTTGTCTGATCAGCTACATAAAAATGAGATGTTTCCACTATACCTTCAGCAGAGGAAACAGAGCTGTTTGCAATGGAACAGCTTCCATGGGCAGTGTTATGAGCCCTACTGATTGAAAAATGTCTTCTCCTATGAGGTTTGCTTGCCTTTCTCTGGCAGATGTCTAAGCAATGATCCTGAAATGTGTTTTACACTGTAGCCCATCTGAACATCACTGATGAATAGGATGTATTTTGCTTCTGCAGTTATCAAAAGCCTCATTTCAGTTCACAAGTCAGATAGTTTTTCTTTCTATTACAGCACTTTAGGAATGTCAGCTTGGAAATCTCATGGCAGCCTGTTTCACCAAGCGAGGTACTTGGACCTGATTGAGACCCCTGGTACAAGTAGGCAAACCTTTGGAAACCTGCTGCCTTTCTCCTCCTAACAGCAGCAGACAGACACCCCTATGGAAGCAAATTTCTCCTGCTTAAATACACAATTGATAAATGAGCCTTTTCTTCTGGTTCTTCAGAAAGTTAAAATAAATATTAAAACCCATAATACAAGAACACTTTTTATGAATTCCAAGCATACTTCACTCTTCAAAGAAATGTGTTTGTGTTTGAGTTTGAGAACTTAAACATACAAATTTTTTGGTGAGCTGAGGCAGGAGAATTCTGGAGTGAATTTATTCTATACTAACAAGATATTCTGCTGATGCACAGCATTAAATAATTATAGATCAGATGTTTTAAATGTTATTTTCCATATACCTTGGTGTAGTTTTACAGCCAGCTGTTGCCTCCTCATCATCCTAGAGACATATTGATTTTATTGGATTTTTCTGTCCTTTTGCTTTGTGTTTTCTTGGATCAGTCAGTTCAGTTCCCTCATCCAATGGCCTTACCTCCTCAAGTCCTGCTTCAAGCACAGTGAGGGACAGGTACATGTGGCTGAGCACAAAGGGAAGAACAGCTCATGCCCTTTCAGATGCAGGCTCAAAATCACATTTTTCAGACTTTTGATGCAGATGTGGGACCCTAATTAATGCACTGACTACCTTGTTGCACTGAATTCCTTGTTTCCCTCAATGCCTCCAGTGACACTTCCAAGCCAAAGGTTTCTGTTGGGTATGGTGGGATTTTGCACTTTTAATTAAAGCACATAGAGAAGCACAGCTAAGTCTCATCTATAAATGTGGAACCATGCTAGAAACACATTAGGATGAACATTCTGTCGTAGTTTCCTCTTTTTTTCTATGAAGAGTTCCTTTGGTAAGGCAAATGGAAATAAAACTGAAAGGGAAAGAAATATTCTTCCCTATGGAGATGAAGAGGAAAAATAAGGCCCATTAAAATCCTAGTACTAGGTAAAAAAGACAAGAATCAATTCCTGCACTGCCACCATGGGACAAAGCAGAAATGAGTGTTGTCTGTCAATATTGTTCAAGTTCCTTTTCTTGTCTCCCCTTCAAGGACTGAAGACACAGCAAGAACAGCGATGCCAATGCACTTCTCAAGTTTACTCATCTCCATTCTTTCCTCTGCCAAAGTGCCTGGCTCTTTGAAAAAGACTTTTAGTTCACAGAAAGTTCAAGGATTACTAACTTGTACGTAGAAGGATTGAAATAAGAGATTTTAATTAAATTCCAGACTTGTTATTGAGTTATTGTCACAGCAGACAATTATTATTTTGGAGAATTTGGGTTTTTTTAACATGCTGCGCAACTTCAAGTAGGGCAGAAAGAAACTTCAAGAAAATGAGGAAAGGAGGAATCTCCAGTCTTTGGGTTATCAGATCCTTTTTGCTCAGAGTTTGTAGCAAGCATGTGGTGGGATACAATAAGGTTTTTGAACTATACTGTATAAATACTGGCCCAAAAGAAGTTTCCTGGATAACTTTCTTATTGTTTTGGTGGGCAAGATTTCTTGCTTGTGACTGCAGCTGGAGTGTTACTGCCCAAAGAATGATAGCAATTTTATCAGCCAGGGACATGATGTACACAACCACAGCTGAGCTCACAGATTTGCCTTCCCTGCAGGAGTTACCAGAGAATCCATCACAGCCTTTGAACAGCTCTCCAGTACTCAGAGCCACTTTTCTCAGACTGAGTCCCACTGTTGGATCCTGGATGAGAACACAGGTGCCAAAAACATGAATTCCCCATGTATGACTACATGTGCTGTGTGTCCTTCCCCTTCCAGTCCATGTGTATCACAGGTCTCCTGCTTCCAGCCTGGCTGATTAGGTGTGTGGCTGGAGCTGACCAACTGGGTGGGAAGATTTCTTTAATCCCTCCACTGGGAAAACTAAACTGTTTCCCTAGCTGTGTCCAATGAGCTGGCCGTGTATTTGACACCCTCTCTTTACAAGGAGATGACAGGGCAAAATATTTGGTATAGGGTGTATTGGATGGATGGATTATGCAGAAATTTGGAGACGGAATAAGAAAGATATTTAAGAGAGGTACAACTGTGTAGGTTGAAACACTTAGATGAAAGGCCTATGAAAGGTTTGAGAAATTTTATTCTTGTACTGCCACAGACACCAACACAAAAGTGAAATGAAAGAGTGTTTCATGGAGAGTGCTCTGGGATCCCACACACCAAAGGGATTTTGGAGCTGGCCTGAGGTGAGATAAAAGACTTTGGAGAGGCAGAAGGTCTCTTGCATCCCAATGGGCCTCGTGGTGTCATGAGAAGTTTTCTGGAGGATCTGAGGTTTGTTCTGACTTCAGCCCATGGGGAGCTGTGTTGGCTGGGATGCTGGATAGGTCGTGGAGAATGTTTGTACTGGCTTGTTCCAGCACTGAGCTCTGTGCTCACATCAAGCCCCACAAAGAGGTGACAAAACAAGCTGCTTCTCACCCAAGCTTTGCTCTTTGGCTAAAGGAATTAATAAGACACAGAGAAGGAAGCAAATGGCCAGTGTGGTGTGGCAGGCTGCATGGTGACAGCTCAGCCCTGGGATGCCACACGTGTGCCTGGACAGATCCAGCAGGGGACACGGCCCCTCTTACCCTCTGTTCAGCAGCGTACATTTGTCACCACAAGGCATTGCATATTCATTATCTCACAAGACTTGTGACTTGCCCAAGGCCCTTATGTCATGAATGAGATGAAATGTTTTGTAAAGTATAGAAAAACCTCTTTATTCCCAGGGACAGCAGTCCCAGATTTTCACATTGCTGTTATCACATGTTTCTCGTGAGCTGAGAAAAAGTCTGTGACTTCTCTGGTTTGTCCATTAATCAGTTCCATGACCCCTTTAGTGGCCCACAGGATGTTGAGCAGTTCTTGGTCCTGCTTCACCAGGTGGAGAGGCTGTAGTTCTTGCTGGACATGCCTACTGAAATTAATGCAGAAAGTCACCCACACTCTTTTGAGTTGTGAAACTCTACAGTAATAAAAAAATTAAAGATTTATGGACAGGACAGGTCTGGTGCATTGGTAATAGCTTTCTCCTTGTAGAAATATATATTCAAAAAATATAAAAATGTTGAGCTGTCAAAAAAATGATTGAAGCAGCAGCTAACTATTATTTTTCCAGGGAAAGAAGTGCTCATTTGTCACTGACCATCTTCTCTTGATGTAGTTATCCCCAATTAGGCTAAAAGTGCCAGAATTACAATATAGTGTCTGCCAATTCAGCTTTACAATAGCTAGATAATTATAGAGCAAGAAAATAGTATGTCTGGAAGGGTGTTAACTGAAGAGCAAGGGGCCATGTAAATAAACTTGACAATGATATTGAAAGGCAAGAAAAAGACACTACTGGATAATAGCATTATTGTGTGCAGGAGTTATTTACATGCAACCAGAGCTTGTCACAAGTAATGAGAATTAGAGGAAAGCCCCTGCCCTTGGATGCCAGGCACACCATGGAACCCCTTTGCCTCAAGAATGCCAACACAGGAGCTTTATTTTCTTTCTGTGCTGCACAATGCAGATAATTGGAAACTGCATCTTCTGACTGGGCCTAGAACGTGGTCACAGTGGCAGCTTCCAAATATCAGCTCTCCAGGCAAGTTCCTCTTCAGAGGTCAGTCAGCTCCAGAGCAAAGTGGGAAGGGGAATGTGGGGCATGAGGAAGTGAAGGGTTTTTTGTAGAAACCACGTGTTTTGGGTGGTGCTGGAACTCCAAAGAGCAAACCACAAGAGTTAGCTACACCAGGTACTCTGGCCTTGCCTTCATCATCAAATAGCGCTTACAGGAAGGTTAGACAAAACTTCCATCAATTTCCACAGTTTTCATCAGACACATTTATGGCTTCAGAAGGTCTTCAGCCTCTTTTACCTGTAAAAAATATTAAATTGCAGCAGAAAATCCTGCATCTTTCACCAGCTTAAACTAACAGCTTCTGCAAGCCACTTGTAGAGTTTGCCTTTATTTGAGCCTGCTCTGTCTGTTTTCTGAAGTGGTTTAATGTCTCTCTGTACAAACACAAACTTTCTCTGCTATGGCCTGTCTTGACCAGAAGTTATGGTTACTGCAGCTCTATTAATTATTTGAAATGTAGATTAGCACAGATACCACACTGTGCTAACACAACCCCACTGCACTCAGTCTGCTTTGAGCATGGGCAGAGTGAGGCAATGTTTGTCTGGAAAACACTGTGTAAATGTTCTTTTCCCTAAAGTAAAAGGAAGGCTTGTACAGCATCCAGCAGAAGGTCCTGCTCTGAGACAAGGTCTTTTATCTGCATTGAAAAATAAACAAGAATCTTATCCATAGCTAATAAATATCTTCAGGATTTGGCCCATATAAATGATAAATGGGATAGGTCTGTCAGATTACGAAGTGTACATAAGATTTCTCAATTTTTTTCTAACTGTGGCTGTACATTTAAGGAGACATGATGTCAAAAGGTACCCAAGATCATAATATCCAGTATATTGCATAATGCCCCACTGTGTTGGTAGGGGAAAAAAAAAAAAAAAGAAAGCCTAAACAATCAATATTCCTCAACCTCTGAATGTAGAACTGTAAATTTCTAGATGTCATGGTGACATGGAAAACTTTGGAGCTGTAAGCAAGCTCAGTTGCCCATTATTCAGGGTTGAAGGCATCAGTTGCCCTGCATTTTTAAGCAAATTAAACACATGGATTATTTTTAAGCCACTGTCCCAATTTTATGAGGATTCATTGCTGTTCCTGCACAGGAAGGATACATCCCACTGCCTATTCCCCCCTCTCTGGGATCACATTGTCTCCCTGTAATTTTCTAGCAAACACTTTGATATGAGGAAAGTAATTTTGCTCCCTATTTCGCTTTTTTTTTTTTTTTTTTTTTAATGCAGTGTATCATCTGGGAATAAGAGGGAAGAAGAGGTTGTGTCAGGAACCAGCAGATGCCCTGGTTTGCCAGTGGCCAGCACAATGTGTGCTGGTTGGAATCTCACCTACAGATGCTTCAGTAGCATCCCATGTAGCATCTTGCTGTGCTTAACATCCTGTGTGAGAAAACCTCTGCCACTCTTCTTGAGAGTCATTTCCCTGCTGAGTAAGTCTCATACTGACAGTTTGGAGGAAAATTGCAGTTACCCAATTTATCCCAGTAAGAGCTGCTGGCCATCAAAGCAGTCATTGCTCAGCTGTAACCAAGGCTGCTGCTTGTGCTGCCAGTGGAACTGTGCTGCCTGTGAGTGGTGTGGTAGTGAAACCACTGCCTGGCTCACCTAGTTCAGCCTAGGGAGTACTTTCAGCACCCTTCCTGCTCTCCTAGACATCTCCCCACTTCTCCCCACAGTTCTTCACAATCTCTTCTCAGTTCCTGCCCTCAGCTGTGGTGCCAAGGCTGCCTGTATGGCCTCTTCGAGCTTGAAAAGAGTTAATGTTTGCAGAAAACTGAAAGAGAGAAGATTTAAATCAGATATTAGGAAGAAATTCTTCACTGTGAGGGTGGTCAGACATTGGCACAGGTTGGCCAGAGAAGTTGTGGATGCCCCATCCCTGGAAGTATCCAAGGCCAGACTGGACAGGGCTTGGAGCAACCTGGTCTAGTGGAAATTTTCCCTGCCTATGGCAGGGAGGTTGGAACTAGATGATCTCAAAGATGCCTTCCAACCCAAACTAATACATGATTCCATGATAAGAGCAAAGTTTGAGCACGAGTTTCCACCTGGGGAATGTACAAATCCAGCCTACTACAGCTGTGCTGCACTGAATACCTTCCAGCCTTTCCCTCTAATCAGGTTTCAGATTTCTACCTAGGGATACGTAAATACTTCTGAATCTGGCTTTAAGTGATGAAAGTGCCTCAAACCCATCTATTTTCTCTGAAACAGGCCATATTCTTCCTGACTCCTTCATGCTGAGGTAACACAGCTGAGTATCCTGGTCCCATGCTGGCTCTCCCAGTATTTCATGAACCCTTCCCAGCTGCTTTCTGTCCCTCTGCCCCCGTGTTGCTCTGTGCATCAACCCTGCAGTGAGGACAAGCAGCATTGCAGGGGACTGTACCTCCCAGCCCCACACACAGCATCTCTCCAGGTGGCCTCCTAAATCTCAGGCAAAGCAGGACCATTCTGCCATGGGGGTTATCTCCTCTGCTCCTACTTTGCTGCTGCCTCTTTGCCCTTGCCTGCCCGTGGCTGGAGCCTCCTCCCAGCCTCCTGAGCAGCCTTGCATTGGTGGGGCACCTCTCTCAGTGTGCCTTTTGGTAGGAGACCTTGAACATTGTACAGCAGTGCACGTTGTTCCTGGTAGTTTTATGCAGCTGTGAGCTGTGTAAGATTAGTGCCCAGAGCTCAAAAGCATCATTCAAGGTAACTGCAGGGTTGGGATGAGCCCAGGTCTCAGAGATGTCAAGGTTTCACATTGATACCTCCTGGTGATGCACCCAGCAACTAAGTTCTTTTCAGGTCCTGTCCTTTAAGAGACTTGTACAGCTTTATACCCTCCAAAAGCTGGCTACAGTATGCATTAAAATGGCAAAAACACTAACCTGGATCTCAGCTGCTAAATCATCTTGGCCTGGTATCTTACTCAGATGAGTAAGATGAGCTCCTCCTTCCCATCTCAACCACTCTTGCATGACCTGGGTGAGTCAGGTATATGGGCACTGTAAAACAATTCCCTTGGGAGTCTGTCTTCTTTTCCAGGCACTTGAATACTTACAAGGCTCTGGCCTTGTTGCACCTTGTTACTCTGGTGCTGGTTGGCACCTTAACAAGTCTAAGTTTCTTCATATTTCATCTTTTTCCAGGGGTACCCAGAGCTTGGGAGTACTGGAGTTGGTGTCTCTGCAAATTCGTTAGCCAAACAAGCTGGTTACCAAACACACTAAGTACAAGAAAATTAGCAGCCTAATAGTACAACTCCTTTATGGCCTTTTAATGTGCCCTTTCATTTCCATTCATTTGGAAAGAAGCTGACTAAATGGCAAAAATAAGTACCTGCGGAGTCCCCGGGCCAAACACACTCCTGGTGTAAGGCCAGTGTAGTTACACTTGGGACAGGTTTTGCTCAGTGGATTTAGGTATGCCTCTGTTTTCCATGTCAAAGAACTCTCAGCTGATCGAAAACACATCTCAGTACATTCATGCCGTCCATAAATGAACCCACGTTTCATGTTCTTTAATCCTGAAAACACACTATATGTTTTGTGTTTCTTGTCAAATAGCCCCCAGAATGCTGTATCAACCTTCATGGTTAACTCACCCGTGAAAGCTGAGGTAGCTGGATTTTTAGGATTTCTGCCTCTTCAGGCACGCCCCAGTGAATGGAACAGAGCCAGGGCAGGGGGGCACCTTCCTTCCCAGAGGGGTATAGCACAGAGAGCTGAGGAAAAGGATTCAAGACCTTCAAAGTACCTGAGCCTCCCTGTGGAAGGGAGCACAGAGGCCACAGAGAATGGGGAATGCACTGGAGCAGGGCTGATGTTGTTTGCCTTTAGGCCAAGCGGGACACAAAAGCAGATTGCAGTTACCTTTCTGTCCCCTCCTTATCATACTGCCTCTCTGTTGTGAGCCCGGTGTGTGTAATCCCAAGGATCTATCCCAAAATATTTAGCTCATTTTGTACATATTACCTTCAAGTAATCATACACCACTGAGTCATACATCATGGGATTAACAATCCTACACATGGTATAAACAGAACCTAAATAAAATCCCAGAAAAAGGATATTGCCTTTTAAATAAGTCCTGACAGCTGTGGAAAATATTATGCCCCAATACAACCCTCCCATACGACATGCATTAATATGAAGAGAACCCCAAACTGTTCCTCTGGATATTTTGTAAGGTTTTATTTTATTGTGGATTGGACATATTGAAGTAAGACTATAATCTTATTGTGCTCTGACCTGTGCTTTTACTGCACTGTATAAACAGCAGTTACTATGTTAGATGGAGAAATGTTTACAGAAAGAAGAAATAAAAACAAACGGATTTATTGTGTTGCAGAAATTTGAAACGGGGCTGAAAGGCTGCCCATGTGTTTTGTGCTTGTAAGACCTTTCCCTGATGGAAACAGACAGCTTAAACATGACAGAAGCACAGCGAGGTCCCGTGCTATCAAGAATAAAATGCAATATCCGCACAGCACCGACTCCTTCCAGCCAGCCTTGCCTGCAATCAAAGCCCTTGATATGGCTCTTGCCGTTGTCTGTTCACATACAGCAGGTTTGGGATCTCGTTTTTTTAATAGATTTTGAAATTGTTTTTAAGTGCTAGTGAAAAGTGCCAGATTGACAGCTCTGGAGTCTGGAGCCTCTTTTTAACCACAGAAAGAGTACAGCATGGGAAATGGCAAAACAAACTTCCTTCCCCAGCCCGATCCAGCGCCCCATCAGTGCCAGAGAGGAGAGAAGCACAGTGGGCTAGCCTTCTCCACAGGCTTCTACAGTGTCTTAAAGCACTCAGGGCTACCAGCCACCAGCCTCCATGGGCTGCAGGCTGAGAAATCACCCACAAACCACTGGGGAGTGCGAGTCTGCATTTTGGGAAAGCTGC
Organism: Cyanistes caeruleus; assembly: GCF_971803275.1. Taxonomy (NCBI): domain Eukaryota; kingdom Metazoa; phylum Chordata; class Aves; order Passeriformes; family Paridae; genus Cyanistes; species Cyanistes caeruleus. The sequence continues at coordinate 54,191,697 of NC_141706.1, read as the reverse complement.
TCTCTCCTCCTCTCTTTCAAAAGCTGACTTTTCCTCAAGATCATTAGAGAAAAGTGGACTTTTTCACATCATGATTTGGCTTTTTTGTTGTTGTTGACATTTTTACTAAGAAGCATATCAAGATCACTGCCAGCATGATCATTTAGATTTTTCATTTTTCCAAATTCTGCGTTTCTGGCAGAAAAGAATGCTAATAAACATGTCAGTGATATCCTTGATAAGAAGATTTATTAAAAACACCACATGCAAAATCTTAAGCTATAAAACACAGAAGTGAAACACTGGCCTGTTTTCAGCCCTACTAAATGGAAACAATTTTGAAATTTCTTAGGATTTTTCTGTTTCACATTTCAACCAGTCTTGTGATCTTCCAAGTCAAGGCTCCACAGACTGCTCAAAAAGAAAAGAAAAAGTTTCCTAAAATGAAATCCTGGCCCCATTGAAGTAATCTGCAAAGCTCTAGTTGAATTCAACCCAGCTAGAATTTCACCCCTTATTTGTACACTGAGCAAATCTGATCTGGACTTGGTAACACATAATAAACATGGGACCCTAGGATGCCATTTTTAGTCACTTTTCAGGGGAGAGCTGTGCTTTAATTTATTTTGTCAAGTGTTTCCACTTAAGTTTCTCCTATTAATGCTTCTGTTACCCTCTGCACAGTAAGGTTATACCTCATATAAGTTCTTCTCCCTTAATAGTTGTGGTACTTTTGCAAATGTTACTCTCTTTAATATGTGATTTCAGAATAATGAATGCTTGTCAAACTGATTTCTTGCTGTCTTAAAAGAGCTGGATGTGTTAAACAATTTGCACTAGCAAACAGGCGTGATACGACTTAAAATGGCAGTTACTCCACAGAACAGGCTGAATTGTCCTGGGCTCCTTCCCAATAATCAGATGTCAGCTATTTGGCCATTAAAAAGATGCTTCAGAATTTGTGATACTCCAGTTGAATTCTGTCTCTTTCAGACCCCCATTGCAAAATGTCTCTGTGTACATGAAAAAATTAATTTATGAAAATAACACCAGAGCAGATAAAACCCTAAAAAAATTCCATGAGCCACCAAGTATGACAAGAGAAGTGACACACATCCTTTCACCTCCACACAAGAGGAAATCATAGTCCAGGTGCTGTTCTTAGTAACTTCAAGAATAGTTCATAAGATTAAATAAGCCAGGAATGTAAAAGGATTATCAAGAAAAAGAAATTATAAAGTTTCTTGATTTTTTTTTTTTTGCATTCCTCAGTGAACAGTACAAATCTTCCCCTTACAAAGACCTTCTTGAGAAGCTAAAGACTAGATGTTCTGAAAAAAGCTTATTGACAAATACCACTTCTTGGGTGGAAAATTTTATCAAATAATAAATGAACTGTTGTATCAAAAATAGTTTTCCTAAAGCTAAAACCATTCAGGTTTTTATGTCTAATCCCTTGTTTAGTCCAGGGCTGGGGTAAGTACTGGCTGACCCTGCTGTGTTCCAGCTCCATTCACCCTCCCAGCAGTGCAAGGCTCCAATCTCTCACTTTTCAGGCTGTGAGATCTCAGCCCCTCAGTTTTTGGTAGTTTTAGTTATGGAAAAGGTGTCACTATATCACATTAAATGCTGAAATAAGAATATGCCAGGAAATTATCATATTGGTATAGAATTCAAGGTTTTGGTGGAAATAAAAGATTTTTCTAGTATATCTATATATGTATTTTAAATGGCTGTTTGAAATTGCCTGGGGAAGCCTTAGGGAGATGTTTAACTCACTGAATGCAGGTGATGGTAGAAAAATAAACATTAATTACACAGTCTTGTGAATTAAATGTATTTTAGACTCATGGGAAACAGGGCTGGGAACAAATTCAAAACATTAATTATTCCAACTTTCTCTGCTGAGGTGGGATCAACTTCACATGTCATGTGGAGTCTAATCTGCATCTTCCTATGTAGGTGGAGGGTTTGCAGTGATCAGAAGTGTGTGGCCACCTACCCACATGGCCCTCTGTCCCTGCTTTCAGACAGCAGAGCTCACACCTTGCTGTGATACAGGCAGGAATAGGTGATTCACCTTGATGCTGAAAAAGCTTCCTCAGCCCAGCACTGAGAGTGTTTTGCAGCATCTTTTCTTGCAGGTCTGTTGCAGGACTATGACTGAGAAATGTTCAGAAATGTATAAGCTGATAAGGTCTTCAAAACCTGCTTTATAGCAAAATTTGAAAGCAATGCAACCTATTTATTTTGTCAGACAGAAACTGGGCATGGTTGCAGATGAAAGAACAACTCCAACAGCTGACTGCTGCTCAGAAGGATAGCCTGGGTGCCTGCTCTGGGGGCCACCAGCACACCCAGAACCCATTATGGGGAGAAAATTTTGGATATCAGATAGGTTTTGATTTTATCAGTACAAAGGGAATACAAATCAGTGTCTGCAAAGGGAAACTTTAGAAGGCAGTGAGGTTTTCTTCACAAAAAGAGGCCAGCTACCTCTGACTGCTGGAACAACTTCTCCAAAGCTGTAATGGATTACCCAAACTGGAGATCTCTGTTAACATTTTCCAGCTCAGCCAAAGGGTTTTTGTTTGGTTCAGGAATTGCTTCTTGGTCTTTGTTGTTTTATGGCCTTTGTTATATCAAAAGTCAGACTAGATAATCATAACAGCCCCTTTCAGCCACCAGAACTTTGGATCTATTATACAATTTTAGGAAATCCCAGGCCTGGTTCCCATGAGTTACATGTGGTCCTGGTGAAAGTCTGTGGAGAATATTGCTTGTTGAAGTCTGTGCACTCCTGTGCAAATAGGTACTGTGCACAAACAGGAAGATAAGTGAGCAATTGTGTGAGTATGTGAATGAAACAAGATGAAGCACTACAGAGAGAACGATAAAATGAATCTCTGTGTAAAACCAGCCATCTAATGGAAAAAGCAAGAACAGATGGTGAAATAACTCCTAAACAAGCTGTTGCTTTAGACTCTGGCCATCCACAAACAAGTTGTGAGAATTTCTGATCCATGGTCCAGTGATTAAAGAGATGAAATTCAAAGGAAAAAGTGGGGGAACAAAAGAGGGGGAAAAAGAATGCATAAAACCCCAGCTCAGTTTAAGTTTCATAGTGAAATATCAAAGCAGTATTGAAACATAGGAATACTGAATGCCAATACTGTATTTTTATGTTTTGCATTTACTGAATCAGTTTCAATTGTATGAAGCTCTCTGCCCTTAAGCCCTATGATATAAATTTTATTGGATTTAAAGGAAACAGATTGGGAATCTGGGACAGAAATATATATATATTTTACCAGCGCAGATTTTATGGTTTTGCCAGAGGAAGCTTCAAAACTATTTGATGTGCTGCTTATTTAGTACTACTAACATATTCAGGAATTGGGGATGGGAAGAAAAAGAGAGGTAGGGGAAGGCAGAGAGATCTGTGCAAAGAACAAGTAATGCTCTTCCCCTGGAACCAATAAAGCGATCAGAGGCTCCGAGTGTGCCTGGAGACGTGTGAGTGAGAGGCTGAGGGAGGTGGACGTGGTGGAGAGAGGGAGTTCTAGCTGTCTGCAAGGCCAAGTAATGCTCCCATCTTGTTTTTTCTGTGTCAGTCTGACTATTAATGCTCTAACCTAATCATTGGACAGTCAGCTGAGGTGAAGATGGCCTTTAACACCCAGTTGCCAGAAGCCAGCTGGTGGAAGGGCAGCCAGATGCCCCTTTGTGGGTGCTGCCCTGCAGGTTTTATCCTTTGTGATCAGGAGTTACCATCCAACACTTTCCCTGCAACCAGTGCCTCCCAAGCCCCTGGGGACACAGTGGCAATTAAAGGTATTTTTGCCAAGGTTTGAGTGGTTTGTTCCTGCCTCACAGCTGGTTATCAAGAGGGAAGAGAAGCAGTACAACACTACATCTCTGGCTCAAGCTTTGCTCTCCACTGGATGTTGCAGGAGACTCTTGCACTTTGCTCAGGCAGAAGTCTTGTATGGAAATTGGCCTTCAAGCCACTCTGGAACAGGTCCAGGAGAAGTCCTGGGCACAAAAAGGGGGCTGGCCCCTCTCTTTGCCTCCCAAATTTTTCCTGTGTCTCTGAAACAGAGGAGCCTGAGGCACCTCTCCAGTTCTCAGGAAAAATGTGAGCATTAAATTGAAGTCCACTGCCATGTGTGACACTGACAGTGATCTGGTCCTCTGTTAACAGTCTTTGTCACCGTGGTGGAGAGTGTGTGTGTGTGTGATACGTTCACATTTTCCAAAGATTGTCTGTCTCTCGCCTCCACTTTTACCTCCCACCAAGGCCTAGACCCTACTTTACTCTTTCAACTCCTGCATGTGAGAAGGTAGAGGAGAGCAAACATCTTCCTGGAGAATGCAAGAAAATATGGAAGGATGTGAAGAAGGTCGGGGAAGAGCTAATATTTCCCGATGGTTTGGGCTGGATTGGTGTTTCCTGGCCATGGGAAAGCTGAGGAAGTCACAAGCTCCTGGATTTCCACAGGTGGGGTAGGTACGGGCAAGAAGTCTGTAGTCATGGTTGTGTCAGATGTTGATCTTGGACTCAGAGGAATTCAGATGTCTCCATCATCACTGTTAAAGTAAGGTGCTACAAACAGACCACCCCACCATAGGGTAGGAGAAATGGAGTTGTTCCTGAGGCACACAAAGCTAAAACAGGTAGATGAAACTGAATGCAAAATGGGTGTCAAACTGCCTTTCTTGAGACAAGTAGGGCTGGATATTTAGTTCTCATTGTCAGTGACAGGTCTTCTTCAACCAGAAGTAGCTCTGTGTTTCCTGAATATCCCTAGAGCTGTTCCTGTCACAGGGGGAAAATGGGAAGGTAGAGTAGCCATTGGAAAATGAAGATTATGGAGTTGTGTTTGTGGAGTTACTCAAAAATATTCCAAAAGCTGTGCCTGAAGAGGTAGGACCAGGCAGTTAAATTCTCTGACATCAGTGGGCAGTCACACAGCTCTGAAATGTAAGGTTAATAATATCTGATGTGCCTTAAATTCACCAAAATTACTATTTCTATAAACATATATACTGCAGAGTAATCTGATTTATTTGGGTATTGGTCATAGCAGGTGTTTATTAATGTCTGTTGATGCTGCCATCACTAGGTACTGTTTTAAGCCACTCTGCCCTCAGAGTTTACACTCACCCTTACACCAATGTGTCATCATTTACTTCTCACTAAATTTTATGTACTTAATGTCTTCAATAAGAGATACTCCCAGCAAAGAATTTCTAGAGAAATATTTTTCTTAAAACAAGTCCTGAGTTCACTTCAGCTGTGTCTGTCTTCTGTGACTGTTGTAGAGAGGAACTTTGCTAACAGTGATGTTTTTAGGAAAAAAGAGTGGTGAGCAGACACTAGAAAATATCAACGGAAAGCAAATTATAACTGTGTAGAGGGGTCCATTAACACCTATCCTGTGGTAATCTAAACAGAGGCAGTAAAAGTAATGTGTTTGAGAAATTCAATGTTGGATATTTTTAATAACTTACTAGAAATATTTTTGACTGTATTTTCTTTTATCAAGAAAAAAAATAAATTTTTAAAAATTCTTTGTCCTTCTTCTGAAGAAGCCTGTATTAGCCTGTATCTCTGGGCTTTTTTTCTGGGCTTTCTTTCCTTGTTCCTTGTTCAACAACAAAACTGCATGAAGTGTTTAAAAATCTGAAGGAATCGTCATGAGATACTGTTTAGAACCTGAAAATCCAGTGACCAAGAGTTCAAATAATTAATCTGAATAAACATATTAAGCAAAAAAAATTAAAATTGTCAATTAACTAATTTGAGAACTAAATGTATTTTGTGGAATGATCTGGAACAAAAATAAAAGGGTAACTTCTGCTGTTATTAGAGGGATTTCTCAAAATCACACTGAACATACCCCACAGGTATCATGATAATGTGAAGCCAGAATAATATATTAATGTCTTCCAGTGGTAAATTTTTTTACTTTCTTTAATTTAATTCACTGGGCTATTATATCTAGGCTCTGCAAAGAAGGCTATTCCTATGCAAGAGTGGAAAATGTCATCCTGTGGTAGAGGAGGGCTAACCATAATGCTAGTAATACTGGACAGAAAAAACAATCATCTATTTGGCAGCTGAAAGAAAACAACTGTAGCATTAAAAAAGGCCTTTACTATTGAATTACAATGTGTACTAAAACTCACACTCTGAAACAGACTTTCTTGTGTATAATCCTGATTAATAAAATGGTTGAAGGGTTTGAATATTTTCTAACTGATGGCTCTGACAAGCTAAGGCTAAATACACATTTCAGCAACCACTGTTGCATATACGTTTCATGCACAAATGGAGAAAATAACATGTTGACCGTAATTTTGTAAGACCAGAGGGATCAGTCTCAGATTCGTATCTTAAGATAAAATGGTGCAATTACCATTGCAGTCCATCTTTCTGGAACATCTTCAATCAAAGAAAAGTCAGCCATAATTGTGGATTTCAGTGGAATATAGATGTAGCAAAAATGCTTCAGACCACTGTGATTACATCATCTGCATCTTGAAGATCCCGTGCCGTTCACTCCCAAGCCCAGCACAGCCGCAGCTTGCTCGGTGCACTTTAAAGACCAGTGATACTGTACAGATGATGAGAAAACAAACAAAACCCAGTCAGGGCTTACAGGGATTAGTGTGCCAGCATATGCAGGTTTTCCAGCATTCTCAGGGAATACCTCTGAGGATCAGGGGTCTTGACCGTGGTCCCACCCAGGAAGCTCTGCCCATGGTGGGTGGTGGAGGAACCCAGACTGATGCAATTGCCCATCAGTGGGTCCCTCTAGTGAGACCATCAGGCCAGAGGAGACTGCCTCTTCCCATGGTCAGTGACCTCTCTTTGTGGCTTCTTATCCTTGGGGAGCAAAGCAAATGAAAACAGACCTGGTAAATGAATCCCCGTGTTAGTAGGGTAGGGCTAGGGCACTAAGTTAATAAGGCACTCCTTCCCTTGTTCCCACTCCTGCAGTGTGGATGAACCTCACTGGGATGCTCTTGTCCTGGCACCTCCTGCCAGAAACTTCTGCCTGCCTCGAGGTGCAAACAGTTGGGCCTGTTGTCAGGTTCATGATGGATGGGAAAGACAAGGAGATGGTGGGGAGCAAAGGAGAGGACAAGAAAGATCCCCTAACACATTACTATCCCAAGTTTTTTGGTTTCTTTTCCATCCCTCAAGGCGCTGTGTATACATTATGTATCCTGCTTCTCAGCCATAATAGACCAAAGTGACATGCCACATATGGTGCCACAAACACCTTTCATTTAATCCACCTTGGAAAAAAATGCAGTGCCACAGCCATCTCACAGACTTATGCAAGTTGTAATAATCACAATTTTAATTTTTCCCACAACTTTGAGGCTTAATAGCTTTAAAATCTTACAAGTTGTAAAAACAATTAAAGCAATAATTTTAAAAATAAGCAGAATGGGACCTTCAAAAGAATGTGAACCTTTAACACTTCACGGTTAAATAAGGGCCTTGTAACACAGTCACTTGAAGGCCAGCCCTGAGAAAACGCAGAAGCATCCTGTGAATTTGTTGATGCTATTTCAGACAGACTGTTTATTTTCATGATTTCATGGAGGAATTTTAATTTAATGAGTGTTTTATACACTAATGTAAAGCATAGTTTCAACCCTATAATTATAGTGTCAAAATATTTCTGCTTAAACAGCAGCAGCTGACTACAGAAATGTGATTTACATCTGAATTGTATCAGGGGGACACTGCTAAAAATAATCAGCATGTGCCTTTTAATTGAATAAAAAAATTAACAAAGAATATCAATGTATTTCTCAGCCTAAATCTTTCTGCCTTTCATATAAATACTTTTTTTATTTGCTTATTGCTTTTTCAGGGCTAGGATTTCCAGAAAAAGTGTAGGCACAGAATGGCCGTGTGTCATTTTGCCCACCCGTTCCTCCCTACTGCACACACAGCGATGGGAAATTGCATGAGCAAATTGTCAGTTCCTGTCATTGAGAGCCTACATTTTTTGAAAATCTCACCATTAATCTTTCAGCTCAGTTTTAAAATAACCAACTGCCATCATGAAACAGGTTTCTCATGCTGCTTAAGGCTGTCAGCAGGTTCTGACCAGTTCAAGCCACATTTTGCTCTTGGAATGGGGTTAGAAACCTTTTTGTAGTTGCTGCTGCTGGAGAATTCATATTTTGAGGTAATGCTTAGGGCAGCTTCAGAAGGGAGAAATCTTGGTTGTGTGTTCCCAATCTGTTTGCACCACTGCTCCACCAGAGATGGGAACACAGCCCTGAGCAGTGTCCTGGTCTTTGTCTAGCCCTTATCACTTGTAAAGCAGGATTATTCTCTGTTTGTCTTACAGTACCTTCTAGAGGCCTCGGGTGAAATGGCAGGCCCTTGTGCTGGGTGTTCCTTCGCTTCCCGGGGATGGACAGTCTCTTCCCCAAAGAAGCTACACGCTACAGGCCAAGGCACACGCAGGAAGGACATTTATCCTTTTTGTGGAAAGAAAGGGCTGATGTGGAGTACATCTACTGTGGGTGGAAGTTAATGGGATCCTTCAGAACACACACCTCAGCCGTGTGCTGGCTCACTGCTGGCGAATGCCAACAAACCCCTTCCAAAATGTTCTCTGCTCCCAGTTGTAAGAAAGGCAGGAGCAGTAAGCGAGGACACCACGGGCTGTGTCTGCAGTCAGGTCAGCAAATGCAAACCTGAGAGCACATCATAGTAGACCTGCCATCCAGTCTGGAAACTTCCAGAAGTATGTGACTTTCAAAATCAAACAGGAAATCTATGATGAAACAACAGATATGTTCCCAAGATGTTTTGTTTCATTCATAGAGGAGTATTTGGAAGAGAAGCTGTTGATGTTAACTCATGCATGCAGGCCTGTCATCTTTGAGAGCTGCAATAGCATGCTCCCCCTCTTCTGTGTTGCCTGAGCCTTTGTGGGTTTAGGTTAAGCAAACCTGTCTTGCTTCTCGTGCTCAGAAAGGGTTTGAGACAGTCAGCTAGGCTGCAGGAAGTCCTCACTCCTTCCTCACAGCCTTCAGCTTTGGGCCATCTCCTTTGCCCACTGCAGTGCTCACAACCAGCCAGGTCAGCCTCAGCAGAGCCCTGCAGCAATCACACAGCTGGTGCCAGCAGCCCAGGGTTTAACAATGCAGGCCCTGTGAGCTACTGACATCTCCATGGCACCAACTGAGTTTCAAACACTGTCAAAAACAGCTTTGTGCTCTTTGGTTGCTATTTTCTAGCCTAAGAAGGTATGATTATTGCCTTGTACACCAGTATGTGATCATGAACGCATCTGCAAGTTAGAAGGAAGTTTCTATTACATTTCTATTGAATTGTATAAACATTGCATACATGCACTACATGCTGCATATGTGCATTGAGGTAAACGCTTCCACACACGTCTAGATGTATAAATATCGTGTTTCCCTTATTTGATGAAGCATGAATTTGGAGTCCTCCAGAATGCAAGGATTGATCCTGATTCTCATCGATGTGCTAGCTTTAGTTCACTTTCTTCCTGAAGCGCCAGATGCTCTCTGATGCCAGCAACATGATGTGAAATGTTTTTCACGGGGTAAGATCCTAAAGTTCTGCTATGGCCTTTCCTGACACTAGGATCAATGTATGGATGAATCTGCTGTTTGTATAAATCTCAATGTCTCTGTGGGAACTGCATATACTCTTTTTATTTTACACTAAGATTCCACTAAATTGTCCTTTGGATTTATTTCAAAGGAGGAAAAGGGGGGAAAAGGCAGTAAAGATTGCTCTTCTTATGCTTTAGTTGTTTTTTTAACTCAATTATATTTTGACAATTCTGTATGAAACTTTGGAGCATGTCTTTGTTTAAGCAGTATATCTTCCATAGGAATAGTCAGTTAAATGTATATGGCTACTTTCAGGCATAACAAGCTTTGACAAGGGCATTTAGCGGTTGTAATTCAAATCTAATTCAGAACATCTTAGCGCTAGACCTGTCAAGCACTTGAAATGCACTGTAGCTGCAAAACCAAAGGATATGGTCCCAGTCGTGCTCTGTGTGGCATCAAGCTGATGTGTCAACAAGAGCAGTTACAATTACAGGTTCTTTCAAGCATACTAAACTAATTTACAGTACTCTGAAAATGTGGGAAAAGGCCTTGCTAGCATAAAGGTGTATATGACTATTAGACTGCAAAGGCAAGGCAAATGGCATGGCCACTTCATTCAGGACTTTAGATATTATGTAGTTTCAGTACCACCTTTGGGGGTTACATTTGTAACTAAATATTCTGTAGATAATAATAGATTTGCCTTGCAGCCATCAAATGCCCTTGTCAAATCCCATTAGAATCACACTGCACATTTATTTGAAACCTCAGTCTAAAATTCGTGCATCTGCTAAGTGAGGATGGGGCCCTATTTGCACTGACTGGTCCTTTCTGTTTGTCTTCCTTGTTTACCTGATAAACACCATTTCCACTGGCTGCAAAATGCTTAGGCTTCTGCTTACAGGGATTAGAAAACTTAGTGTGAAGGGAGAGGTTTTCCCAGAAGCAGATTTGATCCAAGGATGTCCCACAAAAAACAAGACAGAATTACAGTAACCAACATGTAATTTTAACATCATGATATAAAAAGACTTGATTTTAAAGTGTACCAGTGATTTAAAGCAGCTGCACATATTTAGAGGGCATTGCTTTAATGTGCACACAAAGGCTAATGGAAGCTTTTACAAATGAAAAAAAAAAAAAAATCAGGTTTTATGATTTATCTACTTTTTATGCACAACATTATAGTCCTTCCCTCTAGAGACTCATAAATGTGATTTTTACTTCCCAAATTACAAAGCTAGTCAATTATTTGGGAATGAGTCATTCATTCAAAAGTGTCTGTAACGGGATGTGTTAACCATCAGGAAATTTTACACCAATTGGAATTATAAACACCAGGGTAAAAAAATCTCTTGGCCAACCAGCTATGTCTATTTGTGAAACCTTGAGCAAGGAGTGCAGTGTAACTTACACTGGAGAAGTTCTGAGAAGCTGACTTGGAGGGGAGAAAGGGGTGGTGAATTTTTTTCCCCCGTTTCCTTTTGATTGTATAAAATGTGTTTATTTTATTCTGAAATAATGTAGTTAGCAAGTCTGCAGCAACTTGCAGTCAAGGCTCCTAAAGCACCTTATAAACCTCAGTCGATTAAGCCTTGCAGCCATGTACAGAGTAAGGAACTATTAGCTGCATTTTATGGAATGAGAGGCTGAGGGCCAGAGGTGCTGCTGGTGGGAGACACGCAGGCGTTTCCTTCTCTGACCAAAACTGCCTCTTCCCTACTGCAGCTCCATCTAGGCCAACAGGAACCAAAGGAGCTGGTTTTAATTTGCATCTGCTTCCCTCTGAATCTGGCTGTTTGCCCTCAAAGACTTGCACTGACCCATCCAGAAGTCATCCCTGGGGTTAACAGCAAGCCCCAAGCATGGATGTGACTGATGACTCCTGCCTGAACTGATTATCACAGAATCATAGGATATGCTGAGTTGGAGGGGACCCATCAGGATCATCAAATCCAGCTCCTGGCCCTGCACAGGACACCCCAAGAATCCCACCCACCATGTGCTTGAGAGCATTGCCCATATGCTTCTTGAACCCAGTGTTGCCAAAGGATGTATTGTTGAAACACCAAATTCTTCTTTTGGCCACTGTAAGCTCCTTCCGCATCCTAGGCCAAAATTAGAAAACCACTAGGGATCTTCATTACTCACTGGTTTACCAAAGAGAGCAGCAGTCAGGGAGGAAAGAGGAGAAGCACCTATGAATAGATATTTCCTCTGCTCTTGTTGGATGCAAAGGAAATCTATTCATTCCTTCCTTGTCAGTGCTGCATCTATTTTCTGGGCAAGACATTCAATCTTTGTTCTTGAAAAAGAAATTCATACATGTGCTTGCAAATAGGTGAATTAAAACTGAAGGGTGGAAAATTAAGGATGGTGTATTTATGGTGCTACTATTTTTAAAGTATTATTAGAACCTAAATCATTATTTATCTTTTTTTTTTTTTCTAAAGGAACTTGAATGTTGTAAATAACTACAGTGATGGAAGTGTTTGCCCTGGCTCAGCACAGCTGCCCTGTTTTTGTGGCATCCCAGATTTTTCAAACCAACTTCCAAAATACATTTTAATACAAAGCAGATTTATAATTCTTGCATGTAGTCAGATGATACAACACCTGAAATTTAAATCTCAGCTCCTCATACACGCTTGAACCCAGTGGGGCCACTGTTCTCACATGCAGAATATCCAAATGCTAATGTAAGGGCAGAAGTAGGGTCATGGAAAGCTTGGTAAGGAGTCATCCCATAGCAAGATCCTGATGAAGTCGTGCTACTTTGGGCATAAAAAGGGTAATTCAGAGTTGAAGAAATGCCCCCCAGGGCCTTGGCTAAATAGTGTCAAGGATAAGGAGAGCTTCAGGTCCAGGAGCCACTGCCACAGATCTCATGTGCAGGCAGATGGAGAACAGAGAGAAGTGTCCTAGGCCCTAGTGCAGGAAGGTGTGCAGCCAGGGCTGAGCTGCCTGCTGCCTTACGAGGCCTGCCACATACTATCAAGAAAACAGATCTCCACCCTTACTGCCACTCCCACCACCTTCTTAAGTGTTGGAGTCTGAAACACAGAGTGCGTGCACTTGTTTCTGATACCTAGCTCTGAAATCCAGAAGAACACTGAATTTCATACAACATACAACATTTCATGGTGATACATGAAAACAACTGTTGAATTAGATAGAAAAAGCTAGAAGTGTGAGTGTGTAGATTAGAGAGTTTTCTTAAATCACTGGGTGAAAAAGTTGGAGTTTAAGCTAGTTTAGAAAGCAGAAGGCAAGATGGAGGATTTAGACTGTTGTTTCTTTTCTTTCTTCTTTCTTCTTCATGTTCTTCTTCTAGAGGTTTTTGGGTAATAGTAGGTGATTGGATAGAAAATGTCACAGTACAGCACACAGGTGATAGGTCATTGGGTCATTTAGAAAAATAATATACGTGTCTACTGTTAATTGGATAAGAATGAGTATAAAGATAAAAAAAACTGTGTAGTTCAGGGCCATTTTGTGCTTTCAAAGCCAAAGTGAACCACAAGGCCATTTTGTACCATCAGAGCAAAATGAGCCAGGTTGTGGTGAACTGAACTTGTGCAGACAGTCTGGAGAGACCTGCCAAGTTTTGTGATAACATCCTAATAAACACGAGAAACAAGATCCTAACGAGCTTGGGAGTTTTCTCTGAACCAGAGAATTAAGATAAGCGGGGCTCCCAGTGAAGGATCATCCAAAAGGAGCTCAGCCCAAAGGGGACTGAGAAATCCAGGAGTGAAGAAAAGTACAGAAGAAAAGCAGCAGAATCAAGAAAAAGAAAAAATAAACAAACAAAAAAAAAAAATTAAAAAGTTACACGTAAGGTTCATTTTCTGAGGCTTTGCAGAATACTTTGTCTCCTCTCCTTACGTTTAAGTCTAGGCCACCGGAGTGCAGAACCAAGTACTCTGCATCAGGTGCTCCCCCACAGCATCATTTCTGCTGGCAGGTTTGCAGTACTGTGAAGACATGGCTGGCACAGTGAGCTCCGTTTTCCTTTCACTGAAAATGTAAGAAGAACAAAACAGCACATCATGAATCCTGAAAAAAACTGTGTGTTCAGAATCTGTGTCCAGATTGGAATTGCATGATGCAAGCCCACCGAAATGACAGAGGAATTCTTAGTACGTCATTCTAAAATAGCAATAAAGCCAAACCGTGCTTCTAAATAATCAAGTTCCTTCCATATTCTGTTTACAAGTAATTCCATTACTCAAGCAAAGCCTGGCTCCCACAAACACTTAAGAGTGCCATTACCATTAAGTGAGTGAGCAGACACATTGCTTTCAGAAAAGCTATACACAGCATAAAATTAAATATAAATTTAGTTGTTCTCTAAATTATTAGCACTAATTTATAATAAAGCCCATTATGGATTGCTGAATCAGGCCCTGAATAGTTTGGCAGTGCATGATGAAAACTCCCCATCTGCAGATTACTTTCTGTGAAACACTTTAACCAAATTCCAGACAAGTCGGAAGATTGAAAAAGAGGGTGGAAAATTTCAGAGAAAAATAGATTTCCCTAAGTCTTAGTTAATACTTCAAGAACTTATCTACTACATAAAGCTAATGGGCCAGTTGCTGAATTTTTAAGTATTTTCCTGGTATGTATTTTTCCAGAGAAATCTAAAAAATGTTAAGTAGCTTGGGTTCAGATATTATTTACAGTGCAAATCAAGAATTCTTTTTTTTTTTTCACCAAACTCACATGCCAGGAATCTGACACAGGATTTGAACCACAACGATTGAAAATTAGGAAAAGTAAAGGCTATTCTCTTTGTCATCACACTTCCACTTATAGTGATATGCTCTTTTGTTATTAAGCAGGCCCAATCAAAACAAAAGGGATACTGTTTCTTTATGAGTAATGCACTAACCCACCAGCAGAAAAAATTCACATAAAATGTATGGGTTCGGACAGCATAAGATTTATTACGATGGCTACAAAAATTATTCCTTCTTAACAGCACTTAAATTGTCTAATTATTCACAGCTGTTTTCAATTTGTTTCAGGTACTTAATTAGGGGGGTAGGGTCCTCTGCCCAGCGCCTGAACCAGCACTGTCAAAAAAGGCTAAGAATGGTTTCACGCTAAACCAGCCCAGCCCTGCGGCTGATTAGTGGAAACCACTGCAAGGTAATTTGTTATTCATACTTATCCATCTGCCTCCTGCTGGGCCGAGATAAAGAGATACACAATTTCCTTCTTGTTTGTATCGTTATTTCCGTCCATCGAGGCAATCAAGGCAAGTCTGGATGGAAAGAAAAAAAAAAAAAAAAAAAGTAGTGTTTGCTGTTCTTTTAGAGGAGCATCCCCGGGCAAACAGGTATGTTTGGGATTCAGCACCTGATAATCTTAATTGACCTCTGGATTTGAGGCTGGGAGATCTTTGTTTCAATTTAGCATCACAGCAGGAGGCTGTGTGCCTGCGGGGTCTCGGGGAGCAAACAGATGTGCAACCTGCAGGTAGGAGTCACTGCCGGGGGCTTAGACTTCCACCAGAGGCATCTTTCCTCAGGGATGTTACAGCAGGGTACAGCTGGTTCCTGCCGATTTGGGTAGGGAGCTGCAGTTCATTGCTGAGAAGAACATGCCAGTTCTATTTTATGTGTTGGACACTAAAAGCAGACGATTATGTCATGCTTAGAAAGATCAGAAAAAACGTTCTTGTCAGGTTGCCTTGGAGCTGTCCTAGACATTTTCCTTCCTTTGAAGGCTTCAGGCATTACAGTTTTGAGGAGTCAGAAGCCTGTGAGGCTGCGTGTTTTGCATCAGCAGCAAAGGTGTGGGTGCAGCTCCTGCCTTGGCGTGCAGGACTCTGTGCTTGGGCTGGATGGATGGCTGGGCACGTACAGTAAAGGCAGCTCCAGCTAATTCCAAAGGAAGTCTTACTGGTTTAAATGGGAGTAATAAATCTTTCAGGTCACCAGCTGCACTTAGCTGGCCTCATTAAAATTCAGATCCTTAGTATCTGTGGGCAAGTGTATGAAATGGGGTTATGGGGTGAATTGGTCAACAGATTTTAGGTTTGTTTGTGCTCCCTGTGGACTCCCCTACTGAAAAAATCCTGAAGAGTTTAATAGGAAAAAAAGAACCTATGTTATTTTTTTAAAGTATCCTATAGGATTTAATAGGGAATTATATCCTGGCAATGGACATTTTTTTATGGTTCAGATAACCGTAGGAAAGACTGATTTGTGCATTAATGCATTTTTCTAGTGTGTCTCAATTATAGAAACATCTGCACTAAGTGAACTTGAAACCTCTTTGATTCCCTGTGCAAATTCTCACTACTCAAAAGTCCTCATGTTTTCCTATTTCTTGACTTTAGCTTAATAGTTTCAGGGTGGGTTGCAATAGTATGTAACTGCGTAGCTTGCAAAGGAAAGTGGGATTTTTAAGATGTAATTGCTTAAAACCTTCAAATCCTGCATTCAGAAAACATAGCCAGCTCAGCATGGATTGATCTCCTGGATGTTACCAGCAGCATCTGCTCTCTCTAGTATAGAGACAAAGACTTTCACCCTAAACAACAGCACTTGACCCCTGCAGCCCTTTTCGTCCTGGTAATGAGTGATTTTTTTTTTTTTATATTTTTAATTTTGTTTTTTTATTACTGTCTGCTATTATTAACACCAGTGCAAAATTAGCGTGAGCGTTTAAGGTAGGCTGTTTCACAAGGTGTGGGACAGCAGAGAATTTTTTTCCAGCTAATTGGAAAATGAAATACTACTATCTTAAAACACATTGTTAAGTTTGTTAAGTCCTTTTCCAGGTTCATATAACAAGTTTATGGCAAGCTGTTGTTATTCTGGGTGCGTTGGGCAGTGCAGGAAATCTTCTGTGGGTCTGTGCTGTGGTGAATGGTTTCACTGCTTGGCACCCCCAAAGCACAGCTGATAGCAGCTCCAGGCCACCAGCAACATGCTCTCTTGGTGTGAGGATGAGGCTGGTTCTGTCTGTGAATGGAACTCAGGGGCAGTGTCTGCTTTCCAGGCACCTCTCCACACCCAAAATGCTTTCACTGGCATTTTCTTTGTGGAGTTGTGGATCCCCTTCTTTCCAGCTGGATGTGAGCTACAAGCAAGGGGTCTTTGCTGGCATCTCGCTTGGTAAAAAAGCAGTAAAGGTGGAAAGTTTTGCGTCCAAACAAGAAAAAACCAAAATGCTGACAAATTATCACAGAAACAAAGACACTGAAATCAATTACTGTTATTATAGCAATCAAAGCCACAGTCAGAAAAGACTGGATCCTACAGCTCTCCTCTTAGCAAAACATGAGGAAGACTTTCATTTTGACAGAAAATCCAGGGACAGACTAAGGAGGTTGCCCAGAATCATCAAGGAATTCTGTGGTATTCAGAATTGAAGTGTGTATCTCATGTAAAACTTTTCTCTATTTCTTCAGCTTTCTGAAATATCTCTGCTTAAGCCTTTCCACCACCTACATTATACATGTTGGCACAGCTTTCTTACAGCGGCACTCACATCTGCTGAGTCAATGTGTGTTAGCCATCACCGTTTAGAGAATATCTGCTGATATAAACACTTCTTGTCTGTGTATACAAGGGCTAATTCCCACTGAAATTAGTTGAAAGTCCATTATTAATATCACTGGCCTGAAGTAAAGATTTTCTCAGATTTGCAAACTGAGGTTGCACTGTGACCATTGCTGTTGTTTATCCTCTGTCCAAGCTTGGCATTTCCCTTGATTGGAGAAATAGAACTGGCAACTTTGATATCTGTGAATGTTCAGTCTGGTTTTGCACTTTTGTGATGGCTGAAATCTCTCTGGTAAACTCAAAACATTCTGGAGAGGGTTCAGAAAAATTTGGACCAATATAATTTTATGCTTGTATGAATCGTCCTGGTGTTTTGTTAAGTCTTAACTTAGTTTATATTTTAGTCATTCACTGGGGCACCAATAAAAAACAAATAACCTTAAAGAAAAAACAGCTGGCGAATCAAAATAAAATCCTGCTAATATTTTTCTCCCAGTAAAACTGGTATCACTGATAGGAAGGCAAATTCTTCACATTATATATTATATGATATACTATAATACATAATAGAATATATACACACACATAAACCCCTAATGCTTTAAGAGCTAGGACTTAGAAAATATATAGGGAAGCAAAATTACATTCAGTGCTGGATACCCTACTACCAAAAATACCTTGAAAACCTGGAAGGACTTCAAAGAAGACAAAGTGACTGGGAATCTGGGGGAATTGGAATTTGAGGAAAGTTATAAAGCACCTAAAACCTATATCTAGAAATTAATGAGAGAGTGACTCAGAATTCTGACTTGCTTCAGAATTGGCACCATTTTTGGCTGGTATATGAAGGTAAATTGAAGACAGGGCTGGTTTACATTAGGCTGTAAAATGACATGGTTTTGACACAGCTTCACAGGCAGCTGAGTCATCTCTTCAGTGGGACTGGAAACCTCGAAATGTGGGGCTGGAGGTGGGAGCAGGGAGTCAAATGCCAGGGCAGTGCCCAAGAAGCCTTCTGCACCTTGAGAAGGCCCTCAGCAGCTCCCAAGCAGAGCGCTGGCATCGGTGTTAGGAATCTGCACCCACCACCTCATCAGCAAGAACTTTGCTTTTTGAGGGTACCACCATGTGCAAGGCTGGAAGATAAAGGGCTGCTGTGCCTTGAACTGCTGACAAGGTCCAAGTCCCACTTTACAGACACTTTTTCCTCAGATGTGGTGGAGGTGTTACACCAGGGGCTGTAGCAGGAAAATCCAGGTATCCTGCAAATGACTGATTAAGACATGGGAAGAGTGAAATCACCTGCTCATGGACACACAGATGGACACACCCAACAGAGGTGGGCATCTAGACCAGACCCTGAAGTCAAGGTGTGTAACCAAAGCACAAAAGCTTCCTTTACTTGTAGCACAGCCAGCTTAGAGGAAATATTAGAAACATATATACACATGAAATCAGAAAAATAAGCATTTCATAAAGAAAATTTCTTAATGATAAGATATTACATTTTGTGGGGACTGCTTGTTTTTTTCTCCATTATTAAATTTTAATTTTTAAGTAGACATTTTTTGCAAGAGCACATTTATAAACTTCTTCTCTGGCCCCTTAGGAAGGTTCTTGTGGGACACAAAAGGTATGATTCCTGTTTTGTGAGATTTTTATATTTAATTGTAGCAAAATCATGTTACAGAAAATTACACTGCTCACTATGTTTAACTTTGTCCTCGCAGACAGTCTGGCTGATTTAACACACCTTTTTCACTCCAGACAAAACTCACTTCCTTTCAGGTATTATCTAAAAAATTAGGGCATGGTTTCATAATTAACCATTACCCTTTATTTTAATCAGTCACAAAATGAAGTGTGCTCTTACAATAACATTAAAGAGTTACTTAGAAGTCCAGATATTGGTATTGCCGTTTCAGGTGTGAGAAGATCCATTTAGTGACTGGAACTTTATTAGAAAGGAACTCTGACTTGTATATTCAGACATTTGAGGCACAGCAGATACTGATACCACTTCAGTGTGAAGGACTGACTGATAAACTTTTCAAAAACTGTGTGTAAATTCTTACTGAATCAGATCACTTCTGTTTCCTCCATATTTGGAACTTCCTCTTTTAATTTTGTTTAGAAAAAAGTGTACTTATCCCACTTAAAACCATTTCCTTTTTCCTCTTTGCAAAGTGAAAAAGCAGAGATGCACATCAATAAACATAAAGGAGCTATACTTCTGCAGCAACAGCTTATTGTTGAAAATCTTGAATCCTAATTAAGGGAAATGAGAGAATTTGACCTTTGGAAAGTGATAGTCTTGTAATATTTTATGTGTACGATCATTTAGAGAAGGGCAACTACTTTTGTGTTTGAATCATAAGTGAAAGGTAAAATATTATTAATGTAAGTGAAACATGCTTCGAGCAAAGAATAAAGCAATGAATCATGTTAAGTGAACTTTTGAAGAATGTGGGAAGGATATGCTCCTGGATGGTTAGCTTCTCGCAAACAGGCTGTTGGGTTGAAACCGTATCTGTGGTTTGTTGTTTCACGAAAGAGCAAGATAAACTGGGGAGACTACAACAATAATGAAAAAACAGAAATCCATGAGGCAGGTTCTGTGAGCACTTCCTCAGGGAGAGGAAAGGCAGGAGGGATGGATTGCTAATGACTGGGAGTAGAATGTTTGATGGCATTACCAGGCAAGGTAAATACAGGCTAATGGCCTCATCCTGCAGCACACCGCTTGTGAGGTGCTGGGTGAGAGCTCTCAAAACAGACCACAGCCAGCAGCAGCAGCCTGGGCAGGACAAGCCCTGAAGTCACAGAGAGTACAGAGCAGGATCTCAGCCCCTGACAGCACTTGTGGTGAGAAAGTGAGAGCTGGTCTCCAGAACACACAAAGTCCAGGAAGTCATTGTCCCATTCATGTTTCTGTCTATAGTTGCCTGAATTTCACAGGCTCTGTACTAATTTCTGCTTTCAAAATTCACGTTCTTAGAATTATTTAGGGAGACATTCAGGTGCCTAAATACAGGTGGCTTCCAGACACCACTCCATGAGGACAAAAGTCTCTTGCAGGAGCCCTCTGTCACTGCTGCTGGTCTTGTGCTGGCATCCTCAGGGGTCCAGGATGGGCACAGCTAGGCTCCAGTACTGCTCCCGAAGTTCCAACAGGAATTTCTGGCTCTAAGAGGTTGGTTTCAATTTATTTCAATATTTTCTCTCCAATGTCCCCACTGCATTTGTGCAGGTGAAATATTCCTGGCTTAGTCTTCTGGAGACTGGAATTCTCCCTGGATAAGAATTGGTTTGGATGTAGCAATTTTTCACACAAGTATAGTGATGTTAGACTTGCAAGTCTGTGAAGAGAAGTAACCTATGGTTACTGTTGTCTGAAAAAGCAAGAGTGCCAGTGTGCATTGGAACAGAAAAACAGTAGTTCTGGCACCAGAACAATATTATATAAAAGTCTTCTTTATGGGTCTTGAGGTAAATTCAGCTATTTTTTGCATGTGTGTGCCTCTTTTGAGTGCCTGCTCTCTTTTCGTGGACATTAGAGCACATTCCGTCTTGCCATTTTCCCTTCAGCTGCACAGCTCCTTCTTCATGTATGGCAGCTTTAAAACAACAAAAAAAAATACTCTTTAACCCTACTGACCTTTAAGCACATGACCTGTGAAAACATCATCTTCTTTCTATCTACCATACTCTGTATATTCAAGCACACATTTGACATTTATGTTTTCCTGAGGCAGTAAATTTTCCTTCTGCTGACATAGAAGTAAATGCTTTAATCAGAATAAATCTGACTCTTTAAATCAGCTGGCTACATCTATAGCAAATTAATTACTAAAAATGGCTCTGCTTAAGGAGTCTGGATGTTTCTAGTATTTATTAAGAGCAGGACTTTATTTTTTCTTCAGCTTCTCAAGAGATTTGATCTCTGCACAAGTGAATAATTTCAGCTCACTTCAATGGAACTAGTATGTGAGTTAAATACTATTAGTCTGAGTCCCAGAATTAATGTGAATGCTACTGCTTTCCTTCCCAAGGGAAAACCAGGACTGGACAAGGATGAAGGGAGCCAGTTCATGTTGTCTACAAAATGGATGTTTGTGGGAGCAGGTGCTGTTTGAGCTCTTGCAGAAAGGGCTCTGTGGTCAGCTGGAGGTGGGATATCGCTGTGCCAGGCATGGGGCTCCAGGCAGGGGCTGGGCTGGAGCATCTCCCTGCTACCAGCCCCACGCCAGCCTTGGCTCCAGGCAGCCACTGGGCTTAGCCAGCTCTGACCTACTCCTAAAATACTCTACTCTACTAAGATCCATTCCCCGAGTCCAAACTGAAAACTATAAAATACTTTCCTGCAATTTTTAACAGGAAACGCATCCGGCCTCCGTAACAACAATAACTGTCATAATTAAAGACACTCTTTAAAACTTTGCTTGGTTGAGAAAGGAAGCTATTAGAAGGAAATGTCAATCCAAACCCTTTTTGCGGAGGGAGCCTTTAATGACTTTCAAAACCTGCTGTAACTGTCTAGGATAACTTAGAAATACAAATGTCAGAAGATTTCTTGATCAAAGCAAACTCCCATACTTACTATTTTTCATGTCTTTTACAAATTTCTGTCAATTTTATTGAGACCCAAGCAAGCCGTTAGTTCATACTGTATTATAAAAGAATATATTTTTCAATTTCTACAGTTTTCACAGTATCTTTTCACTAACTATGACTGCTGCTGCTCAGAAAGTAATGAGTTTGGCCAAACCTCTTTCACAGATGAAAGCTATAATAGGAAATAAAAATAAGAGCTTTCTCCACCCTGACAGACTCCCATTTAGCCCTTTGTTTCTGTCCTCAAACATTTTCAGAAGAAAACAGGCTGTATTCAACCCTGCCTTGCCCTGCCTCTGCCTGTGACTTGATGTCAGGCTCTTTCCCAAGACACCCTTGAGCATCCAGTTTACAGAGGAAGCATCTGCCCCTCAAATCTTCTCCTCCCTTGGTTAAAATGATGGCCCTCAGTGTCTGGGGTGTGAGGACCTCTGTCTGTGATGCCCTGCAGAGGTGTGAGTGACCAGTGTGGTGCAGCAGAGCAGGAGGGACAGCTGTACCCCCCTGCCACAACATCGCACAAAAGCTGCAAGAGGCTTTTCTTATTTTCCCAAGTGGCACAGCTGTGAGAGGAAATACCAACCAGAATTTTAGGGTATTCACTGGAAAGCTGCCATTTGTCATATGGAAAAATAGCAGTTTTTCTAGGCTGCTGCTTATATGGTGCAAAGGTGGAAAGATACCATCATGAGGCTTTTCTCTTTGCCAGATTTTATATGGGAAAAGTGAGGTGTGTCTGAACCCATGCCAGCGTGTCCTGCACTTGCTTCTCACTAATCAGAAAGCTTTGGATCAGCAGAAAAGCCCAGCATCCCTGGGGGAGCAGTGTGTGCAGTACCTCTGGAGGCTCACATCCCTGCTGTAACTTGTGCACATCTGTCACTGCTAGAGCCAGTGACAGGACTGATGCTTCAAATGGACATCATTCAACTAAAAATGTTGGTCCTGGGGACTCCAGCTGTAGTGAAATCTGACAAAGATGGTGTCTCTGGGGTAAAAGTACCATTCTCTTTGAATTCACTGGGACCCTAAAAAATTCCTCACTCAACTCACAGCAAAAAGACAAAAAAACGGAACAAACCCCCAGAACAACAACAAAACAAAAAAAATGAAAAAACCCAACCAACCAAACAACTCCCCCCACCTAGAAAAAACCCCAAAAGAACCAAAGAGAAGAAGAATCAGAAACAAAAAAGACAAAGAACAGACCTTAACTGGATAAAAAACTCAGCAGGTTTAGGCCCTTTGTAAGTCTGATGAATGAGTGATTTGACAGTTTCTTGCAAAATCCTGCAAAATTATTGAGGGTTCCCCTTCACTCTTACAAAGAAAAGAAAGCCAAAGATCCACCAAAGAGTTCAAAGTCTGCTGAGGGGTGGGAGCAGCCAAATTAATGAGGTCATGTTCAGAGTGAGATAACTGTCCAGATCTCATTCTGAAAATGAGTTTCCTTTCTGGTATGCATGTGAAACCTTTCAGTTTCTCAACTGACTTTTTTCAGCTATTCTATGCTTGCCAGGCTGCTGCCTCAGACAAACATGATAAATAAAAGAAGTTTGCTGAATAGATAGTTTTCTGACTTCCTCTGATCAGAAAAAATCCCCTTAAAATAAGCAATACTGAGACAGCCAGTGCTGCAATGTGATTAACAAAAAATGTAGTCAAATAATGTTCTGGATTTAACATCCATAGATGTAGAAGCATCCTTGAGCTGCCATGAACAGCATCACTAGCTCGCTTCCTTTTTAAAAAAGTTTCATCCACACTCTCAAAAACAAATTTTGGATTGTTTTGGTTCTAACTCTTCAAAATTACATCTATAGACTAATACACAAAGTAAAACAAGAAAGTGGAAGAATGAATGAATGAATGAATGAATGCTGTGATGCATTCACATCGTGAATGGGAATCATGATGAGGATGGCAGAAATTAAGCAAATAGTAACCATGGGTACTGATGGATTCTGTGCCTGGTCTGTGACACAGCTCCTGGGCCATTGCCCCACACTGTCCTCAGGGCTGGCATTGCAGGTTCCCTGAGCAAAGGGGAAGAGAAAAGGCTGAAATGTGGTAACAGAGTCACTGGGCTCCCTGAAGGGCATCTGAGGAATACCTGAGGCAATACTTAACTTTAAATTGATTGTCTATCAGGTTAATTGAACTTCTGAAGGCAGAGATCGGCTGCTCTCAGTAAATAATTGGAGGAATTTGCATTCTCCAGCAATCTTCAACAGCACAGATGTGGCAGCTGACTTTGCAAGTGACTTCTGCTAGTTTAAAGCTCTAGTTAGGCTGTGCTGGTCTGAAGCACTTCCAGCTTAAAGACTCACTGAATAATTCTGATGACATCTCTTGGCATATTCAATCCCAAAAGATACTGAGATACTGTAACACACTAATGCAGTTTTTATGTACCAGTAAAGTCCACTTGGGTATTCAAGTACCAAATATCTACTGAAAACATGTAAATCTGTCATTTAAGTAACTCAGAGGACCTTAACCTGAAACTAGAAGTCTTTATTGAATGAAGGGCCTTCACTAACAGCAACAGGAGTTTTGTCAGGGTAAGGACCAAAGGATTTAGCCTTAACTTCGAAGGCAAGTTGTTTTAAAACCATTGATAACTGGATGGAACTGCTTGTTTGGAAAGCTCTGAGCCACTTTTATATAGCAGTGGCAGAAATGTTAATGACATTTTTCCTTGCAGGTCAGTGACAGAAACACAAGCATTAAGAAAACAGTTTTTGAATGTTATCTACAACCTTAATATCTCTTTGTAGATTTGTGAGCCTGCTGAATTTGCCTGTCTGTAATCATTATTAGATAAAAAAAAATACTTAAAGGTAACTCTTTAGGTTAAAATTTATAACTTTCAAGTGATCATCTGCACCCTGTCATTTTGACTTCTTAAGCCTGAATTTTGCAGTGCCTCAGGCAAAAACATTACTGTTACCGTACGTCAGATAAGATGCGGCCTGGCTTTTTTTATACATAATATTTATTGGATATTGGGCATTGCTAAAGGGGATCTTATTTTAACTGAAGCCAGATTTTCTGCAGTTAATAGAGTTAGGAATGGTGTATTATTTTCCAACTTGGACGGGTTATTAATACTTATAAGTTGTGAACATGGAAAGAATTCCCATAAATCTGTGTAGTGCACTGAATCTTACAACAGAAGAGATAAAGATGTATGAAAAGCTGCTGAATGCCTGCACGTCACATCCAGCCCCCGTTCAAGGACCTGAATCTGCTCTGGGGAGCCCTGGAGGAGAGGATGCCTGAGTGGGGCTGTCAGCGGCTCCAAGGGCTGCTGGTCCCAGGGTCAGCTCTCCTCATCTCCACACGTTGCTCTCCAGCTCTGCGTGTTTTCCACATGTGTCATGATAGTCCTCTACTCCCCAAAAGGGTATGGTTTAGCCAAAAGCAGAAGGATTTAGCAGGACTACACAGAAAAATCAAAGAATGGATGACTGGATATTTTCCTCCCTCTGTTTTAACAGGCAGACAGGGCAGGGTATTCCTTCTGTGTTGCTGAAAGGAGCGAGGATCACTCTCAGGTTGAAAGGGCTCACTCCAGTTAACCAGAGAGAACGTATTCAGACCTCAGTGTCCTATACCAGATTTTTAATCTAAAGAAAGTCATATACACCTGTCTGTGTAGAGCTGCTCTTTTCCCCCTGCTGAGCCATATGAAATCAGGGATCATTTTTGTTCTGGCTTCTCTTTTCGGTTGTGCACACGCCTCCCTTGCACACACAAGCCTGGCATTCATGCAAACCAGGTGCATGCAGAAAAGAATTTTGCTCTGAATATGTATTTAGCCAGCAGTAACTAAGCTCTACAAATTCTTCTCTGGAGTGCACAGAGCTTTGTGTAAAACCCGGGACAGACTCTCATTCTTAGCTTTAATTTCTCAGTTGTCCTAGTCAGGAAGCCTGAGAAGATGTTCCCACAATATAGCCACTTGTCTGCTGCTCCACTGTATGACTTCAGGAAACACAGGCAGTGCAGAGCCCTGCTAGGTGCTGAGGGCTCCTGGCCCCCTTCTGACTAAACACTTAAACACGTTATTGAAATCAAAAGAAGGACTCACTGGCTTCAGTGTGACCAGGGCTTTTGCTTTCCTTGAACAGGGTTGGAGCATTCAGCTCCTTATTGCATCTACTCCTTCATGTTTTTGTTCTAGCTCTCTTTCTTGCACTGTCTGTAAATATGCATGTAATGGTACTCAGCCTTATAAAGATTTTATAATGCTACACATTATGCAAGAAAAAAACTCAGGAAAGTGAATTATAAATGTCTATGTATTATTTTGGGAAGTGTTAGTAGAAAAATAAATGTGATATATCCATTCTACTTGCACAATGGCTGCTACCATCGTTCTTTCACATCTTACAATTATTGTCACTGTGCTGTGCAAGGTCACACTGGTAATCCCAGCTTTATGGATGTACAGCTAAGGGAAGCTAAGTGACTTCAGTAGGTCACCAAAAAATCAATGGCCATGCACAGACCAAGGCATCCTACTCAGACTGTAACTTGTGAATTGCCTTACCTTGGTGCTATATATAGCCTGGGTACCAATTCTGCTTCTACCCACATCCCTGTATCTCTGTCCCCTCCATCCAAATGTCTCTGCTCCATTCTCTTGTAAGAACACTTACTGTTCTGTTTCTCTGCTGATATGTCTCATGTTTGGTGAGGAGATGATAGATTGGTTCCCCTAAACTGAGGTTGGATAACTAAAGCAAGGCTTACAGCATCCCTAAGTACACAAATGAACAGCCCTCTCTCAGAGAGATAGGTTTTGTTCTACACAAATCTGGAAGTGGTGTCATATGTGTCTGTACATGCACTAAACACTGATCATATCTGACAAAAAATCAAAAATGGAAACCTCCCCTAGGGCAAGATCTCCAACTGTACAATTAAGACACAATGTGTGGATGGTCACATGCTTACACTGGGCACGCTGGGACCCATAGCAGCAGCTTTCTTCTTCTCAGCACTGGCAGCTTCCAATACATGGTGGTGGTGTAGAGGGCAGGTTGTACCTCGTGCTTTTTTAGTGTGTGACAGAAGGAATTAAAAAAATCTGGTTTCAATTAAAAAGTGTCTTTGCAAACTTTTTGGTTATGAAAAATGTAACTAGTTGGTTCTAAAGAGAGGACATGGATCTGCCTGGAC
Source organism: Cyanistes caeruleus (assembly GCF_971803275.1). Taxonomy (NCBI): domain Eukaryota; kingdom Metazoa; phylum Chordata; class Aves; order Passeriformes; family Paridae; genus Cyanistes; species Cyanistes caeruleus. Next base: position 54,164,761 of record NC_141706.1, on the reverse strand, counting down.
CTTTGGACCTGGTACAGGTCTGATGATTTTGTCACATCCAACATTCTGCAGAGAGGAACTGTCAGACCCATCTGACAGTGGAACTTTCTCTTCCTGAAATTTTTTGTAGTTTGGTGCCACAGTAGTTTAAAACATAATGGGTGTTTCCAATTTGTACCACACCAAAGATATAAGCCCCGACTTTTCATTTTGTCTTCTGGTGAGCTGAAAATACAGTAGGTGTCTGGGAGATGTTATTGAAATATTTGCTCTTAACCAGGATGGGGCATCCACACAGCTGTATAACTCAGATCACCAGAGGTTCTCCATGTGACATCACCTATGCTGAGTCTTCCCTTACAGGGAAGTCCTAAAAGACACAGTGCCCTTCCTGTGCTCACAAGCACTGTCAGGTTAGGCTGTGGTGACTGAGGAAGTCAGTGCAATTGTGCCTTTGTCAGACAGAACAGCTACACCTGACGGGAGTTTTGAGACAGTTCCCAGACCAGCCCAGTAAAATAAACTGAAATAGATGTTGATATTTTTGTTTGTGTACTAGGCTGTGAACACTGAATAAGAAAGCTGCTTGATATTCCCATCTTCTCATGGTTACCATAACTTGGCCAGGTATGGATCAAAAGCTTTTATTTGTTACCACTTGAACCGGCAGAACTTGTGAGGCACAGGCTGCTCCTATTCTTGCTGAACCACATCTTGTCCACATCCGTGTACTGGAGGGAGAAACAGCCTCTGCAGCCACAAAACAGCATTGTGAGCTGAGTGTATTTTGGTTGAAGCAAGTCCTTAGTAGAGATTTTCAAAGCACCTGGCTGATGACCTCATTGCTCCAGTGGCAAACTGGACTACTCCCAAGGACTGTCCATGCAGAGGGCTTTGGAAGTTTACTTTCAACCAGCATTTTTGATGGGGCATGTTGGCCTCTGATACTGGATGTGTTTTTCTTCTGGTGGATGCTCAGCTCTGTGCTCTGGGTTTGGGGGCTAACAAGTTTGGCCAAACACATGTTCAAAGAGGGAGGGCTGTACCTGTCTGTGCAGCAGGCTTGATAAACTGCAGAGGCACACCTTGAACTCTGGTCAGTGAAAGGCATAATCCCAGATTGCCAAGAAGGCTTTAATAACTCCCCAGAATATACAAAAGGAAACTCTGAGAGCATCTTTAGAGGGATGGGTCACTCATTGCAAACACTGAGATGACAGGTTAGCAGGACCACCTGGATGGCTACAGAGCTTATAATGTGTCAGACCTCTGCAATTGCTGTTGCTAACAATAATTAACTCTTCTGCAATTGCAGTTAATTTTTAAAGGTGATGATCACCTGACTATACAAGAAAACCTCAGGACTCCAACTTATATGTGGTAGCAGCTTAAAATCAGACCCTGGAAGGGATTTGCTGCCACCAGTGTGTACTATCCAGCACTGGAGGAACATGATGTGTTTACATGAAGGCAAGATGGAAAGCTTGTGAAGAGGCTTGGCAAGAGTATCTTTTTTTTCCTGGAATACTATGATGTACCGTGGAAGAAGATAGGTTTAGATTAGATATTAGGAAGAAATTCCTCACTCTGTGGGTGGTGAGGCACTGGAAGAGGGTGGCCAGAGGAGCTGTGGATGCCCCATCCCTGGCAGTGTTAGAGGCCAGGCTGGATGGGGCTCTGAGAAACTTGGTCTAGTGAAAGACCCCATAACATAATCTTTAAGGTGCCTTCTAACAGAAACTAAGCTCTGCTTTTATGTGCTACCATCCTTTCAAATGGAAAATGGAAGGACATCCATTCTGCACCTGAGGCAGCATCATCTACCCAATGCAATGGAATATTTTGTATGAGGCAGAGAGAATGGGAGATAGGAAGGCAGAGAAGGGAAAGCCAGAAGGAAGCAAGAGAAGAGGTTGTTGTTGTTGAGCCCCCGAGGGGGAAGTGACACTGAACTGACTCCAAGGCAAGTTTGTAAATTATGAGCAAAGATAGCACATGCTGTTTGCCTCTCTGTTTGCATTGTTCAGAGAGATGGAAATTTATGTACAGTCACGTAAATGAACTAGAGTGCAGCAAGAAATATCCCTGAATTTATCTTCCATATTTTTCTCTAGTAATTGCTTCAGAATCTCAAATCGCAGAGGATAAATATATGGTTACCCTTCTGTTCCTAGTGGTTAGATAGTTTTTAAAGAAGGATACTAAATATTAAAGGACAGTTGTATACATACGTGCATGCTGTCTTGGAGATCACATGCATATGTGTTTTCCAAGCTCATTCCCAGATAGAATGCCATTACTCCACAAGCTGTACAATGATTTTGTTATTGAGAAAGGCAATCCCATTGTGATTTGAATTGCGCCTGGAGTTATTAAAAAAAAATCAAACATGGTTTTAATTGCTGTGAAGGTTTTAGTTGCTTATAGCCAGGAATTTAGCTCAAAATGTCTGCACTCCTGAGTTTAATTTGTGCAAAGTTTAATATCTTCATGCAATAAACCACTGAGGTATTTCTGTTTTTAGAACAATATACTAAACCATTCTGACTTCTCCAGGCAGGATCAGTTTAAAGCTTTGATTACCTAAGCTTTAAATCCTTAATCTGTGCTTGGAAAAGGCGAGGGGGGAGGGAAGGGCAGTTAGTGGAGAGGGGTAGTATTTTCTGAATGTCCAGCCAAGTATCTACTAATAATTGAAATCAATTTTCTATGGCACAGATACAGCCGAATTTGCCCGTGATAAAAGCACACCAGTGTGCCAATTTGAGGGGAGGAGGGGGACGTGCACGTGTGGCCCACGCATGTGCTCTGAAGCAGGGGACAAGTGCGTGAGCTCTGCAGTCCTTGCCCCTTTTACCCCTCGCAGCCATGTGTGAGTAAATCACAGCTGTCAGTATGGTAGCAGCTTGATTAAAGTTCAGGGGTTTAATAGATCATTTTAAAAACCCCAAATTACTCCCACTCCCTAGTCGATCCACCTGGACCCTTGCCCTAGGTGCATGGCAGTTTTCAACCAGCACTGGAGAAGCCAAGTCTGGGCCTGAGGTTCCTGCTTATTCCCCGAGGATCCTCGCTGCAGACCTAGACCAACATTCTCAGCTGTATTTAATCTGCTCTGAGACAAGCTGGCTATGAGAAAATGCAAAGGAAAAGGCACATAAGCAAAGACATGGAAAAACTTGGACAGTTGGCCTGCTTTGTTCACTTGGTAAACTGGAGGCTGGCCAGTAACAGCGGAGCTCCCTTGGCAATACAAGTCTGTTCCAATTAATCGTGTTTAACCATTCTAATCACACTTTAGCACATTAATCCTATTTTCAATCCAAAACACATCTGAAAGAGCGGCATGTGGGCCTTTTTATAGCAACCGCAAATCAGATGTAACTGAGAGACATAGGGCCCTAGTTTACTCTGCACTTTCACTGAACTTAAACTTAATAAAATATGTGACTGAGTTGTGGTTGGATTTACTGCATGATGTTGATGCTTCCACATATAAATAGATCCCTTAAGTAACTTAAAAACCTGTCAGAAAGGGCAGTGAAAATTTGATTATAAGGTAACCAGTGCGTGTGTTTTCTAACAATGACATTGTTCCTCTGGTCAGTGGTATTGAGAGAACTTTTAAAATTTAATCTGCTTATGGATATAAATGATGCTACACTTGGAATCAAGGGCCTGCATTTCTTGCCTTCAACCATGCTCAGTTACAAAGAATTTTATGGCTTGCTTTAACCATGAAAACAAATAAAGCTGTTATCTTCTCCCAGTCATACTTCTGGCATTTAAAATAAATTTTGGAATAGCAAAATTTTTAACTTTGTTGTATTCATCATGCACCAAGTGAAATAATATTTTTGGTTTTCACTCCTGATAAAATGTAGCTGCTTTGCACTGCTTCTGTGTTAAAATCCTTGCTTTCAATAAGAGGTGGCCTTGTTAAGGTATAGATCTGTGATGATGCATTTTATTTTCCACTCTGTGGATTTGCTTTAAACTGAACAACAGCAACAAGAAAAAAAAAAAAATAAAGCACCTAGGAATGTCCATCTCCAAATCTCTTGATGTCCTTAATGCCCAAATCTATGTTTATAGGCAGATTCAATGGAGGTACATTGAAATGTAAATTATGAAGAAAGATTTGTGTTTGAGCCTTGAATTTAGCTGTGAAGTGGGAATGAAGCTATCAAGTAATGCTAAATTAATTTAGCAATTCAGAATATAGCAAGAAAAGGTATAAAAGAAAAGTCCATCTTAAAAAGGAAGGTCTCAGACAATTATCAGGATTATACTCAATGTTTGGTTTTCTAGCTTTTTATGTTATGAATACTTATCTAGTAAGATGCATTAGAGGAACCTAAATGCAAACTAGAAATGAGTTTATCCAGGTAAGTAAGGTTTTATGAAACAATTTAATTCATTCCAGTTCTTTTGGAAGAAATTGCAGGTTATGGTTAATGTAGTGTATCAGACAGGAATAGCATTCACAGAGCCACCTGCATTTAATATAGAACTGTCAGAGATCTCTACTCACTACCACTTACCCAGAAAGAAATATGCAACAATTTGATCAACCCAGGGCTTTTTAATATTGAAAAAAAAATATTTCTTTTTCTGAACACAATGAAAATAAAGACTCAGTTTATGGAATTTTGCTCTTCAGTAGAATCTACACAGGGTTTTTTGGGCTTATTAAATTAAAAGTCATTTTGGCCCCTTCTGTATACTTTAGTAGGCATTGGAAAATACTATCCACTGGGACTGTACCCAAATAGAGAATTAAGACAATACATTCAGGCAAGTCTTATAAAAAGGCTTTTCCAAATATCATGAAAGTCTGAAAAAATAAGTTAGTGCTGGTGTTGCCAAAGTCTGAAAATCCTTGGATTAAAGATACCAACTGATGAATGGAATATTTCATAATTCCATAACCTGCTAACAAAACAGCTTATCTAGCAGGTATTTCTAATATTCTTCTAAAAGGAGTCTATTATTGGTGAAAAGAGCAATTGAGTGCCTTGGTATCCGTAGTCATAGGGCATAAAATGGTGAGTAGACAGTGCTGGCTTCTCCCCCATAATGAAAAGCTTGACTGGAAAAAGTATGAATGTCTTTTGCTCCCTGCTTGCCCTGTGAAATGGGGACAAGGCAAGGGAGGTGGCACGGGTCAGTTTTACCAGTACAGGAGCTTTGAGAAAGCCACTGGGCCAGGCTGCCTTCACAGGGACACAGAGGAAGCAAACTGCTCTAAGGGGAAGTTAGGACCAGTGTCAATTACTGGTTTTTCACTTTCTGCACTAAGGCGTTCAAAAGCTTGGCACATGGTAGATTCTAAGGAGGAGCTGGGAGGCAGAGGGCAGAGCAGCAAGCTCTTCTGCCTACCCTAGAAAATGAGCAGCAGTCAACAAGAATTTGCTTACCTGTGAGTCAGACAAGTGCTGATACTGTCTTCTGCAAAGCAGAACTGCTAAGGGATAAGGGGTTTAATGTAGTAATCTTTCCCCTCCTCAGTTCAGTGAGTTTTCTGCCATCTACTTCAGCAGAGCCAAGATTAAATCAAAACCTACCTACAGTCCCATTTCAGCCACAAACTTTAACAAGTGCCACAAGGCTCTGCTAAACCAGACAGAATAGAGGTTGATGGATTTATTTCCTTTCCTTTATTAGGAACCCTTTCCATGATTTGTAATAATTCATCTTCTGGAGGGAAGCTCTGCAGTGTATGAACTGTCCAGAGAGACCTGGCCAGGCAGCAGTGGGGAAGCTCTGCACCCCACAGCCCAGGTTTGGCATCTCCCTTCACCACTCACCTGCCTACACACAACATCCATCCACAGCAGCCTTGAAAGCCCCTGGGCCAAGCAAACCAGATATGCATCAGCAGTGGGTACCTGCTGATGTGCAGAAAGGCCACGCTGTCATATCGGCTCTGTGCCTTCTTTTCACTGCCTTCCAAACATGAATCCTCAATGGACTGATCATTGTTGCCTTTAGTAGGCCTGAAACAACACAATGAATTTAATTCCAATTTTTTTCCTTCCTTTAGGCTAGATTTTGCCACTGTACTGCAGTACCACAACTGCTCATGTGTTCCCCAAGACTTCATGTGTCCAACAGGGAAAACTGACAGTACAGGTGAAGTTATTTGGAACTGATATGTGTTTAAGTATTTTGGCATTACAGCAAAAATGTTTCCCAGAGTAGCAGGTTAAGAAATTACAAATTTTACAGCTTTTTAGATAGGATATTCGTGTTGCATAAAAAAGTGTTTATTTTTATCTATTATTTCAGAGACAGAAAAGGTCAAAATACAAACAGACTGTGAGAATAGAAGTAACAAATTAAGAAACCAAGGTGTAAGTGTAGTTTCTTGACCACCTCCTGGATTATTCATTACAGTGGATTTCTCAGGCCCAGCATTACACACCCATCTCCCTGTGAGATTGGGATAGGAAAGCCTAGATTATTTACTCAGTTTATCTGGTATGAAACTGGAGTAATTTCAGTAATTTAGACTTGGGTCTCAATTACAGCAGTTTAAATCCTGTAACATTATTATTCTCTAGGCAGCCTCTGGACCTTATCCTCATTGAAAACCATGTGAATAAGATCACAGCCTAACTCCTAGAATCAGTTTGGGAACTTTTTATAATGCTATATTTTAAATTAATTAATTAAATTAATTTTTAATTAATCAATTTAATTTTAAATAATATTTAGTTTAATTCAGGTTTCCAATCTCCTCCAGCCTCCTGTTTTAGCAGTAGGTGCAGATGCAGTGAGTGATGTTGAAGCTGCTATGGAACCTCTCTAATTCCTCTTCAGGAATGGCACAATCCCTTGATTTCAGGATTTTCAAGACAAAACTCAGTTTAAAAGAGGTGCTTTTGTCTTAGCCTTGGAACACAATTTTTTGTACCCAGCTCTCTTCTCTGGAACAGAAAAACCCCAAACCTTCAGTGCATATCTAGCATCTTGGAATGGCTTGGAAACTCTTGTTTTAGATGCACACAGATGAATGAAAGGGTACCTGTTGACCACATGGTGATTTCTTATGTATAGATTTAGTGTTGAACACATTCACGTGGCTCAGCTTCCCACTATTCCCGATTATCTGAACTGCAGAAGCTGCCAGCATCCAGCTCTGTGGTGTTGGGCACAAGGTGGCTTCAGTCCCTGAAGAGGCTGCAGCTCAAGCTTAAGGTATGGCTGCTCTTCACATGAGGTAGACTTTAGCCCAAATTCTTTCCAAAGCTTCTGGATCATGATCAGCAAAACTTCTGGACCACTAGCAGTTCTCAGCACTTCTCACACCCTATATTTAGAGTAAAACTTTTAACTGAGATGTGATTAAATCCACTGCTCCATGCAGCCAAGTGCTGGATCACTTCCCATGGCCTCATAATATCTCCTACCAAAACAAGGAAATGGGACATTTATGACTCGTTCCTCGATATGTGTGACAGAGATGAAGATCCCATTAAAGCTGCTGGCTGTGTTTCTATTCTTTCCTTATAAAAATCTAATTTTTACTTTTTTTTGATGAAGAATTTTAAGTTCTAGATGACCTACAGGTTAGTGTGCATGACAGGTAATGCCTTTTGACTTAGGCTTACAGTGTAGTAAGTGTCACATACAAGCAGAGGTGCAAAGACCACCTAGAAAAAATGCTGTACCTTTATCTTTAAAGGAAGTAGCACACAGTAGTCTGTGTATGGAAGTACATACAGTTACCACCTGGTGTCAAGAAATCACATCTAAAGACACAAGACCAAATTTCCCCAAGAGTGTGGAAGTGCTCAAGACCTCAGTCCAGGACATTTCTTAGTTTGTCCAGAATATTACAAACTGGGAAAGAGTACTTGTTTCCTGACACAACACTTGCTATCTGTGTGACAGCTGAAGCCCCAGAAACTGAAGAGGATAAAGAATATTAAGTTTTGGGCCTGAAAACTTGAAGTGGCTGAAGGGAGAGGTCAGTGTTGTACTAAAGGAAATTGAAGCCAGTTTCAGAATTTTGTTCATATCAGTGCTTTTTCATGTGAGCAAATTAATATATTTTAGTTGTAGTAGAGTCACAGTTTCTCAGGCCAGATGGTGCTAATGTATGTTTTTCAGACTAGGTAACTATCTCTGCTTGTATTACTCAGTAACAATACTGTAGTTCAGTGTTATGCTGTGGCAATACTGCAGTGCTTAGGAGTGAACAGGAACTGCAAGGTGCTGAAAAATTCAGAGCAAAGAGGTGGCCCCTGCCCTAAAGACATGATCCTTGAAGATAGATGTGAGAAAAGTTAGGAAATCAATCAGACCATAGTGAATGGTTATTGGACAATACATTGGTAAATTCACATTTTATTTATTGTATACATGTATGGCATTTACTGAGCTGTATAATAATGGATCATATTTCTTATTCAGGACTGGGGTTTCTTTTTATAAATACTTTCATTTGTTTTATAAATTGCTGAGAAGTATCCTAGCAAAGTCTCTCTAACAGTTTGCACAGGACACTATGAAAAATATAAAGTTCTTTGTAGTTTCCTGTGCATGTTGGATGTTTAGTGCATGTACTTCCATTAAAAAAAGAAAATATTTCAATTAATTTTCTGCCTCATATTTCTAATTAGACCAAACTCAAGAGACAGATTTTGTAGTCAATCATTACAGGTGCAGTCCTGCAGCTCCAGGGAATTTGGGTGAGGAACTATCATGATACCATTCCCAGAAGGGATGATCCCTTATGCTCATTTGTTTAATGATGCTGCATGTTGTCCACTCAAATTCTGTGAATCCCTTAAGGAGCTGCTGCTGCTGCCCTAGGTGCTCTTCTGTGATCAGACTTTGGCAGAATGACAGGATAAAGAGAATTGCAACAGGCTGTTGGACTGCAGGTCCTTTGTTAAAGTCACTTTGTCACTGAAACCTCACTCCCCTCACATCAGGTGAGAGTTTCAGCAGCTGCATTTGGCCTTTTCACCTTTGTCTGCAGAGACATAAATACCGTGGTGTGCTTTCACATTAACTCAGACATGTCAAAGGCTGTCTGATGAGCTGAGAGACTCACTATTTTAAAAAAGGCAAAGCAAACCCTAAATGTTATAATGGATGTAGTTAAAATTGGAAATAGATCCAAGTGGAAATGTGGGGAGTGAGTCCAAGTTGAAATAGAGGCTGAACCTATATTCTCACCCTGCTTGCATCTGCAGCTCTGAAAAGAGAGCCTGGGGTGTGTTTGAAATACACACAGCAGGTTTGGGGCAGGTCCATCCCTAACTGCAGTCAGTAATGGTCCCCACAGGGCAAAATGTAGACTTAAAACTGAGATATATTTTCAGCCTTCTGGAGTGCAAGTACTTTGGTTTAAGGAAAAGAAGGGTACAGTGCATTTGATATCAGGGCCATCAGTCTGAGATTAAAAAAAGAGGACTCCATGCCCTCATTCATGGATATAAAGATGTGGCCTCCAACTCTATACCTCAGCCCTGGTTTTCACCTGGCTGTGACCCAGCAGGGTGTTTGCAGCAGATTTAGAGCTATGCAGACTTCATCCAACATCACTGCACTTCCCACAAGCACAGCATCCCTAGGGGGCTGTAAGGGCAGCCACATGCCCTTTCCTAAACTGCTTCCAAAGTATATTTTTAACAAAGCTGCAGCAAGGTTGTTTTTTTTTTCTTTTGGTTTTTTTTTTGTTTCCCTTCTCTTCAGTCCAGCTGTGCCTGATGAAAAAGACTGAGAAATCCGGGTCAAACGCACTGCTAATTTATAGAGATCGGGAGAGTGAGGATATTTCTTGTCTGTGCTACAGCCTGTAGGCTTCAGGGAGAAGTTCAGCAGCTGAGCTGCCCATGAAGCTCTCTGAGCAGAGGATGCTCACTGCCAGTGCCTGAGCAAGCTGAGGGGCATCCCTGCTGCTCTGCAGTGCCTCCTCCACCTGCCACTGCTGCCTGGGCAGTGCTGGTCTCTGGAAAGCAAAATGACACCCTCAATCAATTCTTTCCACCCTGCCTTGTCTCCATGCAAGCAAGCACGTGGATAACAGGACTGCTCTGTGTTTTCAGAGGGACGTGAGGAATGCAGAGGAAAGGCAGAGGATGGGCTCAGAGCTCACTACTGAGGTGTGTTTGTTTGGGTTTGACAAATTTAGGTTTTCCTTTGCAAGCCCGAACCTTCCTTTCTAAAGTCTTTGAATTCCAGCTTTGAATTCCAGCTGCCTCAATTTCAGGCAGGCAGATTTTGAATCAGATCCCTGTGGTTTTTGGTTTAGGGTTATATCCACAACTGAAAGGGGCCTTAATTTAGCCAGTTCCTCCTGGGAAGATGGCCAAAAGATTGAGGTTTCTGCCATCTTGAGCACAACCTTCATAAGAAATGCTCCTGAAGTTTCTTTGCTGTCAAATTCAAGCCCTTCATGCTGCTTCAGCACGCCACCTCAGCTTAAAATCTAAGCAGAACAGGTAACAGCGTAAATCCTTGAACTTTTGCGGGTGTTGGGTAGGCATGGATTATAGCAAACAGCATTCACCCTACGCTTTGCTTCCTCATCACTAGCTGAGATTTGAAACTGCCACAGTTCTCACTCCTTCCTGCTGTTCCAGCCTCAGAGATTTTGATTAGGAAAAGAAATAGAAATGCCAGAAAAATGAGAGGGGAGAAGTGGAAACTGCCAAAACCAAGCTGCCTTGGGACAGCTAAACTAAACTAACTAAACTAAACTATTCTAACTAAAGTGGTACAAGAGAAGAAAAGCTGTGGCCCTGTTGTGTTGTTATTTCAGTTTCACACATGCCCAGTAGAAATGAGGATGTGCCATAGGCAGAGAACACGTGCTTTCATCTCACACATTATTTGCCCTGATGAATGCCCCATGCAAGATTGTCAAGTCCTGCTCTGTGTCCATGTGATAGCACCTGCCCTACTGACCACAGTGGAACTGATAGAGGGACTCCAGAGCTAAAAGCTGTGAGCTTCCAGACCTGCCATGTGACTCTGGAGTGCTCAGTGGAGATCAAGATCTTGCCAGAGAGTACCACAGAGAGGTGCTGAGTGAAGGTTACAAACACCTTGGGACTGGCACAGGGCAGGGCTGGGAAAGTGCCACTGGTGATGTATGACACTATAATCTCTGTACCCAAAATTTAGGAGCTGTTTCTTCAGACTGTGTTGCTTAGAGAAAAAATAGAATTGACAAGATAAATCTGCTGGAGTTCATAGCTGGATTTATTTTTCCATAGCAGTAATCCTTTAGTTTAAAATGGATTCCAAGGCCTCCTTCCCCTGATGAACAGCAACATCCTCTAGTGCAGGAGCATCTTGGTGAGAGGAATATTTTCCCAAAAGGCTGTTCTGGCCATTGGCTCTTCAAATATAGCAAAGAGTAGCTGCAGCAGCCCAGAAGCAACTGCAAACCATTTTAGGTCCTGTCATCACTCTTTCTGTCTCCTCTTCCTGCTGGTAGCTCTTGTCACATCTTTCTTTCCTTGTTCCAGAGGAGTCTCCTGGCGTTGATAACTATTCCTTATTGCTTCTAATTATTCAATCAGCCCAAACATTTTCTACCCTTTTTCCTGTGTGTGACAGGGATGGGTTTCTGCTTTTTCTCTAGACTCAAGAGGGGTACATCTCAGGAGGGCAAATGGAAGAAATATCGATTTTTAGCCATGTTGATGCTGATCACAGGATTCCTGCTGCACTTGTTTTGGGATACCTGCACTGAGATGCATTTGTGTGAACATGGGGTGGCTTTCTCTCCCATGTTTCACAGCTTTACCTGCCTGCAGGGCACAAACCTCTTTGTGGTCTTTGGATTGGCTGCAGGCTGAGATGGAAGATGCGAGGAAATTGCCTTGCCTTCGGACTGCACATTTGTTATTGTTTCATTTTAATTGTTCCTAATAATTCTAAACTGCAAGCTGCTCTGTGCATCTGGGGAAGTATGATTGTACAAAAGCTTTTTTTTTTTTTTTTTCTATTTGAAGTACTTTTTCTTTCATTCTTTCTTCAGTTTCTTTTCCTTTTCCTGAATCTTCACTGTTTTTTTAATCCTTGCAAAGAAGCACTAACTTCCTTTTTCTTCTAAGTTACAATTTATTTGTTATTTTATTGGGGAGCACAGGAAGAAGTAATTATTACTACATTTCACATTATATAAGGACCCTGCTCTGTCACAGCTGCTGGCCACATGACCAGCCTTTCTTTGGGGAAACCCAAAGTGCTTGGTTTCACTGTGAAATTCTGTACTCATCTAAAACCTGCTCTTGTGCCATTATGGAGTCTTGTGAAAAGGTCATTTAATTATGAATCAGGTGTAGATGTTTCACAGAATTTTAAAAATAGTGAAGGTCCTGACTTTGAGGTACAGAAATAAACAGGATTTTCTTTTATATGACGATTTCAGAGGCAAAGATTTTGATGGGTAGCATGTTTTAATGTTTTCATTTCAGGCGTTTCAAGTTCAATTTCAAGAACAAAGCAGAAAAACAGCATTAAATTTTGAGCCCCTCTTTAAATAAAAATGTGATTGTTTTAGTTTAAGGAGGGATATAGCCTGTGTGTTGTGACACTTGCTCCATGCTCACAAAGCTGTGAGCCCGTTTCTAAAAGTCTGGTAAAGGACTGTTGCATGAGAGAAAGTAACTGCAATGTGAGGGTTATGGAGACATGGAGAACACAGACATATGTGTATTTCTACATCTTCACATACCCTCTGAACTCTTCTGAAGCTCCTGGAGGAGAGGGTGGAGCTGCACATTCATGTGATCCTCAAGCTGGGTTGGCAAACTGCACCAAAGGAACAAAAGTCTTCAGGTGTTTCCCTGTTTCCAACCTTGTTCTTGCCCCTCTGTTCTGACACAACCCTTGGAAACCCCTAGAGAATCCCCCCTGAGGCTGAGGCTGTCCAGCTCAGTCCCCCCAGGACATGATGGGCAGCCTGGCCATGCATTCAGATGTGGGCTCATCAGCTGTGCAGGAGCAGGAGAGCTGGGCAAGGCTGTGCAGGCAGGAGCTCCTTTGACTGCCACAGACACAATATTTGCCTGCTTTAGTCCTTGGATGAATCAGCCTTGATGTCTGTCAAACTGCACTGTCTATTTGCCAGTGGGCAGTTGTTTCTCCTTGGCTGATGGACAGACAAATGCCTGTGGGTAGGCAGATATGCGACATCCTGGATACCAGAGAATTTTTTTTCCTTTTTCCAAGAAATGAGGGAATCAATTCACTTTGACTGGGAGCAATAAACCACTTGTTGAATACAGGTCTCAAGTCCTGAATGATAAATGGCTCTTCTGCCATTATCAACTTGATTTGTTTTTTTTCTTCAGGGCAAAACACTATGCATATTCAAGAAAACGTGAGTAAAATCTTAGGGTTTGTTTTTTTCCCTCATTGAATGCACAGATCCTGTTAACTTACATTATAGGCCCAAACAAAATGTGGAATCAGCCTGGGGTGTTGAGGGTTGGTATAGAAGGTATACCAAGGTGGAGGAGGGGGAGAAATGGGTGGGTCTACCTTAAACATAAAATTTGCTGTTGGAATAATAAAATAATATAATACATCTGGGTTGATTTTCTCCTTGGTGATAGAGGGCTGCTCTAACAGTTAGCCTTGGTCATGGGTGACTTGGACATACCTTAAACTCTGGGGTACCATTCTCATATCTCTTTCTCTTTTTCTAAAATAATAACAAGAGGAAGGCATTTATTACCAGGAAGGCTGCACCCCTAGGCAAGAAGTAGTCATCTTTGATTTAACTTTACAGTGAAGTTGCTGAATTAAATATAACTTTGTTTTTATCTGTTTGCATGGAAGGCTTCCAGATAAAACAACTGTTTTAGTGACCTGTGCACTTGTATCATGTTAATTAGGTTTGAAAACACATCTTTTGTTTTCATAAGGCTATTACATTTTCTGTAATTAAATTAAGCAAAAAATAAGGATGCATGGAATAATATTTATTATTAATACCAGACTCGAAAGGCTTACAACATGTGAATTGAAGGTAAGGGCCTTGAAGACAGCCTGAACTTCAAAACAATGTCAAATAGTCTAGTTTTTCAGCAAGTCATTACTACATGTATTTACACAAAGCATTGATAGAGTGAGAACTAGCCCCCTGAACACCCAGCCTTCTGGTATCATTTGAAACCCTGTAGCTTCTGGGATCTTTACAGACTAAATTACTGCCTAAATGGGAATGAAGCTTTAATCCCAGTAACATGGGTAGGGGTGTGATCTTGTGCTGTGTTGTTTGATCATGGGACAGGGTCTGGGGGGCTGCCTGAATGGTCACAGCTGCTGGGAGATGGAGAGAAAGTGGATGGCATGAGAGGACATGAAAGGGCTCTTCAGTGTCAGGGGCAGTTCAGGTGTCTTGTCTGTGTGAGTCCTGGGTGTTGGTTCAGTTCAGGCACAATCACACTGTCAGGCCAGTCTATCCTGATTAGTATCCCATCTGTGTGGGAACCTCAGATGTCTGGTAAGGAGAGCAGGTACACAAACAAGGCAAAAATATTTCACAGAACATAATCTCATCTACCAGTGATTTGAATCAGGGATTTTGCGAGACACAAATTTTCTCATACGGTCTCTGAATTTTTCTCTTTTATCCACTTGCTGCTTGAACTTCAGTTAACTTTTGGCACTTACTTACCTGCACATTTACAAAGTACAATTTCCTTTAGTTTAGTCTGAATCTGGAACCTGCTTCTTTCCTTTCTTGGTCTGCCTCTCTGGGCAATACATACTGTTCATGGTGAAAATCTTCTTAGTGTGTGTCCTGTCCTGCAAAGGCAGTCTGGCAAGAGATGAGCCTGTGTCAGTCCATTTCCTAGCTTCTGCCAAGTGGTGAAGGCAAAACTTTGCCTTCAAAATATGTTTAAAGTAAGTAGACATTAAAATGGTCCCATGCTGTGGCTCTGACCACAGAGATGAGAGCCAGCCTAGTTAACATTCTGTCTGGGAGCAGATGTCCTGTATTGGTCTTGGTGTGCTGGGAAGCCACCAGACTCCAGCTGCAGCACAGCCCAGCTGGACTGTCCCACATGGCCAGGCTCTGACACCAGCAGCAGGGTGGCCAGTGGCTTGTATTTCATAAGGTTCCTGGCATTTCAGTCAAGGGCAAGGACAAGGCTCTGCTCCTGGGAAGGCAGGCCCCTGGTAGAGACCTGGGCTAAGCAGCTCTGTGGGAAAGGACCTGTAGGGATGGTGGCCAGCGAGCTGGGTACAGACCCACTGAGGACAGGGCTGTGGGAACAGGGCTTGTTCAACCAGAGGACAACTTCAGGGGACCACACAGCAACCCCTGGTACCTGCAGGGAGGTCATGGAGAAGATAAAGCCAGGCTGTGCTCAGAACTGCAGGGTGGGAGGACAGGAGGCAACAGTGTACATTGAAACCAGAGGGTTCAGACTGGGTGCAGGGGAGCATTTTCTCCCTGTGAGGACAGAAAGGGGTGGGACAGGTGGCTTGGGGGGTCTGTGCAGCCTTCATCCTCAGAAGTTCTCCAGATCTGTCTGGGCAGAAGCCCTGAGCAATCTGTTCTGGCTTCATGCCTTTGCCTAGGGTATTGTAGAAGACCCCTTCTGGGGATACTGTCTCCCTGAAATACCCTGTATTCCTATGAGATATTTCTTGTGACTGAGGATGTTTATATTATCTTTCATATGTAAATTTTCTGGTGTCTAATAAAGCAACTTTTCTAGCAGTGAAGAAAATACTGAAGTTTGTGTTCTCCAGGTTGCTTGTTTGCATGAAACACAGAAAAGCAGTGTTTTAGAGACATCTAACTACTGCAAAGTGCTAGGGGGATCAAAAGCTCCAAAGCAGGGACATGCAAACAGATACAAATAAACACAGAAACAGTATGACTGCACAAGTCTCGTTTTCTTAGGCTAATTTTGAAATTTGTTAAAATCTAAATATGGACAAAGGTTTGAGTGAAATGTAGTAATTGTTAAACCAGTTCACCCGGCACTTTAAAGATAATTAAAGTCGGTAGCCTTTCCATGAAAAGAAATTCATGACAGCTAATTGTGGCTGAGGTATGCTACAGTACAAGCAGATTTTGCATGCCTTGTAAGCAGCATATTCTGAACTGGCTTGAGTGCATGCACATCAATCAGCCAGAAGTAATCTCATGGTAAACATATACTGTGCAACAACAAAACCCATCATTTGGATCCTCAAAAGTTTAATTAAAAACCTATGAGAGATCTTTAAACGTGAAATTAAATTGATTAATAAATGTTGTCATAGCTACAGCAATGATACTTGTAATCTTGGTCTGTGTCCTTTAATGCTGTGTGTCTTGTAACAGTGAAAATCTGGGGATGCTCCTGCATTTGTAATTTTATGGATACTTTTATCTGGTTCTTGCTTCATTGTCTTTATTGCTATAGCCCAGGCTCTTTGTGGGAATATATTGGCTGAAGTATATTACTTTGTATGCTTACAACAAAATTTATTTAGATATGTTGAGCAGCTGCAATTTAAAGCCTCTTGAAACAATAGTTGTCTCATAATGTTACTGTTTTAAAGCAGATTTTTGTACCAGAGACAGAGGTTCCTCATAAAGAGAGGTGTCTCTTAACTCTGAGACCCTTTGCTATCTCCACCAAGTTTTTCTCTCCAGCTGTCCTGCAAAATTCCTTCCTTCTGTCCGAGCTGCCAGTCCCTGGCCCCACAGGCTCCTCTAAATCCCACCGCATGCTGCCGCATTCTGTGCCCTGGGTCCCTTGCAGCAGGACCACCTGCACTGCTCCCAGAACCTCTCCCTGGCCATCATTTAGCTGTGGCCAAAGCTCTTTCAGTAGTGACCCCCAAGCCCTGGTCAGATTCGTGGTTTTTGAAAATTGTCAAGCCCTCACCTGTTGCCTTTGTCTAAGGACGAGACACTGTCAGGAGAAGGAGCAAGGATTCACCCTCACTGCCCTCCCATCTCACATAATGAATAAGTTTTCACTACAAGATGGCAGTAGATACAAGATGGGTGCCTATGGGTTTGTGTCCATGTCCATAGAGAGAACAGAACTATTTAAAAAAAAAATTCTTTAAATTAATTTCCTCACACTGCTGAAGTTGTGCTTTGAAAGGTCGCTGAATAAAACAATCAGTGGCCTGACTTGGGACACAGAATGGCTTTTTGGAAATTGTTTTGGTGTAAGGATGGCACATAAACAAAGCTTTCTTTTCTTTCTTCTGGGCACCAACTGCTGGCAGAAGTAGATGAAAACAGCTTCTCACACCACACCACCCATTTACATTTTCCATATGCTGGATTTTAAGATTACAGGGTTTTAGATTCTGAGTTTGCATGTTGTATTTTACATAATAATGAGTTTCTGTCTGAGGCTGAGTTGATACATGAGACAGCAGAACCACCACCACCCAGAAAGCGAGGAAGAACAACACACATTTTGGAAAGGAGCTCTCACTGAGCTCTTCACATTTTTTTCAGGAAGCATATTCAATTTATGTTTTCTGCCATGCAGATGGTATCTGCTTTTGAGCTCCTTGGAAGGAGTTTGTCCTCCTACTTGGTGGCTCTGTTTCCAGTATCTTCCTATTAAAAATCTTCCAAAATTATATCAGTCAGGTTTTTCTTCATAAATTAATTGCTCTGTTACAAATTATTCACTCCAATAAATTTCTGTTTCAGTCCTTGACTTTGACACTTTTGCACCTCCTCATCATCACAGAGTGGCCTTTTACTGCCTGTTTTAACTGTAGAAACAGCACACCAGAAAAAGGTAATTCTTGGGTATTGCTATTCTTTTAATTATTTGTTTCCCTATTACAAGGAGTTTCTCTCTGTCAGTGGGGATACACATGTGTGTGTAGTAGGGATGCTACTAGGAGGTTGAATTAGATGACTCTCTTCCAGAACAAATGATCTTGTCATCCTACATGCATTTTTAAAAAAATCTCCCTGATCTCCTGAAAATCAGCTCAAGGTTAGAATTTGTTCTGGCTCTTTCTATTTTGTATTTTTTTTGTCACCAAGTGCTTGGAGATGAGATATCTACCAAGGTTTCACACAGCAAGGGGCCCTGCTGGACACTGCAGTACTCAGGGAAGTGATCCTTCAGCTTCTGTGCAGCACAGCAACATTCTGAAGCCTTTTGTTTCCTCCATCTCTCCCTACCTTTTCTTATAGTAAAATTGAGGTTACTGGTCTTTGCCACAACAGAGAGTCCTATGCAGATGGATTGAGAATCTGGAGTCCTTTCCTCAAAGGTCACTAAATTACTTCAGAGACACTACCAGGTCTCTGCAGACGCTTCCATTTCTGCAGTCACAATGCAGCCAGCATTAAACACTTCCCTGAACATAGTTTTGTTTAGATCCATCACACCCTGCTTGGTTCTAACCTCCTCTCACCACAGCACTTATTCTTTGCCTTGTGTGGTAGAGTCCTTCAAAGTTCTCTGAGCAGAGAAAGTGAAGCTCATACAAAGGTGATCTTGCCCGTTTTACAGCTCAGACTCAGGCTCACTTGTGCTCAAGCAGCTTTTTTGCCACTTGTATACAGACTTTGTCAATTGACCTACAAGTAAGATTTATTTAGATGTATGTTCTCAAAGCAAATAGAATTGCAAGCATTTGCCATGCTTTTCATGCTAGAAATCACCTAAGATTTATATCTATGGTGCATTAATGAAGACAGAACATCTCTAAATAACCATCTCTGACCTGAATTTAGAATAGATATTTGTAGATGCAGCTTGCACAGTTTCCTGGTCATTTGGAGTGACTGGAAAAGTCCAAAGACCAATCAATAAAACTATTTCACCAATTTCTGTCATTAATAAAAGAGGATTATAAGGGTACAGAGTACCATGGAACATCTTATTGCTACACTGACTGAGAATGAATGCAGATCTGCTGCTACAAAGAGCTACAGTAAAACTTTGAGACATGAAATATGTCTGAATTCTTTAGCTTCAGGACAGCTGTAATTATAATGAGCTTGCAGAAATCAGGCTGCAAGAGTAGCCTGCTCTCTCCCCCTGCCTGGGATCAGCCATAAATGACTCATAGTGAGGCATAACACTACCTTTTGATTGAGAGGAATGTCAGTTCTCCAGCTATATAATAAATCATTACGTCTTTATTAGAGAATGGAGAATGAAAGGACTGGTCTTCCATTATATGTTTACTCAATTTGTGTCCAGCTGCTTTAAGAACACCCTACTCTTATTTAGTATCTTAGCAAGCTTTCCTAAATCCATCTGTTCTAAAGCAGTATTGTGTTAAGCACAAAATAAAGAACCCAAAGCAGGCACCAGCTGCAGTTACCAACAAGCAGGCTATTGAAATCCACTTACTCTAGCTTACTAGACACTTATGAGAAAGAAAGACCATTCTAATATATTTAAGGCTAGAACAAGCTTGTGTCTCCTTGCCTAAGACAAGCAGTTCTGATGATCATAGGTGGTGGTCTGGACAGCAAGAAAAGGCAGGATGGGCTAGCAAAAGCTCCTTTGACTTCAATGGCAATATGGATTTGGCCCCATGCAAACAATGAGAGTATGTGAAACTAATTATCTGCCCATTGAGATTTTCTCTCCACCTTCCCCCTTTCTAATTTCTAATGAATGTAGATAATTGCTGTGTTCCCACTAACACGCAGATTAGGCCTCTGGGATTAGGCTATGTGATTGAGCAGCTAATACTAAGGGTAAACGCCTCTGGTGTTCCTGTTAAACGCATTCTTGTTAGTAAGTTAAATAATCATTCTACTAAAGCATTACTAAAAGATTTAAATACTTGTTTTGCAGACTTCTAGTAGATTTCTATAGTTTCTGACGTACTGTGACATGCTTCAGAATGTTAGTTTATATACAGTTTGATTTCTTTTGATGATTGTCAACTTAAGTTACTAAAAAAGAAGAGCATTTTGTACACAGAAGGGAAAGGGGTGGAGAGAAAGCAGTATGTTAGAAACATGAGTAGGTGCCCTGGCTTGTCCATGAGTCTTGGCATCATTTTATTTATACATTTTCTAAAGGATTAGAAGTAATCAGTTCCAGAGGATGTGCTCTGGAGTATTGGCAGCGTCTGCTTTCTTGGCAATGACTGCAAGTATTTTATACAGTTTCATATTGTCTTGTGCAGTACCAAGCACTGGCGGTTTGACGTAAACAGTGTTAATGTTTTAACTTCTATGGCAGCGACACTTCTCCCCCTGCAGAGCCAGGAGCTTTCCAAAGCCCTGGAGTTGGCAGGGCTCATTTGGCACGGTGGGAGCACTCACCTGGGGGTAGTGCAGGACTCCATCTTCAGAGGCAAGGTTCTGCATGGCTCTGCCCTTTGCAGCAGCACACCAGAGCCCTCAGAGCCTCTTGTCTGATCCCCCAGCAGGAAGAGGTGTGGAGGCAGCAGGACAGAGGTGGTCCCCATGCAGCCTGTGCTCATTACACTCATTTTTACAGCTCTGCCTTACTAACCAGTGGGAAATAGCAGAGCCCCAGCTCATTTGTTTTGACATTTGCAGGTAAATAACTTCTAAGGTGTAGACCTTGCCATGCAGTTATGGATGCTCCAGACAGATGCCACCTCCTCTGGTCCTTCAAGGTTATGACCAGAAGCAAGTTTAGGCACCACACTTTACTGATTCTCCAAAAGGAACACCTGAGTGCCCGTCCCCATCTGCTGAGGTGAAGGGAGCTGGGTTTTCCTGATGTCACTCTGTCAAATTCTGTGGGATGCTTAGGGGAAGAGTGGTAAGGCAGGATGTTAATGCAATAGCTAGAGCACAGAAGCAGTAGAGAAAGTGGGAGAGGATCTCGAGGACTTAGAGTCCCCAAGACAAAAAGTGTAACATTAATAAAAGAAGGCACTGTATTCCTGAAGAGTTAACTCTGTCCCATTGGCCAAAAGAACAAGGACATGTTGGAATATCAGCAAGTGGTTTTCAGAAAGGATTAGCAAAGTTCTGGCATTTTATAAAATCTAGGTAACATTGTGAAAAGAAACACAAGAAATAATCATTTCTTAATATAGCATTTGCCTAAAGTAACATTGATGTTGATTGAAGTAATGTAATTTTCATATCTAAAATGTTGCAGGGGAGAGTATGTCTATTTCATTTATGTTTTCAGAAACTTAATCTACAGGAAAAGATTTTATAACAGAATTGGAGGTTAAATTTCATTTGCTGATTTAATAAAAGCTAACAGGATGGATTTGGGGATATTTCATTAATCTTTCTTTCCTTTCAGTGAAAAGGAAATTAAGTTCAATCTAGTTCAAACTTCGCTTCACTATTGTACCATAGACTGCCAATGTCCATGTTCTCTCTGGCAAGTTAAAACCTAATTAGTCACAGAAAATTCTTCCCTGATCCTGTCACTGCAAGGCAGGAAAAGCCTGGGCTGCAGACAAAGAATGCAGATGCACTCGGTGCTTGGCTGTGGCTCTCTTAATGTCTGTGCTTTCCTACATAGCATGCAGTGACATAACTGAAAGTGGCATATTTTGTCCTTCATGTGATGAGATCAGATATAAGCTGCCTTTTCAAAATGTAAAAAAATAAATCTTTTAATATGAAGTAGTGCAAAGAACATGCTGCAGTTCATTTCTGCCCATTTAAAGCAGCAGGACTGGCTGCCTGGGTGCTGTGAGATGATCAGCTGGGTCCAGCTGGGTGAGCAGGGGCAGAGGGCTGTGTCTGCCTGTTCAACCCCTCTGTCAGGAGCCATCTCCCAGCTGAGCTCCAGGATGCCTGGGCTGCAGGGTGCTGTGGGGCAGGGAGCTGCCCCTCCTGCACCACTGCTGGCAAGGAGGGTCCAGCTGCTCCCGCTGTCCCTGTGTCCAACACCTGCTGGATCCATAAAATACAACTTTGTATTTCAACTTTTTATAATTTGAAGAAGAGGGTCAACTGATAAAATTAATTTAGAAGTAACATTTTATCTATCACTTCCCTTAATGCTTATGTAAAATAATGCTTGTTCTTTCAACATTCTTGATTACACTTAATAAAAAGCAATAACTATTTAAAATACCTGCCATTTCTAATTCTACTGCTAACAACTATTGTAGAATTATTCTGAGACTGAATCTGGCTCCCTCTGACATATATATGTTGTCTCATAGTACATTGAATTTCCACTATCTGATGAAATTTTTATGGCATACATTGAGTATTGTCTGGGAAAGGAAAGTTATTTTATCTCTGGAGGTGAGATTATAGAGCATAATTGGCACAAGCATATCTTGTAAAGGACAGTTTTTTTCCCCATCAAATTAGTTGATTGCCATTTGTGTTTAGACTGAGGTTTTCCAAGGCATTTAGAGGCACGCTCTCATGCAAACCCTCTGAAAATCCCAGCTGGCACTGCAGCGGTTTCACAGGAAGATTTGCAGGGGCAAAAAGTTGTTTTGGTGTGGTCCAAGCGCAAGAAGTAGTTAATTCTGCTTCTTTCTGAAATTCAATGATAAAGCATGAGCCTTGGGGAGAATTTTAACTTCTACTTCTCACTGAGATGGGGTATCTGGAGGCAGCCCTTTGTTTTTCCAGAATACGTGGGGGAAGTAACTGAGTAAGTCTGCCCTTCTGTTCCTCCAGCAGTTACACCCCTCAAAACAGCAGGTGACTAAAGCACTGCAGGTACCTCACTCTGGGTAGAGGATTACTGCAAGGAAATCCTGCAGGATTTGTTTTATGAAGACTTTTTTTTTTTTTTTTCTCTCCCCTGTTGCTTCAGTAGTGTGGCTTTGCAGAGCCGGGAAGTGACCCAACCTTGTGATTTCCCTTGTAGGGTGAGTGTGGAATGAACTTGAACATCCCCAGTGGCTTCTGCCTTCACTCAGCATGTCCTGGCCCTTGCTCTCTGCCTTTACAGATCCTGGGGGAAGTGTCCCTGTGAGGAGGGGAGGTGGATGTCCTGGGGTAGGGGAAGACTGTGCTGTGCCAGGGAAGGAACAACCTTTGGTATCCAGCTGTGTTTATGGTCTCAGCCCGTGTTCTCTCAGTTTCTATGGAAGCCACAATGGAACAAACCTCAAGTTTAGCCCGAGGTCTATGTGCAGTTTTTGTCTGAAGCCTGACTACGTGGTGACTGAGCAGCCACCCCAGGGGTCTGCTCAGACACCGATTCTTCCCTCCAAGCTGTGCTGCTTTGCTCTGCTCTGCACTGCTCTGCCTTCCATTGCTGGAGTGTTGGAGTGGCTCCTAATGGAAAGAATTAACCCAGCCTCAGACTGTGAGCAGAGATTCACCCTGGCCTTGGGCAGGACTTGGATGGACCAGGCTGATCTGGGTGCTGGAGAGCTGCCCTCTCTGTTTTGGCATGCATGTCCTGGCTAGAGCTGGGAGAGATTTCTCCAGAACTGCTGTGTTAGGCATCTGCACTCCACAGGCTTGTAAATAATTCAGTATATTGAGCTGTGGCTTACTTACAACATTAAACTGTTCAAAAAGACAAATGGAAATAAAATAATAACTTAAGCTTAAGCACATAGACTGCAGCAACCCAAGAATTCATTATGCTATTTATCTGCTACTGTGGAGCATAATTTTAAACAGATATGTCATGTCAGAGCTTTCTTTTTTAATGACTGTTTCAGAACATACTACTGTGGAACATATCAGCATTCCAAGCTTTTCCTATATTTGATTATAGCTGATAGCAATCAAAGTAATTTTACTGCCAATAATAATGTTGGCAGCAACTTAATTTAATAGCATGGAGGTTAGGTCTTATTCATATCATTCCTCAAATTTTATAACTTTGAATGTAACTACAAAATATTTTGTGATGAAAACTTAAAATATGGCTATTTAATTTAGTGTTCTGGCCTCATTGCTAAAAATGTTCATTCTACACAAACACATTCTTACACCAGTTGTTTTGAATATGACTTTTTCATGGACCATGGGCCTTTTTCATAATATTCTGAGAAATGCTCATTACTTTATCACTGTGAGACATGTCAATAGTTGAAAAATCTTCTTGGAATAACTCTGTAATTTGCCAAAAGTAAGTAAATAATCTTTGGAAAAATAAATCCATTAACCAAATTTTCTTTTCACATCCTGTCTGCTTTCTTTTACCTTGGTAGACTTAGACTTATATTATCGCCACATCAGTACACTGTCACCAGCTTTGATAGTTATGTCAGCTTTCCATCACTAGAAAGGAACAGAATCTCTTCTCTTTGTAATTATGGGATTTTTGCCACAGCCTCAGATGGGGGAGGCTGACTTACAGAAAACAACAGGTTTTCACTCATGGTCTGTGCCATCCTTGAGATGAATGCTGTATCTCCTAGTGAGCTACATGTGCTGCTGCCTTTGTTTGGACCCTTTATTTAGAAATATTTATGTACATATAGTCTCACCACCCAGTATATTTTGCCGTGGACCTCTCACTGGTATGCCTGTTGCTGTGTTCAGCAGGGTTGGAACAGATTAGATGAGGTATGGATAAGATCTTACATAATTTGCTGCTCTTTCCCCTTCGTCTGCTGGACTCTCCTGAGGACTATTCAAAGCAGCATTGAAGGAGCCTCCTGTCTCTCAAAGTTTCTCAACCTCCAAAAGCTAATTTTATGGATAGTTTTGTTCACAGAATGGCATCAGGTTTAAATGCTGAAGAGGAAAACATGATGTTTTCATGCTTTCAGGCACAGCTGGTTAACTCAGTGATAGGGAAGTAATATTATCCCCTGTAATAGAAGAAACAGCAAAGTTAGAGAACTGTTGAGGGAGAATCAGAGCCCCAGTTGATTCTGGGAGTCCAGCCTGTCCTTGGATCTGATGCTCTTTTCAGGCAGCCAAGCCAGGCTTCCAGTCCTGGGGGAAGAAAATCCCAGGGAAAAGAGCAGCCATGCTTCCCACAGTGGAATCAGGGGGGTTCACAGGGTGAGTAACACAAAGAGATGGTTGCCATGCTTGCCAATATGAGGGTACTGAAAGAAATAATAGGCCAGAGAATCACCATCCCTCTGTCCTATTTCTGCTCACCTTGTAGAGTTGTTGTAAAACAGGTAAATAAAAAGGTTCTCTACCATCCTCTTCCCTCAATATATGTTTGAGGAAGTTTTAAAGATCACCTGCCTAGAGTGTCAATTGAAACACATGCAGACAATGAATGGTAGAACTGGGGGAAACAAGGAAGAGCAACTGGTCTGGGACTGGGATGGCAGTACTCCCTTACCCCTGTGTTGCCAAGAGCATGGGCAGAAATTGCCTGAGAAGTGGTTTGGCAGCCTCTAGCCAGAACCTGAATGTTAGAAATTTGTGCTAAAACCACTCTGGCTGCAAAAAGCACTCAAAGGATCTCCAAAAATTGTCAAGGGGAAGTCAAGAAGAATAGGGAATTATAAGCCAGGGACAGAAAAGATGAAGCTTCAGTGCACCCAAGGCATCTTTCCATGGGGAGTCTCCCACCTGCTTCAGGAGAAGACAGGGATAACTCCAACCCAGATCTGCACTCCCTGCTCGGAATAGAAGTTCCCTCCTATGCCCCTCTTCCCACCAGGATGATACTCTCAAGGTGTGGTGGCCAGTGTGCCCCAGCTTTCTTGCTCTCATGAAGCCCTGTTACACTCACCTAATACCATATTCAAAAGCTTCCCCCAGATTAAGCAAAAAACAAATAATGAAAAAATTGGTCTTCCACTGTGAAGTGAATTGCCTCTCTCCTTTAAAAAGATCTTGTGCTAAAAGACAGAAAGACTTGTGTATTTATTTCCAAGATTATTAAATTACATATAGAATATGCTTCCTGAGTATTAGCAGAGTTTATAACTGAATTCATCCTATCCATGCTCTGGTTACGTCTAATGAGGATAATTATTACACGGCTTAACTATAATTCAGTATTGACTCTTTCGCGCATGAAAAGCTTTTGTTGGCAAGCATCAGTGGAGCGCTTCAACAAAAGACATCTTTAGCTTGTGTAAACATTGTTATTTCAAGGTCTCACCCTAACTTGCTTTAGGCTAAGTACTTTCTCCTCAATTGAGTTAATATAGCCAAAATGATATAAGGATGGGATTAGATACTGGCTTACACCACAAGGAAAAAAATGAAAGTTGGACAGGGAAAAATGCAGTTAATTCCATCCTGTCAGCAATGGATATTAAAGATTATTAGTTGGCACACTCAATTATGTGTGAATCACAATAGTGGTACTGTTACTTTTTCATTCAATTTTACAGGGGCAGGTAAAAAGTGTAGGTTTAGTATCATCTTCAGGGATTATTTGTTCCTTGCAGTGATTTGAGGTTATATTAAAATATTCAACAGGTTTAAAGGAAAAAACTGTCTAATGAAATGTCCCACTTTTACATGATCTTAGTCACTGGACAGAAATGAACAAATCTGCCTGATGGGACTTTGGCTGTAGCTACATTTTATGAATATATTTTTTTAGGCAGTAACTAGTTATTCTATTATGTGATTGTTAAAATGATAAACCAACCAACATAGCTCCCTTTTTGCTGCTTCCCTCTGCTGGATAGAGCCAGCAGTGCTTAGTTGTATGTCAGGCTCATTAACACCAACAATCTGGAAAGATTTCTCTACCTCCTTAGGACACCAGCTTTCCACAGACAATAAATCTGAACCTTGTTCTGACTCTCATGGTGAATTTCTCAGTCTGCAGGTTAAACAACAGTCACAGAATTCAGAATATAAAATTGTTGGCTCAATTAAACAGCCCCTGTCTGAGACTTTGATGCTGGAAGCTCTTCTATCAAGGTGGGAAGGTGTGCTGGTCTGGAATGGGATGCTGGGCACGGCAGTGTCTCTGCCCCTGGCCCTAGGGAAGACTGACAGCAGGACAAGGAGGTGTACTACACAAGAAGTCAAATTAATTATGGGATAGGTATATTGAAATTGTTGGGTTTTAAACAAAATAAGCCTCTGGCACATTGTTTGTGTTTTGCTTGTCTTCAGAGATTTCCATAGCCAAAGAAGACCACTGTGATAATGCGCTCTGACTGCTTGACTGCTGTTCCAAGACCAGTAACAACACTAGCTGAGCTACAGCATATATTTTAGGAAAAAAACTCCTAACCCAACCTTCTAATCTTGGTTTTCAGTTTCCAGTGTTAGAAGGCCTCCCACAGCATGGTGACATTCCCGTATCCGTTTTCCCTTGCAGAGTTTGCATCCCCTCACAAGGTGAATGGGTCTCACTTTGAGATTTAAATGTCAGGATTCATCTTGTACAGTTTCCCTCTCCAAAACTGACAAAGCCTGTCATCATATGTGTGTGGCCTGTATGGGTACTTGACAGAAGTAGCTTGGACAACTTTGTGCTGTCTGGCTGCCCAGGCATAGGATTTTACAACCTCTCATTCAGTTGCCCCACCACTACCCATTCCAGAGGAGGACTAGCCCTTTAGAGTCAGTGGTGGAGATGATGTTTGTCTGAATATCCACAAAGTTCCCCAAATCCTTCCAAAGTTACCATTTCCCAGGCTCACAAATGAGACCTATGTGCTTTGAGTTTGAACGTCTGACTTTTCAAGCTGACTGTACTGAAACGTGTCATTTAGCTAAATTTACCCAGAAATTTAGACTATTGCTACAGGTTTTTTAAAGAAATGTTTCTGCTAGGGATCACAGTCTGTGCAAAAAATTCCAAATCAATCTTATTTTACCTTTCTGTCACATGTTGTCCTTTAACCAATAGTCTATTAGTGCTGGAGTCATCTTCAGCAGCTGTTTCTATTACTAGAACTCATGCACAAGTGGGAGTCTAAATCCTCTGAAAAAGAGAATTTTTCTCTAATAATGCATTTCTATTGAATGCATTTAGTTCACTCGACTTTGTCTCAATAACCCCTTAGTAACTGGACCTCCACAGAGTCCTGCTCTAAGTTTAATTCTCTGTTTTCAAGAATTGCCTGGCTCTGTCCCTCGCGGTGTAATCACTCTTCTTAAAACTTTTAATGTAACATTTCTTCAATGCCTTGTTTGACATCAAGGCTGAAGTCTGCAGATGGTTAGAAAGGAAGGAACTTTTTGGTTTAACACCCTCAAAGTTTTTTTTGCCTTTATGCTTTATGCTCCCCAGACACTGTAAGGTCTCCATCTTGTAGCCAGCCGTGTCCTGTTGTCAATCCTCTGTTCAGGGTAGCATTTTAGGATGCAGGGACAGCACCACTGACATCCTGCAGAGGGGACATTGACCACAGGACATGGACCATTGACCTTGGTCCCCAGGACGTGAATGGAGCAAGAGAAGGGTTTTGAGCAATGGACCCCATACTTTGTGTCATGTTCACGCTGTGATTCAGGGTAAACACAGATCAGTTTTATGATATTGTTGCATAGACTAGATGGATAAGGGCACACACTTGAAATTCTAATTTAAAATTTTAAAAATTGGCCAAAACCCCCAAACCGCCTTCTCCTGGGTAGCTCTAAACATGAATTTAACTGTCTGGTGTTGCTGTCCCAGCACTGTGCAGAGTGCTTCACTTTTCAGAAAGCCTGCTGTGCTTGCTTATCAGGCAGAACAATCCAGGGCTTCCATGTCCCAACAAGGGCTCTTGCAAAAATAAGGCACTGGGAAGGGAGATTTTCTCGGCAGGTGTGGGGTACTGCTTTCTGTTGGCACAACAGTTTTGACTTGGCTACAATGTGTATTTACTTTATGTAACTCTGAGTACAGCAAGAATGCTAAAAACCACTTGGAAAAGGAAAAAAGGAAACATTAAATCTTAACTCTGCATTCTCAATTAAATGATTACTCCTTCAGGATGAAA
Source organism: Cyanistes caeruleus (assembly GCF_971803275.1). Lineage (NCBI taxonomy): Eukaryota > Metazoa > Chordata > Aves > Passeriformes > Paridae > Cyanistes > Cyanistes caeruleus. The sequence continues at coordinate 54,136,048 of NC_141706.1, read as the reverse complement.
TTGCTCTTGATTCTTACTGTAAACTTTTGAATTTCTTACATAAATAGCATGATTATATTTACATAAATAGTTGCACCCTGGAGTACAACAATCCTATTGCACACAAAAAATCCCATTAAAATTTCCTGGGAGAAGAATACAGCTTGAGCAATGGTATGTTGTGCATAAAACTAGTTGTCCTCACTTTTTTCTTTATTCAGAACCAAGCCATATCTTTTAGATGCATCCACCCAAGTGCAAAATTTGACCACTTAGTATTCAATGCTCAGATCCAATGTATGAAAGCACAATCATAATTGAACTGATATTTCGAAGCAATATAATGTACAGATAGGTTTTCTGCAAGCTGGTTATATGCATTTAGATGTGAAACAGCAAATATATCCAGAGGAGTCTGATTTATCCTTGAAAGAGACAGCTACAACCTTATCTTTTACCTAAATCAACTATAATCCAAATATCTAAGTGCAGAGGAGCCTTTGTCTTAGTTCACATCTCTTCAGCTTTTTGCCACTCTGAATTAGACAAACTCTTGATTATCATTTCCCCTTCCACAGGGTAATAACAGCATAAAAATACTAATATTTCAAAATGAGATGAGATGAGATGAGATGAGATGAGATGAGATGAGATGAGATGAGATGAGATGTAAAGTAAAATATGGCCCAGTGTGCTCTCTCAGCCAATAGTAAGGAGGCAAGAATCCATATTTGGCCCTAACTGAAAAATGAGACTTAAGTGCTTAAAGGGGGCTTATAAAAAAGGGTGAGAGTACAAGGGAGAATGGTTTTGAATGAAAATATTAGAGTTTTGGATGAGATATTAGTAGGCAATTTTGTATTGTGAAAGTGGTAGGGCACTGCAAGAAGTTACCCAGAAACAGTTGTGAATGTCCCATCCCTAGAAGTGTTCAAGGCCAGGTTGGATGGGGGCCCAAGCAACCTGGTCTAGTCAAAGGTATTCCTTGCCTGTGGCAGAGGGGCTGGAAGCAGGTGATCTTTAGGGTCCCTGATTCTATGATTCTACAATAAGTAAGTTTAAATAAGTAAATGTCTTTGGATCAGAGTAGAACAGCTTATGGACACTGACAGAAGCTATGACTGTGCTGAGAAGGACCCATCAGGATCATCAAGTCCAATTCCTGGCCCTGCACAGGGGCCAGGAGACAAGAGTCACAGCATGTGTCTGAAAGCATTGTCCAAATGCTTCTTGAACTCATACAGGCTTGGGGCTGTAGTGAGGGTTTGACTCAAAAAACTCAACCCTTTCTAATTCCCTTTGTAGGAGCATGTGCCTGCCTGCACACATCCCGCCCCTTTTGTTTCAAAGCAAGAGAAAAAAGAGTTTTAATAGGAAGCAAATGTATTCTTTGCTTTCAATTTTTTCTTTTAAAAACTCTACTTAGCCTAATACCCCTGAAAATATTGTTTTAAAAAAGAAATCAAAATGTTTAGTAAGTACAAAAATGAGCTGTGTCTACTCCATAATCCATTTTCACATTAAAAAACCTCAAACCGAAAAACCCCAAGCAAACAAAAAAAGGAAGACCACCCTGAAATCTTGTTCCAGTTTTACCTGAAACTCTGATAATTTTTGTTTTGCTAAAATTAAAAATTTGACAATCAGTATCCAACTGAGAAATGTAATCTAAACCTCTAGGAAATGACCTTCCTGGTACTGTCAGGTAGGTACTCAGGAAAGATGCCTCTGGGTAGATTCAGTGGTGGTGGAGAGTGCTCATAAGACACTTGAAGAATTCTGCAATATATTGAAACCAAGCAATTGTGTGCACAGGAAGAAAAAATAAATGAAGCAACGATGGCAAGAAATATTTGCAATCTGAAATGCAGGGAAAAAGATGTGCTGCATCAATAACAAAAGCAGGTGAGTGGAGCTAGTATCCCATGCTAATGCAGGCTGGACACACCATCCAAATAATTTTGTTGGGAGATGACAAATCTTTGATTTTGAGAGCAATGGTGAGTGACATTATATTTTGTATTTCTTGACACAGCATGAATCTAAGAATGTTTCTTACTTCATATGGGAATGATTTCAGGATGCTAGCGACATAACATTCAGGGAATGAACAGTCTAAAATTTCTATAAACACCAAAATCAAGGCATTTATGAGTTTTAGTAAAAATTTTATTGAAGTCTGGTCATGTTGGCATATTGTGCATTTTAAATGTAAATTAGATTACTGGCAGTAGATTCAATTTAGTGGTAAAACGTAAAGAAAACAGTTGGGCTACAGATGAAACAATAATGTAGCTGTTCTTTAGTTAAGAGAACAGTGAAATCCAGAAACAAATGGTGTTTGGGAATATTTATGGTAGAGGAAATATGCTGCATACAATTAACTTTGTCAATTATATGCAGCACAGTAGTTTTTGTTCAGCTTTGAAGAGCAGTTTCTGATAGTGAACATATGATAGGGTGAATGGATGGCTCTGAGGGTTTCCAGTGGGAACAGAAAACCTTTCATCCTTAGCTCACTTGCTAAAATGCAGTCCAGGCTGTGAGTGAGCAAGGCTGATGGCTTTGTGAGTACAACCTGTTAGACATGACCCCAGGTCTCCTCCTCCTCCTCCCCCCCTGTTACACCATTTCAAGGTGCAAAACCTGTGTGAATAAAAAGGGCCATGGGAATGGGCACTAAGATGGCAGCTCTAGGGGAAAACCCAGTGCTGGAGTGTTGGCATTTGGCTCCTTCTTACCAAGATGATTTTCCCTGGCGGTGGAAGCACTTGACCTCTTTGCCTTGCTCTATAGACACAACATGTTGGCTCCTGTCAGGCTTATCATCAGGCATCTTTCAAAAGATTTCAAATTTTCTGAAAAATACACAGCATTTAAATCAAAATTTCAGAAAAAGATTTAATTACTTGTATGAGTACATAAAAGAAAAACAGAAATATAGGATCTGGAGATACAGCAAGCTGTTTTATTGAGCTAACAGTAAGCTCCAGTATATGCTGGAAAGAAAATCTCAGCTCAAAGGAGCAATGGTGCTGAGGAGTGATGGTTTTCATGTACAGCAGTCACTGCAGCTCACAACTGGCTAGACTGGTGCAGAGCTGTGAAAGTTACAATACTGTTATTTAATTAAGCCAAATCTGTTCTGGATATATAGCAATTAAAATAGATTAATTCTTTACACACACTTAGGACATGCCACACTGTCCCAGAATTATTTTTGTTATTAATTATGAATAGGTAGGTTAACAAGGGAGTGAAATAGGTGAGAAGTCACTCTCCCATGCCATCCAGTTTGCTTAGGTTAAAGGCACCAGGGCATGGTCTGGCTGGTGACAGACCCTGGGGCTAAAATCACTGTGATGAGCTTTGCTTTGAACGCTACTGCCATAAGTTGAGGGCTTGTCTGAAACGAATGTGGGCAAAGGTTGTTGAAACAGCACTTGGGGCTGACCTAGGGTGCTGCTGACAGGGAAGGATAAGCAGGGAAAAGAACCTAGGAAAAGAGACAAAAATATTCAGAGCTTTGTCTGCCAAAATGAGTGTCAGAGTCAGGTCTGTGAGAAGCAGAGAAAATGGACAAGGTTTTCAGCAAAGAGCAAACTGGGAAAGAGTGTGAGAGCTGGCTCCTGAACTGCTGGCCTCCCAAAGCATGGTGCTTTACAGGTTCCTCAGGTTGGTCAAGGAGACACCTGACAACTCCTTCTTATGGAAAAACCCACAAGACCATAACATTTTTTAGCTATTTGGGTCTGAAAGTGAAATGCTATTTTGTCTACTTGACAACATTTTTGTCTAATTTTTCATAAACTTTCTGGGCTACTGCCCATTTGTATGTGTTGACAATAGCTAGCACAAGCTCTGCTGAAGCTTTTGTGTAGCAAACTGTCCTGCAGAAAGTTAAAAGATGAATAAATTTTCCAGCTGTTTGCAAGGCTGGACTGCAGGCAGTGGTTTGCAGTGTCACCTTGAAGAGGCATTGATCGGGTACTGCCGTGACGAGCGGCATTCTGAACATCAAAGCCACAGAGAGGCACAAGGAAAACTGAAACACAGATAACATTAAATTGCTGGTTGCTGGTTTTGTGATTGGAATAAGAGTAATTGCACATCACACTGAGCCTCTGAGATCAAGTGTGATCATAATAAATGTTCAGAAGACCATAATAAATTTATTGGCAAAGTCATCCAGCTGCTGCCAGAGCCCAGTGTTGAAGGACATGTCTGCAGTCTGTGCCTGGGCTCTGCCTGCGACCTCACAAGCCATGGCTGGGGGAAAGGCCTGGCCAGACTGACACCAGCTAGGACTTTGACAGTGACTTTATCATTAAGGCAAAAGTTTGTGGCTGTTGTAGATATTTAACTGCTTTTTATTCTCAAATGTCATTTAAAAGGCATGGGGGGAAGCCTGAGGAGTGTTATGACGAGATCTACAGTGCAAAGTGAGCAAGAAAGAATGCATAATTAGGAGACTCTTTGAAAGCCTTCTCTTGCCTTTCATAGCCACTAGAAGTAGTTTACTTCTTTCTACTATAACTCTTGAAGCAATTACTTTTTGAATAATCTGGTTCTATAATGAGAAGTTGTGCTATTGGTTTTTTTTTATTATTTAAAAACTAGAAGGCAGTGTAAGAAATCTTTCAAGAAGGAACATCTACTCTTAAGGTTATTTAAAACCCCTTTTGTCATAAGTGAGAGAACAGTTTCTTCATCAGAATGAGTAGCAAATAGTTGAAATGAAAAAAAGATGAAAACTTCAAATGAAACAGTTTTTAATACAAATTTTTAATACAAGTACTAGTTGTCTGCATTGTTTTTTAAGAGTTATTCCTTCATGTGCCTCACTGTGATTTAGCATTGCGCTGTGTTGCAAAACTTCAGACTATCTTCAGCTTTCACTAGGATTTTGAAGTATTGCCAGTTATTCTTCCTTATTATTAACAGTTATATCTTGAAGAGAAAAATGTGTGCTTTTCGACCTTGATCAGGATAGTGAGATAGGTATGTCATGAGAAAACTAGCACAGCTGGTTGGCTGAAACTCGTTTTGCTTTTGGATTCCTGTTGTCAGGTCCCATGGCCAGGCAGTCCTGCTCCTCTGCACTTCCCTGTGTGTCTGCAGCCTCTGCATATCTGTGGTGCCATGGCTCTTGTGAGCTGGTTAGTTTGTGGAGAAAGCCTCTGAGCTTGGCTATGGCCCTTTTGTTCCCTGCAGCTCCCAACTCTGTACTTATTGGTCAGCAGAACTTTCATTGCTTTCCATTGTGTACCAACTGGGTTTGTTTTGGCAAGGGTCTCCAATGTCTCCTCTCAAGAGGGAAGCTCAGTTCAGTGATTAAACCCTGTCTAGAGGTTTGGGAGGCTGAATTCAGTGTTCTGCTCTCCCATTGTTTTCCGTGTGCCTTTAGATAAGTCACTGGAGGAGGAGGAATTCATCTCATCTGGCTTCAGCTATTACGAATTAGATGTCTAATCTGAGTTTGTGCTCCCTCTGTGGTCAAGGGCAAGAGACAGGCACCTCCAGGAATAGACTCATCCACTTCCCATGTGTCTGCTCTCTCAGTATCAGATCTGCAGCTGAGACTCACCCTTCATTTTCAGATGCCTAGAGTAAATCAAACCGAGTTCCACACATAGTCTCTGTTTTCTGGCTGTTAGACAAAAGTGGAATCCATAAAATCCATTTAAAACAATACAATGCTATGGCAATGGAAATTGCTCAAAAACAAGGCCAATTTGGAAAGCACTGGCTGATTTTTAGACCAGACCCTTTATGAATACTTGAAAACTAAAGGTGTAGAGAGGCACCTCCTGATCTTTTAACATTTCCTAACTCCTATAAAAGTCATAGGAATATTTGAAAATCTCACTAAATGCCCATCTGTGCTTTTAGGTGTATAAGCACTTATAAACCCTTGCCCCACTCTTATTAGGAAGAGCACTATCCTAAAATGCATCCAGGCCTCCAAGCAGCATTTTCCCTGGCTTCTGCCCCTCATCCCTCCAGACAGCGCTGCTTCCATGCTCTGTGGGTCTTGTCCCTGGCAGCAGAGGTAGTCTTGGATGAGAATTGTATGTGACACATAACACTCCAGTTCTTCTCTGCTGGAAGGGATAATTCATGAGGATGAGAGCTGTGGCTGGGCTGGGGAGAGAATCAGTGAATCATAACTGCCTTTCCACTTCAGCTGAACTCTGTGGAAACTTGGCATGGTGGGGAATCTCAGACATAAACCATATTTTATTACTTGGAGTTGACAATTCAGCTGTGACCATGGAACTGGCAAGTTATAGACACAATGCACAAGATGTAAATTTAATTTGTCCTTTCTTTTGGGCTGCCTAGCACCTCTCATTCCTTGTTGAGCATTTCCATCAAGACCAGCAGGATAAGAGTTAATGCATGGTCTGGAAATTAATGTATGCATGTGTGGTGGGACCCTTCCTCCTTTTTGGTTGTCCCTTTCCTCTCCTTTATGTGAACAGGCTTGTTTGCCATTCCCAAGAGTGCAAGAGGCAAAGGTGAGGGGAGAGCTGACAAACAAGGAAAATAATCCCTTTGCCCACCCCTAGTGGAAATTCTGTTAGCTACAGCATGGCAGCTGAGACAGAACGACTTAACCCAACCAAATCTCTTTTATTATGTTCCTGTGTTTATTTTTCCTCTGCATTTATGACTTAGCATGTTGGTTTTGGTGTGGAAAGGACTCTAAAGCTGTAGATATGTGTTGTAATTATACAAATTCCTCTGCATGGAGTCTGTTAAAAAGGTTGATCTATTTTTATGAGGACACACACAAATACTCATTTTGATGGACCTCATTGGCATTTATTGCAGGCCTGCCACTACTAAAACTTAAAGCCAACCTCGTAAATTTTATGGAAACTACATACTGCAATTATTAGCCCGAAGACCTCCTGTCTCGCAGGAATGAGTCAGAATTTGCTTTCCACGTACACTGTGGTTTACACCTGAAAGAGATTAGCTGGGACCACCAGTAGCTTGAAAACCTAATCTCCAGTATTTTGTTTCCAGTTTAGCTCTGAAAGATACTCCAGGTGTTCTCATTAATTAGTCATTGTAAGTCACTGTGTCACTATTGTGCATGGAATAACTATTTTCTTTGGGCACTTTTTCTGCAGGAGTGTTTTAAATTAAAAGTTAGTTTATACACTTTTTAATGTTTAGAAACAATTCTTGTGACTGGTGAAAATGAACAAAAAACAAACTCTAACAAGTCAGTTTAGAAGGACAAACTCTTGAACTTGAATGTTTCCTGTAATGGTGCAACTTTAAGGAGTTTAACTGAGCACGTTGCTAGCATAGTGGAGGATCCAGCTAATGTCACAAGCAGATCTTGCCATTTATTTCTGCAGAAAAATTCTCACTTTCAGGAATTTTCCATGAGTCTTAAAGACCATGTGGTAGGTAATATTGTTGTCCTTGTGTCCTTGTCTTATTTTACGGTCACAGACAGTGAGAAACAGAGATTAAGTGGATTAAACCTACTAGTAGGTTTAATCAGTAGGGAAAAGTGAGAATAAATATAGACGGATGATAAGGTTTAACATATGCAAAGCATAAATATTAGTTTGTGTTTTGTGTTATTATTATATTAGTTATTATATTAGTTTAGTTGTGTATCTGTATATGATTCTGCAGATAAACTTTGCTAAAGCTTTATTCATTGCTTGGGACTGATAAGTGAGATGCTTTGTTGCAAAGGGCAGCCCAGCTGACAGCAGGAAAAACATTGTTAGAGAAAATCTGTGTGGGATCAAAAAAACATGAATTATGTTAAATAGGTAGCCCATTATAATGAGGTTTTAGAAAAAAAATAGATAAATGTGAAGCGTCCTCATCCTTCATTTTCAAAAAGTCTTTGAAGGAAGTCTTTTTGAAAAAAGGTCAGATTATTTGAATCCAAGCCAAAAGAAAGAACTCAAAGGAATGAATTTAAGTTGCCCAGAGAAGTGAAGGTGAAGTTACTCTGTTGGGAGTACTTTGGGTGACAAGGAGAAAGAATAACCACTGAGTATTGGTTGAGTTATGCAGAATTCAATGCATAATTGAATTCAGAAAAGGAAAATAGCAATGTCTTCCCACTGTGAAGGGGAAGAATAACTCGGCAAAGCACTAGCTCACTAGCATTCTAGAAAATAGATTTGCTAAGGATCTCACCTTTGGAGCACAGGAATGCCAGGACAACTGGCTGCAGTCATGATGTTGCAGTTTCACAGAAGGAGAAGCAGTCATCCAGAGCTGGTCTTTAGACTAAGGGAGATAATAAAAAAAACTTGAAAAGACATTTTTAGAGTCTCAGGCAAAGGTTAGGTCTATGAATCATTGTGAAGACACCTCAGATTAACTGAAATCATTGCTAAGGGAAAAGGACTTAAAGTAAAAAGTTGAACTGAAGATGAGCCTCTGAGAAAACATTATTTACTGGTGTCAACAGATATAGAATTATAGGATCATTAAGACTGAAAAAGACCTCTAAGACCATGTAGTACAACCATTAACCCAGCACTGACAGGTCCACCACTGAACCATGTTCTTAAGCACAACATCCACACATTTTTGAAACACTTTCAGGGCTGGTGAATCCAACACTTCCCTGGGCAGCCCATTCGATGTTTGACCGTCCTCTCCATGACAAAATTTTTCCTAATATCCTAACCAAACCTCCCCTGGCATAACTTCAGGCAATTACCTCTTGTCTTATTTCTTGCTACCTGGGAGGAGAGACCAACCCCCACCTTGCTACAATCTCCATTTGGGTAGTTGTAATCACTTGTTTTTGTCATTGCAAAATATAAGGAACTCACAAGAAAATGAGACTTAAAATGATGGGCCTTCCTGGCCATGCTGATGCACTTTAGGGTGCATCATGCATCATGGTGTCCCAAAAGAAGCAGGTAGGCCTGATTCTACTCAAGTATTTCAATCTTTGATGAAAGGAAGTGGGGAATTGTAGAAATTATGTTCTTTCTGGAGAATGAGAGTGGCATGTCCACAGGAAGTTCAGTACCAAACAGGTGTTCCTTTGCAGCCTAAGGGGAGGTACCGAAGACCTCAACAGGCCTGGGGCTTCAGAGATAGCCTGCTCTTCACCTGATCATAGAGTCATGGAATAGCCAGTTTAAAAACATCTAGTCCAACCCTTCTGCAATGAGTCTCTTCAACAAGATGAGGCTGCTGGGAGCCACATCCAGCCTGATGTTGAATGTTCCCAGAGACAGGACATCACTTTTCTGGGTAACCTGTACCAGTGTTTCATCACTCTTATTGTAAAGAAACTTTTTCTTACATCTAAATCACTGTCCAAGCCTAAAACCTTTGCTTTTGTCCAAACCCTACAGGCCCTGCTAAAATGTTTGTCCTCATCTTTCTAGGATGGGAAGGGAGAGCTGTGCTCTCTACAGGGAGATCAGTGGTGGGTGCTTTTGGAACCCAAGTGTCCTGTGCCCCCCGTTCACCCAGAGCCCTATTCTGAGTCCTCAGAAGCCTTCTCTCTATCTGTTATCATGCACACATGTTGGTCAGTGTGGATGCACATGCTGTCATGTTCACTTTTCTGACTACCAAGGCTGGACTTCAAGTGGAGCTATGTGCTGTTATGTCAATATAGAGAGCTCTATTGCATAAAATTATACATTTGCTCTTCTCTTGCAGGAGTGAGGCTTGCTTGTTTTTGCTCTGTGGTCTCTTGCAGATGGGATGTAACTAAAGGAATCTAGTATCCCCTAATTACAATGCACATTGACTCATCCATGCTGGTTGACCCTGTGGCCCAGCCCCTGACTTCATGACACTAGTCTGTCCTGTTAAGTCAGTGGGTGCAGGCAGCAGCTCGCTGACACAAGGAGTTTGTCCCTCTTTAAGCTGTATCTGTTCTTATGTGTCACTGCACCAAATACTTGAGACACGCACATGAGATTTTCCTCACTGCCACATGTATGAATGTTTTATCACATACTGCTGAGTTTTTCACTTAACAAATGACAACTCAGATATGGCACCAGACTTGTTAAACTTCCTGCACAGTGAAACAGATGAGCAGAGATGTTGCCCTTTCCAACTGAAAAGCATGAAGACAGTATCAGAAAAGCCTTTCACATATTTGAATATGAAAGCATATTGCTAATTCCATATGCTGTTGCTTGAAAGAGGGGGATGCTTTCTACTGATCTATACAGAGATATTGTGATGATCTATAATGCCCAATGAGTGATATTTTCTTATTTTCCTGCTGTTAGGCTGAATATTTAAAAGCCTCTTTGACACATGGGCATGACTTTTCTTTGTATGAATTCTTCTAAGTGGTTTCAGAGTTTCTGCTTTACCTTGAAGAGTTTCAGTTTGAGACCTCATAAACCTTTCTTTAACAAAGAAAGGGACTCAAAACCTGTAGTCAGCTTTCTTCCAATGTAACAAATTTAACAGGTATCCTGGCTCTAGCTGAATACACCACAGTTGCTTGTGAAGAGAAGCAAGTACATTGTGCTTTTTCTCAGATTTCAGAAGTAGCTGTATCTAAGTGGAATACTGTCTCTTTACCTTGTAAATAGTCAAGGTATTAAAATGTGCAAAATGTAAATGGAATTTGCATTATAATATGCTTTAATTTGATTTTACATTAGATTTCAGCTCATCATCTTTTCATGATAGCTATTGAAAAGATGTAATTTTATTTTGAAGTCTTAAATTTTACCTTTGCTATGTTCCCATACAGGGAAATTGTGGTGGGAAAAGTTATAGTGCAGAGTTGTGGACACATGCAAATTAAGTTTTGACTTTGATTATATTTTTTGCACTTGCTATTTGAGATGTGCACTCATTCTATTTTTCTTTTCAGTGAATATTTATCCTGATGGCTATCACTAAATAATTGCTTGGTGTCTAAAGCTCTTTTCACATGACGGGCAATTCAGAACCTTGATCAAGGTCAATTGTTGAGGTGTCGAAATCTGAAAATTTAATCATCACCAAGAGTAAAATGATATTCAGAATTATGCCTCTAAGAAAAGCCACTATTTACCAAGAAAAGAGTTTTTATATCTAGTGATCATAGTAATTTCTAAGGTGGAGCATCTTAGAATCTGCTTTGGCTTATTCACTTGAGAAAATGGCTGGCTATTCATTCACTCAGAAAATTCTGGACAGTTAGTCAGAAAAAAAAAGAGAAAATCCAGTCTGACTAGCAGTAACTCAGGTGTTGTCTACAACTCTCAGAAACTTGATGCCTTGACCAGAGTTCAGTGGGGCTCATGCAATTGCAATGCACTGCCACTCCTTGCCCTAAAATTTTCCCCAGCTAAGTCAAGAATTCACAGTCACTTTTGATAAGATTGGTGTGAAATTATTCTGACCAGTCTGTGGTCTTCCACAGAGACAGATTTTCATCCCAGATCCATCATGTTGCTCACATGGGGCCTTAAAAGCTTCTCATGATGCCAATAATTCCTGTCCACCAGATAATTTCAGTTGCTTCATCAGACAGTTTTTGAACCCATCTCTGTCATGGCTCGAGATCTCATGGCTTTCTGCTCAGACTAAATGGGCGTGGGGGAATCCTGTGTGCAGTTACTGCGGCAATGAATTCAGGTCTGTGGGTGACTGACCCCCCAGCAGGCCACAGGGACTTGCCAGCTGTTTGACAAGAGCTCTGGCTGTGGATGGGGAGCTGCAGATCACCTGAAATGAGGTGCTGCTCTGGGAGCAGTGCTGGCCCCTCTTGGCATGTGTGCCCCCCTCAAGAGCAGCCACTGCAAAAGGCATAGGCCAATGTCCTACGACAAAAGTGATGCCTTTGATTGCTTACCATTGCAAAACCACCCCAGACCTCACCCACTGAAGCTGTAAAGATGCAAATTCAGTGCTCCATCCAGTGGAAACCAAGGGACTGGCTTATCTAGAAGCTGAATATAACTTCAGCAATAAAAATACCAGATGGGTAGTCCAGAGAAATCCCCACCACGTTCCTGAAATAATCTCTGCTTCTTAGTTAGTACATCACAAGTTCTTCAGATGCTTTCATTTATTTTAATTTATTAATTTTTCTCAAATTTTAAGGACATTATTCCTGAAGGACATGTGAAGAATTTACTTGGGGAATGTCAGACCCTTTGTTGCTCAGTGGATATTGAGCCTTCCCTCACAGCTTTCTCCTGAGTCTCCTGAGAAGATACCTCTGATACTTTTTTGATACCTCAGAGAAGGCAGAACAGCCAAGTGTCATGATGGCAACTGGACTGCTGAGTAAGTACCCAGCATGTGCTGCCTCTGGAATTAGCAAGCAAAACTAAAGACTCCACACAAAGTTGCAGCACTGTCAGTGCTTTACAAGAAGACCACTTATCTATTTGTCCTGGTACCTTCTGGACAAATAGATGGGAACCCATTTTCTAGGCACTCTTCATGGGAGACCTTTACTGAAGGTAGTGCCAGAACAACCTTGTTAACACCTGTCAGTCAAAGGTGTCATTACAAACCAGATGTCTTAGATAATATGCATGGCCTTGTTAACATGCAAAACAATCCCTTTGCAAAACCTAGCATCATTAATTACTCCAAATATCTGAAGAATAAGGTTAGTAGCTCTGTGTTGATGCAACTAATCAGCTAGTAGATCTTGAGCACAGTAGTTTGAAGCTTGCTCATGTATATCTGTAAAAACCTTCATCACACCCCGGACTGCAGTGCAGGTTGCACAATAAATTCAGTAGTAACACTTAAAGAAAATACCATCATGATGCTTCCAAAGCAAATGCAGAAATTAATTTGTTCTAATAGTATAGAAAACAGAAAATATAGAAAACAAAAACCTCAACAAACAATGAACATCTACCTTGAGGATGAAAAGGACATTTTATTGATCATAATCACATCTGATCTACATCTCCACTCAAAGTAGGGCTAATTTTGTTGCTCAGGTTTTTATCAAGTTCTCCAGGTATGCAGATGCCCTAGTCTCTCTGGGTAACAGTTTTGTGAGGAATTTTTTCTTCTATCTAACTGAAATTTCTCTTGTGACAACTTCTTTGCTACCTTTTGGCCTCTTCTCTGCACCTTGGAGGGGGGTCTATCTCCATCTCCTCCATAACTATGAAGCTAAAGGAAACAATTAGATTTCCTATAAGCCTTCTTTTCTCTAGGTTAAATAAACCCATTTCTTTAACCTCTCCTTGTACACCATGTGCTTCATCTCCTTGATAATATTGTTTGCCCTCCATTGGACTAGTTCAATTTTTTTCTCATACTGATGGGCATCAAACTGGACACAGCACCCTCTGTTTGATCACACTTGTGCCTCAGGGAGAAGAATAATCACACCCATTGTGTTGCACACTGCACTCACTAATACAGCCCAGCAAGTGGTTATCAATCCTTGCCCAAAGAGCCTTCCTTATCCCAAATACATCACTTAGGATCTTCTTCCTTCCCTTTTAAATGGGAATTTAAAATCCCATGAAATATATATCAATGGGAGAGGGGAGAAAAAGGAAGGACAGGGAAATAAAATTAAAAAGTACAGCTTCCTTAAAGGACACAAAGGCAATGCTAGTATAGAAAGCTGGATGCCCTTCTGAAGGCATCAGATTTCTTCTCTATGCAGAAGTATGCTATCTCTGCTTGGAAATTTGAGCTTAAAAATACAGAAAATACTAAATCACTTGACTTGCCCAAGATCACAAAAGAAATGTATCAAACTGAGAGCCCCCATTACCTTGTTCATTTTTAATTTCAGACTTCAATGTCACTTTTAATCTAAAAGTAATTCAGATCAGGCTACTCAAAATGTTTTTGACTGTTTTTTTTCTTATTGTCCCACTACTGAAATATTTGTACGAATACTTTTAGCTAGGAACATAGGAACACACCAACGACCATGAAAGATTTCCTTCTGAAAAAAAAGTGTTTCATTTTCTTTTATGTTGGTTTTTTTTTTCCCTTTTGTAGGGAATTCAGCCATTTTTACTATGTCTCTTCTTGTCACCTTAAATTAAATTCATAAAAATGTCAGAACATGAGTGACCCAAATTATTTCCTCATCTGCACTGTGGTTCTATTGGGAACTTTTCCCTAGATGATGCGATTTGAACCTGACTACTGACAATAAATTTATTGCCTGTGATGCTCCAAATATGTGATGTCTTTTCCTTCCTTCCTGGCTTGACACTTGCAACTTTTTCCCTTTCTGGGAAAATATTGCCACCCACAAAGCACTTTTCTCCTTTTAGAAGAAATGCTGTGTTCCTACCATAGCGGGGTCACGTAAGGTAAGACCTCAGGATGAAAAGTCAGATCAAAGACATAGCAAGATGGAAGAAGAGTCATATTTCAGAAAAACAGGCAATTTTCCTTCCTCAGTCTTTGATATATAATTACTTTTTAGCAACTGAAGTTTGCTGTGTTGACTGTGTAAATTGCTCTGTTATGAAAAAAACAGCCAGATAACTCTCAGCCTACCAGTGTAAGCACCAAATGTAGAGATATTAATATGAAAAAACTGGTTTAGCATGAACTATTTTGTGCTTTACAAGAATCACATTCTGAAAGCAAGACTACAACAGTGCTTCCAACATTCATCATTTTATTACAAGTCTCATGATGTTTGGTGTTTTTCCATCTCATTACCTGTGATTCTCAGCTTTCACTGAAAAGCAATGCCTGGAGATCTTGTAGTTGCAGAGAAAACTTTGCAAGTTGGAGCCCTAAAGACTTAAGGTAAAGGTAACGGCCAAATACTTTTAAATTCAGATTTTAATTTAAATTTAATTGTCTTAGGTTCTAACCAAGAACTTCTGAGTTTTGAGGCTGATAGCAGACCAGCTACAAAGTTTCTGGATTAAAAAATCTTTAATAAATTTAAATGTATTAAATTGTTATGCATATTTGTATATATGTGCACAATTATAACTATAATATATATATTATATATATATATATTATATATATACAAAACACAAATTTGTAGATCTTTATGTTTGCTGCTCCAGATTTAAGTCATACACTACTGACTTCACAGGTAGAAGTGTCCACAAAACTAGAGAGGAACAGGATATTTTTATGGTGAAGACTTAAGCCCTGGTATATTTCTATATCTATCAATATAAAACATAGAAATGCTAGCAGAATTTTGCATAAAATAATTTTGATAATTTTAATCTGTGCTTGCAGTTTTTTATTTTTAAAATAGAAAAATTCATTAGTCATGCACCATGATAGGAAAATCTTTTAATTTTGGCTCTGTGCACAGAGGATGTAGGAATAGCTAAGGAATAGGTGGGGAGGGGTGATGGATATAACAGAGTCATTTGAAGGATGCTTTGAAATGTTTTAATTCCTATTCAATAAAATGTGATCATAATTGTTTGTGTTAATGAAAGGGTTCACAAAAAAAAAAAAAAAAAAAGTTAAAACTCTTATTGTTGGCTCCTGCAGGACTTGTTTTCTATTCTCCAGTAAGAGAATAAAAGCAATACCACTTACCCAAGGTGGTTTGTCATCCAGGAGGAAAAACAACCAGCAAGAAGCACAAAAAAGCACATGCTTGCAAATGATAAACATGCAGGAATGTGTTTATCTTCATATACTAAAACAGTTCGGAAATAACTTTTGATTGAAAAATTCATAAATTACTACAGTGTGTTATTTCAACATTTATTTCAACAGTTGAATAACTGTGTATGTTTATATTATACCAATCAATATTTAACTCAGTTCACGATCCTGCCACATTCTATTTAAACTCATGTATCTGTATCAGATAAAGGTTTTACAACTATGTGGTGAATTCCAGCCATGTAGTTCTGACTTTTTTTTTATTTTCTTGAAGATCTAAGCAAGTAAAGGGGATGTACTGGAATAATAATAATTATAATCAAAAAAAAAGGCTTAAGAATAATTTTTTGCTAGAAATAGAGGAATTCAAGTATCTGAGTAGAATTAGTTTCAAACAAAATGTTTCTCTTCTTTTCTACTGTTTTTCTTATACCAATATAATTATAACTTGTTTTTAAAATTGGAATTGTAGTATAGGCAATGCCAAACCAAACAGAGCCGGCTACAGGGTTTTGATCATTTTCTCTGGTACACACAAAGGTCTACCTACTATATTTATTACAATAGCTCCTCAGAGGAAGTCAGAAATGCAATGTTCTTTGCACTCATCAAGTTTCACCAACATCAGCTAAGAAGCTAGCTTTTGATTCCCATCACCCTTCTTCCTCCCTCCCCCATGAGTTCTGTATCTTAAATAAAATGGTCAAAAGGAGTACTGTAGGAGAAAACTTCCTGGTATGTATATCTCTATATGCACACATATACACAGATTCACAGGCACATATATAAAAACAGATACACATACACACGTGCACACAGGTATATTCACACCCAGAGGGTGGCTGGGCACTGGAACAAGCTCCTCAGGGAAGGGCTCATAGCATCAGCCTGACAGAGTTCATGAAGCTTTTGGAAAATGCTCCCAGGCACACAGTGTGACTGCTGGGGATGGTGCTGTGTCAGAAATTGGACTTGGATGATCCTTGTGGGTCCATTCCAACTCAGAGTATTCTGTGACTCTATGCATAAATGCACCTGTATGTGTATATATATTTCAGAAAATGAATATTCCTATTCCTCCCTCTGGTGAAGGTGTTGGAAGATGTGGTGGCAGTGGAGATGCACCGTGTGCCAGGCTGCCACCAGAGCCCTGTTTGTGCTGGCCAGACCAACTCCTGCAGCAATGACAGACAAAAGCTTTTAAGATTATCTGTTTGGTGTGAGCAGGAGGAAGTGCTTTCCTGTGCTGGGATTCAACCCCAGAGTCTCAGGTAGTCCCAGCTCTCCCCTGTGTGGTCTCAGGGGCTCCAGCACCACAGGGCTCCTTTGAAGCCCTGCCTGCAGGCTCTGTGTGGAGCATGGTTTGCACACTTTGGGATGGGAGCCTTGCACTGCCACTTGCATCCAGGTGCAATCATTGACTGACTGTTTCTCTGTTCTTTGAATTTTGTCTCTGTCCACTTATCTATTTCTCTGTTTTCCACTTCCCCTTATTTTGTTTTGCACTTTTAATATATTAACACACTGGGTTTTGCTCCATTGAACTAATCTTCTCAGCTAAATTTCCAATAAGTTAATCTCATTAAGTTTTTTATTGTATTTGAAATGGTTTTGCCAAGGAAACAGTATTGCTGTAATTTATAAATGTGCTGCAGCACCTCTAGGAGACAACTGTCTCTGTGTTTGGAAAAGGATATGTTATATGGAAATTGAGAGTGAATTTGTAAAATTTATTTTCCTCTCTTGAAAGCTCTCAAGAACTTAATCTGAAAAAGAGATTATTTCTTTTCTCTCTGTGTCCAGTAGACAGTGTGATAATTTTTTAATAAAGATCATATAGCCTTGGAAAAGTATTTAGCAAGCTTCATTGGGATATTACATTGCAAGCAAAGTTCTTCTATGAAAAATTCTTAAATGTGGAAAATAATTTGAAATCTTGGACCAGCCATGGCTCACTTATTTGAATTTTTTTGATGAAGTTACAAAATAGATGCTGTCCCCAAATACCCTGATCTGCAATGATTAAACTTAGTCTTGTGTGGAGGCCTGGCACAAATCCTCTGCATCACAGCTTAATGATTTATTTTGCTTCGTCCTGAATTTGTCCCTGTTGAAGTCCAAACGTCTTCCAGGGGAGTTGGTTTGGACCATGTAGTCTGTGTGTGATAAAAAAAATATGTCTGCTTTGAATAAATGGGGCTGGGTCCAGGGCATGACAGGGCATGGCTGTGTGGGCAGGATGTTAAATATATCTTTACTGTTGGGTAGGGGAGCTAGAAAATACCCTGAGGTAGAGCTGAGCCCCATTGCCTGCTACCAGAGGACTGGAAAATGAGGCAGAAAGTAGCCTGGCCACTCCTGGGCAAATGCTCCTCATTTCCCCGTGTTTTGGGTGGAAATCCCTCACGGGAAAGCTGTGCATGGGGCAGCTTCTGGGGAGGGCAGGAGGGAGGGGAAGAGGTGGGCAAACAAAGCCCCAGTTTTGCTGTGGCTGCAGGGCAGAGCAGATTCCATCTGGCTGTGCAGATGGGTCCTTGGGAAGGACCTGTGAGCCCCTCCAGGAGAGCCAGGTGCTGTTTAAGGGACCTTCAGGGTGGATCCAAACTCAGGGTCTCCAGGTCCCCTCCACGGGCTCCAGCAGGGCTGTGTGCAACGCACTGATTTGCCATCAAGAATTATTTCTTCATTCCCTGTCCCTTGAGCTGGATTATGTCATCATGCCAGGACATTAACCTAGGGCTTGTACATCTAAATATATTTGATTTTGGGTTTTCTTCTCTTCTAATATTACAGCTTTGCCTGTAGTTTATAAATACTCCATTTAAGGAGCTATTTAGCAGTAACAACATTCCTGAGTTCAATCCAAGAATTGAGCTAATTATGGCTCCCCTTCAAAAATCTATTTCCACTCCCCCTCTCAAGGCCTTCTCTCCCCTGTGGTCAAACAGACTGAAGATAATAAAGTGCAAAAAACTCCTACCTAAATAAACAGAGGAATTAATTGGATACACTGTCGCTGACAGATTAGTAAATCCCAGTCTTGCATTACTTATTTATGTGAGTCATCCTGCTGTGTGGAAATATTTGTGTAATACCCTGATGTAGAAGAATTATATTCAAAACCCACAAAACAGGAGGTTTTTTTTCTGCATCTTCCCTAAATGGGATAAGGAAGAGTAACAAGTAATCTGTTTTAACTGATCACTAGCTGAATAATGCAACTGGTGATAAATACAAAAAAGAAAGTTTCTGCTCTTGCAGCTTCATAACCATTGCATTAATTTTTCATTTTTTCCTTCAAGAAAAGTCATGCCTTACAGTGTCCTTGGAAAAAAAAGCCTTCTCTGTTTATAGGCAGTGCAATTCCACATTCTTGGTATATGGAACACCAAATGTCTGGGGATAGCCAGCATCCTGGCAGAGTGCCATGCATCTTATTATATGGTAGGAGAGCCAAATTTCCTCCTGCACAGTATGTCTATAAATAAATTGCTTCTTCCCAAGCAATGAAATAGAAGCATTTTTCCAACCAGCATGCAAATACAGGGTTTTTTTCTTACTGCAAGTAATAGCCAATTTATATTAGTTTAAGCTCAGAATTATTTTAACAATTATATTAAAAATGCCTTCTCCTGAGCTTGCACAGGGATGTAAAAAAAAAAAAATGCCGTGAAAAATTTTCTCTAAATGACATTTCTTCACTTGTAAGGATCTGGCATAAAGAAGTCATCCTTCAACTGTCTGCAATTAAAGTGTTACATGTACATTTCAGCAGGGCTGTTAAGGGTTGACACTGCAGTCTTGAGACTGCATCTGCATTCAGCCTGTAGCTTCTTTGGGGTACTTGTGCAGTTTATTTACACAGTGCTTAGAAAAAAAATAATCTCATAATTTATATTGGTGGCTCTAAGAAGATACTAGAAAATAAATTGATATTTTGTGATTCTTGATCTAAAATCTGGATGTCAGCAGACTGTCACTGAGCTCCTCATCTCTCACTCTTATTCAGAACATATGGTTGTATTTTTGTGGGCTTGACTAATAAGGTTATTGAAACAATGCAGGGAGGAGGTTAGGAAATCTTCATCTGGCTGCTTTGGTAACTTATATTTATTGTAATAATCAGTCTTAGAAGGTGTCTCTGCTTTTTCAATCAGATTGGCATTGTGCCATATCACCTCTTTCAGAAGTGAGAACCAAAAGAAAACTGTAGTGGTACCACCCTGTTGAACTTCAAATATTGACAAAATTAGAACACTCCAATATGCAAAGTGTATCTAATTGTGTGACTTCCTTTTATTACACATGGAATGGCTTAGAAACCACAGGGAGACAAGAACTTTCTTTTGTTCCTTCCAAAACTCCAGTCATCATTAGAGTAATTTGGTAGTGTATTTACAAGTTTTCATATTTTTAAAAGGTTTTTTGAGAATGAATGATTTCAAGCTATCCTTTTCCCTTCCTCTTCTGTAACAGAATTTACATGGTTTTTCCCTTTAACTTTCTTCTTCTTCCATTATGAAAACTCTTTAAATACTTGTACAGTATCTCTCATTTAGAGCTACTTGCAGAAGGAAATGTTTGCTGTATTGGCATCCCATATGGTAAAAGAAGGATGAAGAAGTTTTTTATCAGAAAGTAGATTCCTTTAGAGTAAGTATTAAAAACAAGAGCTTGGTAAAAATGCTGACTATATTATTAAGCAGTGTAAGGAGTTAATATATTTCTTGTGAGTACTTTCTCATGAAAGCCAGTATTTTTTCATGAATTTTGATCTCGTCTGTGCAGCATAGCTTCTCTGTAGCTTCATGTGTGCCTCCCACTTTGAATGGGAGCCAGAAAGGTGTCATAGATAGAATTAAGTGGGCCATCTTTTCTTAAGACAAAGTATGTTCTTAAATAATAAATGATCTTGGCAAGTTGTTTATTACCAGCAGTTAATGATCTGTTTATTAGTTAAAGTCTGTGGCTGTTAACACTCTAACAAATCAGTTCACTCTGTTAAACATCAATTTTGAGTACATTATTGGTATTAACCATACAACAAACTAAAACTGTTGCAGACAGTTGATTTTATTGCTGTGGCAGAATTGTATAATAGGAGGCAAAGGTGTTCAGTAGGGTACTGCTGTAGATAGATTAGGTTACATTTGTTTGTATTGGTTAGCAACTCACTTTTATTCACAGTCAATGTGTATTCTCTTTTCCCAAATGTCTCTCAAGCAGTTTAAAGTCCTACATGTTCTAATTTCCATGTTTTTTAAGAGTGTAAGGATTACTTTTGTGTCTGTGAATATAGTTTGGAAAAAAAAAATAAATTGGTGGCTTAAAAATTAACTTCTGGAAGGTGTGTGGGATGAATAGCTTGCTTAAAAATAGTAAAAAAAAAAAGCTCAGAAATCAAGTACTGCCAACACTGCTTGTTTGCCTGAGCAATTGGCACTAGATAGCTGGTTTTCCAGACTTGCTGCAGCTACTGGGAGGAACAGAGAGACAGAGTTTGGAGATTCTGGTGTCAGCTCTGCATTAAGCTTCACTTACATCATGTTAAAATCCCACAAGCATCTTCAAAAAAATAAGAAGACCTGGGATATTAGGTGATCTTGATGAGGATACTTGGTCTTGAGTGGAATGGTGCTCTACAAAGTTTTGGCTCTGCCTAGTCCCAAACCATAAAATACATGGCTTGCAATTTTGCATCGGATCAGGAAACAAAGCTGTAAAAGTAGGTTCACTCCTAGGGCTCAAGTAGTGGTAATAAGTCTGGCAAGGCTGGATAAATAGGTGTGAGAATTACATTCCAACCTGAAAATTCAAGAGTTCAGATCTGTTCTTTCAATTCTGGCCCACTTCTCATAAAAGGTAGCTCTAAATACTTTCAGCATTTAGAAGTAATCCACTGATACATTGGCAAAGAGTAACCCCCCAAAAGCTTTATTCTAAAATGTATAAAAAATACTTTTCCCCACCCAATCTACTTGACAACTAAACTATTTTTAGGGTTGTTTCTATGATAGATTAAACAAACGGAGCCAAAACCTTGTATGAGCCCAGTATTATTTCTCTCCTTTCTGTAGGGGCTGGTTCAAATTTGATTTGAATCTTCCTTAATTCAAATGAATTCAGCTAAAATCAACATAGTTTAACTGGTAATCAGTAGCTCATAGTGCCTAGCTAGTGCAAAGGCTACCTCAAAATAGTATTTAAAATTAAATCACACTAACATTATATTGATAATCTACAACTTGTTTGGGGTAGAAAAAATTACTGGAGAACGTGTTGTACCACCACAACTGTAGCTATGGTCTAAAAGGTCAGTACAGAACAAGAATTCAGTAACAAAAGTGACACTTTGGACCCTGAACAGGAGGATGTGTAGCAGAGCTTTCTGTAATGGTATTAAAGTGTTCAGCTCTTTTCATGTTTGCCAACCAATTTTAATGCCCTGTTGAAGGAGGAATAGGAGGACCTGTGGTTTACACCCAGTGTCAACAGCAAGATAATTTCCCTGAGAGTAAGTACTGCTTTCCTGAGAGTTTTAATTGCCCTCGAGGTCCTGTGGTTTTCATCCAGACTTGCAATTAACCAGTTATCCCACAGGAAGGTATTTGCAATGTAATCTGAATTAAAACCTAATCCAACTCCTGGTAAAACCAAAGGTAATGTAGATTTGCTGAAATTCTCTCTCTGACAGTTTGTTGCCAGTGTAGCTTGTTTAGGAGCTTGAGCTGCTGCGGCTTCCCTGTCACTCAGGGGTCACCTACCCTGCTTCAGAGCAGCCCTAGAAAACAAAGCGACAAGAGAGGGGAAGGAGGTCAGCTCAGCTCTCACCTTGGCTAGGCAGTGGCACAAATTTTCCCACTTGCCTCTGAGAACACCAAATCACATTTTAATCTTGCAGAAAAAAAAAGCAGATTTTATAGCTCAGTGCTACAGAAGTGATGGTATCTGAAGTCACGTCGCTCGCTGTAGCCCTTGAGGATTACTGCCTGTATCTGCAAGTTTCTGCAGTTGGCATTCTGAGTTTGCATTATAAGCACAGCATGATTTCACAAAGTCAGACATATCCAAGGAAATCTGTGGTGGTTTCTGTTTGAGTGGATTGTTAGTGCTATAAATTTGAATGCACTATTCTGACGACACTTGCTTCTTGCCTGACATGTAGTGATCGCTATATATGTTTGTTTGTGTTAATGTATTAAAGTCCTGTGTAGGATGGCATGAATGCTAAAGGTGTTTTCCTTTCCTGAACACCTTTTACTGTCCCTTACTCTGCCCTGTTTATACAGTGCCACAGAGCAATGACTGGTTTTAACAGAAAAAACCTCTGAGCTGTTTCTGGTAGCATGTATTTTTTCTTATCAATGCATCACCCTGCAACACTCTGCAAAATGCAGCCAAGTGCCAAAACAATAGACTCCTCCTGTACTTTTACTTTCCTTCAATCTGTAAGAGCAAGGCTACATTTAAACCCTTCTAAATGAATATTGTGAATGACACATCAGAGAAAAGCATGTGTTTTAGCAGTCAGGCTTGAGGGTGTTTGAAATCAGCCCTCAGTTTCAAGTGACACATAGACAGCAGCCAGGACAACAGAGCAGAGGGAGGATGAGAGGGAAGTTGCGTAGGCTGGACAGGTCAGTGGGACTCAAGCAACCCACAGGAAAGGAAATACAAAAATGACACAACTTTATGTCCCATGGTTCTTTCTCTTTATGAACAGTGTCTATATTATTGGAGTCACTCTCAGCACAGAATTGCGCTACATGCAGTAAGCAGGCAGAAAATTCAAATGTATTTTCAGAATTAAAGGTGTTGCATTTGCACTTGCTAGATTTTCTTGTCTGGACTTGAATGGAGAGACAGCACCAGTTCAATGATTTCAGAATAAGTGTGTTGGTGGAATTGTTGTGAACAGTCTAACTCCTGGATTGCTTAAGAGTGAATGTTCAATTTTCCTCCTTGAGACTTGCTTGAGACTGCACAACATACAACACAACCAAGTGTGGAATATAGCCCAGAAAATTAAAGATACAGTCTGACAGTTTGTGTATCACTCCCTCTTTGAGGACAGAGCAAACAAATGACATGTCAAGCTAATGCTTTTGTTAACCACAGCCAGTTCTGAAGTCAAGACATTCTGTGCACCAGAAAGTCAGATTTCTTTCAACATAGCTCTTTCCAGAACTTGATGTCCATGTTTAAATCATTTTAGAATTAGGAATCCAATTGTTGGGGCCAGAGTATAGACTGGGGAATATTTGTACAAATATTGTACAAAATATTTAAAGTTATTCTCTGGTTTCCCTGGATCCTCCTAATGTTTCAACATGGGCCAGTCTCCTTTTGCTGAAATAGGGCAGGCTGAGGTTAGGAAAACCTAAAATTAGTGGGATTTAAACTCTAATGGCTAGACTAAAGCATTAGTCATCTGGTGACTGATGCCTTATGATGTCTTTGTAAAGAAAATATTTTTCAATCAAAAGAAACCAATACAGTGCACTACCTGCTTTGGGCAGACTGAGAATATGTCTGTCTGTTGGAAAATTGGTTGGGTTACAAAGGCTCTGAAAGTTACCACAAACTTTTAAAAGTTTTTTCTTATGTATGTTACAAAATGAATATACACAGGAACTTCACATGACACCTGTCATGGGTTTTGCAATATTTAAAGATAAACAAGTATATCACCTTTGAGATAGAGCACCAAATAAGTGATGAAAATGGGTAGATGTTGCTGTCACTTATTGCTGTCTCAAATCTATCTTTATGCCCTGTTCAAAACAGCAAATTTTGTAACCAACATGAAATTCAAAAGTTTGGAAAGGAAAACATTTGTAGGAGCAGTTATTGTGAGAGCTGTTATAGGGATAAAATGTGGTGTTCCCAAAACATCTGGAATCCCAGTAAGACTTTTAATCCTAAGTGGGACGCCTTTTCTTACTTTTGGGTCACTTCTGAACATGAAGTGGTAAAAACTCACAGTTTACTTTAAAGGAAGCCTGCTCTGTAAACTATGCCTCCCCAGGAGCATCTTTCTAGGAGAAAGGTAAGGAAAACATCTGCAGCTCACTATGTTCTTCAAGCTATGCAGATGCTCACAGTACACATGAGGTGGCTGAAAGGCTCAAAATACCCTCTGTAAAAAATATTTCCATGAGAAAATTCAGAGTAGATCAGAGTGCTCTATAAATTCACATCCTTTATGCACTGACTTCCTTGCTTAGATCTTTCCTAAAATATCTTATGCCCACTGGATTTTCTCAACATGGTAGCAAATGCATGTTTACTACCCTGAGGCTAAACCACAGTTAAGAATTGGCCCAAGAAATGCAGATATCCATCCATCCATCCATCCATCCATCCATCCATCCATCCATCCATCCAGGTTTTGAGCACATTTAATCCTCAAATCTGGTGCTAATGTATGTTGATATATCCACTGCATGAGGAAGAATGGAGAAAGAGACATTATTCTCCCTCCCTGGAAATCTTTACTGAAGGCAAAAGTCATGTAAGGATTCATCCTCACTCCCAAAAGCATATTCTGCCACATCACCACATAAATAAAGAGAATGTCATCGATAAAACTTCTGAAAAAGGAAATATCCCTGACTTTTGGCTCCTGTATCATGTTCTCTGCTCTGTTCCTAGTCCAGAATTTCATCTAACTACACAGCATGCTGACCTCTTGAAACAGGCATCAGGCCCAGACTATGATCTTGCATATCTTACTAAAACTTTGGAACAAATCCATCCAAAAACCTCTGAATTTACATTTTCATAAAAGAGCAAAGTTCCCTTCAAAAACAAAAGTTTGAAGACTGGGCTGTGAGAAAGCAGTGAATAGGCATTAGAAAGAAAATAGAAACCCAAAGGCAAAGTGTCTGGAGACAGCTGCAAATGGATAAATACTGGCATAATATTACTGATTCATAGGAGCAGAAGACATGCTTATTCGTCCAAAATGTTATATAATCCCAAATTATAAAAGAATTCCCTGTCTCCTTAGATGAGATTAAAAGCATAAAAGGTACATCTTGCAAATTTTCAGCTAGAGGTGAGCATGTATCACAGGACTTCAAAAATCTAGTCCTGATCAGTTTGGAATTAGTTAGTTGTTAGGAAGAGAATAATCATAAATTAATCCAGACTTCAACTTAACCATATCTAAATTTAACATTTTCTGGAGGCTTTCAGGAAAGTATCAAAACACTGAAATAAATCAATATTGTAAATTGTCTTTAGAAATAATAAAAAGAAACAAATCCAAACTTTAAAATATCATATAAACATTTTTTAGTTCTGTCATCTAGTGGTTTGAGTCTTGTGTTCAATTCTACAAATGAGCTTTGCTGGAAATAGGCTATTTTTGCCTAAATTAGAACACAAATGAGGATCTCGTTTACTGACTGTGTGACAGAGACACAGATTAAAGTTGAGAACATTAGTAGGTAAATACAATAACTCTTCCACTTCAGTTGCTTCACTGGATAAGGTTGTTTTTCACCTAATGCAAGCACTGGTAACTGAAACAAATTATAGAGATATTTATTTCAAGATATTATCAAAACATCATCTAACCAAGATAGTATTTCTGTAATTCCTTCTGGCATATTTGCCTTGCCTACTTCAAATCCTCATTATATATTTTTCACTATAGATTTAGTAATTTTATTTTTGTACTTTTGACCTTCATTACTAATATTATTTATTGGATTTATAAAAAACACAAATGATATGCATTCATTATATGTATCTAGCACACTTCACTAAAAAAAAAGTCTACTAGTGTTTGGAAATGATAATGTGACTTTTATCTAGAAGACACTCTCTGTTTCGCTTCTGATTCAAAATCACTGGCAAGAATCAAGCACACTTCCATAGGTGTGGGATTGGGCACCAGTTCTAGTTCCACCACGGTAAACACTGTTAGATCAGACTAGTCACATTCACAAACTCTAGATCTCCTGGAAAAAAACATGGAAGTCTGAAAATACATCGTGTGCATGCTACAGAAAACAATGCAGGAGCTGTCTTTTGTACAGTTGACTTATTTATTTTTAAAGCTGACTTTGTTGCTCTAACTCCCTTGCAAAGACTTTTGAGCTTCTTTGCATTACAAATAAAGAGCTACTTTGGGTGTAACCTCCAGGACCTTTTCAGAGAGAGGAGAGGCTGTGCTGGCATTATGTGTGTACAGTTTATGCTACAGAGAAGACCTTTAGCTAATGTAGTAATATTTGGGTGGAATAATAAATGCTGACCACACACAATTCCTGTTGATTTGTAGCTGTGTGTTCTCAAGATCTGTCGTGGTTTAAAATTCAGTGCAGTACATGCTGATCCAAAAATTGAGTTCAGTTATTGGAAAAAGGTAAATGAACAACAGAAGTCTTAGTTTGGTTTATGTTTATCAATAGTGGAAATGGTCCTTTGGCTTTTTTGGTTTGTTTTTTAATTACTCAGCTTATTATAGTACAAACCCTGGCATATAAAGTGATCTAATGACATAATGAGCATGGCTTGTGCAGAGTGTTGGTAGGGAGCAGATACACATATCTCCCTCTCCACCATGTATGAATAACATGGAGAATTAGAATTCACTCACTGTAAGCTCACCCTTACAGAGAAAAATTAAAGTACTAATAGGTTAGTGTGAAGCCATCTTCTCTTGAAGCTGGTAAGCACACTTTTACATTATGTTCGGTTTCCAGGAGAAATTTTGGCTGCTGGCTGTACTGTGATTGAAAACCACTTTCTAAATCTGGGTCAGTCATGTGTGTGCAATAGATCTGCCATGTCAGCCTCTCCAGCACATCCCTTGGAATTAAATTTTTTTTAATGTAGGTGTCCACATCATCCCACTTTCTTGAGGTTCAATGGGTTTGATCATTGTGTCTTTGAGTAAAGTATCTCACTCAAACTGCTTTTGGTAGAAAACAAAA